>NC_133156.1:209776850-210401850 GCF_040802235.1 Manis javanica | reverse complement strand
TAAGATTTCTCTTTCAGTAACTATGACTTCTTCCTATTTGCATATTTCACATATCACCCAATTTACAACTTATTTCCACTTGTCTTCTTCCAAAGGGATTCTCTAATAGCTTTGGTCCAAAAGCCTAAGGCACAGTGCTCTCTGCTTCCCTGGGTCAGAGTACTCCTACACTTAAAGACTGAGAAGAGCAGGAACCAAAGGAGGAAACCAGAACAAATGGCCATTGACTTTGGAAGGAAACATACGGGGACTTTGGAGGAGAATGTGATGTGCTGGGACCCAAGTGATGCAAAAGTTAAGAAGAGCAGGCAGACACACAGTAGATGACAGGTCCTTTGCCTGCTCTGGGCTTTAAAAAGCCACCTGAGTGTCTGGTGCCCTGAGTGCCCATCTACACTCTTCCTGTGCAGTAGGTTCTACATCTCATGCTTCACTTGAGTTGTTCTGCCTTTATTTTGGTCTCACCTACTTAGTCTCGTCTAACCTGTGCCACAGCATGCTGTAGGTATGCTAGACCAGGATCCTTGCCTCATATCCACTCAAAGCCCATCCCTCCTCTAGCAAGACATTTCACAAAGAAATTTGCTAATGAACAGGCACCATAGTTATCAATTGGAAACAAACTGGTTTGCTCTATTCAACTAAAACCACCACAAAAGCAAGATAACTGTTCAGTAGTTATTTTCTGGAGCATTATATTAACTGGATCTTTTTCTTATTTATGGGAAAATAACTGATGTTCATAATGCAATCCTTGAATTAATATATGGTCCCCAAAGCCTTCTGAATCATTAAAGAAAATACAATTACACTGAGTATCCTTTAGTGTTATGCATAATATCTAATGTTCCAGTTCTTCTAGAACCAGAAATTAATGTGTGGTCATATAGCTAAACTCTACTAAATAGCTAAACCGTATTAAATAGAGTAATTTGTTGAACAGAAAATGGTATTTTCTTAGTAAAACTAATAGAAGCCTTTACTGGGAACTGCATCAGCCGAAAGGCAAAGCAGGGGACAATGGGGCTGTAGATTGCTGTGGACTATCAATGCCAATAAAAGAACATGGATGAGGCTTCCAGCCATAGTCACGCAGGGAGATGAAGTCAGGGTTGAACTGTGTAATGCATATTTCAAGGCAGAAGTTATCAAGAGAATGCATAGATGATGGAAAAAAAGCAGAAGTTGGGATGAAGTAAGGCATAAATGATGTGGAGAGTACATTGTGGTTCGGCCCCTATTCACATAGGTCAGCCTTGAGGCCTCCAGTCCTGGTGGGAAAGTAATGACATATGAAAGAAGTGACAGCACGAGGGAGTGTTCTGAGGTTCTGATTCCAGACTCAGGAAGAGTAATTGTCATACTGTGTGAATGTGTTGCGCACCCAGAGTCCTAAAGGATCACTGAAGGTTTTCTGGGAAGGCACTGTAGGAGGAGCGCTGATATGGGAAGCCAGAGTGGGATGGGAGAGCAATTTGCTTCCTGGGATGTGCAGGAAGCTTGGTGTGTGTAGAATGCTTAATGCATATGGAAAAGTGATGAAAAATAAGGCCTGAGGAACAAAGGGCTGTACATGCCATCCCAATACAAATTTGGGATTTTAACTGAGGAGTCAAAAAGATAAGAATTTAGACTGCCACTAATTTTATGTGATAATTTACAAAGCTGGGCTTTGGTTCTTAGACCCCTATTGTGAATTCTGAGGTCTGAACACAGGACCTCAACCCTTGGAGACATTTTCATCCACACACAACAGGCTCACTCCAGGAGCCACTCTGAGAGCTGTTTTCAGTCCCTAGACTGGACGATTCAGTCTTTCCTTTGAAAAAGTATATTGATTACCTCCAATGAACAAAGGACTTAAGTTTATTGATTGCCTCCAATGAAACAAAGGACTTCACTCCCTTTTCCAAATCTATAAATGAAAAGCTCCAAAAGTGGGGGACACACTTGGTGGCTGGCACCTGAGTATTAACTTCTGTCTTAATGGCATGACTGTATCAAGAGTAGAGTATCTTACTGGAAATGTACATTTCTTTTCTCTCCAAGAAAGCTAAGTGGGATAGAGAATATACAATGGTCTCTTGATTTCTGAACAGCTAGGAATAGTGATCATCTATTTCAGATTTTCTAGTATAAGTATCTTTCTGAAGTCTGTTTTGCTCACACCTTTATTACAGCACCAAACCTAATGCCTACTGCACTAAATTAAAAAATTTAAATTAGGTACACGTTAAATTCTTAACAAGGCAAGTGAAGCAGTAAATCAATGAGTAAAAGTTAACAGAATATATTCTCTGATATTTTGGTCTGGCAAACATAGCTATGATTAATCTATGGGGGCATTTTGCCCCGAGCAAACAATATTGGTGATGACAGTGTCATGCATTCTTTGAAACATTCAGTGTTTAAAAACATAATATTCTTTAAAAGCAGGGACAGAGAACTTATCAAATATGTGAATTTCTTGGCCAACATGATCCTTTTTAGTTTCTTTTTTTTTAGTAGGCTGAATTGCCATGGAGTCTGAAGAAAATGTAAGGTTCTATTATCTTAAAAGACAGAAGACCTTATGATACAGTCCTAGATTGAAAGCTAAGGTTTGGAGCTCCCTATTCCTAGAATCCTCTGAATACACGTTGAGTAAATCAATTAAATTCTCTCTGCTTCAGGTTATCTGTAAAATGATCCACTTGCTCCTCCCCCTTCCCTATTTATTTGTTCCACATTTGGAGAAGATAATAATTTTTTTTACCACTTAAAAATTATTTTGGAAATCATCGCTTAACTTTTCAGGCAGCCCCAAAATGCAAAAGACTCTTGACCTTTTGCTGAAGGAAGAAAAGGGGTCAATTGGCATGGAAACTTTTCCTTCCTCTGGCTAAAGATGAACTTAACTGCATTTATCTCTGCTCTGTTTGCACACTTTACCACATGAGTAATTTACCCTTCAATTGAACTGCTGAATTTGTATAAAGGTGCATATGTGTGAGCGTGTTGTGCCTCTGTGTGTGTGTGTGTGTGTAGGGGAAATTTGGTCAATGTGGTAACTCAATGCAAGAACATTGGTTACTATAAATTTCAAGATGTAGAGAAAGTGCTCAGTAAATGTCTATTTATGAATTAGAGTAGCTTGATATGGCATAACACATTTTCAGAATAGTTGTGACTCAATACTTTTCAGGCACTATTTGACTGAAGCTAAGGGAAAGGCCATAGATGACCACACTGTATTAAGAACATCTCAGGAAAAAAATGTTATGTTAATACATGGCATTGTTATTATTCCAGTCTGCCTCCTTTGGCCACACATTTTTGACAAGTAAAAATCCACTGATACAGTTTCCAGAGAGTTATTTTATTCTCTCCCTTTTTCCTGTTCATTAATTTTGTTTGAGTAGTCATTTCTTTATACTGTCTATTCTATCTTTTCACATTCAGCGATACCTTGGTTGGGGATGATAGAGGTGCTTTCCCTTTCCCAGTTTCTCTAATCTCTCTCTACACACACACACACACACACACACACACACACACACGGTTACCATTTTTCTGAAAAACAAGGCAAACCACCTTTTGAAAGCAGTTCTTTTTGTCATAGGAGGACAATCATTATTTGAGCCTTAATCAGCAGAGTACTAGGCTGAACCAAATGTCTTCCATGCCCTGTTTACATATTGCTGAGGCCCTGTTTACATATTACTAAACTCAGTGTGACCTTTACAGAGCTAAACCATCCCACAAATTGCAATAGGTACTCATCTTTGTATTTATAAATCCAAACATTAAACAAAAACTGCTTAAAGCAACATGTGTAAGCTAATCAAATGTACTGTTCATTTGAAAGTCTATGATTTTGTGTGAGTGGTTAAAATCTCATGTAGTACGTTTTTGCCACTGAAAAATTATCCTAAAATATAGTACATGTCTCCCTTTTAAAATAATCAGTTTCTGATGGGTTCAAAAGGATCTGAGAGATAAAAAGATTTCAATATGATTTTTATACTTGATGAACTTTGAAGGAAATTCACATCCACTTCACTGGACATTGCATTTCATTAGTGACCAACTAATTTTAAACTTCAAGAAAACTTTCAAGCTTTATCAGATCACTAATTCAGAATGTGCAAATATTTAGATATGTGCTTATTATTGAACATTGAAAATACATTTGAATTTTGGGGAGAAATTCAATTCTAAATCAAGATATTTCAAAAATAAACGTTCAAGGGATATCAGAATTTGTAGTTTTTGTATGTAATTTAACATATAAATTTAAAGTTATTTTTTGTTTATTTTATGTGTATAGCATATAGTCACAGTGAATTCATTGTCCCACTAGAACCTGAACCCAAGTTCTTGATATGCTATTTATCTTCTAGCCATAAATTTTCTCAGGCTTAGGGAAATCATAAATGTTCTTTCAACTCACAGAAAACTTTTTCTTAGTCACCTGGCTAGATAGTACTTTCTTTCTCAAGATACTTATCACTGATAGGAGATAATAGTGATAAATACCTCATATACTCCACAGATAAGGAAACAGAAATTTCTCTTCTTGGTTAGTAAGAGAAAAAACATTCCAGCAGCAATAAGTAGAGTTTTCATGTTCCTAACTCTTAAAGCACTGGTTTATTTCTAATTGGGAAAAATCACTACTAAAATATGACCAATAAGTGAGTGTTTCCATCTCAGCTTTGATTACAAGGTGCTTTGACATCCTAACACTTCTGGATTTGTGGAAAACATTTTAAAAATCATTAATATTGTGAGAAAAATAGGGATATTTAACATCCCTTGCACTGCTCATCTCTTCACAGTGATCCTTCTAAGAGCCATGGAACTGCTTGTCCTCAGTCCACACCCATGGGCTCGTAATTAATGCCCTAGGCAATTTCTTCCTGTTGATGGAGCTGAGGCCCCATGACAAGGTTTCCACAGTGACTAGATTTTACTGAGGAATAAGAGAGAACCAGGAAAAGGAAAGACTGTAAGATAAAAACTACATATTTTCATTGTTTTTTCAAATTAGATTCTGATTTTATCTGGTGCCAGTAGAGAAGCCACAAACATTTATTCTTTAGAACTAAAACAAAAATCCTCATGAAACATTGAAAGAGGAAGCCAAGAGTTGCTCTCTTCTCCAAATGAACAGTTTTCTCCCACCAAAGGTTATGCTGACCTAACCATGCTTTGAAGAGGTTGAGTGTATTAGTTGAATCCTATCCAACAAATCTTGTTGGGGTGAAAGGGTCTCAAACATAATTTTTCAAGTTGTGCTGGGTGCACTGACCCTGCTAAGATGTACCACCTCTCCCAGGCCATATCTGGTCAGGAATGAACGAGCTCAGTGACACACTGAGGGATGAAGTCCCTGGTGTGCACAGCATCTGACATGAGCACCCACCATCTAATCTTATATTTTTGCAGAGATTTGTCAATTGCTTCAATGTTTAAACACAAATGCCTAAGAATATGAAAGATCACAACCACAACCTTTTAATTATAGTCAGATCCTTTAATGTGGGAGGAGGAGGGAGGAGTGCCTTCTTTGCCCTAAGCTACAACTGTGTCAGAAAAATGGCATCATCTGTAGTCCTTTTCCAAAGGGAAGCAAATGTTCTCCTTTGTGTGTGTGTGTTTGCACAAGCGTGCATGCTTTACAGTATTTTTAAGAACGTGAGTTACCTGGGGAGCAATGGATGTAAAAAGGAGGGCAATTAATTGGTTCTGAGGTATCTCACATCATATCTTCTCAAAGATTAAGCTTTGAATGTCACCTCACACACAATGCATGCCATATTTATTTGTAAGCACCATGGTGTTCGGGAGGAAAAACAGGCTTTAAGTTCAGTCATACCTGGGTTTAAATCCCTGCCATATGTTGGTGCGTGATTTTTTGCAAGATCATTTAATCTGCTTTAGTTTTCTTATTCATAAAAATAGGAATGCCATCTCTCATGCAGGATTGTTATAAAAATTTAATGAGATAACATTTGTAGAGCATCTTGCAGTGTATCTGGGAAAGAGTAGCAGTAAGTCTTGGATCCCTCTTCTCTCTCCATAAAAAAAGAAAAACATAATTTGATTTGCATTAATAACATCTCATATTGCAGAGAATTATCATTTTACAACTAGGTTCATGGGTAGGGGGAATGGAATAATGCATTTATTCTTGAAAACATACCAATGGAAAAATAATAGTTCATAAGTCTCAACCCTTTCAGACAAGTTGCATGCTGAAAAGCGGGATTCTAACTCTTCCTGTCTCTCCCCGTTTTATCTCTCAAAATTCAGAGCATTCCTTGTCTTGGGAAAAACCTGAAAGAGATGGCCAGTTTTCTGGTTCTTCCACACAGCCTTTTGGTTGGTGATTTCTGAATCAGGATTGTGTAGTTAAAAATTGGAATTCCAAAATTTGAAGACCTATTACAATAGAGTGTTTCAAAATTTAAGGCATATTAGAATCACTTGATAAGCTAAGTCAAAATGGAGATTTGCAGGACACTTGTCAAAAGATTTGTATTCTGGAGGTGTAGGCTCCCAGTTGCTGCATTTTTCTGAACAAACGTCCCAAGAATCTGTTTCAGCTGGCCCACGACTACACAGAGAACCCTTGCCTTAGAGCTGTTAATTCAAGATTCCACCCAGGACAGGGTCATTTGTGGCTGCTCATTCACTGCCAAACTGCCAAGGGAAGCTTTGGGTAGTGTACGGACTGAAACTTACACAGTGTGGGGGCCTATTTTAAGAAAATGAACAAAAAGATTTTACTTCTGTCCATTTTGCCAAAGCATATGATCATGTGAACATATTGCCAGGGCCTGGGAAGGGACGCGTGGCTATGAGGATTTCTGAACATACGCTTCTTAGCTGCACTGTACATCCACTCTGAGTACCACCATGACAATCCATCCTTGTTATTGTCTTTATTTTACACAATAAAGAAATTGAGGGATGTAGACATTTAGTGATTTACCGTGGTCACACAGCTAGTAAATGGCAAAGCTGGGATTTGAATCCAAGAAGCCTATCTTCAGAGTTACTGTGACCACATAATGTCTCTTAGAGATACTTCCTGTTTTCCGAAACCCATAGGGAGGCAAAGCTTCTCCTTACTTCCCTTGTAGGAGCCACGTTACACTCTTACTGGATGAAAGTGCTGATGACAATAATAAAAAGATACAATGATTAGTCAAATATTTTTTGTATTATTAGTGATTATTAAGCTACTTTACTTACATATTTATATAATTTAAAATACACAATTGTATGTATGTATGTGTATATATATATATATATATATATATATATATATATATATATAGTATATAAAGTAATTGATAACTACTTGGGATGATTAAAAGTAAATATGATACATTTCTGAACCCCAAAAGCTTATAATGTAGAAGCCAAGGATGTGGTTAGAGGTGAGGGTGGATGAGATAGCCATCAATTAAAAGTAGCAAAAGAAAGTATATAGAAAGCTTCAGTCAGCATTTAGAGATGAGAGAAAGCATAATCCTAACCACCACAAGAAAATAAACAAAACAACAAATCAAAAGAAAAAAAACCTGCTAATCATTTAGTCCAATATTTGGTTAGTAACAGACTCCTCAGTTTTAACTGCTTAGAATAAATACTGCTTTGCAGTTAAATGTGGCCACATGACTAAGTTCTGCCTGAGGAGATGGAAACAAGTGTTATGTGACAACTTCCAGAAAACATCCTTAAAAGACAGCTGACATGCTCCCTTTGTTCCTTTCTCTTCCCCTTTCTCCTTTCTGCTAACTCAAACACTGGCTGATGGCTGGAATTTGAGCAGCCACCATGGTCCATGAGACAGCACACTAAGGTTGGCAAAGCATCAAGATAGATAGAAGGAGTCCTCTTGATCATAAAGCCACTCTACCAGCCCTGAAAGGCTTATTTTCAGATAATATTCATCAAAGGGAGACAGACCACTATCTTACTTAAGAAGTCCTCATTTTGGGTGTTTGTCATTTACAGCTGAATTTAATCCTAACTGATAAAAACGTTTATCAAAAATGCTGGCACCAATCACATTCTATTAAGAAGATATCATTGTATGCAGAGCAGGTATATCTATAACATTATATCACTACACTTTTTTTGTTGTTGTTGTTTTGATTAATCTGCAATTACATGAAGAACATTATGTTTACTAGGCTTCCCCCTTCAACAGGTCCCCCCCACAAACCCCATTACAGTCACTGTCCATCAGCGTAGTAAGATGCTGTTATCACTACACTTTTTAAAGAAAACACATGCATTATTACTTTGTATCCCAATAAAACTATCCCTTACAAACTGACATTTTGGAAGAAAATATTATTATTCCAATCATACTACTATTAGTCAAATAAGCGTTAAAGCTTTTCCTTTGGAACTGTGTTCAAATGATTTCCATAGACTCTAATTTTTAAATTGGGTCTCTTTAGTGGACATTTATTGTGTTATTTTACTTCTAAGTATTTGATCCTCTTCCTTTGGGAAAATTCCCCACCATTTGAATCTGGATAATTCCTTTTGCCCACTCTCCACTAGACAATGATCTAAATATGCTTCAGTGCCATATTCATTACTTGTGGTTTCAATGTTAATAATTCACAGTCAGACATCTTCTGTATTTCTCCCATTGATTGCATTTTTGGATTTTTGGTTGTCTCATGGATATAGCTTTAGAGGTGGAAGGGATCTTTAAGACTGTTTCACTAATATTGAGCTCAAATTTTGCTGAATGTAATTCTTTACCTGCAGGACATGTATCCTTACTATAAACAGGCTTGATGATTTCTGTATTGGGAAGTAGGTTATACATGATAATGGTATGGTATAAATATCATAAAGCTATTGCAAACATTATATATATTATATATTTAATATGTCTTCACATAGTATTACATACTTTATTCTATGGTCTCTATGTGCTTTCACTTTGTTGGTATAAAACTATTATATTCATTTTACAAGCATTTTAAAGTTTGGTGGCTATTTTCTCATCACTCAGCTCAATGTATTTTTTCTTAAGAAAACTTTCCTTGATTACTTAGACCAGGTCTTATTTCCTGCTGTATACACTATACTTTTAGAAATACACTTACCATAGCTATAATGACTTAAAATTGTAATCTGTGTTTAATATCTAGCTCAGCAACTGTAGAATAAGCTCATCAAGGTCAGAAAATTTTCACTCAGGTATTCCCAGCATCTAGAATAGTACCTTGCACAAAGTAGGTACCAGTGGCATATTTCCTGGTCTGTATGAGGTGTCCAATAAGGGACTGCATGAATGAATGTACTCAACATATAATAACTGAGCACCTACTTCATGCTTCCCTTAACTGTGCAAATTATGTAATATCCATGGTTTGATTTGAGACCCTATTTCTTGGCCAGTCTACAATCCTGCCTCACCTGAGATTATGGATTTCATCCTCCAGGCCCCTTGAGAATAATTCTCTCTTCTTTTAGTAATTATCTGTTTGCATCTGTTATGCGTGAAGGTGAATTTATCTTCTGAATATTACATTCCTTTGACAACTTGCTACCTGCCAGCTAATCAGATAATTCTAAATTATTGAAGTTGGAAGTGCTTTTAAAGACTTTATAAGTACAAATTCTTTTGTAATCAAATATTTCCTTCAGTAACACATCTGAAAATATGTTGTCTGGCACTCTTTGAACACTTTTAATTACCCTAAAGAAACTCACTTCCTTTCCAGGAAGCCCAGCTCTTAGCTGCACCTGGCAAATTACTTGGAACTTCTCTGCGTTGTCCTGGACTCTACCACACAGTTGTCTCCTATGGGTGTTTTTTGCCCTCTAAACCCCTCTGCACCCTCACTTTTGTGTGAGGTGCCTTCTTTTGAAAGGAAGATCTGACTCCTTCTTAAATGAATTGAAACCTCCATGGCTCCTTCACCTGTCGGTTACTAAAGTTCTTTCATGATGTTTTGCCTTATAGGCCATTAATTTTTTTTTAGATCTTTAAAAATGTGGTGTCTGAAGTGAATACAGTGTTCTACAGATGAGCAAGTCAGTGCTTTGAACAGTGGGGATTTTGCCTTTTATGAGCTTTATAAGGATCCCAGGATTCAATATTAACTCACTGGCAATTTGTCCTAAGATCACAGGGCGTGATAACTCATTTTCATGAGTTAGACTGTGCCTACTGTGACAGAAAAAATAAGAAACCCCGAAATTGGCAGAGGCACAGTACATTTTATTGATTCATTTCTGTTCACAAATGTCAGTGATAATGAGGCAATCAGCCATTGCTTTGGATTGATCTAAGTGTCTGCTCCACCTTCTCCCCTCCACAGGTTGGTGAGACAGAAGAATAGAACCATTTAGACCACAGATTTTTAAACAAATGATCAACAAATCTATTCATACAGTATCTACCAGAAAAAGACACACACAAGAGAAATAATGCAGACTGTGAAAGAGAGTGTTGATATCTTATGTGTCAGTCTGAGTATCAAATGTGGTGGAATTTATTTCAGCATGTTCCTGAATCTGGATCCCTGATCAGATCACGTCCCTTGCCATTAGCCACTAAGAGAGAGCCCTCTGTCAAAGAATTGTCATGCTCTGCAATGTGTTTTATATATGATTCTATATTTGATTTAAAAAAAGACCATCACATTATGGGGAACACAGAATATAACATATGAAGGAGTAAAAGTTAGAAAGAGTATGTAACAAATGAGAAAATACATCCAAGAACACCATATTAATGAGGTTTCCTAAGAGTATCATACAAATCCATCATATATAGTATAACTTTCAGTGGAAGTGGCATAAATCCTTTTACAGAAGATATTATAAATAAACCAAGTATTGTTGAAATATCCTTTTCATTTTAAAAAAAACTTATTTAATTAACAACATGTATTGTATGTAGGAAATATCCCAGGCTATCAGGTTGGTAATGGTAACAAAAAACATAGTGTCAGGCTTCTTTGAGGAAGCAGCATTAGAGATGGAATATGCAAGATGTAGAAAGCCATACCACTAAATACTGATTTACCAGTACTCAGGTTTTCTCCTTCATTTTTGGCAATTTTCAACACTTTAGATCCATAATGTATACTTCTCCTGAGTATCCTAGAAATTAGTTATGGAAAACAGCTGATGGAGAAGAATATTTCACCTTTCTCTCTTTTTTAATTCTTTTTAAAATTAAGAATCTAGTTTCAATTTCCTTTATAAAACTAATGTTTCAAAGTGCTTAATCACTTTTTATTTGCTTGAACAAAGCAACATATACACCTTTACTCTTCCTGAAGTTTAGGAGAAGATAGTTGGATATTTTGACACAGTAGACAGAGGAAAAATATTTATTCTTAAGTCTCAAAACAGAGAACCAGCAGTAAAATCGAACTACTTCCTTAAAAATAAGTTAAACTGCCACTCTCACTACTTCATTGCTTACTCTGACTCCAAGGAGAGAGGAACAGGAGTGAAAGGAGCCCGTTGCAGCACCTGCTGACTCAGACTGGTTTTCCCATCGCTAATAAAAAGGCAGAGCTGGGCGGCATTATTGCGAAAGCTTAATGGTCAGTCATGGCACTGAAATAGACACTTGTGCTCAAGCACTTTTTCATGCTCCAGTAAGTAAATTGTTAATGGACAGATAACACCGTCTTAATCTCTGAGACTGCCTCTTGGAAAAACGATATAACCAGTCCCAGGGAAAGAGCATTTTAAAAGAATAAGGGAAGTTAAAAGCCAGCTGACTGCAGATCTGGCTTTGAGTTTAGCATTAACTTTCAGATAGGAATGAGTATTTGAATAAAAGTTTACCCTTTTAAAAGCCAGAGCTATTCAAGGGTGGATAGACAGAAAACTAAAGGTCTTTGGACATGTGTGAAATATCCCAAGATTAGTTGAAATGCTAGACTGGCCTTTGCTGTTACCACAAGGGGGACACCTTCTGTGGACAGAAATAAGAGACCAACAGAAAGTAGAGCCTTTTTTGTCAATGGTCCTCCTTAGCCCTCTCCCCCATGCTCAGTGAGAAAGTTGGTGGAAGACTGTAAATGCCAGGGAATTGCCACGAGGTAGAATTTAGGAGATTCGGGTCCATTAAGATGCCTATAGGACTGACTCTTGCCATCTTGTTTCATAGATGTACAAGCAGATTCCCTTGAAACACTATTCCCAAGCTGTTTATGCTCAAGTTTTGTTTTGTTTTATTTTTGTTTTTTTGAGAGCCTGGCCAGCATGTGGAAAGACTGACCATGTTCCCTTTTAACTGTCAAAAGGGAAGTCTCATATAACAGTGTACTTTTGAACAAAACCAACTTTTTTTTTTTTAAGTAAACTGGCAGAGGTGGTATGGGGGTTGGAAAAGGACAAAATTTTTGCATTGAGCTATTAATCTCCTCATTCATATTTTGTTCTCCTCCCACCTCAACTCATTTTTATTTTTAAAGGTTACTTAAGTTCACAGGAGTTCTTTCCTTAGGTCATTTTAGTTTTATGTATAATTTGATATTTTTACTTGACTGAGATTTTTTTCAGGACTGTGGTCATGTCTTAGAATTCTTAAGATCTTTCCTGAGTAATCTACTCACTGTAATACTTCAGTGACAGTGGAGAGGGTGTACGGTGCTCTATGACTGAGCCTTCTGTCTGCAGTGAAGTGGGTTGCACTGGTGCATGAAGCTCCGGCTCTGTGATACAGGAAAGTATGCTGGGTTTGCAAGGAGAGGATCTGTGTCAGAATCCTACAAGACGGTCATAATTAGAATAACAATAATACTACAGTAATAATAATTGCCACTGAATGCCTTCTCTGTGTCAGGCATGGCATTAAGCATTTTGTCAAACATCTCATGTAACTTTTCTGTCAATCTAAGAGGTTATCAGGATCCTTGTTTTACAGATAGGACACTGAGCTTAGAGAACTAAAAGACACCTGCCTAAGGTGACACATTGCTGGTAATCTATAACAGAAACGCAATTAGAAACCAAGTCTGTCTGCTCAGTTTCATCATCTGTAAAACAAAGATATAATTTGCCTCAAATTTTGCTGTGCTTAAATGGGATTTCATGACTCTTATAAACCAAAAAGAAATATAAACCTGGGTGTATATAAGGTCAACATGACACAGAGGCCAAGTGCAGAATGGGAAATGGATTCCTCATGAGGTGGGGCCCAGGAAGAGGAAAGTGGAAGGAACTTTGCTTCCTAAGAACATGGTTCTGGGCCTTTGCACCAAACAAAATGTCCCTTCTTAGTTTTCTGGCATTCTGGGTTATTCCTTCAAGATGCCAGATCAGCTTTTCCAACTTTGGTGGTGGGAGGACTGTGGTATATTGGTGGGAGGGGAAGTGGGGTGAGATTCAGCTTCCCCTTGGGGTTAGAGCACTTTAGCTGGAGAAGGAAAGAGGACAGAAGAAAGCTTGAGAGCAGAACAGACAGACTCTGTCCTCTTCCTTCAGACAGACCCGACACTTAGCTCTCAGGCTTCGGCTCTAATAAGAGCCATTAAGTGGTTTCCTGACAACCTTCCATGGGACTGGTCTCCGAGTAGGGAAAGACTCAGATGGTTGTTGGCAGAATTCTCCCATAGGAAACAATCTCCAAAATTTCGCCAATAAAGTACTTTTCTAAATCCCCAAAGGGCCAGTACAGCATCACCTCATTAAAAAGCCAGTCTTCAGATTCTACAGTCCAATGTGAAGTGAGGAATTCACATGAGGATACACTTTTTAAAAATTTTTATTTATTGTAGTAAAATATACATAACATGAAACTATCTGACCCATTTAAAAATGTATATTTCCGTGGTAGTAAGGATATTTATATCACTGTGCACTCACCATCACCATCCATCTCCAGAACTCATTTGCAACAACATGGATGAAACTGGAGTACATTGTGCTAAGTGAAATACGCCAGACGCAGAAAGACAAATACCATCTGATCTCACTTATATGTGGAATCCAAAACAAAAACAAACATCAAACTCATAGAAAAAGAGATCAGACTTGTGGTTACCCCAGGCAGAGGGTAGAGGGAGGGAGGAAGGTGGGCCAAAGGCACAACTTCCAGTTATAAGATACGTAAGTACTAGGGGTGTAACGTACAACATGATGGCTGAGCTGACACTGCCTTGTGACATATGGAAATGTGTTGAGTAAATCCAGAGAGTTTTCAACACAAGGGGAACATTTTTTTCTTCTTTCTTTCCTTTTTATTGTATTGGTATGAAATGATGGATGTGAGCTGAAGCCACCGTGGGAATCATTCCATAATATATCTAAGTCAAATCATCATGTGTGCCTTGAACCTGTACAGTGATATATTTCAATTATTTCTCAGTAAAGCTAGGGAGAAAAAGCTGAATTCAGAGTAACATAGAGTAGACTGGTGATTATCAGAGCCTGGAGAGAGAAGAGAAAAGGAAAGATATTTATAGAGAAGGAGAAAGGAAAAAGTAGGACGGTGGCTGCCAGGGGATGAGGGAAGAAGGACATAATGATACACGTCTAACATTCCACCTTGTGCCATGAAATCTGTGTTAAAAACAAGCACCATGTTTTTCCCCTTACCTATCAAGGCACATTCATGGGAACTTTGATGTCATTATAGTTTTTCTTAGACCAGGAAACTGGTGAAAGTGTGTGGATAGTTTACTTATATCCAAGGAGAATATGCATCATTCAACCATCATCAATCACTTGGAATGTGCAATCACATATTTATGAGAGCAGCTGCAGTGTGCTTGACTTTAAGACATATGGCTCACTGCAAAGCATGGGGAGATAGGTTTCTTCTTATTGTTTTAACCTTTGATTACTGATGTGGATTCTAAACAGAAACTTTAGTATTGCAAATGGTAATAAGCACAGAAATCATTTTGTTGTGGAGTTTCTGGATCTTCATGTATTCCTATCATATCCTCTAATTGTTTGTTTTTCTAAATCTTCCACTCATCTATGGAATGCATAAACTATACTTCTTTTTATAAACACAAATATATTAATTTATTCAAAACTGATTAGAATCTCCTAGATACCTAGCATTCCAATAAGTGTTGAGGAAACGAAGATGAATGACTTTCAGGTATTTAATGAATCTTCAATAAAAAATTCTGTGTATATGCTGAAGGTGACAAGTTGAATATAACAATGATAATATTTTGAGATAATTTGTGAGGAGAAGAAAGGATTCATGGATACACAACTTATTCATATAACTAAGGATGTCCAAAACTAAAACTCAAAATGGAAGACTTCTGATGCCAGTTTGGCAAAGATACTGAACACAGCTATTCACATCAGTTAAAAGAAGCAAAAATAAAGCATAGGAAAGCTTTATGACAACTGACATCTAGTCAGAACATATGGGCAAAAATGCTCATTATATTATAAAGAAACATGCATTATACCAGAAACAGAATATCTGTAAGTCAGGAACAATGAGGAATTGGTAAGCCCTATGTTGTTAGATCTGGACTTGAAAACCCTGCCATTCACTAGACTTCCTAGTTTCTTCATGAAGAAATTTATGTTTCTTCAGTATAAGAATGTGAAAATAAGAAGCCCAATGTTAAAATACAGAATTTCTATTTTGAAATTGTAAGGCCCAAAGACAAATGAACATAAAAGAGGTTCTCTCCATATAAAAAGGATATTTCACAACATTGTTTGTGTTTCTCCTGTGCATAAAATTTAACAGTCGTGGAGGACCTTTGGTAATCATCCAATTCAAGCTCATATTTTATGGTCAAAGAGGTTTAGATACAGGAAATGAAAACAAATTTACCAAGATCACAGAACTGGTTAGTTGGACAACCACTTAGATCCCAGTTCTCCCTCCCTTATGATCCAGTGATCTTTCCCATAGTATTTATGTCAGTGGGCAACCAGTCAGTAGCTATGTTCTATCTCTGTAGTGGGGTTTCCTCCTACTTCATTTTCTTTCTCCCAACTTTTTTTTTTTTACACTTGATGCTTTCTTCCTCTTTGAAGCATTGAGAAATGTAAGGTCAGACCTGTCTGTCCAAATGTGTGTGCCTCCTCCCCTCTGCAGGCCTCTGAAATCACTACAATTGAATATTTGAATCATTTGGACCAAATTGTAATGACAAATGGAACTGATGGACCTGGCTGTCCCACTGCCTTTCGGTGACTCATCCATTTAACTTGTAATTTCTTTTAGGTACCTGGACATTTTTGTCTGCAATCCAATAGCTTGTTTGAAAAATGTTTTTTAGTGCAAACACTAAAAATAAGCTCCAGGTTCCAAAGAGGAAACACATATGAGAAGTTGCTTTGGAAATTAAATAAACTATAAATATGTGAAGCCACATGGGACCTAGAGACTGTTTAGTTTCATCTTTCTTTTGTCTGATGTTCAGAAAAGTTCATGTCATTTCAATCATGAATGTAATTGTGTTAGTCATCGGCACAACTGGGGTCAGAATCAAGTGCTTCTGCTTTTCTGTCTGATGATCCTGCTTGTATTTTCTAAGAAAAATACAGAGGGAAACACGGGAGGAGAAAGATGGAGGCGAACTCTTCATCATATTCATGTTTTTACCCTTTCTCGTTCATTATTTCAGTGGCTGCACCTCCTTCTCTTCAAAGCTAGTGAAGTTATATTATTATCATTCATTTACAAATTAAAAACTGAAGCTAAAACTTGAAGCGAAAGTCATACTGCTGGGAGATGAAGTTTGATACTAGATTTGTCAACTTTGTACCCTGTTTACCTTCAACATTAGCACTATGATAGGTAAAATGAAGATAAAGTTGAAAAGTGGTGTATCAGTTGATATACAGTCTTATAACTATTCATGGACATGATTTCTTCATTGTTCATGATAATAAAAGCTGCCATATTAGATGATGATTATGTCCCAAGACATTGTGGAAAGAGCATAGATTTTAGTGCCAGGAAGACATAGGTTCAGATTGTGGCTTGTCTGCTGGCAATGTAATAGCTCAACAAATGGTGATTGTCATAATAATTGTTATTATTATTCTATGTCTGAAAGTAAAGTTATCTTCTGAGGGACAACATATCCTATATTAATGTGTAGAAGAAAAAAGCAAGGTCCAAGGTCAGTATAAACTTTTAAAGTATAACTTCTTTACACCACTGAGCTATCTACCCAGCAATCTAACAAAAACTTTTGGATCAAATCTTAGAATCACATGATTTTGTCTCTTTACAAATTATACCTCCTTATTTTTCATCGGATGACATTGATGAGGACAATTTATGTAAAAATGATAAGCAATCTCAGGAACAAAGAGTGGGTGTAGGAGCAAATCACAGATGTATCAATTAGTGAGTAAAAGATCAACATGTACAATGACAGCCTCCTTACAAGTTTATTACTCAGTTGTCTCATGCAATTTTTGACCATGAACTTTGTAGCAAGAAGGCATTCCTGTGGTTATGAACCTCAGCTTCCTCATTCCGTAGAGGAAACAGGTCTA
Organism: Manis javanica; assembly: GCF_040802235.1. Taxonomy (NCBI): domain Eukaryota; kingdom Metazoa; phylum Chordata; class Mammalia; order Pholidota; family Manidae; genus Manis; species Manis javanica. Next base: position 210,384,363 of record NC_133156.1, on the reverse strand, counting down.
CAGAAGACTGGCGACTTGCTCTTTGTTTTGTGAGAGAATTGGAACTTAAAATAGAGATTTATGATTTGGAGTGTAGTGGTTTTCCTTTCAAGACTAAAAACATTGAAAGCTGGTGCATGCTTAAAAACTTACCTCCTTTACTGATAGCATTAAACTCTGTCACCAAAGGCTGCTGGTGATAATTCATTGTTAGATACCAGAAATTCTTTGGTTCTGAAATGGTATCATTTAAAAATAAATAAAAGCAGACCCATTTAGGGGTATGTCTACAGTGCTCTGTGGAAAACACTTTTAGCAATTATGAGGCACCCATCCCTTACTTATTATCATGTATCCGTCACCAGCAAGAAACATTTTGAGTCTAATAAATGGAAGAATACAAAGTTTAAGTCAAATTTTAGATGCTATCTAAATTTTTAGATGTTATCTATATGGGGTATCCACATTGCTCTGAATAAACAGATTATTTGATTGAGCATACTTGGCATATCCGCTTGTACACATTGGTAAACTGAGACAAGTTTCAGATCCAAATGGAGGCCCTGCTCAAGTAATGTCTGGTGTTCTGGTTAAAATCCATTCCTGAAAGTATTACCCAAAGGATTTCAGAAATATCTGAAGAGAGAAAATACTTCTGTATGGCACGTTCCAGATAATGTTGCTAAGAATGTGAATGGAGGCTTCTTGCTATCACCATGTGCTGTTTTTGCCCCTTATAAGTGAACAAACCAATACTTGATTTTAAAAAACAAACAAAAAAAAGTGCTTTCAGAATATTTGTGAATATTGGAAGGTAAAATAATTAAAAAGAGGCTATTCATCTAAAAGATTTCAATTACCCTTTCTTCTGTGTATACCCTCTCTCACTTTGAGGCTGGTGAGGTTGATAGCTTTTGAGATTGGCCAGTTTACAATAAATAGACTGTATATTTTAGAGTTAATTAACCACCAAACCCCACACATCCTTCAACATGTGAATGAGTCATGTTACAAAAATCTGTTTATAAGTTAGTCAGGTGGACCTCAGAATGTAAAGAACAAATAGGATTCTTAAAATGAGCTTAACAGTTTGGAGCTAAATGAGGAAGGGATAAACCTTCTGCTTGGGGCATGTGGAAGATAAGAAAATCAAAATTCCTTAGAGTATATTTTCTTCTAGTTCTTCATGCAATGAGAATGACTTAGACTTATTCGTTTCATTATACAATGTACATTTACGGACTATACCCACCGTATGTCAGACACTGTTCCAAGCTCTTCATGTATAAAGATGGGTAAGATAAGTACATGCCCCAAATTTCCTAGAGGAGGCACAAATACACGCTGACCTTTGTATCTCCAGGAAATCAGAAAATCCTTGATATTTTGGTAAGAGCTAAGTCAGAATGACGCTGCTTCTAAATTGTGGTTTGGAGTTCTTTATCCCACGGAGATACATGCAGGGGCAGCAGGAGCACAAGGGGAGACTGCCCATCAGAATTGGAAAATGGGAAGGGGAGCACGGCAGAGAGAATGGTTCTTCCATTGGGTCTTAAAGCAAGAGCCGGGCTTATTAAGTAAAAAGAGAAAAAATGCATATACTGAAGAAGGCAACGAACATGTGGAAGTTTGAGATCTGAGCAAGTCTTGACTATTTCAGTGAATTGCAGTTTGATAAAGCTGGGGCAAAGAACATTCATTAGGAGATAAAGGGGACAAGCTTAGGGACACAGGCCGGCTACAATTTCAGGGGTCTTTGGTACTAAACTAATAGGTGGCTTTTAGCCTGGAAGTTACAGGGATTCATTAAAAGATTTTACATATGAATATGCCTGATCAAAGTTGTGTTTTAGCGAGATCTTTTTGGCAACAAAGAGGAGAATAACTGGGAGTGGCCACACTGGAAGAAGGACATCTCTCAGCATGCTGGGGCAATAACCCCCTTAAACTATAAAAGGCTGTACTAACAGATGTGAGAGACTTTCAGGAGGTATGAACTATAGAATTTGGGTACTGATTTGTTGTGGCGAGGAGACAGCAAATCAAAGAAAGAGTCTAAGTTGAGTTTTTGGTTTAGGTCGATCAAAGAGTTTGGTAAACCAGAAAGATCAATCAGATGGATAATAAAAATAATGAATTTAATTTTGAACATATTAAGATTGAATCAGGGAATCTATGGATTCAACTATGATTAGACAGTTGGGTGTATGGATGGGAGGGCAGGCAGCAAGCCTTAGTTCTAGGAAACTAGAGTCAAAGATAAAAGTGATGGTAAAACAGTACCTGGGTACAATACATTTTTTCAGGTGTTTTGCATAAGTAAATTACACTCCTATGTATGAAAACTGTTAAAAGAGAAAGTTGAACCACTAAATAGTCTTAGAGAAGCTCGAGATTGGGAGAGAAACCATATGGGTGTAAATAAGCAAATAGAGTTTCGATGTCCACAGTCAAGTTGGACAGAGAAATGCTGTGGTGCATGGTTTCTGACCCTCATCAGGATATTTTACATAACCACAGAAAAGTACTTTGCACCAAATAGGGAAATATGGACTGATTGATAATGCAATTAGGTGGAATCCTTACTGAACAACTGAGCTCAAAGATTACTGATTTGGGATGTAGAGAAAGTAAGTAGTGTGCTGTATGGCAGTATCCTTGGATTTGACCAAATACTATTAAAAAATTCCCAGGCATAGAATGAAGTCCAAAGAACCACAAACACAAGGTAAATATTAGATTTTCATGGGAAATGGGAAAAGGCTTCTTTGTATCTCCAGGAAATCAGAAACACCTTGATATTTTGGTAAGAGCTAAGTCAGCATGACGTGCTTCTAAATTGTGGTTTGGAGTTCTTTACACCACTGAGCTATCTACCCAGCAATCTAACAAAAACTTTTGGATCAAATCTTAGAATCACATTCATCACCCATTCCACTCTGTTCCTGAATCATACCTTTCTCCTAGACCATTATTCCCCATATTGAGTTCCATGGAAGGCTGGAGTCACAAGATATAAATTATCTTTTTGAATGAATAAAATCTATGGACAAATGACTTTGAGAAATACTGCATACCATAAACATAATACGCAAGGCTGATTAGCTTGTTAAAAGCATCAAGAACTCTTTCAGTAAAGAATCAGTTTACCTGGGTTTAAGTTAGTGGTCCCTAGTTTATTCTTTCACTGAGTTAATTTTAGTCTACAGTCCATTAATACATAAATCTAGTATTTGGTGAAAGAGTTTGGTAGGTATTAATTTTAGCTGCTTTTACACCTACTCAGTAATCATTTATTCTTCAAAACAGCCCTTTAATTAGGGCAAGCATATGTCCCAGTTTGCCTGGAACATTCCCAGTTCACTGCTGTTGATCCGGTGTAATTATTAATAGTTCCCTACTTCTACTCTCAAAAATGTTCTGATGACCAATTATGGACACTCGACCTATAAGGTATGTTATCATCATTTGCTTTTTTTTGCTTGCCTCTCTATCTTGACTCCCTCTTCCACCACTGCAGCCAGAATTAACTTTTAAAAATGTAAATTAGTCATTTCATAATCCTCCACTGGATTCCTGTCACATTCAGAATTAAAGTACCTTCACTGAGTCTTCCAAATCTTTGAGCTTCAAGGAAACCTAAGGAATTAACTGCTAGCTATACCTCTGAGATTATATATATTACCACCCTCCTACTTTTTATCCAGCCTCATTGAGCTCCTTACTGTTCCTGGAACAAGTCAAGTCTGCTCCTACCTCGATGACTCCACACTTGCTGTTTCTCCCCCCAGTTATTTACATGACTTGTTTCCTCACTGCGTTTAGTTTTTCTGCTCAATTTCATTTGCTCTGATCACTGTACCTAAAAGTGCCTCTGCTTCTCTATCTCCTTATCCTGCTGTACTTTCGACCTGTTGGTAGTAGTGTTTGAGCTGTATCTCTAATGCCCTCACTGTATTAGTATCCTGGTACCTCCAGGAAGGTGTGCATGTCCTCTTTGTATGCTATTTCTACTATGTTCAGTTCTTCTAATGAAACTAGAAAAATGGTTCAAAATAACTTGCTCACTTTGGAAGACCAAAATTTTAAAATAATATCAGTTTTCACAAATCTTGGTTCTGGGTTCTTGGCTGGCAAGTGCCCTCTTCTGACATGCAGGCAGTCTTTTGAAGAATATGGATTCAGTCTATTTTTGAAAATTGATCTGTAGTTGAAATAGAGACATGTAGAGGCAGAGCACTTTGTAGAGATCACACAGGAGATACTAGTAAGACAGGGAAACACACTAAGGAAGATAAATGTTCCTTTAGATCCTTCAGTGGGCATTTGGACATCTGTCAGCTTTTGGTCTGTGCCTCAGCGTGCCCTTTTGGGAATTGTCCCATGCCCACCTAGCAGGGATGTCAATTCCAAGGCCCTATCTCAGCAGCTACACAGGTGGGACCTGACCAAATCTCAGTAAGAATATATTATCTCTCTGTGAATACATTGAGTGCAGGGTTCAGACAGTGCTATCACCAGGGGATCAAAGTACCAGAGGGACTCTTTCTTTCTATCTTCCCACTCTGTTTTATTCTTTACCCTGTACCAAGCTCTTACAAGCAAAAAGATTGTCTTCATGATCTCTAGACATCATCTGAATACTGGCCTTCTCAGAAGAATTAAAATTCTTCCCCTTCCTGGCAACCATATCTGATTGGTTCCATTTAATTCATCCTAGGCCAACAAATACAGAGAGAAAGCCAAACAGACAAGGCGAATAAATAGAAATTAATGCTATACTATTGATGGTACAGTCACTTTAAAAATTTTTTTAGAAAAATTCCTATTCATTGCTCCGTGGTTCATCTTTCCAGTGTATCTTCCCTTTCATCACATGAAACATTTGACTCACTGAAAAACGTACAAACATTTAACTTGACTTCCACCTTCACTCCTAGCTTTTCTTGCTCTGGACTTGTCCTGGACTACTGTCTTGTTATCAACCCTGAAATTGTACTCTTCTTTAACTGTATACCCTGGACCTTTATTAGTAAATTCTCTGAGAGAAAGGACTATGTTTTATACACCAAAAGCACAGCATATAAAATATGCTTTGGAAATAAGCAAATGCTCGGTAAATGCTGACTGAATGAATAAATAATATTTATTGGGTAATTACTATGTGATAGGAACTCAACAGACTACATGCTTATCTTACTGGCTCTTAAAATAAGAATGAAGTAAACATTTTAAAATTCTTTTTTTGTGCCTCCCTTAGCACAGGTGTGATTTGTTAGTGCATTTGAATACTTTTGCATAGTTTTGAATAAATACATTATTTAGAGTGAGTAGAGAATATTCATTATATCACTCAATTATTCACCATTTATTTAACTACTTTGTGTTGGAAAATGGTAGTCCCAAGTCTAAGAGGTGTTACAAACCTACTCACATCCCTGGTTAGAGCCCTTCTATTGTCCTCTTCACCCCTACTCTCCTGCCACTGCCTTTAGAAGAATTCCAACTTCTTAACAAAGTAAGGGGAATTTTTATGCCTTGCCTCCCCAGCCTCATCTTTGGCTAAACCATACCTCAAAACTCAGCAATATAAAAATGCTGATAGAGATCAGTCTAGCAATTACCTTTGAAGGGAACATTGTTGGGGAAGGGCTATGGAGGGACCTTCTGAGGTGCTGATAATGGTTCTGTTTCTTGATATAAGTGCTGGGTATATGGACACATAGTGGATTCCATTTATGTAAATCCATTTAACTGAGTAGCTATGTGTTTCTGTAGGTAAATTATACTTCAATAAAGAGTAAAAAAATAAAAATAAAAAAACACCTCTTGCAATATTGAACTATTTGTAGTTTCCCATCCCTAAGGTGGCATATTCTTCTCTTTCCACCAGACTTCTGCATATGCTACCACCTCCACCCACATCACCTCTAGCCTGTGCTATTAACTCTTTCTCTTAGTTTTCATTCAACCGCTTTGCAACAGTCTGTTTCTGCAATTCTCTGCCCTATCAGACTTTAAGGTCTTCATGGATGTTTCTCCTGGTATTTAATATATCTCTGGAGACTCACACATTTAGGATAGGAACAGAGTCACACAATTACATTGGTGTGATAGGCTGATAGAGCTCAATTCTAGGTACTCTAGGAACACAATAAAAAAGCACACAGGCACACAAATATATAAACATGCTTTTTACAGTATGCTGAACCCAAACCAAAAAAGAACATTTGATTTTTGCATTTCTCACTCAACACCACCACCAAAAACAATATTCAAAAGCCTTTCTATGCGTACATGTGTCTATGCATATGGGTATGCATGTATATGCATGTATGTGGATGCAGCTGTTAAAGATGGAGCTTAAGCAGCATTCTGTTAGTGGGGGATCCTTCCACTCTTTTCACTTAGAGACCCATTAAACAGCTTGTCCTTTATGTGAAAATCAAATTAATTATTGTGCTAAATTAATTCTTTTAGAGAAAAGACTAATAAGTTCAAATTAATCCTTTCTGGAAGATCTTCCCATGACTGGATGACAGCTACATTTCATCATATGTATTAATTCTGGTCAGTTAGTGGGGGTTGCCTAGCACAATCTATTAAGAGTAACTCTCAGACTGACCTAGGCTCAGTGACTAATGATGATATGATTGATGTCTGGCATGGACACTTGGAGATCAGGGTGGACAGTGAATTGGCTACACTGTCTAGATTCTAAACCACTACTTAACATAACAATCACATCCAGATTATCTTTGAACAGAATTTCTCCGAGCTGGGGACATGTTAGTGTGCTCTCTAAACATCTGAGATAGAGGTATATTTTATATAATATTTTATAGATGCCTTTTCTGTATAGTGAGAGTTTTTTTCACCAAGGATATTGAAGAAAAGCTCTTTCTCAGACCTTATTTTAGAATATGTGGTTTGGGAGGTTACAACCTCGGTGAACCTTTGGATATCTGATTCTCAAACTATTTAATGAATATTTACGATATATTCCCTTGAAAATTGATAAAATTTTCCAGTCGTTTGGGCACATTTTGTTTCAGCTAGACCCCAAACTGGTTATTGAGGGGAAAGTAAGCTTTGGGACATATATTCTCTTTATTAGTTATTTATTTAGTCTGTGTCCCACAAAAGAGCATGGGCCTAAACTTTGGCTTTGGTACTCATGTACTGAACATAAACTAAGTATGTGTATTACTTAAGTTTAGTTTCTTTATAATGACACTTTTGATGTCTGTTTTTTAGTGTACTGTCTTTTTGTTGTTGTTCTTATTTTCCATTGCTTTGAATTGCTCAGGAAGTTTTGTGATTTAATTTAATAAACTATTATGGTCATTAATTATTATTATGGTTCTTGATTATTGATACGTTAAAAAATCTACCAGGTCCACAGAAGTACAAAGAATTATTAGAGAGTACTTTGAAAACCTATATGCTAACAAGCTGGGAAACCTAGGAGAAATGGACAACTTCCTAGAAAAATACAACCTTCCAAGACTGACCCAGAAAGAAACAGAAAATCTAAACAGACCAATTACCAGCAACGAAATTGAAGCGGTAATCAAAAAACGACCAAAGAACAAAACCCCTGGGCCAGATGGATTTACCTCGGAATTTTATGAGACATACAGAGAAGATATAATACCCATTCTCCTTAAAGTTTTCCAAAAAATAGAAGAGGAGGGAATACTCCCAAACTCATTCTATGAAGCCAACATCACCCTAATACCAAAACCAGGCAAAGACCCCACCAAAAACGAAAACTACAGACCAATATCCCCGATGAACGTAGATGTAAAAATACTCAACAAAATATTAGCAAACTGAATTCAAAAATACATCAAAAGGATCATACACCACGGCCAAGTGGGATTCATCTCAGGGATGCAAGTATGGTACAACATCTGAAAATCCATCAACATCATCCACCACAGAAACAAAAAGAAGGACAAAAACCACATGATCATCTCCATAGATGCTGAAAAAGCATTCAATAAAATTCAACATCCATTCATGATAAAAATTCTCAACAAAATGTGCATAGAGGGCAGGTACCTCAACATAATAAAGGCCATATATGATAAACCCACAGCCAACATCATACTGAACAGCGAGAAGCTGAAGCTTTTCCTCTGCGATCGGAAACAAGGTAGGGATGCCCACTCTCCCCACTGTTATTCAACATAGTACTGGAGGTCCTAGCCATGGCAACTAGACAAAAAACAAAGAAATACAATGAATCCAGATTGGAAAAGAAGAAGTTAAACTGTCACTATTTGCAGATGACATGATATTGTACATAGAAAACCCTAAAGACTCCACTCGAAACTACTAGAGCTAATATTGGAATTCAGCAAAGTTGCAGGATACAAAATTAACACACAGAAATCTGTGGCTTTCCTATATACTAACAATGAACTAATAGAAAGAGAAATCAGGAAGACAATTCCATTCACAATAGCATCAAAAAGAATAAAATACCTAGGAATAAACTTAGCCAAGGAAGTGAAAGACCTATACCCTGAAAACTATAAGACACTCATAGGAGAAATTAAAGAGGTCACTAACAAATGGAAACTCATCCCATGCTCTTGGCTAGGAAGAATTAATATCGTCAAAATGGCCATCCTGCCCAAAACAATATACAGATTCGATGCAATCCCTATCAAATTACCAACAGCATTCTTCAATGAACTGGAACAAATAGTTCAAAAATTCATATGGAAACACCAAAGACCCCAAATAGCTAAAGCAATCCTTAGAAGGAAGAATGAAGTGGGGGAGATATCACTCCCCAACTTCAAGCTCTACCACAAAGCCACAGTAATCAAAACAATTTGGTACTGGCACAAGAACAGAGCCACAGACCAATGGAACAGGATAGAGACTCCAAACATTAACCCAAACATATATGGTCAACTAATATTCGATAAAGGGGCCATGGACATACAATGGGGAGATGACAGTCTCTTCAACAGATGGTGCTGGCAAAACTGGACAGCTAAATGGAAGAGAATGAAACTGGATCACTGTCTAACCCCATACACAAAAGCAAATTCGATATGGATCAAAGACTTGAATGTAAGTCATGAAACCATAAAACTCTTAGAAAAAAACATAGGCAAAAATTTCTTAGACATAAACATGAGTGACCTCTTCTTGAACCTATCTCCCCGGGCAAGGAAAACAAAACAAAAATGAACAAATGGGACTATATCAAGCTGAAAAGCTTCTGTACAGCAAAGGACACCATCAATAGAACAAAAAGGTATCCTACAGTATGGGAGAATACATTCATAAATGACAGATCCGATAAAGGGTTGACATCCAAAATATATAAAGTGCTCACACACCTCAACAAACAAAAAGCAAATAATCCAATTAAAAAATGGGCAGAGGAGCTGAATAGACAGTTTGCTAAAGAAGAAATTCAGATGGCCAACAGACACATGAAAAGATGCTCCACATCGCTTGTCATCAGAGAAATGCAAATTAAAAGCACAATGAGATATCATCTCACACCAGTAAGGATGGCTACCATCCAAATGACAAACAACAACAAATGTTGGTGAGGTTGTGGAGAAAGGGGAACCCTCCTACACTGCTGGTGGGAATGTAAATTAGTTCAACCATTGTGGAAAGCAGTATGGAGGTTCCTCAAAATGCTCAAAATAGAAATACCATTTGACCCAGGAATTCCACTTCTAGGAATTTACCCCAAGAATGCAGCACTCCAGTTTGAAAAAGACAGATGCACCCCTATGTTTATCGCTGCACCATTTACAGTAGCCAAGATATGGAAGCAACCTAAATGTCCATCAGAAGATGAATGGATAAAGAAGATGTGGTACATATACACAATGGTATATTACTCAGCCATAAGAAAAAAACAAATCGTACCATTCACAACAACATGGATGGAGCTAGAGGGTATTTTGCTCAGTGAAATAAGCCAGGTGGAGAAAGACAAGTACCTAATGATTTCACTCATATGTGGAATATATGAACAAAAGAAAACTGAAGGAACAAAACAGCAGCAGAAGCACAGAACCCAAGAATGGACCAACAGTGACCAAAGGGAAAGGACTGGGGAGGACGGGTGGGGAAGGGAGGTATAAGGGCAGGAAAAAAAGAAAGGGGGCAGTACGATTAGCATGTACAGTTTGGGAGGGCACGGGGAGGGCTGTGCAACACAGAGAAGACAAGTAGTGATTTTACAGCATCTTACTATGTTGATGGACAGTGACTGTGAATGGGGATGTGGGGGGGACTTGGTGAAGGGGGGAGCCTAGTAAACATAATGTCGTTCATGTAATTGTAGATTAATGATACCAAAATAAAATTAAAAAAAAATCTACCAGGGCTATAGATTTTTGGAAACTGCAGGTAGCCCACTTCTTTATAAAGTCTTTCATCTTATTATTTGTTTTTGCCTTCTCCTACCTGCCTCACAGTAGATATTTATCTTTTCAAGGCAAAAGAATATTTAAATTAATAGTAAAAAAATCATTTCTAAGGACACAATATAATAAATGATACTGAATATGTAATAGAGAAAAATAGAGTGGTAGAAGGTAGATTTGACCTCTATTCTTCTGCATATGCATTGTAAAAAGTGAAGAGAAAAGAAGTAAGCTTTCATTACATTCTCTTTCCAAAAAAATAAGTGGCCAACTTCTTTATAATTTGTATTGCCACAGTTAAAATGTATTTCATGATAATTTTTATAAAACTAATATGCAACTCTATGATATTGGTGAAAATTTTATGTTCCTATGCTTACAAGCACAAGTTGAATGTCAAGTGGAGTTCTTATTCTTCATTTTACATTTATAAATAGGAAGTTAAGTGCAATTTAACATGTATGTGAGATGGTCCCTGAATACAACACTACCTTTTGTTTCAATGATTCTTACCTCATTTTATCATTTTTATCTAAATCACATTTGTTACATAACAGGGAAGAATGGGGATAAATATGTTAAAATTTGATATGCATTTATTGAAACATAAGTAATATGATAGGGGAAGAGAAAGGAATACAGTTATCCTTTTATTATAAAATATATTTTTATAAGATAATCAAATTTTATTTTACATATTTTTTATTTTATTAAATAACCTCCCACTATAAAATAACAGTTTAACCTCTATTTCTGAAAAGTGTCCAGTCAACAACTTGGAAACATTAGTTTATAAAGAGCAATCAATATTATTTCTTATATAGTTGCTATTCAGAAACACTATTTCAAATAATTGCTTACTCATTAAACAGATTCAAGTAAATGGACAGCAATCTGAGAAGAATAACATGATTTTTGCTCTTGTCAGACATTATATTGAATACTATTTTTATACATTAATTTATTTGTTTCACTTTTAAAAGACCAAGAAGCAGTTGTGGGATGGTGTGACACAGAGGCTAAGCACAAGCTTCAAATTCTGCTTCTTCTCTTTACTTGCTGTGTGATCTACGCATATTATTTAACCTTTCTGTGTCATTCTTTATCTGTAAAATGGTTGCCTCTCTTATACATTAACTCTTAGGATTAATAAGTTAATACATGTGACTTGCCTAGAAGCATGATTGGAAAATAGGAAGCCCAGCACATGTCAAGACAGTTATTAGATGATCAGCGTGACAGTAAGAGGGATACAAGACTTTTTATTTCGTGGATGTATTTTATCCACACGGGTAAAGCAGTGGCAAAGTTAAGATTTAGAAATAGTTTGTTAAAATTATATTTCTTTAAATAAAATTCAACAACAGCTTGCAATTGATCATGGTTCATGATGCTGTTTCTTATATGATACCGTCTTACCTCTCAGAGAAGTTGCTGGGCAGACTAAAGGACTAGAATTGTAATTACTATTGTTTATTATTACTTGGAATATAATGCATGGATTTGAATAAATATTCAATGGATTCTTGTATCTCTACCTAAACTACACCTTGCTCAGAAAATAACTGAAGAAATGTCCTGTTGACTGGTGCCATCTCTTCTATTATGCTATGACTTCATTTTTGACATTTTTTTCCTCTTAAGATTCATGAGTGAATATATTGTTATATCTTAAATGACAGTTTCGGGCTTACCTTCATGGGATGATTTGGAGTAGGAAGGGAAGTCAATATTCATAATCGGCTAATCAAAGATTATTTAATCAGTATCTCCCAAATGCTCAATGTCAGCTGGGTTGATTTTAGAAACTGAGTTGAAAGCAATTAAGAATTCATCTATACTCTCCTCGAAACATGGTCACTCTTTTGCTTCGTATTTCTAGTAACATGGAAAACAGTCTTTTAAGTAAAGCACAATTGATTTTAGTATTGCTTACAAAGATAGTAACACCATTAATTGGTCACTATGCTAAACTCTTTATGCATTTTTCATTTGGTCCCTTCAGTACGGTTATTGCTGTTATTGTGCACAATTTACAGAGAAGGAAATAGAGGCCTACAAAGCTGATATGACCTGTCCACGGTCACACAGCCATCAATACATTGAAGAGCAAGAATGAAATTCAGGCCAACTCCAGCCATCCTCTGTAGTCATGACTCATCGCTGCTTCTACCCATTATCTTGGATAGTCTTCTGTATGCTGAACTGAAATCCAGAGGAGTTATTTATCTTACGTGCATTCAGCCCAGAATCATGTTTGCAGGGCTTGGAGAGCCTGGTCTGCATTTCCCATTTAAATGTAAGGAGTCTTTTGTCACCCTACATATCCTCTTAGTATCTTGGCTAGCATTAGTTTCTTATTCATATATTTTGATATGTGATAACTTAATATATTGTCTGCACAAAATCACATACCCTCTTTTCAAATTTCTCAACATTTGGAAAGGCAAAAGGTAAAAGAGGAGATGATTTGATTATTGTTTATAACATTGTTGCTATCCAAAGTTAGTATGCCCTTTCAAGATAGCTATTTGACAATTTGTTAAAGCAATATAAAATTTCATTTAGCAGCATAGTTAAGAGCCATAACATCAGATAGACATATGTATATTTTTACCTATCAATAATTGTAGCTAGCATACACATAGATTTCAGTCTAAGGAGTATGAGAGATATCAGATAGACCCATGTCAATCTTTCGTTATAGAGGAAACTTCTTTTTAAATATGTTGAAGTATTTTATTAGGAACTGCCTGTCAGCAAAGATGACATCTATAAAACTTCCAAAGAAATCACATTTTTGAGGAAGAGAACTTTTTTTTTTTATCTTCAGCTGTGGTTAATTCTCTCTATTGAAATAAATACAACTGGCTACCTTTTTTTTTATTGAAAAAAGGAAGTGGTTCGTAATCCTGGCTGCACATTAAAACTTCATGGGGTAGATTAAAAAAAATAAACTACTCCTGCCTGAACTCCATGAGCATATTTAGTTCATCAGACATCACCTACCCTAAGTGATTTCCAAAGTGCAGTCAGAGTTGACAACAACAGCTCATCTTAGGGAAGACGTCAGTCAGTGTAGTGGGAACAGCCATTTGCTCCTCAGAAACATTAAGTACCGGGGAAATTTTTCCCCCTATCATTACTTTATATACCTTAAAAGTACCTTAAAAATTCTTAAGAGTGCATGGCATTTTCCTCTAATATCTTGCCTTGACATTTGACAATATAATGTAACTTTAAGATTAAGAAATTTAAAGAGATGCAGATCGGTTCTGTTCTGAAAACTAGGTGATCTGACTTCTGCGGAAACATCACTTTCCATGGATTGACCTTGGAAAAAGTATAAAGCTTCTCTCGTCTTCAAATTTCTCATCAGTACCATCCCCGAATCTCATGCCTCCTGTCATTTTTAAAGTTCTTAAAATCTTCTGTGAATTGTCTAGGAACAGGTAATGTCCCATGGTTTTTAATCACCTGAGAAAATTTTATTTAAAATTTCCAAGAGGAGTTTTTTTTTATGTAACAAAGGGCATCATTTCCTTGAAATTTAGTGACTTTTCCTGTGCGTCAAAATTTTGCATGCCTCTGGAAAACTAAATCTCTTCTCTTATTTTCATACAAACCCTCCCACTATTCAAGGATAAGCCCCCAAAAACGTTTGCTTCTCCTGCTCATTGCAGCACCATGGACCTGGCACAGAAGCTATACAGTCTGGTTTGATTATATAGGCAGAAGCCTCAAATCTGTGCTTTATGCTGTTAGACTAAATTTCTACTTTTCTGTCATTTTTTGCTACCATGAATTTGCTTCATGTCTCAACTAATAATATAGCATACAGCATCCAGTTCATTTTTTTTCACATGAGACAGTCAATAATACTTCCAATTCTCTTCTTGAAAAATCCTCAAGATTTTTCTGTCTGTATAGTTGTCACTGAATGCTTAAGAAGTCATATGTCACAAGGGCAAGTAGCTGGACGATTTGTCAATATTTTCCCATAGATGTTAACATATCTACAAAGAGCAGTAAGTTATTCTTTATGACTTATAGAATTTAAATTTGCTCAGGAAAAACAGGAGCAGACATTTCTCACGAGGATTGCACACTTGAAATATACTTGGCAATAAACAAATGAGAAAACAGTAGATGATGTCATACACGAGTTGCATCTGCTCCCAGATACTAGTGACATCATTTATAATGACCTTTTACATACTGAAAATTGCCAAAACTCCTGCTCTGCTATTCCTTTTGGAAAGCTGGTTGGTGTGTAGTGTTTAATTAAGTATTTTAAAATGTTCTTCTGTAGGCCTGCTACCCTTTAGCTTAAGTTATGCCAGCCTGTCTCTGTTAGTTTAAAGAAAGCAGACATAGTTTATTGCCTGTCTCTTCCTCTCTCTCTCTCTCGCCAGTGCAGATACAGAATAATATTAGTATTTTTAAGTGAAGTAAAATAGGCTATTTAGAGATGTGGAAATGTAAGTTTGAATGTGTAGTTAATTTAACGTGTTGTCTGTGTAAAATATATCAGATGTGATAAGGAATAATTTAATGAAAACACCCATAATTTAGTATTACAGTCGTTTAAAGGATAATGCATTATTATTGAAATAATCCTCTTCCTCTGTCACTTTTTTGGCATTATGGAACATTCCCAACCTCAAAGAAACTGCCACATAACTGAAGTCCCTTCTTATGTATCCCATGAGTGAACTGCCTTTCCTGGCTATCTAATTTATCCAAAGAACATCTCCTTGGTCAGTATCACAAACTATTTTATTATTTTCTTACACTTGTTTATTAATAATTTTCTGTGTCATGTTTTGTCATCAGGGAAGGAAAAACCACATTCATGTTTTCTTTCCTTTTTTTCCCCTCTCATGCTCTAGCATACGATTGAGAACTTGTTAGTTAAATGAAGAGTTGGTTCATATCTTACTTGAAGTATAGACACATTATTCTCAGCAAGAGAAATACTGCATTTAAATTCGATTATCTTGTGTGAAAACTCTTTCAATTCGATCTTGGAAAAATACTCACGTTTTACAGAAAAAAACTGTAGTTTTTTTCCATTGACTTTGTGTTTGCCAGGAGTTCACAGATTTTGCTAACAATTTAAAAAGAACTGCCTCAATGATAGAGTTACTACAATGTGGTAATTAGCTGTAGCAGCATTTCAGAGTGTAATTGATATGATTTGGCTGGGTTAACCAGTGTTCTAGAAAACAGACTACAGTCATACAGACACTGGCATTGTGCCTGCCTTCATATTCATACTTGCACTGTGGATCCCTGAGACATACAGCTTTTGTCACTCTGCTCTGATCTACTATTCCCGAAACATCCCTGGTGGCAAAACTATGTCAGTCTCTGGAAAATTTTCCCTCAAGTCCCTCAGTTTTCAGTTATTAATGAAAAAAAAAAAAGTAAGAAAATGTTAAAGGTACTGAGAAAAGTCCAGAGTTTACATCTGGTTTCAACGATTTCAACTTGCGCAACACTCCATGTTTGTGAAAGTGACCCAGGAAATCTTTGAACAGGATGTAATCAACCTCCGATCCGCTGAGAAACACTGCAAGAATGACTTCAGCTGCCAAAAATAATAATGTCACTTACAAGCAGTTCTTCCTATGCCTGAGGAAGGAGTCACACATGTGCGTCTCTGCTGGCTTCGGGGAAGCAAGCAAGGAAAAAGGCAACTCCTACCGTCCCCAGCCGAAACCACCCAGCACCAGAACAGGGAGCTGTGGTTCATTCCAAGGGTGCTGGCAATATTGAGGAAGATTCGTATTCACAAAAATCCGAACGGTAAGTGACTCCAGACAAAGGCATTATTTTGGCAGCAATTCTGTGCTGTCACTTTCCCTCTGTAACCACGCTGCCCTGGCTTGTGAAGGCAGAGCTGTTAAATACCTCTTAGTCACCAGCCCCAACACAAATCTTTCTATTTTTTTCAAAATATTATCTGGCAGCGCTCCTTAAAGGACATCAAGAGTACAGGAGGGAATATTTCCGAATGATCTTTTAGATAAGTCTCATCACAAAAGCCCTGCACCTACCTCTGTCAAGTCTGGGCTGCTCAGTCGGCATGGGCTGGATGTGAAACAAGACCCGGGATGGTGACTTCTCCAAATTTACCAGAAAGAAAGGACCTGAGTTGCTTGTCCTTTAAGTGTCTCTAAACATGGTTTGCATAGCTGGATCTCTGCTTATCTGTGCCTTTCGGCTTTCGCTTCCATACATGGATCTGTTCCCAACAGTAACTCCAAGCTGTCGAAAAGAAGCTATCTGGCAGCTCTCTGCTTCATCCAACACATGGATGTTAAAAATACACATATAGAAATCCTTCCAGCCAGGCCCATTTCCCTCCCCACCATCCTGCCACTATGCCTTTTTGCAAATACACTTTCAGATTGGCATTTCTACCCTCCAGACAATCAGTTTTTGCCTGATTCCTACACAGAGCTTGCAGGATGTAGATTTGCTTAGCTTTGTGAAAACAGAGACACAATGATAGTTTGTTACCTGGTCTTCACCCTTAAAGATTTTATCGATAAAATATGTATGGGACCTGCAAAATGTTTAGTGAATGGATGAATATATACATGAATAGCTGAACAAATGGATAACATTGTATGTGGATGAATACATACATAATGTATTATTTAATTGGGAATGGTTGTTAACACTTTGGACTATTTATTTTCAAGGGCAAGATAGCAGCAGTAGGTCAAAGTAATTAAGATCTCTAAGAGAGGAAAGGCCAGGTTTATATTTGAACAACTTCTCATGTAGGATATTGTGGCACTTCTTACTGAACTCCTAGCTAGCCCATGGTTAGAGATTTAAAAAACTGTTTTTATTTAATGCTAAAAGAATGTAAACATGAATAGAATACTAATTACTACACGTATTAACTGTGATACTTCAAATGACACAAAACTGTGACCTAAATCTTAAGCGAGAAGGGGTGGGGGGCTAGGGGGCAGGAGGGTAAGGAGGGCAGGGTTGAGGGGTGGGAGGATAAATCCTGTATAATGAACAGGTGAGAAGTACTCCCTTAGGGATTGCAGAAAGTCCACTAAGACTTCCAATTCCTGGAAATTGAGCTTTCAGTTTTAAAATGTCTTCTCTTTTTTTTCAATCTGTTGTTACTCTTGTGTGTAAGAGATCAAAATATGAGGGGTGGGGTGGGGATTTCCAAATAACATTTTCCATTGGCCAGTTTCATTTTCAAAATCCTATTAAAACTCTTATAGAGTCTCTTGTTTGAGAAGAAAAAAGAAACTTGAGGGACAATTCATCTTAGTGCGCTGAAATGGGACCAGTTTGCTAAAAATACTCCAGAGGAAAAAAGGAGGGATAGTGAAAACAAGACTGGCAAAATGGTAATTGTTGCAGGCAATCAAGGTAGTGGTAGAGGGTTCTTTATATTGTCCTCTCTACTTTATGTATGTTTTAAAATTTCCATAAAAGAAATAAAAGAAAAAAGAGAAGAGTACAAAACATATATTAGTGGCAAGTTTGAGGAATCCTAGATTCCAGTAACCTCTGGGCAAAAGCATTAAGGCCAGAAGGGGCAAGATGTTTTTAATGCGAAGTATTTTGACATTCAAACCTCTCCCACCTACTTCCAATTAGATATATATTACATATTTATTATGTTATCTATATTATCTATATATTTTATAGAACATCTGCATAATAATGTATCATCTATATAATAATATATATTCTATATAATAATTCTATCTAATGAAACATTAAGATATGCTGTTTAAAAAGCTGACCAAAGGCAGATAAGGGAGGAACATGGTAGATGGTTGCTTTACTCAGGAGCCATTCAATACCTTCTCTTCCCTTGCCTTTTTCTCCTTAGAAGTCCAAAAGCAAAACTCTTTTTTTCCTCATTGTCCCTTGCAGCTGGTAGTGACCATGTAACACGGTTCTGGCCAAGCAGGTGTGAACAGGAGCCCTCTGGGTGAGACTTCAGGGCAGCATTTATTTGTCTGCTAAAAAGGGACAGGTGCAGCATTTGCCCCTCTCATCCTGGTACCCCCTCCACTTATTTCCTTCCCAGAAAGTACATTTTAGCCTGAAATTTCAGCAGTTGTTTGGTGACCAGGAGGGGAGGAGCAGGAGGACAAAGGCCCCTGCAAGGTCAGGAAGGTGGACCAGACGGACAGAAAGAACTTCAGGTCTCGACAGTGTCATGCTGAACTACCCACCTCTAGACTTCTTGTTCCATGAGAAAAGTAAAATCATAATCAACACAAAGAGAGAATCTCATCCATTTTGAGAGATTGGGCTTTTGTTAGGACTTTTCTTTCTGCTCCAAATTTGGGATATGTGAGGCAAGAGAAAACGCGGGGAGCTCATCCTCACGCTGTTCAAGGGTCCCAGTGCCCCTCGCTGGTCTGCCTTCCGCACTCTACCTTGCAGAGTTTTCTGTGCTTTTTTTAGGGCTTTAGTTGTAGGTAATGGGAGAAGCAGGGAAAAGTATCTTTACTGTATCTTTCTTAAACTTCCTATCTCTTAAGAAGTACTTACTTCTTTTCTTTCTACTGAGTACAAAGTTGGCTAAAATCAGTAGTATTTTTCCTGTGGCCGGGTAACCAAATGCTCATTTGTTCAGGGAGCATTAGGTTTGATAAATACTGCCTGGAAAGAAGCAAATAGGAAAACACAACCGAAACAAAGAAACAAAAGAAGCAACAAAATAGATTGCAACTTTAGAGAGAAGATATGCAAATTTGAGCATAATAGATATTATTTGGAAATTTCAGTTAAAATCACGTACAAGCTTCTTAGCTTTTTGTTATGTTTATTTTAGTTTTTAACCCAGAGTTTAAAAAATAATAATTGCTGGGATTTAGCTGCTGTGGAAGGTAGCTGTACATGGTATGGAAATTTGGAGAGGTTGTAGAAATGTCAATATTATAACCCTATGATAAACACTTAAAATTTAATAGACCCTGGGGCTTGGTAATCACTTTCACTGGAATATATTTTATTAATTATTTTAAACCAAATAAAGTTCCAATGGAATTTATTTTTTTAATCTTGAAATAAAAATTTTTTTATCGATATATAGTTGGCATAATATTATATAGTTTCAGGTATACAACATAGTGATTTGACGTTTATATACATTATGAAATGCTCATTACAATAAGTGTAGTTATCATCTGTCACCATACAAAAGTATTATGATATTATTGACTGTACTTCCTACACTGTACTCTTCATCCCCATTCTTATTTATTTTAAAACTGGAAGTTTGTACCTCTTGATCTCTTATTACCCATCCCGCCATTCTCCTTTCTTCTGGCAAACACCCATTTGTTCTTTGTATTTATAAGTCTGTTTCTAGGGGTTTGTTTGTTTGTTTTGATTTTTAGATTCCACATGTAAGTGAAATCATTAGTATTTGTCTTTCTCTGTCTAATTTAGTTCTCTTAACATAACACCCTCTAGGTTCATCCACATTGTCACAAATGGCAAAATTCCATTATTCCTTATGGCTGAGTTATATTCCATTGTGTGTGTATGTGTGTGCGCATGTGTGTGTGTGTGTGTGTGTGTGTGTGTGTGTATACCACATCCTCTCCACCCACTTAGGTTGCTTCCATATTTGGCCATTTATAAATAATGCTGCAGTAAACATAGGGGGTGCATATATCTTTTAGAATTAGTGTTTTTGGGTTTTTTTGGTAAATACCCAGAAGTAAAGTTACTGGATCATATGGCATTTCTATTTTTAAGTTTTGGAGGAAACTCCATGCTATAGTGACTGCACTAGTTTACGTTCCCACCAAAAGTTCACAAGGCCTTCCTTTCCTCCACGTCCTCTTTGTCCTCCATTTTTTAATGCCAACATCCAAGTTTGAATTTAACATTCAATAAGAGTTGTTTAATAATATTATAATAACATAAGTTATTATAATTTATTGTAATACATAATAATAAATAATAATTTGCTTAATTAGCTCCCTTCAATACAACTTTTGCTAAATGCAACCAAATCTATCTCATTATTTAAAATACAATCATTCTACAAAATTTCAGATCTCAGCAAGCTTTCTTCTAAAAAATACTGAGCTTTCAATTTTAACATAATGTTTGGAGGACAATTATATCTCAGGTACAAAACTCAGACATCTAGTCCCTTTTCTATTTCTTTCTCTCCTCTTCCTGAGTTGTGTCAATGATTGCCATGATCACAGCTACAATACATAAGCTACTAATTTTCAAATATCTATCTCTTTTCATGGCACCCTTCCTCTATACTCTCTGTACTGGAATATAAATTCTCCATATTTCCAATTTTGTTTGACATTTCCTCTTGGATATACTTCAGTGACCTAAAATAACACATGTCCCAGATTGAACTTCTCACATCTTTCCCCTTCAAACCACTCTACCTGGTATTTATTTCTTCTTCATAAGTAGGGCTTTATGTGTTTGAATAAACATATACATATACAAATACATATACACATTTAGTATCTCAAGCTGGAAAGTTCAGTGGCATTTGTTCCTTTTCCATGCCCCCTGCATTTAATCACCACAAATTCCTCAAATTCCTTAAGAGCATGTCTTGATCTCAGTCTGTCCAACACTGTTCTCATGACATCCATTATTTCTCTATGGAAAGAGCTTCTGCTCTGATCTACCTAATACCAGTCTCTTCATAATATATGTTCATTTTCCACTTTTTATGTTCCTAAAATATGAATCTATGACAAAATCATCATCAATAGCAAATCTCCATATTTGTTGCTCTGTTAAAACCATGCTTGGCTTCCCAGTGATTAAAAGGTACACTTCAATCTTCACTGATATCCTATGCAATTACATCTCCTAGCACCCTCTCATATGTAACTTATTCTCTAATTCCAATGAGCTCTTCACTATACCTCATGCATAACACAACCTCTATGACTAAGCTATAGCATATGTTTTTCTTTTCAAAGTGCTGCTTATCTTTTATGATCAAACTACAGACCACTACCACCATGAAACCTTCCTTGAATTTTCCATCCATTCTCCAGCTGCACTTTGCTAATTCTTTGTACAATTTATGGTGCTACATTGACTCTTCAACTATACCATTAATTTCTTGAGTTCTAGAACCATGTCTTATTTAATATTATATCTAGCATGTGAACATTGGACACTTAATAAATGTACAACATTATGAAGGGCAGTATATGACATGCTAAGTGGATTAGAAATTACTAGGGCTGCTGGGGAGCCAGAGAGTCATTTTAAACTGGCAAGGTAGCAATGGTGGGGGAGGGGGCCAGGAAGGAGCTTTCTGTTATTATTTACACAGATTAATAGCTTAGTAAATTTTTTGTGTACTTTACTATTGACAATCATTATCTTTCTTTCACATACAGAGAAATTGACCACTAACCTTGTAAGACCAAGTTTTCATCAATGTATATCTTGGTTACTGATACACAGATGAACTGAAATGAGATCTTGCTATATTCCTTAACACATTTTTTATTTAATGGAAAGAGATAGATCTATTAGCAAAACTGTTGAAGTTTAATATAATACCATGATTGGTAATTTTCTGGGTTGGCTCGGTCTCTTAAAAATCCAAGTATAGGGGAAGGGCTGGCTTTCCCTGTTCCTTCTGTCTCTGGAGAACACCAACATTCATAGGGACAAACTCCCAAACTTTATGGTTGAGTCTTCTGACATACAATTTCCTTTATATTAACCAATGTGTTTTCTGTCTTTCCTTCTCCTCCAGACCGACTGAATGACTTTCAATTATATTTTTCTGCTGTGGTGTTTTCACAGATTGGTAGCTATATGAGCAGCCTCTTATTTTTCAGGGCTGCACAAACCACTTCATCTATATATTTCTTTTATAGACAACCCAAGGGCAAGAATATCTGAAAATGGTCATTAAAGACATGAGGGTTGATCTAACAACAGGGAAAAAATTGGCAAATGAAATAGGAGACCATGAGGTGTATGATATTTAGCATGAGGTGTCTAAAATGTAGCCCCTTCCAAAATACAAGAGATTCTTATCTGGTCCACGACTGTCTCCCTGATTCTAACAAAATATCACATCATCAATACCTGCATTCATTTTTAATAAAACAGGTTGTACTAGCTAGTGAAACTCTGAGGTGACTTTCTCCTACTCTATGATCAAGTGCTGACGTGTCTAGAAGGAAATGGAACTCTTAAAATTTGGTAGCATTCTCAGACGGAAGCTTCACAAATCCAAAACACTGAGTCACTCATCTACATACTGGTGCTGCTTGTAGCGTCTCTGGTCCTCAGCAGGACCCAGGTCTGTACCCCAGTGAGCAGGCTGGAGACCACTTTGCCTACAGGCATTTGGCCTAGCCTTTCTTAAAACTGCAGCCCCATTTTTTCAAATTTATTTTGGTATCATTAATCTACAATTACATGAGAAACATTATGTTTACTAGGTTCCCTCCTTCACCAAGTCCTACCCACAAACCCCAATACAGTCACTGTCCATCAGCGTAGTAAGATGCTGTAGAGTCACTACTTGTCTTCTCTGTGTTCCACAGCCTTCCCTGTGCCCCCCCCCCACATTATACATGCTAATCGTAATGCCCCCTTTCTTACCCCCCCCTTATCCCTCCCTACCCACCCATCCTCCCCAGTCTCTTTCCCTTTGGTAACTGTTAGTCCATTCTTGGGTTCTGTGATTCTGCTGCTGTTTTGTTCCTTCAGTTTTTTCTTTGTTCTTATACTCCACAGATGAGTGAAATCATTTGATACTTGTATTTCTCTGCCTGGCTTATTTCACTGAGCATAATACCCTCTAGCTCCATCCATGTTGTTGCAAATGGTAGGATTTGTTTTCTTCTTATGGCTGAATAATATTCCATTGTATATATGTACCACATCTTCTTTATCCATTCATCTACTGATGGACACTTAAGTTGCTTCCATTTCTTGGCTATTGTAAATAGTACTGTGATAAACATGGGGGGGCATATGTCTTTTTCAAACTGGGATGCTGTATTCTTAGGGTAAATTCCTACAAGTGGAATTCCTGGGTCAAATGGTATTTCTATTTTGAGCTTTTTGAGGAAACTCCATACTGCTTTCCACAATGGTTTGAACTAGTTTACATTCCCACCAGCAGTATAGGAGGGTTCCCCTTTCTCCACAACCTCACCAACATTTGTTGTTGTTTGTCTTTTGAATGGTGGTGATCTTTACTGGTGTGAGGTGATATCTCATTGTGGATTTAATTTGCATTTCTCTGATGACTAGCATCTTTTCATGTGTCTGTTGGCCATCTGAATTTTTTCTTTGGAGAACTGTCTGTTCAGCTCTTCTGCCCATTTTTTAATTGGATTATTTGCTTTTTGTTTGTTGAGGTGCATGAGCTCTTTATATATTTTGGATGTCAACCCTTGCCTGGGGAGATATGTTCATGAAGAAGTTGCTCATGTTTATGTCCAGGAGATTTTTGCCTATGTTTTTTTCTAAGAGTTTTATGGTTTCATGACTTACATTCAGGTCTTTGACCAATTTTGAATTTACTTTTGTGTATGGGGTTAGACAATGATCCAGTTTCATTCTCTTACATGTAGCTGTCCAGTTTTGCCAACACCGCTATTGAAGAGGCTGTCATTTCCCCATTGTATGTCCATGGCTCCTTTATTGTATATTAATTGACCATATATGTGTGGGTTAATGTCTGGAGTCTCTATTCTGTTCCACTGGTCTATGGGTCTGTTCTTGTGCCAGTACCAAATTGTCTTGATTACTGTGACTTTGTAGTAGAGCTTGAAGTTGGGGAGCTAGATCCCCCCACTTTATTCTTTCTTCTCAGAATTGCTTTGGCTATTTGTGGTCTTTGCAGCCCCATTTTGATCTTTATATGTTTTTGTTGAATTGAAATCACCAATCAATGATAGAATGTCTACCAAACAACACTGTACTTCATTCTTTTTTTTTTTTAGATTGTGAATCTTGGTTACTGATCAATAGATGAACTTAGATGGGGATCTTGCTATATTCCTTAAGAGCTGTCTTCAGGCTGCATCAACAGAACACCAGTCTGGGTGACTTAAACAACAAACATTTATGAACGCTCAGGAGTTCTAGAGGCTGAAATTCTGAGATCAGGGTGCCAGCTTGGTTGGGTTCTTGGTGAAGGCCCTCTTCCTGGCTTACAGATGACTGCCTTCCTGTTGTACCCTCATATGATGGAGAATGAGAGCTTTGGTTTCTTCAACCTCTTATAAAGACTTCAGTCCTATCATGAGGTCTCCATTCTCATGATCTCATCCAAACTTAATTACCTCTCAAAGGCCCCATGACATCCAACTACCATCACATTGGGATTAGGGCTTTAAGATATGGACTTGCAAGGCTTGACTTTATCACCTGTTATTCTTCACTTCTCTGTTGTGGAGGGGCTGCCATTTGTGCCTTTTATTATTTTATTTAAATTCTGTACATAAACCCTGTTCTGTAAAGATCATCTGCCACTCCATGGGCCACCTTCTCATTATATTAATGATGTGACTCTGATTTTTTCTGGTTTTTTGAATAACTAGCTTTTATAAATCTTCTGGGTCTCACATGAGATACGAGGTTTCTAGGAGGACCTTCTTTAATCACCTTCTTTAGGATCATGTCAATGAAACATTTTAAGCAGTGGCACAGTATGATTGGATTTGCATTTTTAGAAGATCATTCATGATGTTATGTAGATGATAGAAGTAAAAGACCAGTTAGTATATCCTTCAAAAATTCCTGAAGACATCTTGGTAGATCCTGGTTTAAGACTGTAGCAGCAGAGGAGACTGAAGTAGATGGAACCTAGATATATTTAACAATGAAATCTGGGACTTGGTGGATTACATAGGAGAGATAAAGAGAAGGTGATGGCATGTTTGCTTCTTAGATTTCTGGCTGAAGCATTTGGGTGGATGGTGGTGCTATTCAAAACCAAATTCTGGTTTTGCCACTCCCTGTTGAGCATTTTTCAGTGCATCCCCAAACCAGTCAGGATAAATTTCTTAACTTCTTAGAAATGTTTCAAGATTTCCCTGCTGTCGTTATTTTAATCCCATCTCCTTGCTGTTCATTCACCCACCAAGGTCCTTTCACCATTTACACCACTGGAAATGGCTTGCAGTGCATGTACAATCTGGCCACCTGGAAAACCTTGGTTTTCCTCACAGTTATTCTGCTGTTGTCCCCCTGTCTTTATTACCTGCCTAGAATAATATCCTTCATTCTTTTCTTTGTTTAGTGAATTCTCCTTGAGTTTCAAGGCCAAGATAGCTGTTCTCTCCTCTGGGAAAAGGATGTTGGCCCTTCCAGTATGGTTTAGGTTTTCTAAGTACACTTTGCACAGCTCTGCCATTCCAATCTATAATTGTAGGATAACTACTATTTTATTGGTTTGCTTTTTGAGTAGTCTTCAAGTTCCATAAAATCAGGGAACAGGTTCCATTTGTACTTGTATCATTAGGACTTAGCAGTAGGGGTTCAGTATAATATTTAAGTGAATAAATGACTAAATGGATAGATAAATAAAGTATCCTTGATCAGAAAGACAAAGAATGATTTCATGGAATGATTGTATCCTTTGAATTAGCACTCTTAAAGCAGGAATAGGACTGAGAAAGGCACGGGTACTGGCACAGATCAAGTAACAAGTACCTATGTCCTGAGTGCTGAGTGTACATGGTGAATGAGAAGGCAGGAACTCATCTAGGTGGACAGAAGTTAGAATAATAGCCAAGAATTAAGACGTTGCAGAATCTATTGGGCTAATTGTGAGGAGTCCAGTTAAACTGAGGCTTAGGGTGACTGAAAGGAGTTGGGAGCCCACAGGGCCTCATGTGGCAAACTCAGCGTTTTTCTTTGGGGTTGTTAAATGAAGGAGTTAATGGCAGTGTCCAAATTGTGATTTTTCTGATAAGATTTAATTTTCCTATTTTGTGATATTTTGATGACAATAGAATATTAGAGCAATCCTAAAAGCAAGTGTTTACAGACACAAAGCAAGTTGGCAGGTTCTCACTTGGCACCCTCTAGTGTCTTCTTTGTTTCTAAAGGGACATCTTAATTTCTAAATCAACTATTGAATTTAATATATTAGAAGAGAAGAAGGAAGAAGGGGTAGTGTAGTGTGTAATCACTAGTCAGAATAGTGTTGGGGCTTCAGCTAATTTAAGAATTGATCTGCTGTGCTTACATGATCACTTGCATTTTAAATTCTGCCCAGAGCATTGGAAAGCAGAATCATTGTACTTAATGTAACAGATTGCATCTTGGAGGTGTCAAATCATTCTAATAGCCCTAGATGATAGGGATATTTAACTCACTTGGTGTCTTGTTAAACTATTTGATTATTTGTGGTATACATCTTGTAGGTCAGATTCTATGATCTGGTGCTTTAACGTCATCATTGAAAATGTGGCTCTGACTGAGCTTTTGGTATCTAGGGAGATGATCTTGGGTAAACCTGTCTCATTTTTGCTCTCTTCACAGGGTTTGATTTGCTCTTCTGTGCCATTTGCAAATGACAGGCTCTCTTGTCTCTACTTCTTTCCACACTTACGTCACACAACCTGCAAGAAACATGTTTTTGTTTTTGATGATTTGCAAAGAGATCATTCCAGCTTCTACTTATGAGCCCTGCAAAACAAAACAGTAAGCTCACATTGGTCTCAAAGTCCTTCTGGGCTCTAAGGTCTCTAGTCCATCATAGGTGCCCAGTGATACTCCTTTGCCTTTATGCAAGGACCTCCCTCTAGGAGAAAGCAAGTAGGGTGGGAATAGTACTTTATGATTACAGTTGACCCTTGAACAACACAGTATATGCAGATATTGTTCAATAAATATATTGGAAAATTTTTTGGAGATTTGCAAGAATTTGAAAATCATTTTCTTTTCTCTAGCTTATTTTACTATAAGAACACAGGATATAATGCATATGACATACAAAATATGTGTAACTGTTTATGTGTCAGTAAGGTTTCTGGTCAACAGTAAGCTCTTAGTAGCTAAGTTTCTGGAGAGTCAAAAGCTATATGTGGAACTTTGCACAAGGAGTCAGCACTCTTAACCCTTATGTTGTTCAGGGGTCAATTTAGTTCTGTTATCTCACTTAAAAAACAAAGCAAAGCAAAACAAAACAAAACAAAATAGTATTCAATTATTTTTTCTCTTTATCAGGACTGTAGATTCTCCTTTTCAAGTGAATTAGAATATTCTTGACTTTAGGAACTGAGCCTATTATGGACTTTATAATCTGCATACAGTCCTAATATAATGTTCTATTCCTAAACAAATCTTAAAGAAATATTCCTAAATAAATAAATTTCTAAAGAAATATTAAGGATATTTCCCTTAATTCACTCAGATTTTGCTGCTTTTATTTGTCACCAGATACTGACTATAGAAAAATCAGTGTTTAAAGGTTTTACTAATTATAGTAGTGTACCATTTAAATTCTATTGTAGTTTCCTATGTGGATAGCCTGGTTAAGCATGATCATGTCTTTAGACTTCTTTCTGTAGAACAGGCAGAGACATTATGTTAAAATAAATTATAATGAAAAGTGTTTTTTTTTTTGTCATCTGTTTCATTGAGTTATAGTAGGCAGAGCATGAAGAGATAAGTTGAAATAAGTGTAAGCAATTTCAAGGTATTTTGATTGGAATTGTTGAATAATTGAGTGGACAGACAATGTTGGAGAGCCATACCATTTTTTTAGCCCCTTAGTTGGACCCCAGGGAACATTTTTTGAGGGGAGGGTGACTTAAAGGTGTTGATTGAGTGAGGAGGCCTCTTGTTCAGCTAGTTGGAAGTCAGGAAGGTTAGTACTAACTCAGGAGAATTGAGTGGTGATGGTGAGGCTTGAAAAACTGGGAAGCTTTTCTCCAAAAACACCTGGCCATTGTTAGTCCCAAAGAAAAGTCAAGAGCTTTTGCAAAAATTGCATGCTATTAACATTTTTTTTAGGAACTAACCATGTCAGAGGTTCTCTAAGTGCATAAAGTATTATATGTCACCTAAGCTATTCATTCACACAGGAGAAAGGCATGGTGAATGTTTAGAAAAATACACAGACATAACCTAGAAGTGTATATTTTTCCAAACTGGAGCTTATCTTATTTAAGATAGTTTAGAATTATCTACAAGCCACTTTAATGAGACTTCTTTCTGAAGGAAACAAGTTCAGTAAATCACTCTGCTTTTCTTCAGTCTTTTTGTCCTGTATGTACAATTGTAACCATAATGGGAGAGAATCTCTGGTCCCCCAAAATTCAAGAACTTTCTAATCCACAGACATTGCAAAATGAAAACTGCAGCTCCTCAATGACAGCAAATAGTCACTGTGATTTGTTTTAAACTTGTTATAGAGTCAGTGACACTGGTAAATATAATAAGATGCTTCAAAGTATTCCTGCCCTTGTGTCTTTGGTTCAAGGACCTAAAAGGCAGATCTCAAAGCAATGTGCTCTGATCAACAAACAGCTGGAAATGGCAGCAACCTGATTTGGATCCATCAAGAAGTGAAGGTTTATTTTGAATGAGAAGTGTTGTCCAACTGCGAGACTGAGCAATTGCAGCTGAGAATAAGTGCAAACACAATCAATAGTGACTCCAGGTGTGAAATTATTGAGAGCCTGCCTTGTTCCGTGTCTTTTTCTGTTGTCACATTCACTCTGCCTCCACAGATTGCCATGCTGTAGTATAATTCTTATTCTTAATGACAATTTCTGAGTTGTCATTATTTGAATACAATGATGAAATGTCTCTTTCAGGAAAAACAACAATGCATATTCCAAAGAGAAACCGCATTGTAGAAACAGGAGTGTCTCTTCCTTTAATGATCTTTAATATACATTGCCTATATTGACTGCTGTCAAGTTTTATACTTGTTCTCCTTTTTCTGTGTTTGTGTAACTA
This sequence comes from Manis javanica, assembly GCF_040802235.1. NCBI lineage: Eukaryota > Metazoa > Chordata > Mammalia > Pholidota > Manidae > Manis > Manis javanica. The sequence goes on along the minus strand of NC_133156.1, from coordinate 210,355,009 downwards.
TTGGCAAAGTCATTTCATTCTTTCTGGTCCCTACAAATGTTATTATTTCATTGATATGGATGATAGGAGCTGCTTAATAAATATTTGTCATTGAACAATCTATAATGGCAATATTTTATATTTGGATACTGTTTCAGGAGCTTATGAAACTTCACTGCAGCACAAACATATTCTCCAAAATTTGTGTTTTTTAAGCCTCATTATTTTACAGCCATGCATCATATATTACACATGCATATCACAGACACATAAAAGTAGACAGACATGTAACTACATGAGACATATTTCCCAAACTTATGCTTTGTGCTCTGTTTGGATATCCTTATCAATGTAATTTTTAAAAATAAAACCCTTTCCCCATTAATATTACAAAAAAGACTACTTGATGATTCAGAAATCTTTCCTTTTCTCTTTTTTCTTTTTGGTTCCTGTAACACATAACGTACTGATGGGGCCAGTCACCCATGGAATACAAATGGAAGTAAGGTGAAATTCTTGACCAGTGAGATTAAAATTCACTTGCTTTCTTCACTCAAACCTCCCAACTAGTACTCTCACTGGACAATTTCAGTTTTTAAAAAAGGGACTTATTTTAGAACATTGGGAATCAAGCTGAAGCCAGGGCAGCCTTTACACTCACTGGAACTGCTCGGTCGATGCTTAGATGTACGACACTCTTTTTCATCTGGTTGCCTTTATGATGCAAAGGGCAGAGGCCAAGTATTCAGAGCACAATCGGGGGGTCTAGAGTATTGAAACACTCCTCTTAATGACAATGCCAAGTTACTTTATTTGTTCATGAAGCAGTTGAAAAATGAGAAAGAACAGCAGGTCTTCAACAGAGAACAGAGGAAGAGTTGGCTCCAGAAGCTTTCATTACCAAAAGAGGGTGTTAAAATGCATAGAAATGTTAAATCTCTATTTTAAAAAAAAATCAATGAATGACATATCCAGCTGCAGCTGACTCAACCCTGATTTAACAATCATTTATGATCTGACAAGGGAATGGTTTTGAAGTATAAAAAGCATTTCACGTTCACCTGCTGAGCGTTAATGCATTTGAAACATTGGAGGGGAAACTGTCAAAGAAATAGCATATCTGTACCACCTACACTCACTTGAATAAAAATTATAATGTAGTTGTATGGAAATATGTTCTATGGAACATTAATTTTATCAAAATGTGTGCATGTTCTTGTAGGCTTGAAAAGTGTCAGATCTGACCATAAAGTAAAATAATCGCACCACGTATTGGTGTTCATACAGATTTTTTTCTTTGGAAGATCCCCAAGCAATTTATGGGTATATAACTCAATCTTTCTGAGTTGTTATTTGGAATCTTAGCCAGTGTACTTGACAAATCTAACAACCTGAAAAGTGACCAGGTCGTACTGTAGATGAAGCTTTTAGGAATTTAGTTTTTCCTTAAGCTTGGAAAATAGAGGGTAGTGAACCTTAAACCTACACAAGGCATGCACCTGGGCAGTGTCTTCATGAAGTGTTTTTACCTGGGTGTAGAAACATCATTCCAAGACCCTGCCCCAACATTGCTACCCTCCACTTAACTCTCTGCCAAGTAACAAATTAAAAGGCAAAACTTCAACTCAAATCACTTCTTTGAAAGGTCCAGTGTCTTTACTCAGAAATGGCAGAGTTTACTACAAAATGAAAATCTTGTGAAAAGGCAACATCAGACTTAGTAGCAGTACAGCAATGTTTTTATTTTTAAAAAATCTGTTTAAAACATTTATATTTTGCATCAAGATAGTTATTTTAGGGTTGAGATACCATACTAAAGAACCATTGGGCCCTGATGATACTAGGATTTATGAAGATAAAGCACATTGTTGCCATGGGGATCAATAAATAGTCTTGATCTGAGACACTAGTTCTCACTGCCAAGACATGGATGGGAGAAGGTGGTTCCCACAGACTCTGTTTTCTCTAGACTAAAAATATAGTATGACTTCTATTAAAGGGCAATTTAAAAAAATTCTCAGTGATTAGCCTAAAGGAAGCATACCCTATCATTTTCAGAACAATTAAGTAGAGTGTGCACTACCCAATATCCGCGATTATATTTGTATGCGCTATTAATCATGCTCATGCTCTGTCATGTCAAAGGTGGTGTTGCAATTGCAGCTCTTTTTAGTGCTGTTGCACATGGTCTTAAAAAAGCAGTTGTTTATGGAGATACATACATTACAGACAAAAATTACTTTCTTTTAAGGGTTACAATAGAAACTTAACACATTGACGTTAACTCTTAAAAAACGTTGTTTTGGTTTGTGAGATATTGTTCCCAGTGGTTGTGACACATCTGAATTCTATTAATACTATTTTTATGGCCTCTAGCCAAGAGATCCAAACTGTTACAATTTTTTCCTGAAGTTTATTTTTAAGTACTATGTCGTCATAAATGTAATTAACCCTTACATTTAGATGTTGCTGTAGAATATGCAAAAGGACTTTCCCACCCATCCATTCTGCCAGGTGTACCTCACAATGCTGTGAGGTAGGAGGGCTGGTGATGCGTTACTAGTCTCCTTGTGTATAAAGAGTTTGAGGATTAAAAAAGTTAGAATGCTTGCCTAAAGCTACACAGATAATAAGTGTAAGGTTGTGCACCCGGTCCCCAAATGAAAAAATACTCTCCCTTGTCTACTGTGGTGGTAGAAAAATGACACATTTCATCTCATCCAAGTACTCATTTAAGCCCTCGCAGTACATCAAGACTTACACACTTAATTCTGCAATCATTACCACTGAAGTATTGTCTGAATCACTATCTGAAAATTTTGTTGAACTAAATAGCTGCTAAGTAAAATTATCCATCAGCTGGGGCTGGGTTTCATTCATTGGCCTTTAAGGCTAACTTATTTTTATTTTTATTTTTTTCCATCTTTTTTTTAATTTTGGTATCATTAATCTACAGTTACATGAGGACCATTGTGGTTACTAGATTCCACCCATCACCAAGTACCCCCCACAAACCCCATTTCAGTCTCTGTCCATCAGCGTAGTAAGAGGCTGTATAATCACAACTTGTCTTCTCTGTGTTGCACAGCCCTCCCCCTGCCCCCCCCCACATAATACAAGCTAATCATAATGCCTCCTTTCTTTTTTCCCTCCCTTATTTCTCCCTTCCCACACATCCTCCCCAGTCCCTTTCCCTTTGGTAACTGTTAGTCAATTCTTGGGTTCTGTGATTCTGCTGCTGTTTTGTTCCTTCAGTTTTTTCTTTGTTCTTATATTCCACATATGAGTGAAATCATTTGGTGGTTGTCTTTCTCTGCCTGACTTATTTCACTGAGCATAGTACCCTCTAGTTCCATCCATGTTGTTGCAAATGGTAGGATTTGTTTTCTTCTCATGGCTGAATCATATTCCATTGTGTATATGTACCACCTCTTCTTTATCCATTCATCTACTGATGGACAGTTAGGTTGCTTCCATTTCTTGGCTATTGTAAACAGTGCTGCGATAAACATAAGGGTGCATATGTCTTTTTCAAACTGGGTAAATTCCTACAAGTGGAATTCCTGGGTCAAATGGTATTTCTATTTTGAGCTTTTTGAGGAACCTCCATACTGCTTTCCACAATGGTTGAACTAGTTTACATTCCCACCAGCAGTGTAGGAGGGTTCCCCTATCTCCACAACCTCACCAACATTTGTTGTTGTTTGTCTTTTGGATGGTGACCATCCTTACTGGTGTGAGGTGATATCTCATTGTGGTTTTAATTTGCATTTCTCTGATGACTAGCAATGTGGAGCATCTTTTCATGTGTCTGTTGGCCATCTGAATTTTTTCTTTGGAGAACTGTCTGTTTAGCTCTTCTGCCCATTTTTTAATTGGATTATTTGCTTTTTGTTTGTTGAGGTGCATGAGCTCCTTATATATTTTGGATGTCAACCCTTTTTTGAGTCTGTCATTTATGAATATATTCTCTCATATTGTAGGATGCCTTTTTGTTCTATTGGTGGTGTCCTTTTCAGATTGATATCGTCCTACTTGTTCATTTTTGCTTTTGTTTCCTTGCCTGGGGAGAAATGTTCGTGAATAAGTCACTCATGTTTATGTCCAAGAGATTTTTGCCTATGTTTTTTCCTAAGAGTTTTATGGTTTCATGACTTAGATTCAGGTCTTTGATTCATTTCGAATTTACTTTTGTGTATGGGGTTAGGCAATGATCCAGTCTCATTCTCTTACATGTAGCTATCCAGTTTTGCCAACACCAGCTGTTGAAGAGGCTTTCATTTCCCCATTGTATGTCCATAGCTCCTTTATCATTTATTAATTGACCGTATATGTTTGGGTTAATATCCTGACTCTCTATTCTGTTCCACTGGTCTGTGGGTCTGTTCTTGTGCTAGTACTAAATTGTCTTGATTACTGTGGCTTTGTAGTAGATCTTGAAATTGGGAAGCAAGATGGCCCCTGCTTTATTGTTCCTTCTCAGGATTGCTTTGGCTATTTGGGGTCTTTTGTGGTTCCATATGAATTTTAAAACTATTTGTTCCAGTTCATTGAAGAATGTTGTTGGTATTTTGATAGGCATTACATTGAATCTGTAGATTGCTTTTGGCAGGATGCCCATTTTAACAATATTAATTCTTCCTAAGTGTTATTTATTTTAAGAAAACTTGACACACATTGAAAGGAACTAACTTTCAGTTCATTATAAGTTTTGCCAAAATCAAGTTATATTTTTCCACTTAGAAGGTAGATTTCCATCTTGTCCGCCTCTTCTTCCTTTTTTCCTCAATGACCTTTTATGGTGCATCAGCCTTAGTAAGTTTATCATTGTGCAACCTAATATGTATATACTTTTTGCATTACTTTAATGAATGTCAACGTAGCACAGCCAACTTTAAAAAATTAGTATTATTATGCCTCATGCTGTCTTCCTTCAAGGTACGTTCTTTATATAGAATATCCGTTGGGCTGTTTCCAGTTTCAAATGAGTGCCATTCATCAAGGGATCAACATTAACTGAAGAAGTAAAGCATATGCATTTTGACGGACTCTGCTTCTGGAGTTCTAAAGCACATGTTTTCCACCTCCTTAAACATTACTCTTTTCCTTGCAGGCTCATTCCTCCCTGAATATCCTTTTTAAAAGCTGTCACTCAGCTTGATAAAGAACTTATTTTTCTCAGCTGCCCCCGAGGAGAGACTTCTGTTAGTTCCTACTCAGGTCTGCAGAGTTAAATGTTTCAATTCTTTATCCAGCTTCATTCTCATCTTACGCTTCGTTCCTCTGAGTTACCGTCATGATCTTCCAGTATAGATTTGACTTCTTGTTTGCAACCAGAGAATCCTGCTTGCTACAGAAGAGTGAAGGGAAAGTGTTATAATTAGTAGTGTTTTCTAATTTGAGCAATACTGTAAATTAACTGAGTATTTTTGTCAACAAACATTATTACAGCAATGTTACAGATTCCTCAAATTACTAACTTTCACTTACTGAGATACTGAACACTTTCCTTGGCTCTCACAATGTTTTTTGCAGGCTCTGTTCACCCATTTTAGGGAGGGGGGCCAAATTAAATATATCTGTTTACAAAAGCTGCTTACAGTCTTTCTGTTTGGAGCAGTGTTTCCCAAACCCTACCACACTTTGCTGGGTCTGAGGCTAACTTGTTTAGATAGTGTACCACTTATCAGGCTCATTTAGAAGACAGAGGAACTATAGTACTGGTTGCCTAGGTAATTTCTCTAGGTCAAGGACAAAAGTAATTTAGCCTTCGCTCCAGTCTAGGCATCTGCTTGCTCTGCTAATTGAACTACCCTAACCAGATCAGTAATGTCCCTTATCTGCAGAGAGGCAGGTAAGAAATCCATTCTGAAGTGGGTGAAGAGTTGTTTTACCTCCTGCAGGCCGCCTACTAATGTGAATCTTGGTATAACAGACACTGCTTGGCAAAAGGTAAATGTACCAAAATCAAAAGCTTATTCTTGGTGAGTTCATTTGTTCCTGAGAGAGACTAGACTTTTCCCCTTCAAAGGTCATCATTAAGTGACTGTGAAGAGGTGCCTTGCTATCTTTTGAAATCTGTCTTTTGAAGACTAATGAAAAAGGGATGAGAATGGCTGGTTTTGGCTAACATTGCCCCAAAGGGTTAAAGGTCAATTCATATTTCCTTTTTCTATTTACAAGAAACATGGTTCCCTGGATGCCTGTGTTCAGTCCGAGGCCAGAAAATAAACACAAGAGTCATAATATCCACTCTTTATCATTTATATATATATTTCCCTTCTCCTTCTTAACATGTTAAAGGAGGCATGATGAGAATTTATGGGAAAATAATTAGGTTGAAAACTTCCTGTTTTCTCTAGTCCAGTCTGCATCTCCTCCTGTGTTCTCTATGTCTGCTATTATCACAACCATTTGCACAGTCACTCAGGTATGGAACCAAGCTGTCCACCTGGTCCCTGTACCTTCTGCCAGGCATTTCTTATGTCTCCTGTCCATATTGCATCCAATGTGATCTTTACTATGCTTGGATCTGATTGTATTACTCTGCTGATTTAAATCTTTCAGTGGCTCCCCAGACCTTTGTGGTTACTCTCAAATTCCGTAACTTTGTGTATAGCACCTGCCTGCTTCCTTTGGCTTGTCCAATACCCCTGTCTTACAAGCACCTTGCACTGTGATCATGTCAAAACTATTTGCCTCTGTCCTCAAGGATTTCACAGATGTCATTCTCTCTACTCAAAATCTTACTCATTTTTTTTTTGCTCTACCCATTTAATTCTCACTCTTCAAGACCAAGTTCTTTAAAAGGAATCCTTCTGACCTCTTCACGCTAAGATGTTTTTTGCTGTGTGTCTCAAAGCACCCTCAGCAGCTGTTTCACCATCGTCAGTAAGATGGCACTTGTTGGTTTGTGGCTCTTTGTCTTCCACTATGTAAAGGGAAAGAGTGTCGCTCTGTCTTTACATGACCCAGCACCTAGAAGTGTGCATGGAATTTGCTTTGGGAATTAGAGAAGAAATTGAATGAGTCAGTAAAGCAAGTAGGAAGATGATGTAAAGAAATGCCTGAAATTTGCCAGGAAGGCAGACTTGCAAAGCACACTTTCTCACAAAGAATTTCTCATGGTTAAACAGCTCCTTCTGCAATCTCACCTCTAATCTTTCCATCCTGCTGAAACCATGTTTCAGGCCCAGCCTGCTGACTCTCCCCAGGATTCTAGGTTAGGCTCATTTTTATCCATACTGCATATCTATTGGGTATCATGTAGTCTTGCTTAACCAAGCTATCTTATTTCCCTGAACCAATTAACTCAAAATTTCCATCTCTTCTGACAGGTTTTTCTCAATTAAGTAGAAAAGAAAGTAAATTCCCTTTATTACTCCTGTATCTAAACATGGAACCCATCAACTACTTCTTCAGCCCCACCTCTGGCCAGCTCCATTGCTTCAGTAGTCTATGGTGTGGAGGGGAAAGAATGAGAGCTATGGAGTCAGAGAGCTGAGGGTGAGCCCCTGGCTTCCCTCTTTCACTCTATGTCATGCAGGATGTGTTACCTGCCTCTTTAAGCCTCAGGCTCTTATCCAGAAATTTGAAGGATTTCACCATCTTCCATGTGCAGTTTTGATAGTATGATGGTTAATATGAAGAAGCCTTCAATTGATAATAGGTATTGGATATACTGAATTTCATTTAATTTTACAGTCCTAGGTCACAGAGTTTCCAATATTTTAAATCAAATACAGTATATAAGATGAGAGTCTGTGAGTTCTAGATAGTAAAAAGGTATTTTGGTGCAATTACGGTAATTGAAGTGAATATTGCAATCATGTGATTGCCTGATTGGAAAGGTTCTTACCCTTCAAACATAGATGTGGACAAAAATGTGAAAGCAAATGATTCAGCTTGAACATTTGCCTATATATTCTCCCCTTTGCCCATTTACTTCATCCTTTCTTGCCAATATTTCCATGGCTCTATAATCTCCTATCTGAGGACTCCAAGTCCTCATATTCGTGCATATCTGGCTCATGTCATCATTTAGAAGGCTTTATTGGACTCACTTTTCTGGTTTACTAAATTTAGTCTCCCGTGGTTTTCCTAAAGAGTTGTCTAAACCTTTTCTTTCTTTTCTGATTCCATTTATTTTCTTCCTTTCTCTCTATCAGTGGCCTGGGAGATTAACCTCAGGAATAGAACCACCTGATTTCCTAGCCCTCTGGCTTTCAAATGGGCTCAGTCAACGAAAGGCATGAGGAAGATATTGAAGGCTGGGAGAAGACACAGTTCAGAGTCCTGGATACTCCTGCCATCAACTCACGCCCTGCCTGGCTGCAGTCCTGGCAGTGGCTGTCCATTTAAGGACTACAACTTCTGTTGGACAGACCCACGTCCACAGCTCCATCTCCCAAGGGGTTTCATGAACCCTATTCTTCCCCCTTATCTTTTTTTTTGGTTCCTGATTTTTTTAAATTAAGGAATATCATTGATATACACTCTTATCAAGTTTTCACATGAAAAAGCAATGTGGTTACTACATTCACCCATATTATCAAGTCCCCCCATACCCCATTGCAGTCACTGCCCATCAGTGTAGTGAGATGCCACAGAGTTGCTATTTGCCTTCTCTGTGCTACACTGTCTTCCCCATGATCCCCCCACACCATGTGTGCCAATCATAATACTCCTCAATGCCCTTCTCCCTCCCTCCCTACCCACCCTCCCATACGCCTCCCCTTTAGCAACCACTAGTCCTTTCTTGGAGTCTATGATTCTGTTGCTGTTTTGTTCCTTCAGTTTTGCTTCATTGTTATACTCCACATATGAGTGAAATCATTTGGTACTTGTCTTTCTCCGCCTGGTTTATTTCACTGAGTATATCCTCCAGTTCCATCCATGTTGTTGCAAATGGTAGGATTTGTTTGTTTCTTATGGCTGAATAGCATTCCATGTGTATATGTACCACCTCTTTATCCATTCATCTACTGATGGACACTTAGGTTGCTTCCATTTCTTGGCTATTGTAAACAGTGTTTCAGTAAACATAGGTGTGCATATGTCTTTTTGAATATGAGAAATTATATTCTTTGGGTAAATTCCTAGGAGTGGAATTCCTGGGTCAAATGGTATTTCTATTTTTAGTTTTTTGAGAAATCTCCATGTTGCTTTCCACAATAGTTGAACTAGTTTACATTCCCACCAGCAGTGTAGGAGGGTTCCCGTTTCTTCACATCTCATCAGCATTTATTGTTCTTACTCTTTTTGATACTGTCCATTCTAAGTGGTGTGAAGTGATTTCTCATTGTGGTTTTTATTTGAATTTCCCTGATGACTAGTGATGTGGAGCATCATATTCATGTGCCTATTGGCCATCTGAATTTCTTCTTTGGAGAATTTTCTTTTCATATCCATTGCCCATTTTTTAATCAGGTTATTTGCTTTTTGGGTGTTGAGACATGTGAGTTCTTTATATATTTTGGATGTTAACCCCTTGTCGGATATGTCATTTACAAATATATTCTCCCACACTGTAGGATGCCTTTTTGTTCTGTTGATGGTGTCCTTTGTTGTACAGAACCTTTTTAGTTTGATGTAGTCATGTGTTCATTTTTGCTTTTGTTTCCTTGGCTCAAGGAGATGTGTTCAGAAAAAAGTTGCTCATGTTTATATTCAGGAGATTTTTGCCTATGTTTTCTTCTAAGAGTTTTATGGTTTCATGTCTTACATTCAGGGCTTTGGTCCATTTTGAGTTTACTTTTGTGTATGGGGTTAGACAATAATCCAGTTTCATTCTCTTGCATGTAGCTGTCCAGTTTTGCCAACACTAGTTGTTGAAGAGGCTGTCATTTCCCCATTGTATATCCATGGTTCCTTTATCATGTATTAATTGACCATATATGCTTGAGTTTATATCTGGGCTCTCTAGTCTGTTCCATTGGTCTATGGGTCAGTTCTTGTGCCAGTACCAAATTGTCTTGATTACTGTGGCTTTGTAGTAAAGCTTGAAGTTGGGGAGCATAATCTCCCCCACTTTATTCTTCCTTCTCAGGATTGCTTTGGCTATTCAGGGTCTTTTTTGGTTCCATATGAATTTTAGAACTATTTGCTCTAGTTTGTTGAAGAATGCTGTTGGTATTTTGATAGGGATTGGATTAAATCTGTAGATTGCTTTAGGCAGGATGGACATTTTGTGAATATTAGTTCTTCCTATCCATGAGCATGAGATGTGTTTCTACTTATTGGTATCTTCTTTAATTTCTCTCATGAGTGTCTTGTAGTTTTTAGAGTATTGGTCTTTCCCTTCCTTGGTTAGGTTTATTCCTAGGTATTTTATTTGTATTGATGCAGTTGTGAATGGAATTGTTTTCCTGATTTCTCTTTCTGATAGTTCATTGTTAGTGTATAGGAATTCAACATATTTCTATTAAAGGTGCATTAATTTTGTATTCTGCAACTTGGCTGAATTCAGATATTCCCTTTATCTTTTTATGTGTAGGGGTGGTAGAGGTTTCCTGATGTCAGAGCTCCCAGGAACTTCCTATATTCTTGCTAGCCCTTGAACCATACTCTAACATCTTCATGAAATCCTTTTGAGTTAAATTCTTCCTACTGGGATCTGACTGATTCAGTTTCAGTATATACTCAGTGCCAGGAAAAATATATTTGCTTGCTGGGATGTGGTACATGGGCTCACAATGGGTGAGGGTTAAGGGATGAGGTTCCATATTAAGTGATGAAATTGAGGACTATAGTGATTAAATTACTTGCCCTCGATAATATGGCTGGCCAATTCATGGTTGTTTCATTCAAATATTTATGAAACATAGAATTAGTCAGACAGTGGAGATAAATATAAAACACAGTACCTGCCCTTAGTAATTTGCATTTCCGTATATATAACCCAATATTTAAAATGTAGCAAGAGCAAATGCCCAGAGCTAAGAACTGGAAGAGGAAAATCCAGTTTAACCTAAGCATTGCAGATGAAACCAAAGACGAGGGCAAGAAGATGGTTATCTGAGTAGAGAACAAAGCATGCCTTCCATTTTCCTTCCCTTACCATTTTTCTTGCTGCAACGCTGGTGATTCAAGCCTTGTCCACACACCATCAATTTTCTCCTGGATTGCTACAATGGCTTTCTCTAAAGTAGTGTATGATCCATGCTTTTCATCCTCTAGTCCATTCTCTACACTGGGTCAGAATAATCTTTTCAAATGCAAATTGGAGAGAAATTCCATTTAAAAGTATTCAATAACTCTCACTGTTCCTTAGGATAAAGAAAAATGACTGCTAAGTGCTTACATAACCTGGTTTCTGCCCCCATCACCAACTTTATCTCTGGTTACCCACCACTTCTTCCTGTTTTAACTATATAACCTTCTTTTAGTTTATTCTCCTCTTGCCACAAGACCTTTGCACATTCTGTTCCCTGTCCTTAAAGGTTTCTCTGGACCTCGTGCCATTTACCTGGTAATTTCTATCCTAACTAAGCATTAGCTCAAAAATCCCTTCTTTGAGTATGCCACCTCTCAAAAACACAGGTGAGGGCACCAGTGTATGCTTTCAAAACACTACATTTACTCTCTGTAGCATTGATCCCAATTCTAATGAAATTAAATGTGTATATTTTTACACTTTTCACTCATTGAGAACTAAATATGATTTCCATTTTTTTGCCACCTTTTTCCCACTTTTAGATTGAGTGCTGTACTGATGGTAAGAACTCAGTAAATGATTTTTGAATGAATATGTGAATGGTTATGAAAAAGATCCAGAATAGAGACTAAAGATGGCAGCATGAGAGGACAGACAGAGGCTTCCTCCTAAAACTGGATACAATTAGAAAATTTAATTGGTGCAACTAATCCTGAGAGAGCAACAGGAAAGAGGACGTGTCAGACTGCACACACCTGGAGAAAAGAGCAGACCTCAGCGAACGGGGTAAGGTACCAGAGCTGTGGCTCCGCGGGACCCTCCCACCTCCCCCACCGCAGCTCACTGGTGGGAGGAAGAGAAACAGATCAGGGAGGGAGTGCAAGGCTTGGGACTGCTGAATACCTAGCTCCAGAGATCTGCGCTGAGAGCACAAATCTACATTTCATGGTGCTTTAATGAGACTCACATGACTACTGAGTTGGAAAGTTAATACAGGCAGAGTTCCTGGGGAGACTGGGATTCTGGCTGCTTGTGGAAAGCAGGGATCCATATCTGGATGCTCTGGGACAAAAACTTATACCTGTGTGCCTGGTCCACTGGCTCAGGCAGTGGAGACAGGCACAGGAGGCAGGAGGTGGGGAACAGCTCTTTCCTACCCCTAGTACATTGCTTCAGGGGCTGAGCAGCTCCAGAATACAGCTTCTGGACACTAGAGGGTGCGATATACAAACATGAAATGCCAAAGGAACCTTGTCCAGAGTAAAATTGTTAATACAACTCCCGAGAAAGATTTAAATATGGACCTCGTGACTCTTCCTGAAAGGGAGTTCAAAATAAAAATAATCAACATCCTAATGGAGGTATGGAAAGACATCCAAGAACTCAGGGATGAATTCAGGTCAGAGATCCAATCGTTAAAGAACACGATGGAGGGTATTCAAAGCAGGTGGTGGGATATGGTGGAGGAGACAATAAATGAAATAGAAACTAGAGAAGAGGAATACAAAGAAGCTGAGGCACAGAGAGAAAAAAGGATCACTAAAAATGAAAGAATATTAAGAGAACTGTGTGACCAATCCAAACAGAACAATATTTGCATTATAGGGATACCAGAAGAGGAAGAGAGAGAGAAAGGGAAAGAAAGTGTCTTTGAGGAGGTAGTTGCTGAAAACTTCCCCAATCTGGGGAAGGACATAGTCTCTCAGGCCATGGAGATCCACAGATCCCATTACACAAGGGACCCAAGGAAGACAACACCAAGACACATAGTAATTAAAATGGGAAAGATCAAGGATAAGGACAGACTATTAAAAGCAGCCAGAGGCAGAAATAAGATCACATACAAAGGAAAGCCCATCATACTAACAACAGACTTCTCAGCAGAAACCTTACAGGCAAGAAGGGAGTGAGTGGCATGATGTATTTAATGCCATGAAGCAGAAGTGCCTGGAACCAAGATTACTTTATCCAGCGAGATTATCATCTAAATTTGAAGGAGGGATTAAACAATTTCCAGATAAGCAAAAGCTGAGAGAGTTTACCTCCCACAAACCATCTCTGCAGTCTATTTTGGAGGGACTGCTATAGATGGAAGTGTTCCTAGGGATGGATAGCTGTCACCAGAGGTAGTAAAATCATGGTAGGGAGGGGGGAGCAGCTGATTGCGAGGCAAATGCAAAACTAAATTGACTATCCCCAAAGCCAATCAAGGGATAGAGAAAAGTATAGAATCTGATACCTAATATATAAAGAATGAAAGAGGAAGGAAAAGGATTAGAAATAGAAAAGAACCTTTAGATTGTGCTTGTAACAGCATACTGAGTGCGTTAAGTTAGACTCTTAGATAGTAAGGAAACTAACCTGGAACCTTTGGTAACCACGAATCTAAAGCCTGAAATGGCAATAAGTACATACCTATTGATAATCACCCTAAATGTAAATGGACTGAATGCACCAATCAAAAGACATAGAGTCATTGAATGGATAAAAAAACAAGACCCATCTATATGCTGCTTACAAGAGACTCAGCTCAAACCCAAAGACATGCACAGACTAAAAGTCAAGGGATGGAAAAAGATATTTCATGCAAACAACAAGGAGAAAAAAAGTAGGTGTTGCAGTACTAGTATCAGACAAAATAGACTTCAAAACAAAGAAAGTAACAAGAGATAAAGAACGACATTACATAACAAAAAAGGGGTCAGTCCAACAAGGATATAACCATTATAAATATATATGCACCCAACACAGGAGCACCAGCATATGTGAAACAAATACTAACAGAACTAAAGGAGGAATTAGACTGGAATGCATTCATATTAGGAGATTTCAACACACCATTCACTCCAAAGAACAGATTCACCAGACAGAAAATAAGCAAGGACACAGAGGCACTGAACAACACACTAGAACAGATGGACCTAATAGACATCTATAGAACTCTACACCCAAAAGCAACAGGATACACATTCTTCTCAAGTGTACATGGAACATTCTCCAGAATAGAACACATACTGGGCCACAAAAAGAGCCTCAGTAAATTCAAAAAGATTGAAATCCTACCAACCAACTTTTCAGACCACAAAGGTATAAAACTAGAAATGAACTGTACCAAGAAAGCAAAAAGGCTCACAAACACATGGAGGCTTTACAACACGCTTCTAAATAGTCAATGGATCAATGGCCAAATTAAAATTGAGATCCAGCAATATATGGAAATAAATGACAACAACAACACACAGCCCCAACTTTTGTGGGAAGTAGCAAAAGCAGTCTTAAGAGGAAAGTATATAGCAATCCAGGCATATTTAAAGAAGGAAGAACAAACCCAAATGAATAGTCTAACGTCACAGTTATCAAAATTGGAAAAAGAAGAACAAATGAGGCCTAAAGTCAGCAGAAAGAGGGACATAATAAAGATCAGAGAAGAAATAAACAAAATTGAGAAGAATAAAACAATAGAAAAAATCAGTGAAACCAACAGCTAGTTCTTTGAGGAAATAAACAAAATAGATAAGCCTCTAGCCAGACTTATTAAGAGAAAAAGAGAATCAATACACATCAACAGAATCAGAAATGAGAAAGGAAACATCGTGACGGACCCAACAGAAATACAAAGCATTATTAGAGACTACTATGAAAACCTATATGCTAAGAAGCTGGTAAACCTAGAAGAAATGGACAACTTCCTAGAAAAATACAACCTTCTAAGACTGACCAAGGAAGAAACACAAAATCTAAACAAACCAATTACCGGCAAAGAAATTGAGGCAGTAAGCAAAAAACTACCCAAGAAAAAAACCTCTGGGCCAGATGGATTTACCTCGGAATTTTATCAGACATACAGAGAAGATATAATACCCATTCTCCTTAAAGTTTTCCAAAAAATAGAAGAGGAGGGAATACTCCCAAACTCATTCTATGAAGCCAACATCACCCTAATATCAAAGCCAGGCAAAGACCCCACCAAAAAAGAAAATTACCGACCAATATCCCCGATGAACGTAGATGTAAAAATGTTCAATAAAATATTAGCAAACTGAATTAAAAAATATACCAACAGGATCATACAACACAACCAAGTGTGATTCATCCCAGGGATGCAAGGATGGTACAACATTTGAAAATCCATCAACATCATCCACCACATCAACAAAAAGAAAGACAAAAACCACATGATCATCTCCATAGATGCTGAAAAAGCTTTTGACAAAATTCAACATCCCTTCATGATAAAAACTCTCAGCAAAATGGGTATAGAGGGCAAGTACCTCAACATAATCAAGGCCGTATATGATAAACCCACAGCCAACATCATACTGAATAGCGAGAAGCTGAATGCTTTTCCTCTGAGATTGGGAACAAGACAGGGATGCCCACTCTCCACACTGTTATTTAACATAGTACTGGAGGTCCTAGCCATGGCAGTTAGACAAAACAAAGAAATACAATGAATCCAGATTGGTAAAGAAGAAGTTAAACTGTCACTATTTGCAGATGACATGATATTGTACATAAAAATACCTAAAGACTCTACTCCAAAACTAGTAGAACTGATATCGGAATACAGCAAGGTTGCAGGATACAAAATTAACACACAGAAATCTGTGGCTTTCCTATACACTAACAATGAGCCAATAGAAAGAGAAATCAGGAAAACAATTCCATTCACAATTACATCAAAAAGAATAAAATACCTAGGAATAAACCTAACCAAGGAAGTGAAAGACCTATACCCTGACAACTATAAGACACTCTTAAGAGAAGTTAAAGAGGACACTAACAAATGGAAACTTATCCCATGCTCTTGGCTACGAAGAATTAATATCGTCAAAATGGCCATCCTCCCCAAAGCAGTATACAGATTTGATGCAATCCCTATCAAATTACCAACAACATTCTTCAATGAACAGGAACAAATAGTTCAAAAATTCATATGGAAACACCAAAGACCCCGAATAGCCAAATCAGTCCTGAGAAGGAAGAATAAAGTGACAGGGATCTCACTCCCCAACTTCAAGCTCTACTACAAAGCCACAGTAATCAAGACAATTTGGTACAGGCACAAGAACAGAGCCACAGACCAGTGGAACAGATTAGAGACTCCAGACAGTAACCCAAACATATATGGTCAATTAATATTTGATAAAGGAGCCATGGACATACAATGGGGAAATGACAGATTCTTCAACAGATGGTGCTGTCAGAACTGTACAGCTACATGTAAGAGAATGAAACTGCATCACTGTCTAACCACATAACACAAAAGTAAATTCAAAATGGATCAAAGACTTGAATGTAAGTCATGAAACCATAAAACTCTTAGAAAAAAACAAAGGGAAAATTTCTTGGATGTGAACATTAGCGACTTTTTCATGAACATATCCCCCCGGGCAAGGAAAACAAAAGCAAAAATGAACAAGTGGGACTATATCAAGCTGAAAAGTTTCTGTACAGCAAAGGACACTATCACTAGAACAAAAAGGTACCCTACAGTATGGGAGAATATTTTCATAAATGACAGATCTGATAAAGGCTTGACATCCAAAATATATAAGGAGCTCATGCTCAACAAACAAAAAGCAAATAATCCAATTAAAAAATGGGCAGAGGAGCTGAACAGACACATCTCCAAAGAAGAAATTCAGATGGCCAACAGACACATGAAAAGATGCTCCACATCGCTAGTTATCAGAGAAATGCAAATTAAAACCCCAATGAGATATCATCTCACACCAGTGAGGATGGCTACCATCCAAAAGACAAACAACAACAAAGGTTGGCGAGGTTGCGGAGAAAGGGGAACCCCCCTACACTGCTGGTGGGAATGTAAATTAGTTCAACCATTGTGGAAAGCAATATGGAGGTTCTTCAAAATGCTCAAAATAGACTTACCATTTGACCCAGGAATTCCACTTCTAGGAATTTACCCTAAGAATGCAGCAGCCCAGTGTGAAAAAGACAGATGCACCCCAATGTTTATCGTAGCCCTATTTACAATAGCCAAGAAATGGAAGCAACCTAAGTGTCCATCAGTAGATGAATGGATAAAGAAGATGTGGTACATATACACAATGGAATATTATTCAGCCAAAGGAAGAAAACAAACCCTACCTTTTGCAACAACATGGATGGAGTTAGAGGGTATTATGCTCATTGAAATAAGCCAAGCAGAGAAAGACAAATACCAATGATTTCACACATCTGTGGAGTATAAGAACAAAAGAAAACCTGAAGGAACAAAACAGCAGCAGAATCACAGAACCCAAGAATGGACTAATAGTTACCAAAGGGAAAGAGACTGGGGAGAATGGGAGGGTAGGGAGGGATAAGGGCGGGGAAGATGAAAGGAGGTGTTATGATTAGCATGTATAATGTGGGGGGTGGGGGAAAGGGGAGGGCTTTGCAACACAGAGAAGACAAGTAGTGATTCTACAACATCTTACTATGCTGATGGACAGTGACTGTAATGGGGTTTGTGGTGGGAACTTGGGGTAGGGGAGAGCCTAGTAAACATGTTCTTCAAAAAAATAAAAATCAATTAATTAATTTAAAAAAATAAAAAATTAAAAAAGCACCACAAGCATATTTATAAATCAGGTTGGACTATAAGTAAAATGGAAACCGAAAAAATTTAAGAATAGTGGTATAAATGAGAAAAAGATTTTCTTTGTTTGTTAAAATCCTGGTTCTTCACAGAAAGCCAGGCAGTATAAACAGGTAAGTACTCCAGTTCCAACTACATTGCACTGCAGACTTGTTGCTCTGCAACAGAACTGTGAGAATGACAGAGCATTTTTATATCATTAACACAGAGATATATAACCACATTTAAAAAAAAAATGTGAGAGGACTCCTGGGCATAATTCTGAAAAATATAAAGTAAATGAGATGAGGTTAGATATACTACAGTAACCGAGGCCTCAGAGATCGCTGCATTGCAATGCGTTAGCAAGTGAAAACAGGTTTTGTGGGAGTCCAAGAATAAACTTTGTGCTCTACAAAAGTACTGAATAGCTGAGAAATGAGGGGAGAAAGCAGCTAATAGTGACGACTGTTAGAGGAAGGTGGCTTATATCTTTAAGGAAATGGACTCTAAATATTCTCAGAAGTAGTCCCAACTTTCACTGAACTAGTATAGTGTATTACACAAGGCAGAAATTGCTTGTGAAATCCTCACAGCAAGAAGGAGAAAACAGAATTCTTGTTGCAGACAAAGTTGCTCTCAGGAAATGAAGAAATATGTGTGCCAACTGCCTAGTTCCAAACTCACCAATCAATGGATTCTTCCATCCCTGGGATGACTAAATGTGGGCATGGAGGGAGCACAGGAGTCTCATCCCAGTGAAACTTACTCCATCTGGAAGGAAACACTGAATGTGGGGAAGAAGTGTGCCTCCCACTGAACACCCTGATCTCTTTGTTCTATTTTTCCTTTATAGATTTATCCATTTAATACATAGCTAGCCGGTGTTGTAGCTATTCCACTGGTGGGAGGAAATGAAAACCAATCAGGGCAGTCCTGTCACTATGTATGCATTCATCATACAGGCATCCTTACAGGCATCCCATCTCCTTTCTCAGGAAATAGTATTTGAGACATGATTACCTTCTTAAAATATTGAGAAATTTGCTTCATCAGAGATGCTCTTCTTTCTCATAAGTAAGCTATTCATTCCTGTTTCACAGTGACTACATCTACAATGCAATTACTTGATCCTGGGAAACTTGTCTCTAAGGAAGGTGTGCACCTTGCCTATATATTTTTTCAACTGGAAAACTCACTCTCATTAGATTCCTTAACAGGAACTGCCTAAATGTGTGCCCTTGCTCGATCCCATTCCTCTATCTTGTGCTCTCCAAGAAGCTTCTTCATACTCGAGGACATGAAGGTAATTCTTCTTTTCATCCTTTCTGCACTAATTGGAGGTGCCCCTAGTATATTATTTACCATTTAACTGCAAATTCATGTTTTTCAGAGTCTAGGAGAGGGAAAATGGGGAATGACTGCTGACATGCATGGGATTATTTTTGTTGTTGTTTGGTTGCTCATTTATTTTATTTTGATATCATTAATGTACAATTACATGAGCAACATTTTGGTTACTAGACTCCCCCCATTATCAAGTCCCCACCACATACCCCATCACAGTCACTGTCCATCAGCGTAGCAAGATGCTATAGAATCACTACTTGTCTTCTCTGTGTTGTACTGCCTTCCTCGTGCCCCCTGCCTCTACATCATGTGTACTAATCATAATGCCCCTTTTTTCCCCTTATCCTTCCCTTCCCACCCCACTCCCCAGTCCCTTTCCCTTTGGCAACTGTTAGTCCATTCTTGGGTTCTATGAATCTGCTGCTGTTTTGTTCCTTCAGTTTTTGCTTTGTTCTTATATTTCACAGATGAGTGAAATTATATGGTACTTGTCTTTCTCTGCCTGGCTTATTTCACTGAGCATAATACCCTCTAGCTCCATCCATGTTGTTGCAAATGGTAGGATTTGTTTTCTTCTTATGGCTGAATAATATTCCATTGTATATATGTACCACCTCTTCCTTATCCATTCATCTACTGATGGACACTTAGGTTGCTTCCATTTCTTGGCTATTGTAAATAGTGCTGTGATAAACATAGGGGTGCATCTGTCTTTTTCACACTGGGCTGCTGCATTCTTAGGGTAAATTCCTAGGAGTGGAATTCCTGGGTCAAATGGTATGTCTATTTTGAGTTGAGGAACCTCCATACTGCTTTCCACAATGCTTGAACTAATTTACATTCCCACCAGCAGTGTAGGAGAGTTCCCATAGTTCCACATCCTCACAAACATTTGTTATTGTTTGTCTTTTGGATGGTGGCCATCCTTACTGGTGTGAGGTGATATCTCATTGTCATTTTAATTTGCATTTCTCTGATAAGTAGGGATGTGGAGCATCTGTTCATATGCCCGTTGGCCATCTGAATTTCTTCTTCGGAGATGTGTCTGTTCAGCTCCTCTGCCCATTTTTTAATTGAATTGTTTTGCTTTTTGTTTGTTGAGGTGCATGGGCTCTTTATATATTTTGGATGTCAACCTCTTATCGGATATGTCATTTATGAGTATATTCTCCCATACTGTAGTATGCCTTTTTGTTCTATTGATGATGTCCTTTGCTGTACAGAAGCTTTTTAGTTTGATATAGACCCACCTGTTCATTTGTGTTTTTGTTTCCCTTGCCCAGGGAGATATGTTCATGAAGTTGCTCATGTTTATGTCCAAGAGATTTTTGCCTATGTTTTTTCCTAAGAGTTGTATGGTTTCATGACTTACATTCAGGTCTTTGATCCATTTTGAGTTTAGAGTATGGGATTTTTGTTTAGGGAGGTTGATGAAATGTTCTGGGATTACATAGTGGGGATGGTTATACAATTTGTGAACTTACCAAAATCTACTGAATTTTGCACTTTAAATGGATGAATATTACAGTTACATACACAGAATATATACATACACATAAACTACATATATATATATACACAAATGCACACATATAGACATAATATATGATATAGGAGATATGTATATATTATATATGATATAGTAGTTATATGTATGATTAACATATATATAAATACATGTACATGATAATAAGAGATAGTTTTCTCACTATGGAAAGGGGAGATAGATATGTAAAGGAGAAAAACTGAAGAGTAGAATGTCTTCCCTTTGGCCTTGCATTGGAGTTACTATGAACTGTTCTTACTGGATAGATGAATAAAGAAATAGATAGGTATGTGTGTGTATGTATAGGGGTGTGCACATGTGTGTACATACATGCACATACTTCCTAGCTCTGTCTGGTGAGTGCACCTAGAGGAAATTACACATCAATGAGCACACTTATTCCTCAGGCCTTAGTTGCTAAGAGCCATTTCTCTACTAAAAGGAACCAGGATTCATTGAAGTAAATATTAATTGCAAGCTGGGGCAGAGAAAACCTACTGTGGGTCTGGAACATTTTCACCGTAAATTAAGGGAATGCTCAATAAATCATGGAGGTGAGTTAAAAAGATTGTAAAGATGTCCACTGCCAAATCTGGAGCAATTTGAGCATAATAATAATAATAATACAAAAACAATGTAGTATAACTGAACAAAATGGGAATTCATGAATCTATATGAATACACACAAATGAATGAATCAATAATAGGAAGGGGAGACAAGAAATTTTATCAATAAGATGTCAGCTAATAATATAGAAGAAATGATTGGGTTATAAATCATCAATGTTTTCTAAATTTAATGGGTGAAAGTTTGATGAGGATAGAATACCCCCAAAGTACAGTTCATTATAAATGGAAAAATAATTTACAGTGGGGAATCCTTATAGACACTACCTAACCAAGTGATCAGAGCTCATATGATCTTATTATCAGTGATGTAACAAACTCACATTATGTGCCTCCTGGTATGAGAAGTGAGAAGGGCACATCATATTCTTGCAAAAAAAATATTCATAAACCCAAATTAAATCATGAGGAAATACCAAACACTCAAACTGCAGGACTTTCTACAAAATTCAGATGATCATTACTACCTCTTCTCTTAAAAATGTGAAAGTCAAGAAAGACAGAAAGGCTGAAAGACAGACAGAAATCCGGTTTAATAGAGACTAACTGAACATAATAAGTAAATGTAACATATGAAATAAGTTAGATGCTGTACTTGGGCAAGAAACTATAAGATACGTTACTGAGACAATTGGTAAACTTTAAATATGTGCTGTGGATTAGACAATGTATCATAACAATGTTCAAGTTCTTTATAAATATTTTGAGATAAAGATATGCTTCTATCTGGCTCTCAAATGATTCAGAAAAGAATCATTTTACATATGTATGTGATTACAAATATTTATTCATAAATAGATGTGTGTGTGCACATGCACATGTGTATGAAGAGAGAAAAGGTGATACAGTAGAGCAAATAAAGCAAAATTTAACAGTTGCTCATTCTGGGTTAGAAGTACAGGGAATCTTTTGTACTCTCCTTGCAAATATTCTATAAATTTGAAATCATATCAAAGAAGTAAATGACCAAAAATGCCAAAATATGAATAATAGTTTATGCTGATCCTAGGAATGTCAGCAATCTTCGCTTGTGTCCTTTTCTCTTAGTTTACCTGTATCTCTTATTGAAAGTATGTTGTAAATAATCAACTGGAAAAATAATGGGCTCTGGAGCATGTACCTCCTTCTAAGCTCGGTATTATTATCCCTTAACTGGACCCATACAGTAAAATGTGGCATTGCCAGCTATCTTTAAATGTTTCTTTTATTACTTATTTAATTTTAAAATTATTTATTTATTATTGTTATTTTTCTCCTTTATTTACATAGGTCTTTTTACTGCAATATTTCAGAAACACAGCCTTTGGCAGAAACTTTTGTGTTAACTTACGTGAAGCACGAATTATAGTTTTCTTTTCTTGAGGGAACAAAATCTATAATTTGTTTTAGAGATTGACATCAAAGGACAGAAGATGTCAAAGGCATCAGTGACCTTAGAGGTAGAGTACTTGGACTGCGGCTTCCTAGCCTTCCATGTCGATAAACCCCTGCCTAGATGCTTTTTCCCACTAAATAGAACAAACCGGTTCCTGTCGTCAGATGTACAAGGGAAATACACAGCTCCCCCACTTAGCCTCCCCTAGACAAAGCTGCGTCTCTGTTAAATAGATACTTATACTTTCTGCTTATCTGTTTTGATCTTCTCAAGATAAAGTATTCTATAAATATGCTGTGTCATCATTTAAGACAAACTTTTCCTTCCTATGTTTTGATCACTGACATTTAAATCGTCCCTAATTAGGAATTGCTTAAAATACCACTGGCTGAATTTCTACCAGAACATATTTCGAAAATGGCAAATATTGACAGAGCTATTAGAGACATTTAGGAAATATCCACAAAATAGGGACAACATCATTTCTTTTGCAGTCATTTTTGACAATGCAATTATTTTACAGAAAATTTGGTGGTGTTGGACTGAAAGTCCTAGCTCATTTGAGGCAAGAAATGCTAAAAAAATATCAAGGATTATTTTTAATTTGAAAAGTCTGTAATTGCCTTTTCTGATTGAAGACACAAGAAGTGATACAAAATGGCCAGTTCTAATTTCAGAATGTATTCTCTTAGGCAAAAAGTGATTGTGTTTACAGAAGAGAGAGAAATTGACATCTCCAGTGTTATTAATAAAGTGATTGGCTTTGGCTCTGGTTTCCTCCAATGAGACAGCATTTTATTTTCCTGTAGAACAGAAAACTTATTTTATTTTATTCATAGGGGCCTTTTCACTGTGTCGTGGTGGTAGCAGTGGTGGCTGTTTTTAAGATAATTAACATTTACTATGTTAATGCTACATAATCTCAAAAGTTATCAAGGAGTGAATTTCTTGCCATTGCACCTAATATTTGAAAGTATTGGTGTGTGTGTGTGTGTGTGTGTGTGCGTGCGTGTGTGTGTGTGTGTGTGTGTGTGTGATGCTGCAGTGGACATGCAAGAGAGAAACTGTAAATGACTTTATGCTTCATAACAGGGAATTTAGCACTTATGTAGTAACGTCTTTGCTCTCTGAACACTACTGTAACCCACTATTCCTATCAAAAGAAAGCTATGGGTACACATCAAACATTAGAGATCTAGAAGTTACAGATATTGATGTGAATAAATGAAGGAAAATGTCATTCATCACAGAGAACAGAGCCAACAGTCTACTTCTTAGAATAGTGGCAATATTCTTTTCCTTTATCAATGTCTCTTTGATTTCACTTTGATTTTAGGTAAAGGATTGTGAGATCAGATCACAAACAAAATCTATCCAAACGGCACTGAGATGTTTTGGCTGTCAGGCCAGAAGAAAGACGAGATGTCTGTGGCTGGTGGTGAATACACTCTTAACTGCTTAATGACAAATAGAAGGCTACATAACTGTAGTAACATTCCATGACAGGAATTATTCTGGACAAATAATAGTGTTTGTATTTTAAGTCTCTACATATATCTTTCTCAGATTCGGTTATTCATCTCAGCACTAGTGAAGTGTAGTCATTGCCATTTTATCATGCAGTACCTATTTTAAACAACAAAAATGGAAATTAGTATTTAGCCAGCATTAGTTGTGTAACAGATGTACCTGTCATGGGACATAGATCATCTCATCGTGATAAGCAAAATAATGATCCAACAATGATACCCGCATGTTACCTTACGTGGTGAAAGAGGCCACATGTTATGTGATTACATTTATAGAAAACATCCAGAAATGGCAACTCCATAGAGACAGAATATCAATTTATGGTCTCCCTGGGTTGAGGGGAGAGGTCCTAGGGACTAACTGCTAAGGGACCTCTTTCTGGGGAATGGTGAAAATGTTCTAAATTAAATAGTGGTTATGGTGACACAAGCCTGGGTATACTGAAAACACCAAAAAGGTATAAATGTTACGATATGTGAATTATATCTCAAGGAAAGAGAATTGAAGTTTCACCTTTGGAAAACCACAGATGAAAAGGTGGCTCCAGGGAAGCCAAAATTTTATAAACAGTTTTATGGCTGACACTTAACCCCTGTGTCTGAATAAGTTGTAGTCATCATGTTCATGTTTGATACCATCTTACTAAGAATATAGTAAAGGCCACTCTGAATTAAATTTGGATCATTACAATGTCAATAAAAGGGTTTTAAAAATGGATTTATGCACCAGTTAGAATGGCCAATATCCAAAAGACAAACAACAACAAATGTTGTCGAGGATGTGGAGAAAGGGGAACCCTCCTACACTGCTGGTGGGAATGTAAACTAGTTCAATAATTGTGGAAAGAAGTATGGAGGTTCCTCAAAAAACTCAAAATAGAAATACCATTTGACCCAGGAATTCCACTCCTAGGAATTTACCCTAAGAATGCAGCAGCCCAGTGTGAAAAAGACAGATGCACCCCTATGTTTATCACAGCACTATTTACAATAGCCAAGAAATGGAAGCAACCTAAGTGCCCATCAGTAGATGAATGGATAAAGAAGAGGTGGTACATATACACAATGGAATATTATTCAGCCATAAGAAGAAAACAAATCCTACCATTTGCAACAACATGGATGGAGCTAGAGGGTATTATGCTCAGTGAAATAAGCCAGGCGGAGAAAGACAGGTATCAAATGATTTCACTTACCTGTGGAGTATAAGAACAAAGCAAAAACTGAAGGAACAAAACAGCAGCAGACTCACAGAACCCAAGAATGGACTAACAGTTACCAAGGGGAAAGGGACTGGGCATGGTGGGTGGGAAGGGAGGGATAAGGGGGAAAATGGGGCATTATGATTAGCACACAATGTGGCAGGGGGTGGGGGACATGGGAAAGGCAGTATATACAGAGAAGACAAGCAATGATTAAATAGCATCTTACTATGCTGATAGATAGTGACTGTAATGGGATATGTGGGGGGACTTGATAATGGGAGGAGTGTAGTAACCATAATGTTGTTCAAGTAATTGTACATTAATGATATCAAAATTTAAAAAATTTTTAATGTATTTATGATTTCTAAATACCAGGATGTAGTTGCAAGGAGATTAGACACAAATGGATTTAAGCTAAATTTATTAATGTAAATGCATTCACATTTAAGGTTACTGCTTTGTCCTTTGAAACTTTCTTGACTTGAATATTCTATGGATTTGCTGTCCCAAGAGTTTACCAGCACACTATAGAAAGACTTTGGTTTCTAAAACATTGTTGTTTATCCTAGAAGATCTACATGTAGTCACATGACATTCTAATTGAGACATATATTTTCTAATAAACGATAGAGCCTGGCATTGTTCTATTTGCTTATATAACAATACCTCGATCGCTTATGCTCATTCATTGTTAATTAGCTTCTTATCAAACAGTATTAGCAGAGTTTCTATAATATTCTTAGCAAATAAAATAATGGAATACAAAGAAACTCAAGAAGCTCTGAGGTGTCTGTCTACCTTATTCCCAGAATTATTGCTTCAGTATTTATGTGTAAAATCAGTCTATTTTGGGGTGTTGGATCCTCCCCTTAAAAACAAGGGGAAACCTGCCAACATGGTAAGTGCCCATGTGTCATCAGCAGAGGGAGACCCACAAGAATAACAACACAATAATAATAATAACAACACAGTCCAAGTCAGGAACTGTATGTAAATACTCAAGCTTCCAGAGAAGTTTGAGAAAGTCTTTTTTATCTCCCACAGAATTTCTTTTTAATGTTAAGAGATATGCAAAGGATTTAAATGTAATCCTTAGCAGTCTCCCTGTTGTCTTTAATAATTGCAAAATTGCCTGCAAATTTAGAGTTTGAGAGTACGTGAAGGTTGATTATTTTAATTATAACTTTGAGGTCACTGATAATAGTCCACAAGGTTCTCTTTTTTCATTGTCCTCAAAACACAAGTTCCAAGGTTTTTGTTTGGTACCTGCATGTCTCTCTGAAGCTGAAATGGATACCTTTTTATTCCAGGTGTGAAGCAATAAGAAATATGCATCAAGGCCTGGCACTCTAATTCTTACTGGAATGCTGAACCTGATACTTACAATTTTTCTGACTGATTGAGTTTAATTTTGAAAAACAGTCAGATGTAGGTATGGGTCTGTGAACAATATTTCTGGAAAAGCTAAAGTACAAAAGACATGGACGGTTGAGACCATCTGGATGTTTAGTCTCTGGGTGATTATTCTCTACTCCATATCTATACACCCTCCCTCTCCAACCTGCTCTGCACCCCAGAACTACCTTTGGGCTACATTGGGATTGCCTCAACCAGTCTCCTTGCCCTCTAGTTTCCATCTGGAGTCTACCAATGGGATGCATGGCAGGCATTGAAAGAAGAGAGGACAATGAAGTCAGATTACTAGCTCCCATCCCCCAGCTCCCACCCTGCTGAACACAGATTGGCTGTGCCCATCCATGAACCAAATACCTCAGTTGGGCTGACCTCTTCCACATCTTCAGTTCCAACTACAGTTCTTTCCTGACACACTAGAGAGTAAAGAGGTTTGGAAGGGACCAGATCACAAAGAGGCATACATGTTACGTTAAGGAATTTAAGTACTTTCTGAAGATATGGAGATTACTGAAGGATTTTGAATAAAAAGATGGTAAATCACATTTAGGTTTCCAAAAGACAATACTAACAGCCACAAGAAAAATGGCTTAGAAGGAAGAGAGCCTGTAGGAAAGGGTCCATTCAATGAACCTGGCAAGCAATGAAGGTCTGAATCAAGGCAGTAGTAGCGTGAAAGGAAGGGACAAATTGAAGAGGTAATATAAGAAGGTGCCTGTGTCTAACTGCACTGGCCTGTTTTACTGCTGAAGTCAATGTTCAGCATAAGTTGTTTTCATTAATAAAATGGAATTTTAACATAAATTGTTCAGTGGCATTAAAGTAACACCACTGAACTTATAAAACCAATTATTTTTATTTTATCTTATAACAAATTGTGAATAAGTTTATGGTTTCTACTATATGAATTAGTTTCCAAGAGAAACTATTTTATAATGGTACCAGCAGTTATTTTCAACTTTTACCATATCTTTTCCAGAATAAGTGCTAATGCTATTTGTTTTAAACTCTATCAGTGCTCATTGTAATAAAGCTGAAAAATATAGACTAAAAGAGCAAAAGGATTCCTTTCCTGCTCCTTCCCTCTCTTTCGGCATTTATCTTTCTGGTTCTTTTGTCCATCCCCACA
This sequence comes from Manis javanica, assembly GCF_040802235.1. Classification (NCBI taxonomy): domain Eukaryota; kingdom Metazoa; phylum Chordata; class Mammalia; order Pholidota; family Manidae; genus Manis; species Manis javanica. The sequence continues at coordinate 210,327,115 of NC_133156.1, read as the reverse complement.
ACCCAACATATGCATATACATACAGGTTTTGAAATATTTGTAAATGGCATCACACTTCACATGTGTTTGTGAGTTACTTTTATGTTTAACAATTCCTGTCAGAACTTCCTCTCATAAATACAAAGACAATATTATTTTTATCCCTACATAGTAGCCCATATAGGGATGTGTCCTAACATCTATCTTCTCTGATAGACATTTAGGGTGTTTTTTGTTTACTTTTGCTGTTGTAAACAATGGTGCAATGAATACATACTTGTTCACAGTAAGGGCACGTCTGTTATGTAATCTGAACAGGAGTGTTGCTGGATCAGCTGGATGCACTTTAAATTGCAACTTACCCTGAACCACTCTACCAGCTTATAGATGCCCCAATTCTTAATATAAGAATACTATTTTGTTGCATTCTGACCAAACTAGATATTGCCACTCAACTCATTTTTGATAAGTCAATAAGGGAAAATCAATTTTTTATTATTTCTTTATGGATTGCTTTGATCACTAATGAGCCTGAGCAGCTTTAGCTTACATTTATTGGTCAGTTTTACTTCTGCAAACTTTCTGTTTACATCAGCTGTCCGTTTTCCTATTGAACTGCTTTTTTCTTATTTGTTTTAAAATCACTTTTATGTTATTGCTATTGGTTTTGTTATATATGGGAAACTAATACTTTGTTCATGCCTGTTGCTTCTATTTTTACATGAGATACAGTGCTTTTTATGTTACAGAAGTTACAATTCCCTGCTATCAAATCTGTAAAACTTAATTTTTATTTTCACTGTTTATGACATTTGAAAGACTTACTTCAATTTTAGATTGCTCAGGTCACCATAACAAAATACCATAGATGGTGGTTAAACAACAGCAATTTGTTTTCTCACAGGTTGAAGTCTTAGGTCAGGGCACTAGCATGATCAGTTTCTGGCAAGGGCTCTTTCTGGCTTGCAGACAACCACCTTCTCAGTATGTCTATACATGGCCTCCTTCAATGTCTGTGCATGGACAGAGTGAGAGCTCTCTTCTTCTTCTTATAAAACCATCAGTCTTACTGTATTAGCCTCATTTTATAGCCTCATTTAATCTTAACTACATCCTAAGAGCTCTTTCTCCAAATACAGTCACACTGGGGGTTTGCACTTCAACATATGAAGTTGTAGGGAACACAATTCAGTCCATAACAATTACAAAGAGGCATTCTACTCTTATCATTATCACTTCTGATTCTTTAAAACTGTTAGATATTTAGTTCATCTGGAACTTTATTTTCACATCTAAACAGAATTACTTTTCTGAAACATGAATCTAAAATCTTATTTTTCCATGTTGATGTCATTTTTCACAGTATTATTTATTGAATCCCACCCTTTCCTCTTTAATATGAAATGCTATTATTATCATATAAGATAATTCAATGGATGTATGAATTATCTGGACATTCTTCTATTCCACTAATTAATGTGTTTCAGCACCAGACATACACTGTTTTAATTTCTGGAAAATTATTGTAGCTTTGACATTTATTAATCATCACATATTTTTTTAAATTTCCAGGCTCTTTTTATCCAAATTCTTTTTGAAATCAGCTTTAGCATTTGAAAGATTTCAGTTAAGAAATAAAAAGTTTATTGGAAATGGAAGCTTTCTTGTACATATGTACAAGTACAATGTAACAGTAAGTTAATAGAGTTTTCTTCTTAGGAATCTCACCCACTTCAGACAGGACTAATTAGCCGCAACAAATGTGGTCAGGAGTCTGTGTCCCCGAGTCTAGCTTCTGTTTTCCTCTCATTTGCCTACACATTGTACCTGAACTACACAATGTTGAAGAAAAATTGCACCAAACAGTTAAACTGGCAGGGAAGATTTTATTCAATATTATTGTCATAGGGGAGAGAGGTTTTGACTTAACTCCACTGAAACAAAAGGTGGGAGAGTTTTTAAGTGGAAAAGTACTGAGGACATTAGGGAGGAAGAGGGTGGATGTGAGAGAGAAGCCATCTGTGCTTGCTAACTGGGACTTATCAACGTTAGGCTCCTGCCCTTCCACAGAGACAGGGAGACGGGGTTTTGTTTCTTGATGATTACATCTCAAAGGGATGGCTCCCAGGTCCCCGGGAAAAACATTTCTGGGTTGTAAAACTGGCAAGAGATTAAGAGAAAATTAACTTCTCAAAGGGGTGGAGAAAGAATATACAATGAAAAGTCTTCTGAAGTAAATGCTGTATGAAAAAGAAGGTCAGGAGCCTATCATCAGGAATAAACAAGTCTAAAGCTTAGCCAAACTGAGGGGAATGCTAAGGTTAATATGAGGAAAGGAAGTGTGAGTTAGGACTTTTATGTTAAACCAAACTAATTATGAACCTACAAGGACTTAGGGAATATTGTTGCTGTGATTTATTGGCATGTTTGAAGAAACCAAAAGAACTTCAGTCATTTGAAAAAAGTAGTTACTGGAAATGTCTGAGGAAATCTGGTAATGAGGAGATGCTATAAGAAGTGAGACTCAAATTAGGAAATTTAGGTAGGAGAATGGAATTTAAGTGTCGGGTATCTTAATAATGCAAAATGAAAGAGAGAAAGAATGTCAGACACAATTTAGGTTTGCTCACTATCTCACCACTAATAGCTTGGAGGAAATAGGATAATATTTAAATCAAGAAACTAATATCAAACATTCCTAAAGTAAACATTAAAAGGAAAGCATTGTTTACTGAAGTTGGGTGATAGAGAAGAGTAACTGGAGTAGTAAAGGAAAGAAAACACTTATATGATGCATTAGAATAAGGATGCCATGGATGCCATATGAAGATAGAGACCTCTAGAATTATGTCAAATGATATCCATAAAGAAAAACGCAGAACAGATTTACTAACTTGTTAAAATTAAGAGCTACACACACAGAAAAGAACATATACCATAGAGTGTATGAATTTTTAAAACTCAGAAAAAATCAGCAAGATCAGCACAAGAAATAACAAATGCAGATATATAAATTAATAAAACAAATTAGAATAATGGCAATATCAACAACTTCAAAAGTCAACATAAAAACTAATTAGATTTTTAAAACCGTTGAGGGGCTTAATTAATAAAAAATATAAATCAGCAATATGAGAAGTTTTACAGATCTTGAATCTGTTAACATAGAATATATTTTGAACAACTTTATGTCTACACATGGAGGAATGTAGATTAAATTGGAAAACTTCACAAGAAACACAACTTAATAAAATGACAAGAAGAAAATGAAAAATTGAAAAATCTCATAACTATTAATGAAACTTAATTAGTAAATAAAATTTTTCTTTAATGAAACCTCCATGATAATATGGCCTCACCAACAAATTCTAAACATTTAAAGAGAAAATACATCAATCTTATATAAATTCTCCCAAATAATAGAAAAAGAGTAAACACTCTGCAGCTCATTGTATATGGCCAAAATAATTTTGATACAAAGGTGAAAGGAAAATGATAAACTGATGTCTCTCATCAGCATAGATGCAAATATCCTAAAAAAGAAAAACTGTAACAGACCATTATCATGACATATTAAAAATAAGAATACATTATGATCAACTTAGGTTCATAATAAGAAAATAAGGCTGGTTCAATATTCAATATAATTCAACCATAACAAAATAACAAAAAAAGAAAAATCACATGAACATTTTAATTTAAGCAGAAAAGGTATTTGGTAAAACTGAACTTCCATTCATGCAGATTAGAAATATTGAGGAATGACTTTAATCTGATAAAAATAATTGATAAGAAGAGCATGTCGTGATTAATGATGATTGTTTTTTGCCTGAAATTTGGAATGAAACACAACTGCCCATTATTCACAAATCAATTCACCATTTTCCTGAAGGTCCAGGCAGAACAGTAAGAAAGAAAAAAGACAGAAGGACTGGAAAGGAAGAGATGCAAGTGCTATTAGGCACAGCCAATGTGCATGTGAACACTGAAAATCCAAAAGAAGCTATGATAATTTTAAATAGCAATTTTTTTAAGGTTGCTGGGTAATATAATGAAAAACAAAACAAATAGTTTTTCTATGTACTAACAATAAACAGCTATGAAGTGACATTTTTCAATATATGCCATTTTCAATAACATCAAAAATACATTTTATAAAAAAATATATTATATAAAATATATACCTACATATGTATAAATCTAAAGAAAGGTGTGTATGACCTCTTTATAACAATCTATACAACTATCAAGAAAGTCTTCATAAATGGAAGAATTTGTGTGGTTTATAAATCGAAAAATTAAATATTTTGAACAGGTCAAATCAGTCTATAGATACAGGTCATTTCCAATCAGTTTGAACAGTTGTATGTATGTGTGTCTGTGTGCGTGTGTTTATGTAGACAAGTTTAATTCTAATTATACAGAAATGCAAAGAGCAAAGAATAACTGAGAACACTGAAGAAAAAACAAGACAACTTATTTTATCAGACATCAAAGCTTAATATAGACCTTCAATAATTAAGACAATGTGATATAGGTACAAGGATAGACATTAGGCCAATGGAGCAAAATAGAGAATCTACAAACAAATCTACTGATATATAGGAATCTGATTTAAGGCAGTCTTTTCAATTAGGGGGGCTGGATTAATTAGATAATTATGTGGGAAAAAATGAGGTTTAACCCCTATTTCACACCCCACATAATCAGTTGGAGAGGTATTGCAGAAGTAAATGTGATAGGCAAATGCCCTCAGCCATAAAACAGAAAACTATCTTGCAAAATTATGTTACAGAAAATTTTCTCACATGAGACACAAGATGATTATATATAAAGAAAAAATGTAAAAATTGGCATACATTGAAACCTAGACTGTTTATCAAGAACATCACAGAGCAAAAAGGCAAGTTACATGTAGGAAACCATATTTGAAACATATATTCTTAATAAAGGACTCATAATCACAGGATATGTATTTTAAAAACTCTCAAATTGATGAGGAAAAGACAATAAATTATAAAAAGGCAAAAGACTTGGAGAGATATTTCACAAGTGAGTATACCCTAATGACTAATAGGCCTATTATTCATTAATGATTAGTTATTAGAGAAATGCAAATTAAAAGCACATTGCAATACATATCCTAAAAAAATTGAAATAATGAAGATACCATGCAACATTTATTGGTTTAATCCTATAGTAAGACAGTCTGGCACTGATTACTAAAGATGAAAATATGTATGCACTATGATCCAGCAATTCAGGCACTCCTTGTAAAGGCCCCAAACAGGAAAGAAGCCAAATATCCATCACTGGTGGAAATGGGCAGATACATTCAATAGAAAACTATAAAGAAAAAAAAATAACTAGAACTATAAGCAATAGCTGGATCTAACAAATATCATTATCAAATAATAGCCACCACAAAACAATGTTGTACTGTATGAATCAATTTATAGTAAGTTCAGATCAGCTGGTGAATGTGTGAATCTGGAATTAACCTTTATTTGAAATGAACACTCTACCAGATGCTCATGTGAAAACAGTTCTAATTTCTTTTACAGATGGCATCTAAATTGCAGTTAACAATTAGATTTATTATTGTACATACATACTATGTACTAATCAATGGAAGTATAAAAGAGCTTAATCACAGTAAAGCCATCCTTCTATGATTTTCTTACTTTTAATTTATTCAAGCAACATTTCTTACAAATATATACATTTCACACTTATTTTGTTAGAATATTCCATCAAGTTCTAAAGAATTGCCCTTCAGCATTAGTTTACAGCAGTTTTCTTTCATTTTGTTATGTTCTCAATGTAATAATTTGTCTATTTTCTTCCCACAGAGATTTGTGTTTATTAATCTGAAATCTTCAATCTGTTTAAAAATTACAGCTGAACAGTCTTTGTAGTCCATAAATAAGCTCTGGCTTTCCCCAATGCCCTCCCTCCACAACACTCTTTTTTCTTACAAGTATTAGATACTGAGCTAAAGTAACCCCAAAGTATACACATAGGCAAATTACATTACATCAAAAGATTTCCAGATAAGAAATCCAAAGTATCTGAATAAATATGTATATATACACATACACAGATGAAGAAAATAGGGACGCCAGATAAAATATAAGAAGCCTAATTAAACTTATATTTCAGATAAATAATTTTTTAGCATAAGTATGTCCCATGCAATATTTGGAACATACTTATCAAAAAATTACAAAAAATTACAAACACAGTCTGGTAGTCTTAGCAGGTAAAGCTATATTTTGCTATAGATTTATAAATAATTTCTATTATGTTTCACTAATATTTGTCTCTTCTATATAAAAATTTATGGTTAAGATCCAAATTAGTATCCCTGTCCATAAAGGAAGAGATAAATAAGCAATCTAATTAACAGTAATTCTATTCACGTTTTTGGTTTGAACAATAGTTCTTTAAAGATTTAATTAAGCCCTTGATTTAAAATTTAGCTCAGATAAGTGTTTAGAAATCTTAGATTTTTTTAATGAAATAAAATACTAGTAAATTTTAATTACAATTGTAAAATGCAAATACCATTTCATTTAGTAATAGAGAAACAGAAACTCTAAGAGGAAAGAAATTTACTTTGAATTGAGACATCTATAGAAGGAATAATTTTGCAAAGTGTTCCTTTCCATGTAAACAGTAACCTACTTTTTAAATTTAACTACTACATGTACAAAGAAGAAATATAACTTCCATAATCTTATGCCTCTTTTCTGGAATAGTTAACTACTGCCTTAAATCTCTATTATCCAAGAAATCATCTTATAAGCAAAGACTATGAAGTTCCATGTCTGATTTACTATTTTGCTTTTTTCTTTTTTAAATATATAGTATTTTAAAGTAGTTCTTCAAATATATGGATTATCTTATAGCATTGGATGTATAATAATTATTTTTTATTATTTGATATAAGAACATTCTTTTGGCACATACAGAGAAAAAATTATTCCATTTACATCTTATTAAATAAAAAGCACTAATATTTTTGAAAAATGCTAACCTGTTATAAAAAGCACCAAATAATTTTTTTCTGTATTGTACGACTTGTTACTCTTTATTTAGCATCCTTTTTTCTCCCTTTCTATTTCTCTCTTTTTGTAATACACATTGGATACCTTGCTTATTTCCAGTAATTCTAAATGGGTTATAAAATTAGGTCACTGAATGAAAAATTTCAGAAGACAATGATGGTGATTATGATATAGTAACAACTTGCATTTGATTCGTTTTTAATTTAATCCTCACAACCCTAAGATATTTCTCGTTATTATCTCCATTTTTACAAATGAGGAAATTGAGGCTGTTTGAACAGTTAAAGTATTATTTACCTTCTCAAAGGTAGCAAAAGCAGAACAGGGTAATAGACCCAGGAATCTGGGCTCCAGAGATTTATCTTTTAAACCAGTACAGTTTTGACAGTGAAAGGATGCATTCAAAGTAGTGAAACTTGTTCAATCGTTGACTTTTGTTCACAGAAAATTAGTTTTATATGTTGATACACATAAAATGTGTTCATCTATTTCTAAGATAAAATTCTTTCTAGAAATAAAAATAACATATATAGCAAAAACCAAAAATGCTGTTTATATTGATCAAAAATATATTTATTATGTATGAGCAAAATAATCTTGGCACTTAGTCACAATGCTTCTAAATCAATTTCATAGCTATGTTTCTCTTATAGTGTAGCTTGGCAATTTTTTCCTAAAGAATGCATTTTTAATACTGTTTTACTATTTTTAATTTTTCATAAAGTCAGTATAACCTTCTTAAAAGATTCATTTAATAGTTAATGATTTTGAAATTGATTGCTGGCATCTTCAGTTGACTCCTCTCTTTAGAGAATAATAGTTTTTATTGTAAACCCTCTCCCTGCAGGTGTTGAGATCCCTTGTAAGCTCAGAGCAAGCTTCAAGAATATCCTCAATTCAAAATTCTTGATTAAAATGCAAAAATATTTTCACTCAAATACTTTTGTATTATCATTTTACCTTCTTCCAACATAATTTTTTTGACAAATATGTTTATAAATCAAAACCCATCAAATGATTTTTATTCATGACTCATTTGAATATTTTGCAAAATTCGGTTCCCACAAAAATCAAAGGCCTTCTGAGAACAGACATAATCCAATTAAAACTATGAGCTTCATTCACAGATTTTTCCCAAAGTCAAGATATCACAGAGCACAATTGCATAATTTTAAGATTAAATCTTAAACACTGTTCTCTATGCTTAATTTGTTCCATTCCTCCTTCTTTGTGTAGGGATAATTTTAATGTTCTTTTTTGCTTTATTTTTAATAACTATCACTAAAGCTTTGAAAGTTGAACAATTTTGGTACTCTATTTATTGAATCTTTGAATCAAAGTTTTCTAAAACTTCAAAACCAATGCAACCAGAATTTGGAAGTTTCATTTTCAAAAATCAGTATCTACAATAATTAAATATTTTACTTTTCATTAAATGAAGTCCCAAACATTCCATGAATTGGATTAAAAATCAAATTATTTTTAGAATTAATTCATTTGCCCTGTGGAATCCAATGACACTGATACACTACTGACATTTAATACTGCCAAGTTCTGCTACAGGAACTAACAACACTTTTCATACATGCCTAAGAAAACTTGAAATGAAAAATTAAGGAACTTTATAAGAAAAGGTCTTTGATTTAAAGGAAAGGTGGTATGCAGTGATATGAGAATGCATTTTCTGCAGCTCCATGTGTAAAACTTTCGAAAAGCCTTCTGAAAACAATTACTATCTTTTGAAGTAGATGCAGATGCTTATTTGGCAAATTTGTTTCTTGTTTTTCACAGCCTTCGTGAAGAATGGTAAAAGTTGGCAAATAATTTGGTCAGTGAAGCATTAATCATCAACTTTCTTGAGAAATGCAAGTGTAATACTTACTTTTAAATTTTACATGCATTTTCGTCTTTGAGCTCTTTGCTGCTTAAAGAATATCTTTCAAAAAGACAAAAATCAAACATTATAGATTTATACTATAGACTACTATAATAAAGTTCACACTGCTCCCCATGAACTATGGTTGAACTACTTACCTTCTATTTCCTGTACATATTTCACATGCAAGTAAGCTATAATTCTGCATATTTTCTACTGACCCTACTGACAGGTTGCCTGGAGGGCTCGTGCATCTTGCAGCCAGCACCATGGGCTGTGGTACAACTGGCCCTAGCATCAGGTGGCTGGCAGAAGCAGCAGCGTTGAGTATATTTTTCCATTATCAACTGAAACCAGAAAGATATACCTCTCTCGAGCTTTTCTGTCAACACACACTTTGTTTTATCAACAAGGCCCTGATGGCTAATACTTAAAAGAAAGATGTTCGGTTAATTCTGGAAAGGGTTGGGGCAGGAGAGATGGGTTACAGTTGGTCTTCTTTAGGGACTTCAGACCTTTTAAAATAAAAATTCTATTTCCTGTGCATGCATCTCAAACACTATTAGATGAGGTACAAAGTCGAAGAATAATAAATTCATCCTGACTTTTTAAAATGTAACTACTAATAATAGCTTAGCATTTTTTAAATGTGATAAATGCAAAACTAAACAGGATGCCAGGGATGGGAGGAAATGAACTAGAACTATTACATATAAAACAAGATGTATTCTCTTCCTAACATATAACCAGTATGCTACACCATTTGGGGAAGAAAAATTATAAAAATAATAATGCTTCTCTCACCCTCTGAAGTCAAGAAATACTTATCCCAAATTCTCTGAATATGCAGCATTGTGTTAAACATTCTTCATGGCGGCCTCATCACTCCTTCCCCAAGAGTGGATCAATGATTCCATCTCTGTGAGCAAAGGCACTAACCTGTAGAGCAATAATTCCTTATGGGGTCTAAATAATGACAGTTTATTCACTACAGTACTAGGGCTTGAAGCTGGCATGCCAGGTAAAAAGCTGGCAGATACACAGTGGTTCTCTGAACTACTTTTTTCGTCATGCAGTAGGAGTGAAAATTTGAAAGGACTGGAACTTGGAGTTAAATGGTAAGATATCAGGGGGCCTTCATATCTTTCTTCCTTAAGATATTAATTCTTCTCACTTAAAATGTTTTCTCCCAAAAGCTAAGAACCTGGCAATAACCTCATTCCTGCTCACAGATGCTGACCCCTCTTTGACATGATCCTTCCCTTCAGCTCTCCTGGTTGGTGCGCTTACTCATCTTCCTTCTTGTTGAGAAGTGCCGAGATCCAGGTTTCACACTTTGATACAGAAATACCTCAGCTGGCCTTTGAGGCTGCTTTACTTCTAGACCATTTGGGATGACTTGGCTTCGGTAATGGCCTTCTCCCTGAGTTTCAGCCTAGCTCCCTGCATCCTGTATGGGAAACAGGTAAAAAAGATCTCATTTTGTCATTAGTATTACTTTGTCTTCCCTTCCTTCTTTAGAGACCTCATGACTAGAGTTTATTGGTCATCAGCAGAACACAAATACTTCTGTGTCTCTTGGCTAAATATTTTTGCTAGTCACCAACATCCTCAATACCTTATAGAGAAAATATTCTGACAGATGAATAGACTTTACATATTATCAAAGGTCAACAGTCCAAATTCCTCAACAAGGTGTCAAGCCCTCCATGATCTGGATCTGCCCTGTACTCTTCAGCACAGTGGCCACTAACCTCATGTGGATATTAAGCACTTGAAATGGGGCTTGTTCAAACTGAGATGTGCTGTAAATATCGCATATCTACTGGACTTCTGGAGACAATATTTTTAAAAAGGTAAAATACCTCACTGTTTCGATGAATTGATATTATTTATATGATTTACAAGTTGAAATTATGTTTTATTAATAGTTAAATAAAATACATAATTAATTTCATTTGTTTCTTTCTTATAAATCCAGCTACTAGAAACTTCATGTTATGTATGTGGCTAACATTTTATTTCTAGTGGACAGATCTTGCCTCTCACCCTAAAGCCGTATCCTTTTATTGTCCTGACTACATATTTTTGCTTGAGCAGTTTGCAAATAGTGTTCTGAATGCAGCATACTGCCTGGACAATACGATTTACAAATGTCCTTCCTCTCCAACTTCTACCCCATGATACCTTATGGAACAAATATAATTCTCACATTCAACAGATTAGTAGCTAAAAACACAATCTGCATGTCACTCTTTTGCAAAGCCATTTCAGTTAACAACTATGCTAATCCTCTGCCTTCTGCCTACCTTTCACAGTGGATTTATGACACTATAATGTACTTACTATTTACATGTGTGTCTATATACTTGCCTATAACTCCCTGAGGTCGGGGACCATGACATTTATGTTTAACATAGTACATAGTTTTTAATGACTGTTTCATGAGCTGAATCATATAAAATTCTTCCATATCCTGTTGTTGAATTGAGTTCATTAATATTAGTACCTATTATATGTACATTACAACAAAACAAAGTGATACTGAGAAGTTAATGATACTGAAGTAACTAAATTAGTGAGTTTTTAAAAAAATAATTTAGAAACTGAGACTGAATATGTATATTGATAATTACATAATCATCATGAGCTAATAGTTGCTTTTACTTACAAGCAAAATACTTTTACCTAAAAACAAAAGAACTTTGGGAAAGTTAATAACTGTTAACAAATATTGAGTACCTACTATGTACGTGGCACTGTGTGAAGTACTCTGTATATGTTTTTTCATTCAGTTTTCACAAGGTATTGTTAACGTGCAATTTTTAGAGATGAGAAAACCTAGGGATTAAAATGACTTGTCAAAAGTCACCCATAAAATAGGGTAAATCTAAGATTGAACAAAGGTAATCTCACTTCAGAGCTCTTGAACTTCACAAACGTTTGGAAATAAATTATAATATGTGTGGCTCAAGAAATTTAAAGATCATTAAAAATTGAGTATTTTGTAACATGCAGGTAGACAGATCTATTTTTCTCCATCTGAGCTATTTTTCTTTGTCCTCAGATCGGCTAAGAGTTTTACAGGCGCTACAAGCATCCCGAGGCCAGTCCTTTGTAATGAGGCTGAAAGATTGAGAACAACCCCAAAATACATTTTCTCTCAAAATATCAGGTCAGAATATAAACAGGTAGACTGGAAGAAAGAAAATGAGGAAGCTACCGTTCAGCAGACAAATCTCCTAAGACAGCTCTCTGCTTTTTGCCTTGAACTGAAAATCTAAAACCAACTCTTACGAATTTTTATTTTCTCCACTCCACCATGCTATTTTTGGTCCATCTCTATTATGCCTGGATTATTGAATGCTTTCCTCACTGAGCTCTCTTTTCTTCCTTTTCCAAAGTAATCTGCAGGACATCCTCAGATTAATATTCCAAAAAACTGTTTCATAGAAGCCAATGGTTCAATTCCAAAGTCCTTAGCAGTTCAGTACTATCTATAGAATAAAGTTCAGAAATAAAGTCAAGGTCCAGTTGGCCCTCCTGGAACTCTTTCCAGTATTCCACTTTACTCCTGCTTTCTTCTGCATACACATCTATGCATGTACTTACCTCCCTGCTCCCAGGATGCCAACACAAACAGCCCCCAACCTGTCACCTATATTCATACTGTTTTCAGTTAAAATGCTCTCCGCCCCACTCCACATCTATACAAAACTTATTTTTTCTTGCAGATGCAATTCACCTCCCACTGCTTGCCTCACCATTTCAGATGCAACATAGACCTTGCCTGCCCTGTACCTAAACACTGGGCTGCCTTAGTGTTAACTCTTATTGGTATCGCCTTGTGTACATTCCATATAAATAAACATTCTCATCTCAAAATGAACAGCTTCTTCAGACAAAGGCCACTGTCTATCCTTTTATATATTATATGATTCGGGAATATACATTTGGAGGCATCATCAGGGTTTAGTTCACCTTTTTTTCTATTAATAAAGCCCATTATTAATTGGTTATTTCTCAGTTGACCACTTATAGAATGCATTCATATATTGCAAGATTGTTTGACCTTTGTGTAAACACATTTGGCCTTTACACTAGAGTGAATATAAGCATAGTCACAGATTGAGTGTCCAGCAACAGCAAATAAATAGGAGACCTTGAAAAAAAAAATACTAAACTAGAAAAACTTGTTGAGGAATCAGAGGGATCTATTTCTTCTGATGTATTTTTTTCTGGCCTTTTAAGCTATTTAAAGTGTCTCTTCTTTCCATCAGTTTACTTTTCCATATTAAATTTAACACACAATGTGCTTTGGCTGTGTCTGATGCCATAATTAAATTAGATGTGGTCTTCTCAAGATTAAATTCTAGACTTAAAAATATGTAAATATCATTTTTACCTACCTTACTATTGTTCAATAAGACATGAAACACTAGCACAGTTAATTTGTTCTAAATAACTGTAAATATAGAAAAGTCAAAATGGTTTTTTTCCCTGCACCATCATTTCCAAAAAGTTGGCTATAATGCTGTGGTCTTACTGCCCAACAGACATTCATCAGGGATGCTAAAGCTCAGAGGCACTCTCAACAGCTTTTAAGTGTTGTAGTGAATAAATGCACATTGATGTATTCATTCATTTCTATTCAGACTATGATAGTCATGGATTCTATGAGAATCTTGGAGGTTTCATATAAATTGAGTTAAAAATTCAAGTGACAATAATCATGATCATTTCATAAATGAAGATAAAGGAAGAAAGGAAAGATTTATGTCAGATAGAACAAGCCAAGAGAATAAGAACTGTTATTTAAGGGAATTACGATGTTATTTTAAAAAGTAAAAGCAAAATGCTAAAGTGGGTTGTAACTTTTTAAAATACTGAAAATACATGTTATTTTCTATTAGAAAAAAGCAGAGACAAGAACCATTCATTAAAATATTACTTCTGAGGCTAAATTCCATTGTCTAAAAGTTAAAATTTAGCCCTAAGCTAAATAGAATAGTTTTGTTTCATTTTGAAAAAGAATATTAATTAAGTGTGAAATGATTTTCAAACTCTTTATTTCCTAAAAACTAAAACAGGACAGAGCACAAATTAATCACGGAGAAAAATCAACTTTTACTTAACATTGTCCAAATCTTTCTTTTCGATCAGAAGCCAAACTAATAACCAACCACCTGATGAAACGAATGGAGTTAGGAAAAAGAACAAATTAGAGGCTTTAAAACTAGGAGCAATCTCAGTTTTGGAAATTTTGAACTAGAAGGTGATTGCTCGGGTTACTGCAACACCAGAAATCCATGGAGGACGCCAAAATCCCATTGACCATGTTGTCCTCACAGTACAGACTGAGTGTGAAAGGGCGAGAGCACATTTCACTATCTATACTCTGTAAAATAAGCATAGGCATGATTACAAGATCACATGTAAGATGCTCTGTGTGCCCAACTAGCAATGCTGAAGGAGACAGAAAATCAAGGTAACCAAAATAATCGAAGTTGTACTTACTGTGCACTCAATGATTGCTTGGTCCTTCCCCAAATTTAACTGCCCCTATCTAAAATCAGTCCACAATACTCTGTTAGCATTCTTTTACCATCCTGATTGCATTGCAGGAGTGCAGGCTACTAACTTTTCATGAGGAAAGGCAAAACTTAGTCGATGCTTGGTCTCCCACTGGTCTGCATTGTTAAAGAAGATGAGTTAGTGATAAAGGGCCAATAGGGTTCAGACTGCATTCAGAGATGTGGTTTTTCTGAAACAAAGGAAAAGCTTTACAATTTCATCATAAAAGGGAAGGTAGTGAAAGAAATTTAGTGTTATTTAATGAAGAAAATAGAACTTTTGAAAAGCAAATACATAAAACTGTAAAAATTAGCACATAAAAATACCTATATTAGAAAATTCCAAATTTATAGTTTTATACTAGTTTCATGTTAGTTCAACTCTCCATTTCAGGAAATGAGGGGAAAAAGATTTTCATAATGTGGCAAGGGACATAAAATGGCAAAATGACTTAAATTAAAGACTATAAGTGAATATGCAGGAAGCAAATATATAGATACTGGCAAGATTGGAAGAAAAATTTGGAGCAGTTAAAGATACGGTCCTGCATTATAAAATATACAGATGCAAGTTCACTTCCCCTCTCCAACACCTTCTCTATGTCCACCTCTACTCACTCTCCTCCCATTCATAATCACAGATTATACAAATGGCAAGCATCTACTTCAAACCTGCCAGTTTTAAGTATGTGTGTTTGAGCAATTTCTACAGCACACCTGGCCATGGATAAGTAGACAGATGTTTGTGGCCTTTGAAATTGATGACTACCCATTTGAACACCTCATATTATGCTCTCACTTGGGAGTCTTGCATGAGTGTTCCAAGATCTGCCTTCCTATCATTGTCTTCTCACACCTGTCTTTTCCCAAACCTCCACGCAAGTGGACTTTTCTGCTCTCGTACATGTCCTCTCTTCTCTCTCTTTCTGCACAAATGCTTGTAATTTCTCTTTAATGCTTTGTTTCTATTTCCTGACATTGAATAGCAAGTACACTTTCTTTCCACACCCCCTCTCCCAACATACAGAAAAGATTCTCATCAAATACGAAACCCCCTTTGTGGGGTTAGCCCCAGGCTTTAAAATCTCGAGATCTTGATTTATGCCCCATTACCTCCAGAATTCTAGAAGAAAAACTCATTTTGACCAATTTTCAAACAAACAGTTCAAACATTTGTTAGGTGGTTACCATGTACTAGGCTCTCTGCTGTCTGGGAAAGTAGAGCTGAATAAGCCAAAGGCCATTCACCCCAGTGGCCTCCTGGCAAAGATAGGCAGTCACACGCACTGTACACTATTACGTAAGTGGTAGAACAGAAATACCAGCAGGCTGCTGTGGCAACAAATGCTTCTTGCCTTTGTAAGGCACATGAGGTAGTTTTGTGGCCCTTCAGAGCACAGCATTAAAGACAGCTGCTGATTCGAACTTGCTGGAGCACAGAGCCTGCGCCATGTTTTCTGCTCTGCTCCATCCCATCATCCTCCTGAGTAAAATCTCGCTTTGACTACAGCAATTTCTTTCTCTCTCCTTGTCACTGCACCCCATGTTGGTATCGTATTTTCACACTTGACATTCTGCCACTGATGCTCTCTCTCTCTCTCTCTCTCTCTATTTCTTACTCTCTCTCAGTCAAGAAGAACAGGTATGAATTGGATTAAGAGATGAAGCAATTGTTCCTTTTTTTAAGCAAGAAAGAATAAAGACAAGAGAAATTGAAAGCGGGGTATTTATCTTTATAAATGAATAATTCAGGTATCTAATTCAAAAATTAATCAAGGAAAATTAATTTTGGACTCATATTTACATCTAATTGCCCATCTACCCACACTCAAGGTCACATGCAGCTATTGCCAAGGAAGGAAAATAGAACCTCTTTAACATTTGCCCCTCTCCCCTGGGTATTATTAGTCTGGCAACAGTAAGATGCTAAGCAAAAGAATTGTTACTGTATCTCCCTATTAGATCATCCTGACCCTCATTTACAACACTGCACAAACCCCTACCCTGTCCTGTATAGTCAAGGCCAATATTCTATTAAGAGATTATTGCATTCTATTAAGAGCCCTTCTATGTGGCAAAGATGTCCCACAGACTCACCTAAAGTGTATTTTACATAGATGAAGTTGGTTCCCTGGGAAGGAGTCCAGTGTCACTAGTTCTGGACAGCAGTGATAGCTTCCAGTTTCAGTTAGCTTCACAGATCTGTTATCTGGAAAAAGGAATAAGAGCTAGGATGGTACATAAGAAAGTGTGTGCAAAATTGTTTTTCCCTGGGAGGATTTAGCTAGCTCTCTGTACCAGGCATTGTGTTAGATCTGCCATATGGATCATAACATCAACTGGAAAATATTGCAGATGTTGTCAATATCTGAAAAAAATAGGTAAGAAAGAAAAATCCTTCTATCAGAGAGTATCTGTCACACTAAAAATAGAAATTAAAGCCTTTGTAGGATTCTCTCCACAGCCCTTTATTAAAGACATGTGTCCCTTCCCCTAGTACCCTCTTTGTGGATGGATTTCATTTCTTCTGTGATATGTACAATGACTATTATCACATGTGAGAATACATTTAAACTCCATGCCAGCTCAAATAAAAATAGTCCATCTTTTATACCACTGCTGTTAGAAGTTCATGCTGTAAGGATTGCTGTTTGGCCTTGAATTTCCTTTGAGGTAGATAATGAGCTGAGTTGAGAAGGGATCTATATATACTAGAGCTTAAAGTTGAAAAAAGATTTTTGTTTCTTGGGGATGTTAAGATGACAGTGTGTGTGCATGTGTTTGCATGTAGGTAGATACCAGTAGGTACACAAAAACAATTTTGTTTATAGCTCTACTTTTTCTTAGTTCATTCATGTATGTGGCAAATTTTGTCACCTCCAATGAATTCATTTATAATGGACTGAAAAGATCTGAAGGTGGGAAGACTTCTGGGAAGGTAGAAAGAGATGCTGTAAGTGCAGCTCAACTTATTGCCTCATAGTTCTTAGATGTTTTCTGCATTTAAAGTGATGCCAACTCCTGGAGCAAGGCTATTAGATTAGTAACATGAGAAATATTCTCTCTTTTCATGCAGTAGAACTACACTTGGGACAGTAATGCTAATTTACTGTCTATACTAATACTGGCAGAGAAAAGGGGGGTGGGATGTATAATAATGTGATTCAGGACTTAACTAGAAGCATTTATTCAAAGATCCCATTCTTATTTGTCTCTTTGCTTCATTTTGTGTTTAAGGATATTTTACAACCCTTTAGAGGAAGGGAATAAGACTTTCTCTTCTGCCCCTAATACTCACTTGTTACTGTTAGGATACAGGAGAAAAGAGTTCACATTTGAGAAGACACAAACTTCAGAATTTCTTGGGTCCAAAGACAGTAGACACAGCGTTGTTTTTTTTAATCTGTCAATAAACCAAGGATAGCTGATCAAAGAAAGCTTTCTACCGACTGGATGAAACTGGGAAGAGGGTTCATCATAAGGCACAAGTTCATCATCACAGCAAGTGGCTGTCATCAATACGGCATTTTGCACTGAATGACGACGGTGTACGCATTTAGTCCTCACCGTCAGGACAGTGTTAAGAGCTCTATTTTAGTAACAAAATCTCATTCCATCCAAGTGAACAGTGTCCATGAAGCCCAGACAAAATGGAGTCCTTAATAAAAAGAAAAAAGGCACCAAGAAAAAAAGGACACAAA
Organism: Manis javanica; assembly: GCF_040802235.1. Classification (NCBI taxonomy): domain Eukaryota; kingdom Metazoa; phylum Chordata; class Mammalia; order Pholidota; family Manidae; genus Manis; species Manis javanica. The sequence continues at coordinate 210,308,916 of NC_133156.1, read as the reverse complement.
CCCAGCAGCGTGGCAACTGCACTGAGGGCCAGGGCAGGCGCCACGAGTCCTGTAAGCAGGGACTGGCTCATGGGAGTTTGTGGATGAAAACAGGGCAAAGCAAATGCCAGGTTATTCTCCAGATTCCACAGGGCTTGAGGGTCCCATCCGCCTGCTGATCTCAGAGAACACAGCGCCACCAACCGGGGCACGCGCAAAGCGTGCGCATGGTCTGCGGTTCCACGGCATTCTCCCTGGCAGGCCGTTATTATTTCTCACTGGTTCTTGTGGGCATTCTACTTCCAAGAGCATCGCGAATTCTATACACAACAGAGACTTTAATTATCTACTGCTCCATATCCAGAGATTTAAAGGATTGAGCAAAACTCTGACTTTAATTTACTTTGAATAAAGACGAATTACAAGGATATGTATTCTCAGGACCTTGATTCTTTGGTATATGGGATATTCTTTGTGATATACATTCCTCAAGGGTTTATCTTCCATTTCCTACTGTTCCCACCTACTCATCTACTTGAGGTTGGGTTAATCTGAAAGGGATTTTGGCTTATGCATCTATCATTATGCTTATTTAATTTCCTTGTGAGGATAGGGGCAGTGTGTTAGCTTTATCAGTGAAAACATGGCCCTCTTTACCATCAGATTTTCAGTTTCTATTAGGATCACAGTAAGCTAAGCTAAAGGAAGAGAAAAATAAACTCTCTTTCTAAAGGTCAGCCTTCTTAATTAAATGAAAACTCAGGCAGCAGCATTAAAAAATGAAATGACTATAGCCTGTGCTCTTTCTGAGGAGACCCCACAAGTATCCAACTGATCCTGCCTAAAGCCGGGCAGGCTGAATTATTCCCTGATGGTTAAGAGGCTGCAGCATTACAACGATGCTCCTTTTTTCCATACAAATGTGCTTGGGTGTATGTGACGGTGGCTCTAATGGAGGCTTCCAGTCTGTAACTGTGCTCTGTGTCCAGCCCACCTCGTCTTCACCTTGTCTTTGACTTGCCACTCCTGTACACTGCCATTCCCCTGTACTTTCGGCTTTCGCAATTACTGTTATCCTTTAGCGGAGGCCAGTGTGGAGGAGAAATCAGCAAAGAGGCTCTGAGCCACGTACTTCACATTTAGGAGTTCAGATAAACCCTGTGAGGGAAGAATCATCATCTCCTTTTGTAGACAAGCAAACTGAAATTCAGAGAGGTTGACTATTTTACCCAAGGTCACACAGCCTGTGAAGTATCAAGCTAGACTGAACTGTTTCCAGTGCCCATTCTCTTTTCTTAAGAACTAATGTTTGTACTGCTCTGGTTTCCTTCCCACGGCCTTCATTCAGGAATCTCCTGGATGGCATCAGAGGATGACACCGCAGCCTCCAAGGTCACAATAGAGCCTACTCTGTCTAGACTCTCCATCTACCTCTGTCCTGTTCCTCCCTCCATTTTGTTGTTGTTTTCTAATACATCCTTGCTCACTTCTAGGGGGTCGGGAGCTCGGTGAAGTCCTCACATGAGTCATGAAGCCAAAGGATTTCAAAAGTAGTAAGAAAACTCCAAGAATTGAGGGTGACAGTTTATTCTAATTCCCTTCCTTCAACGGCTATATTCCTACCTTCCCCCAACAATATCACTTCAAATAATAATACATTGTCCTCCATTTTTAAAATGAGAGAATTCTGCCCATTTCTGGGTCTGAGACTCTATTGGTAAGTTATACTTAATCAATCAAATAAATATATTGATTATAGTAATTCTTCATAAACATATAGGATCTCTTAAGTTGTTAAAAACTATCATGTTATCATAAAGAATTAGAAAACCTTTCCAGACTCTGATGTCTTCATATAAACCCAAGATTCCAGTGAATTATACTTATTAAAACTGTTGGATTTGAAGGTATTTTCAGAGAACAAATTTGTGTTGAGGCACAGCTGCCATCCTACACACCTCCACGGGGCGCTACACTGAGCCCCAGAGGGAGCCCGTGAGATGGTGCGAGCAGTGGAGTGATAGGCTTGAAGCCCTGGTCTGTATCTCTGGCTGCAGTGAGAGTTGCCCAGGGAGCTTTTAGACCAATGCCTGATCTTCGGTGGAGGCAATAAAATCAAAATCTCTGGGGGTGGATGTAGGTATCAGTCATGTTTTAAAGCCACTGGTTTAGAGCATGGGATCTGGAAACACGGAACCTGAATTCAAATCCCAGCTCTTAAACTCTCTGAGCTTCATGTTCTTCATCTGTAACACAAGGCTATGAACTGTTGTTACTTAATAAAATTGTGAATAAAACCCCATCATTGCTTTCTTTCCTATCTAACATTTAAAAATTATTAGCAATTATAATTAAAAAACCTATCACTGCTTCTGTGATACTTCAATCTTTTTAAAAATAAAAGAGAATAACATGCTACCATTTAAGTTAGGCTTTTCTAAGAGCCTCAAGAGGTATGTACAATGATTAATGTAGGATGAGTCAGAAAACAATTCATTCAGTCAAAACCACAGAAATCCTACTAAACTCTGCACATGGAGAGTCTACTGAAGATAAAACCTGGCTATGGTCTGGAATGGAAACTCCATCAGTGGAGTTTTGCTCTTGGCTAACTTATATTTCCCTTCTAACCACACTCTGCTTTATATCATATATACACATTAACTCTCAAACACCAAGCCTGAACTTACAATGACCTGTTAGTTACCTCCAGTGACCTCAGGTACTTCAAAGTTAACCTTCTCCTAAGCAAACTCCTTCACAGTTTAAGCCTAACCAATAGCAGGTCCTTCCTGTCAAGTATACTTCCCTCAAGCATTAATCCCTCTTCTCCATCCTCTCCCCAAAGCTGAGGATATTTCTTCCTGGAACTGCATTACCTGCTACCAGCTCCTACTTGATTCTCTATGTGCTACTAGAAGTAACCTTCTGAAAAACAGAGACACGCATCACTCTGCTTAAGTTCCTTTTACCTACAGAACCTACAGTTCTATTGCCTACAGAATCAAGTCCAGCGTCCTTAGTTCAGAGTATGAAACTCTTCAAAATCTGACATTAACAAACTGTTCGGAGTCTTCCTTCCACCCACTCTTTCTCTCCATAAACATCCTGATATAGCCATTCTGAACTCCACAGCTCTGAACATGCCAACGTGTTGTCACATATGCTGCTCCCTTCACTTATTTTACTGTTCCAAGATTCTTTGTCTAGTTAACTCCTAATTGTCTTTCAAGGCTGAGATCAGTTGCCATCCCTGTGATGTCTTTTTATAACTCTTCCAAGGAGCATTTGTCCTTTCCTCCTCTGAGTTCTTGATTATAGCACTTAATTGTGCTTTAATATAACTGGTCATACGTATCTTTCTCACCCATAGTCTAAGAGCTCCTTAAGGAAAGAGCATAGTCACTTACTGTTATATCCCCAGTATTTAACATGTTAATTTATACTTGACAAAAGGTGAGTCAGTAATTCAGCTACAGTTTATCTCATTAGACATCAAACTCACTAGACTGTGCTGAGGAACTTAAAAAGTTCTAGTGGTAACAAGAGCTCAGATTACAGATTAATAAATGAACAATTAATGCAAAAATATGTCATTCAGTGTAGATTAAGAGATGGAGCTGTATCCTTAGGGAAAAGACCTCTGTTGAAGCAGAAATATTTTCCCCTCCCACCTAGACTCAACATGAGCTGGAAGAGCCAAGAAGTGTCTGGAACTGATCTTGAGATTTATTTTTGAGTTAAAGAGAAGAAAACTGTGTAAAGCTCACGCACCAGTATGGACATAAATATAAACATTAAAGGAAGCAAATATGCTTTAACTCTATTTGCAACCATCTTTAGTACATAATGGTGGTGTATGAGTATGGAAACTTGAACATGTTGAGATCACAGGGAAAAGGTTAAAGTCTGTGTGAAATTTGTTTTCCAATATATGCTTTACTTTCGGACAATGGAAATTGCAAAAGACTTTTAAGATGATCAGAAAGCTCAAAAGTTTTCCTTCCCTGGAATTCCATATTAATTCATGTTTTTAGAGAACTAAATTAATTAATAGGAAGTGGTCCTCATTGAGATGATTAAAATTAGCCATTCGTGGTACTCTGGGAAGATGGCAGAGTAGGAAGCACAGGGAATCAGTCACTCCATCCAGACAACTGCACTGGTAGAATCTCTCTGATGTAACTATTTTGGAATTCTGGAGTCTGCTGAAGCCTTACAACTTACAGGGAAAGGCGTGGACAGTAAATCGGGGTTAATTTCAGTCTATATCAACTTTTTGCAGAGGAACAACTACCCATCCCCCACTCTCAGCTGTGTGGCAGGTAGCCATGCACATGTTCCTGGAGAAGCTTGCACACAGCTCTGAAAGCTAGGGTGAGCAAAATGGGCCCGGATTGCAGCTCTGAATACTGATTACTGCTCCTGATCATACAGATATGGACAAAGAGGTAGCAGCTGGTATTTACTGTACTTCTCCACATTGTTGCCAAGCCTCTCACCCTCTTTGTGTTTCTCTTTTTCCCTTTTTTGGAGCCAGACATTAAAGACACTAAAGGCTCAGAAAAGACCTACTATAACCTAAGTTTATACCTCAGACTGATCCTCAGCACAGAGACCAAAACAATAACAGAAAAACAGCAGATATTGGGGAAGGAGGCCAGCCTCATTTCCAGAGTTACCACATTATTAGATTCAAATATCTGGTTTTCAACAAAAAAATCATAAGGCATCTAAAGAATCCAGAAAATATGGCCTATTCAAAGGAAGATAAGTCAACAGAAACTGTCACTGAAAAAGATCTGATAGCAGATGTACTAGACAAAGATTTTAAAACAACTATTTTAAAAGATGCTCAAAGAACTAAAGAAGATGTGGAGAAAGTCAAGCAAATTATGTGCAAACAAAATATAAATATCAATAAAGAGAGAGAAAACTTAAAAAGAAACCACCAAGAAATTCTGGAGCTGAAAGTTACAATAACCCAAATGGAAATTTTGCTAGGAGGATTCAAAGGCAGATTTGAGTAAGCAGAAAAAAGAATCAGCACACTTAAAGGCAGAACAATGGAAATTACCAAGTCTAAAGAAGAGAAAGAAAAATGACCAAAGGCAAGTGAACAGTTCCTAAGAGACCTTATGGCACGTTATTAAGTGGACCAACATACATACTGTGGGAGTCCCAGAAGGGGAAGAGAAAGATACAGGGGCAGAAAGAATATATGAAGAAACGATGGCTAAAACTTCTGAAATTTGATGAAGTACATGAATATAAACATCCAAGAAGCTCAACAAACTCCAAGATAAATTCAGAGTCCATACAGAGATGCATTGCACAAAAACATTTGTATCTTATTTCACTTTATTTTAGCCACAACCTTACAAGGAGCTCAAGTCAGCCTGAATCCAAAGTCATTCAGTCATACATCCAAAGTTTAAAATCTTTCTCAAAAGGCATTTTAATATTTTTGTCTTCTACACTTGGTACTATGTTGTTTGCATGGAATGAAAATTCATGAGTATTGAGCTTAGAACTAACTCATCCTTTTCTCCTGCATTCATAGAAGAAAATTTACTTAGCCCAGAAACAGAACAAACCATCTACTGCTATTGTTCTTTTCACACATGCTATGGGGGAAGCTTCTGGCAGTATTAATCACTCTGCCTTTGAGACTATTCAGTGAAGGCATATACATCTTCTTAAATTCTTACATCTTATTTTAATTGGCTAACATTCTTAGTTGTCATTATAGTAAAGCTTTAATATTTCTCCTTTTCTCATAATCAAAGCACCTCATGAAGCACTTGAGTGAATGACAGATTTCCCACAGACAAGTTCAGGCACTACTGATAATAGTCCCAGAATAGAGAAGGTGGAATGAACAAGTGGAAAGAATCCTGGAGCTGCATTTGTAACGTACAGACTAAAACTGACTTGGAATGTTGCCAAACTGCATGACTGTAAGCAGGTCACTCAGTCCTATGAGTTTCAATGTCTTCACCTTGTAGATGACAGTTTCTGCCCCAGCCAGACCATACAGCAGTAGGGTAAGCACATAAGAGTCCCTCTTCAGGAGCACATATTTTACCTTTGAAAAATACAATACAAATGGATGTGTTTATTCCCCTTCCCTCTGTCACTTGTCTTCACCCCTCTCCATAGGTATCTGGATTCTCTATGCACCAGCACCACAGACCCCTGTGGGTCTCTATGGAAGCAGAAGACTCCAAGTACTGAGCACAGCACCCAGTGCAGACAGACTGAAGCCTGGGACAGAAATTAGCCTGGGATAAAGGAACCAGAAAAGACAGTGATATAGTAGGGTGAAAGAATCAGGGAATGGTAACATACTGACACTATGCTTTCTAGAATTTCTTTTGCAAAATATTAAAAACACTTATTTCTTGTAAGAACACATGTTTGATGACATTTTTAGATTTTATTTATGGAGTAATCAAAGGCTTCTGAGAAGAAATAGGGACAGGGCTAATCAAAAAGGCTAATACAAAGCACATTTAAAAAGGTTAAATTATATTGGGAGAGAAAAATCAACACTTGACCCACAGATACTGAAAACATATGACTGATTATGACCAACAACACAATGCCAGAAACAAAAGGAAGGGAGAGAACACCAGGAAGCCCAACATGCTTACTGACATCTGTCTTGCCATAAAGAAAAGAACATGAGGTAAAACAAAATGAGTATGTTTCTAATATGCAATCATAGCATAGCATGAGCCCACGGAACGCTCCTTTGTGTGACTTTATTCTGTATATTAAATAAATCATTAAATAGTGGATATTGCTTGGTAACTCTAACTGATAAAGAGCTATATTGTTATCTCAGGTAATTTTCAGTACATCTCACAATGTGACTACACTTCCATCCTTTCCCCACCATCATCTCCACATTGGAAAGTACTCAGAAGCAAAGCTCCAAAGTGCACTGAGTCAATGGGTTATTTATTTGCTTCTTTATTTATTATCCTTTATTTCCCCTGGAATCAAAGATTTGCCATGGCTTAATAATTAATCATAGAAGAATGTACTTTTTCTTTTAACGAGCTATATTCTTAGCAAATAGTAAAGGTAAAAGTGGAAAAAAAATTGATTTCTATCTCCCTGGTTTCAAGTAAGTGACAATTGGGGGCATTTTATGGCCCAAACTGTACTCTTCTTCTTACAGCTAAGAAATCACAAAAATAAAATTTCTAATGGAAAGATACAGGTTTTCAGATTAATAATATAAATAACTACATTAGTAAAGAAATATTCATTTATTAGAAGACATGAAAAAGCAGCATATTTATTCAATTAACAAGTTAATATATGTGTCACAAAATTATTTTTGTATCTATGTTTATTTGGAAAAAGTATGAGTTTAATAAAAATACTTTCATTTGTCAGTAAGAATCAAAATAAGAATGTAAATGAGAATTTTATGTAACTCTTATGATAAAATAGCACTGAATTTTATCCCTGGTGGTATTAACCATAATTAAAAAGTCATTTAATGATAATGTTAACATATCTTGCAAATTTTTTTTGAGTCGGTTGACACTACTGAAGACACAAGTGTAACTGATAAACTTTTCCTTTGGTAAAATGCAGAGTAGAATCTGGGGAGGAACATCTAATGTCTATGGTAAAATTAAGGTCAAGGACTTCGCAAAATATGTCATAGACTATAACAGATGTTCCTAGATGAAATCACATTTCTATTAAAAACTGTACAGATGCTCAGTTGATAGAACTTAGAATCTCAGAATTGTAGAATCAGAGGGGATTTTTAGAGACTAGTCATTCCCATCATTCTAAAGCTGAGGAAACTGACATGCGCAGGAAGTTAAGTGGTTAACCCAATATCCAGAGCTGCTTATCAGTGTCTGGACTAGAACTCAAGTCCTTTCTACTATTCCAGGTTATCTCTTATTTTGGCAAATGAAAAGATATGCTAATATTTTAATAAAAATCATCCTGTGTGGTAAAATTAGATAAAGGAATATTAACAATGTAGACCATTGCATCTTTTGAATCCTTCCTGATTCCTCCTTCTGGATGTTGCCCAATCTTATATTTACTATTAAAGTACAAGTATCAGGAAATGCTACCATTCTCCAGGCATTAAAAAGATGTCAGACTAATATTAGATCTGCAACACTTTTTTTCTTTTTTTTTTCAATTTCAGTAGTACCATTAAAGATCAGCAAATATTAGCACCATGCTAGAGTGTGGGTGGTACTTCTTACATTCAGAAGATGAACAGACACTTTCTCAGTTGATCTTTCACAAGATTTAATAATATCCTGAATTTGGGTGCTAATATGAAACTTCTGTGAATCACAAAAGATTTGGCAACAAATGGGGATATACACTAGCAAAATAAAAAAAACACTACAGTGAATTTCACTTGCTTTTTTCATGGATGACTCAAGTTGACAGTGGAGCAACAACACACTTAGGGGGGGAAGATATATACATACATATATCTATATACCAAGATGCATATAATTTATCATTTGTGAATTTTAAGACTGGGAATTTGAAAATCTGAGTCCTATTATGATCTCTTTCATCATTCTTTTTTTTTTGAGAGGGCATCTCTCATATTTATTGATCAAATGGTTGTTAACAACAATAAAATTCTGTATAGGGGACTCAATGCACAATCATTAATCAACCCCAAGCCTAATTCTCAACAGTCTCCAATCTTCTGAAGCATAACAAACAAGTTCTTACATGGTGAACAAGTTCTTACATAGTGAATAAGTTCTTACATGGTGAACAGTGCAAGGGCAGTCATATCTTACCCCAACTTTTCAAAGACCAACTGAGATAGACTTGGCAGAGGACAGACACCAATAAAATGAGAGTTCAGTTCACTTTCATCCCAATAATAAAGATGCAGACCCAATTATCTCTCCCTATCTTAGCCAATTGCAGACCTGGCCATTGTTGCCAATAACCTGGAAGGTAGTATGGACTCCTCACTTGTGCCCATCCCCCATCTCTAATCATTCAAATTTATTAAGACTGCATCTTACTGCCTTGACTTTACTTAAGTGGCTCTCACATGTATGGGTATCAGAATCCCCTGGGGAAATTTGCTTCGGCAACAACACAATTGCTTATGCCTATCCTACTTTAAGAATCCTGTGCCTCTGTAGGCTTTATATGATCTGCAGCAAATGTGAGGAAGACTAGTGTATGCTCTTAACTTTCCTCTACCAGGTAATGGCATTTGCTCCTTAACTGGTCTCCTTGATTCCAGCTTCATTCTGCACCAATCCATTCTTCAGCCAGTCAATAAATCTGAAAAAGTCTAGCTTAAAATTAACATTAATAGCTACTTACCACACTCAAGAGTAAGTCCCAATTTATTATGCATTTAAGGCCTTCAGGATTTGGTTTTTGTAGTCCTCTCCAGCCCATTTTTCATCATTATGTGCACATCCACCTAATGAACAATGTTTTTCAGAGTCTGGATCTTTTTCTTTTTTTTAATTAATTAATTAATTTTTAGTTTTTTGAAGAACATTATGTTTACTAGGCTCACCCCTACCCCAAGCCCCCCCCACAAACCCCATTACAGTCACTGTCCATCAGCATAGTAAGATGTAGAATCACTACTTGTCTTCTCTGTGTTGCACAGCCCTCCCCTTACCCCCAGCCCCCACATTATACATGCTAATCATAAAACCCCCTTTCTCCTTTCCCGCCCTTATCCCTCTCTACCCTCCCATTCTCCCCAGTCTCTTTCCCTTTGGTACCTGTCAGTCCATTAGTGGGTTTTGTGATTCTGCTGCTGTTTTGTTCCTTCAGTTTTTCTTTTGTTCTTAGGCTCCACAGATGAGTGAAATCATTTGGTATTTTTTTTCTCTGCTTGGCTTATTTCACTGAGCATAATACCGTCTAGCTCAATCCATGTTGTTGCAAATGGTAGGATTTGTTTTCTTCTTATGGCTGAATAATATTCCATTGTGTATATGTACCACCTCTTTATCCATTCATCTACTGATGGACACTTAGGTTACTTCCATTTCTTGGCTATTGTAAATAGTGCTGCGATGAACATAGGGGTGCATCTGTCTTTTTCAAACTGGAGTGCTGCATCCTTAGGGTAAATTCCTAGAAGTGGAATTCCTGGGTCAAATGGTATTTCAATCTTGAGCTTTTTGAGGAACCTCCATACTGCTTTCCACAATGGTTGAACTAATTTATGTTCCCACCAACAGTGTAGGAGGGTTCCCCTTTCTCCGCAACCTCACCAACATTAGTTGTTGTTTGTCTTTTGGATGGTGGCCATCCTTACTGGTGTGAGGTGATATCTCATTGTGGATTTAATTTGCATTTCTCTGATGACAAATGATGTGGAGCATGTTTTCATGTGTCTGTTGGCCATTTGAATTTCTTCTTTGGAGAACTGTCTGTTCAGCTCCTCTGTCCATTTTTTAATTGGATTATTTGCTTTTTGTCTGTTGAGGAGCGTGAGCTCCTTATATATTTTGCATGTCAAGCCTTTATTGGATCTGTCATTTACGAAAATATTCTCCCATACTGTGGGGTACCTTTTTGTTCTATTGATGGTGTCCTTTGCTGTACAGAAGCTTTTCATCTTGATATAGTCCCACTTGTTCATTTTTGCTTTTGTTTTCCTTGCCCGGGGAGATATATTCATGAAGAAGTCGCTAATGTTCACATCCAAGAGATTTTTCCCTAAGAGTTTTATGGTTTCATGACTTACATTCAGGTCTTTGATCCATTTTGAATTTACTTTTGTGTATGTGGTTAGACAGTGATCCAGTTTCATTCTCTTACATGTAGCTGTACAGTTCGGACAGCACCATCTGTTGAAGAGACTGTCATTTCCCCATTGTATGTCCATGGCTACTTTATCAAATATTAATTGACCATATATGTTTGGGTTACTGTCTGGAGTCTCTAATCTGTTCCACTGGTCTGTGGCTCTGTTCTTGTGCCAGTACCAAATTGTCTTGATTACTATGGCTTTGTAGTAGAGCTTGAAGTTGGGGAGTGAGATCCCTGTCACTTTATTCTTCCTTCTCAGGATTGCTTTGGCTATTCGGGGTCTTTGGTGTTTTCATATGAATTTTTGAACTATTTGTTCCTGTTCATTGAAAAATGTTGTTGGTAATTTGATAGGGATTGCATCAAATCTGTATACTGCTTTGGGCAGGATGGCCATTTTGATGATATTAATTCTTCGTAGCCAAGAGCATGGGATAAGTTTCCATTTGTTAGTGTCCTCTTTAACTTCCCTTAAGAGTGTCTTATAGTTGTCAGGGTATAGTTCTTTCACTTCCTTGGTCAGGTTTATTCCTAGGTATTTTATTCTTTTTGATGTAATTGTGAATGGAATTGTTTTCCTGATTTCTCTTTCTATTGGCTCATTGTTAGTGTATAGGAAAGCCACAGATTTCTGTGTGTTAATTTTGTATCCTGCAACCTTGCTGTATTCCGATATCAGTTCTACTAGTTTTGGAGTAGAGTCTTTAGGTATTTTTATGTACAATATCATGTCATCTGCAAATAGTGACAGTTTAACTTCTTCTTTACCAATCTGGATTCATTGTATTTCTTTGTTTTGTCTAACTGCCATGGCTAGGACCTCCAGTACTATGTTAAATAACAGTGGGGAGAGTGGGCATCTCTGTCTTGTTCCCAATCTCAGAGGAAAAGCATTCAGCTTCTCGCTGTTCAGTATGATGTTGGCTGTGGGTTTATCGTATATGGCCTTGATTATGTTGAGGTACTTGCCCTCTATACCCATTTTGCTGAGAGTTTTTATCATGAAGGGATGTTGAATTTTGTCGAAAGCTTTTTCAGCATCTATGGAGATGATCATGTGGTTTTTGTCTTTCTTTTTGTTGATGTGGTGGATGATGTTGATGGATTTTCAAATGTTGTACCATCCTTGCATCCCTGGGATGAATCCTACTTGGTTGTGGTGTATGATCCTTTCGGTATATTTTTGAATTTGATTTGCTAATATTTTATTGAGCATTTTTGCATCTACGTTCATCGGGTATATTGGTGTGTAATTTTCTTTTCTGGTGGGGTCTTTGCCTGGTTTTGGTATTAGGGTGATGTTGGCTTCATAGAATGAGTTTGGGAGTATTCCCTCCTCTTCTATTTTTTGGAAAACTTTAAAGAGAATGGATATTATATCTTCTCTGTATGTCTGATAAAATTCCGAGGTAAATCCATCTGGCCCATAGGTTTTTTTCTTGGGTAGTTTTTTGATTACCGCCTCGATTTCTTTGCTGGTAATTGGTTTGTTTAGATTTTGTGTTTCTTCCTTGGTCAGTCTTGAAAGGTTCTATTTTTCTAGGAAGTTGTCCATTTCTTCTAGGTTTTCCAGCTTCTTAGCATATAGGTTTTCATAGTGGTCTCTAATAATGCTTTGTTTTTCTGTTGGGTCCGTCGTGATGTTTCCTTTCTCATTTCTGATTCTGTTGATGTGTGTTGATTCTCTTTTTCTCTTAATAAGTCAGGTTGGCAGGATTTCAATCTTTTTGAATTTACTGAGGCTCTTTTTGTGGCCCAGTATGTGTTCTATTCTGGAGAATGTTCCATGTACACTTGAGAAGAATGTGTATCCTGTTGCTTTTGGGTGCAGAGTTCTATAGATGTCTATTAGGTCCATCTGTTCTAGTGTGTTGTTCAGTGCCTCTGTGTCCTTACTTATTTTCTGTCTGGTGAATCTGTTCTTTGGAGTGAATGGTGTGTTGAAGTCTCCTAATATGAATGCATTGCAGTCTATTTCCTCCTTTAGTTCTGTTAGTATTTGTTTCACATATGCTGGTGCTCCTGTGTTGGGTGCATATATATTTATAATGGTTATATCCTTGTTGGACTGACCCCTTTTTTGTTATGTAATGTCCTTCTTTATCTCTTGTTACTTTCTTTGTTTTGAAGTCTATTTTGTCTGATACTAGTACTGCAACACCTGCTTTTTTTCTCCTTGTTGTTTGCATGAAATATCTTTTTCCATCCCTTGACTTTTAGTCTGTGCATGTCTTTGAGTTTGAGCTGAGTCTTTTGTAAGCAGCATATAGATGGGTCTTGTTTTTTATCCATTCAGTGACTCTATGTCTTTTGATTGGTGCATTCAGTCCATTTACATTCAGCGTGATTATCGATAGGTATGTACTTATTGCCATTTCAGGATTTAGATTCGTGGTTACCAAAGGTTCCAGGTTACTTTCCTTTCTATCTAAGAGTCTAACTTAACTCACTCAGTATGCTGTTATAAGCACAATCTAAAGGTTCTTTTCTATTTCTCCTCCTTTTCCTTCCTCCTTCATTCTTTATATATTAGGTATCAGCTTCTATACTTTTCTCTATCCCTTGATTGGCTTTGGTGATAGTCAATTTAGTTTTGCATTTGCCTCGCAATCAGCTGCTCCCCCCTCCCTACCATGATTTTACTACCTCTGGTGACAGCTATCCATCCCTAGGAACACTTCCATCTATAGCAGTCCCTCCAAAATAGACTGCGGAGATGGTTTGTGGGAGGTAAACTCTCTCAGCTTTTGCTTATCTGGAAATTGTTTAATCCCTCCTTCAAATTTAAATGATAATCTTGCTGGATAAAGTAATCTTGGTTCCAGGCATTTCTGCTTCATGGCATTAAATACATCATGCCACTCACTGCCTTCTCGCCTGTAAGGTTTCCGCTGAGAAGTCTGTTGTTAGTATGAGGGGCTTTCCTTTGTATGTGATCTTATTTCTGCCTCTGGCTGCTTTTAACAGTCTGTTCTTATCCTTGATCTTTCCCTTTTAATTACTATGTGTCTTGGTGTTGTCTTCCTTCGGTCCCTTGTGTAGGGGTATCTGTGGATCTCCATGGCCTGAGAGACTATCTCCTTCCCCAGATTGGGGAAGTTTTCAGCAACTACCTCTTCAAAGACACTTTTCATCCCTTTCTCTCTCTCTTCTTCTTCTGGTATCCCTATAATGCAAATATTGTTCCGCTTGGATTGGTCACACAGTTCTCTCAATATTCTTTCATCCTTTTTTCTAGAGATCCTTTTTTCTCTCTGTGCCTCAGCTTCTTTGTATTCCTCTTCTCTAGTTTCTATTTCATTTATTGTCTCCTCCACCATTTCCCACCTGCTTTTAATACCTCCATAGTGCTCTTCAATGATTAGATCTCCTACCTGAATTCATCCCTGAGTTCTTAGATGTCTTTCCGTACCTCCATTAGGATGTTGATTATTTTTATTTTGAACTCCCTTTCAGGAAGAGTCACAAGGTCCTTATCATTTAAATCTTTCTCAGGTGTTGTATTCACAGTTTTACTCTGGACAAGGTTCCTTTTTCATTTCATGTTTGTATATGGTGCCCTCTAGTGTCCAGAAGCTCTATTCTGGATCTGTTGAGCCTCTTAAGCAATTTCAGGGGTTGCAGGGGAGTGGTACTGGGGGTAGGAAAGAGCTGTTCCCCGCCTCCTGCCTCCTGTGTCTGTCTCCACTCCCTGAGCAAGTGGGCTGGGCACACAGGTAAAAGTTTTTGTCCCAGAGCAGCCAGATATGGATCCCTGCTTTCCACAAGCAGCCGGAATCCCAGTCTCCCCAGGAACTCTGCCTGTATTAACTTTCCAACCCAGTAGCCATGCGAGTCTCATGGAAGCACCATGAAATGTAGGTTTCTGCTCCCAGAGCAGATCTCCGGAGCTAGGTATTCAGCAGTCCCAAGCTTTCCACTCCCGCCCTGCTCCGTTTGTCTTCCTCCCGGCGGTGAGCTGGGGTGCGGGAGCATCTCGGGTCCCACAGAGCCACAGCTCTGGTACGTTACCCCATTCACTGAGGTCTGCTGTTTTCTCCAGGTGTGTGCAGTCTGACGCGTCCTCTTTCCTGTTGCTCTCTCAGGATTAGTTGCACCAATTAAATTTTCTAATTGTATCCAGTTTTAGGAGGAAGCCTCTGTCTCTCCTCTCATGCTGCCATTTTTAATCCCTAACAGCACATTTCTGCTACTAACAACATAAATGATCACTTGTGGTGCTTTTGTTTGAGACACTGAAATATTTTCTTGCACTATATATTTTAAATTTCATTAGAGCCATACATTTAAAACATGTAATTAATGTTTTAATTTATCATAAATTTATCAGTATGGTATATTTCTCTCCAACTCCTGATATTTTTTCTTTATTCTCTGCCTAGATCTCTGCTTTCATTTAATACTTGTTTTTTAATGGTGAAATGGTAGTGGTAGGCAGAGGCATATAAAGATAGGTTTCACTTTTGCTTTTTCTCAGTTTGTTGAACTATACTCTTTGAAAATGAACATAATCTCAGTCTATCAGTGTGTTATATTGACAAAATAACATTGTGTGGAAAGCCAGATACACAAAATATTCACAGCACAAAAAAATGAATATTTTTTTTGTTTTGGAATAGTTTTAAAAAGTTCCTAAGACTCTAAGAAGTCAAATACAGAAAGAGGCGAGCTCATCCTTGTACATTAGTTAGGCAAAATCATTTGGGAAAGCAATTTGGTGACATATAATAAGATCTTTAAGATATGCACATACTTTGGCCATTTCTAGGACATTATTCTAAGGAAAGCACTTACAATTTTTTAAAGAAGACTTTATGCACGAAGATTTTTATTATATTCTTATGATAATAGTAAAAATGTAGAACAATTGAACTGTTTTAACTAGGATAATGGTAAAATAAAGCATTTTATATAAACATAATAAAACATAAGTTATTAAATTATGTAAATGAGTCCATTTTAATATACAGACTACATTAGCCATAATAATAAAAATAAATTATATATTCACTATGATGATAATCTAATACTGGAAAAAATCCATATCTATGAAATAGACAGAAATATTTAGAAGGAAAAAAGATAAAAATTTGTAGTGGCTATCTTACACTGGTTGAATAATCAAATATTTTTCTTTTTTTTTAAAGAATCACAATGTCAATGGTTGTTAACTTGCATGTAATAACATTCATAATAAAAACAGATTTTTATTTTAAAAATTAATGTACAAATAATAGTAAATGTACATATTTCAAAATGAGTATATAGATGATTTATTGAATTAAGTAAATCCATGAAGCCTGTCAGTGGAGTTGAGTTTAATTTAAAATTTAAAAGTGCAGGATTCTTTAGGGTTTTCTATATACAATATCATGTCATCTGTAAATAGTGACCATTTAACTTCTTCCTTGCCAGTTTGGATGCCTTTTTTCTCTTTATCTTCTCTAACTGCCATGGCTAGGACCCACCAGTACTATGTTGAATAAAAGTGGTGAGACTGGGCATCCTTGTCTTTCTGGATCTTAGAGGAAAAACTTTCAACTTTTTGCCATTAATTATGATATTAGGGGTAGGTTTGGCACATATGGACTTTATTATATTGAGGTACATACCCTTTATACCCATTTTGTTGAGTTTTTATCATGAATGGATGTTAAATTTTGTCACATGCTTTTTCATCATCTATGGAGATGCTCATATGATTTTTATCCTTCCTTTTGTTATGTGGTATAACACATTAACTAATTTATGAATATTGTTCCATTTTTGCATCCCTGGAATAAATCCCACTTGGTCGTGGTGGATGATTCTTTTGATGTATTTTTGAACTGATTTCTAATACTTTTTGAGGAGTTTTGCATCTATATTCATCAGAGATATTGGTCTCTAGTTTCCTTTTTGTGTCATGTCTTTGTCCTGTTTCAGTATTAGAGTGAAGGCTTCGTAGAATCAGTTTGGAAGTATTACCTCCTCTTCTACTTTAAGAAGGATGGGTATCAGTTCCTCTTTAAATATTTGGTAGAATTCAGCTGTGAAGTCATCTGCTCATGGACTTCTGTTTATTGGGAGTTTTTTGATTACCAGTTCAATTTTGTTACTGGTAATTGGTCTGTTCAGATTCTCTGTTTCTTCCTGGATCAACCTTGGAAAGTTGTACTTTTCTAGGAATTTGTCCATTTCTTCTAAGTTGTCTAATTTACTGGCATATAATTTTTCATAGAATTCTCTAATAATTCTTTGCATTTCTATGGTGTCAGTTGCAACTTCTCCTTTTTTTGTTTATGATTTTATTTGTATATACTTTCTCTTTTTTCTTGATAAGTTGAGATAGGAGTTCGTCTATTTTGTCTAACTCCTCAAAGAACCGGCTCTTGGTTCATTGATTTTTTTCTATTGTTTTATTCTCCTCTATTTATTTCTGCTCTGCTCTTTATTATATCCTGCCTACTAACTTTGGGTTTCATTTGTTCTTTTTTTAGTTTCTTTACTTGTGATTTTAGACTATTTATTTGGGATTGTTCTTGTTTCTTCAGGTAGGCCTGTATTGCTAGGTACTTCCCTCTTAGAACCACTTTTGCAGTATCCCACACATTTTGAACTGTTGTATTTTTAGCTTCATTTGTCCTATTAGAATTAATTATTGGATTCAGCAAAGTTGCAGGATACAAAGCAATGTACAGAAATCTGTTGCATTCCAGTATACTAATAATGAACCAGCAGAAAGAGAAACCAAGAAAGCAATTCCATTTACAATTACATCAAAAAGAATAAAATACCAAGGAATAAACCTAACCAATGAGCTGGAAGACTTATACTCTGAAAACTATAAGACACTCATGAGAGAAATTAAAGAAGACACAAATAAATGGAAATCTATTCTGTGCTCATGGATAGGAAGAATTTATATTGTCAATGTGGCCACCCTGTCTAAAGCAATCTTCAGATTCAATGCAATCCTTATCAAAATGCCAACAGCATTCTTCAACAAACTAGAGCAAATAGTTCTAAAATTCATATGGAACCATAAAAGACCCTGAATAGCCAAAGCAATCCTGGGAAGGAAGAACAAAGCTGGGAGGATTACACTCCCTGACTTCAAGTTCTACTAAAAAGCCATGGTAATGAAAACAACTTGGCACTGGCACAAGAACAGACCTATAGATCAATGGAACAGAACAGAGAGCCCACATATAAACCTACACATATATGGTCAATTAATATATGATAAAGGAGTCATGGATATACAATGGGGAAATGACAGTCTCTTCAGTAACTGATGTTGGCAAAACTGAACAGCTACATAGAGAATGAAACTGTATTATTGTCTAACTCCACACACAAAAGTAAACTCAAAATGGATGAAAGACCTAAAAATAAGACATGAAACATAAAACTCTTAGAAGAAAACATAGGCAAAAATCTCATAACCATAGGCATGAGTAATTTTTTTTCTGGACACATATCTGGGCCAAGGGAAAGAACATAAAAAAATGAGCAAGTGGGACGACATCCAACTAAAAAGCTTCTGTACAGCAAAGGACATCATGAGCAGAACAGAAAGGCAATGTACAGTATGGAAGAATATATTTGTAAATGATTTATCTGATAAGGAGTTAACATCCAAAATATATAAAGAACTCATGTGTCTAAACACTAATAAAACCCCAAATAACCCAATTAAAAAATAGGCAGAGACTTTACAGATGCTTTTCCCAACAAGAAATACAGATGGCCAACAGACATATGAAAAGATGCTCTGCATCACTAATCATTAGGGAAATGCAAATCAGAAGTACAGTTATCACCTCAGACAGGTTAGAATGGCCACTATCTAAAAAACAAGAAATAACAAGTGCTGGTGAGGATGTGGAGAAAAGTGAACCCTCTTACACTATTGATGTGAATGTAAATTGGCACAGCAACTGTGTAAAGCAGTATGGAGGTTCCTCAAAAAACTAAAAATAGAAATATCATTATGACCCAGTAAATTCACTTCTAGGAGTTTACCCATAGAAAACAAAATCCCTGATTTGAAATGTTAGAAAAAATAAACATATCCCTGTTTATTGGTGCATTATTTGCAATCGCCAAGATATGGAAGCAACCAAAATGTCCATCAATAGATGAATGGATAAAGAAGAGAAGGGTACATATACACAACAGAGTATTATTCAGCTGTAAAAAAGAAAGAAATCCTACCATTTGCAACAATATGGATTGACCTAGAGGGTATCATGCTTAGTGAAATATGCCATGTGGAGAAAGACAAATGCCATATGGTTTCACTTACTTGTGGAATCTAAAAACAAAGCAAAACAATGTAAAAAAAAAACAGTTCTAGACTCATAGACACTGAGAAGTGACTGGTGGTTACCATGGGGGAAGAGTTGGGGTGGGTGGGTGAGTTTAGGGAAGGGGATAAAGAAGTACAAAAATCTCAATCATAATATCAGTTGATCACAGGGATGTAAGTGCAGCATGGAGAACATGGTCATTTCTGTAACATCTTCCTATGTTGACAGAGAGTAACTGCAAGTGGGAGTAAGGATTTAATAACATGGGTAAATGTTGAATCACTGTGCTGCATACTGGAAATCAATAAAATATTGTATATCAATGGATACCTCAATAAAAAAAGAGAAAAAAGTAAAATATGGAAGTGGAGAGAGATACGGAAGGCTGAAACTTTAAAAAAAAATAGACATTCCCAAGTTCTTATTTGATTCCTGATTAGTATTTGTGGCCCATAGGAGCATGAGGAAAGCAGTATGGATTGACTATCTTTATTCTTCCTTGTGGATTAAAAAATAATAATCTCTGCAGCTAAGGGAACTTTCTAGTCATAGCTATCATTTTTCATTTGCCTTTGTAAAATCTTGTTTATAGCCTTTACATATATTGTTTTCTTTTGCTTTGTACCCTATTTTTCTCTTAAATTCATTTTTCCTTTGAGGATTTTATTAGCCAGTCCCTTAGAAAAAGATGTGAAATAATAAATAGAGGCATCTTGAGACCCAAAGGGGGGTGGTTTACATTTACAAGAATTATTTTTCCTACCATATGTGGAGGTGAGAATAATGATTCTTGAGTGCTATAATTCTAAGCACTGCCGAGTACAAATGCTACAGTACAAATAATACCATAGTGCATGAAATATCAAAGAAAGTAATCATATTCTTGCACTCCAGAGGTAATAATTACATAATATGGTAATCCTATATGATAGAGTGTGTATGTATGCACATGCTATATATGATGTATTTCATATGTAATTTAAAATATCAATAGTATTACAGCATACATACTCTTCTCTAACAATTTTTTATTAACTACTTTGTGGTTTTTATTTTCCCATGTCAAAACATGGAATACTTCAATCTCCTTAAAAATTATATTGTGCTCTATTGTGAGAACAAACCATAATTAGTTTCTTTAATTTTCTACATCATTTAGATCATTTGTAAATTATGCCTTTTTCTCCATTAGAAACAATTTTGCAATCAGTATCCTGGTATATATGTCTTTGCTTTGATTACATTTTCAAAGCAGAAACATTAAATATAATTGGGAGGTACTTATTGATTTAAGCTTGTGCTATCTAAGACAAGGCAATAGATCAAATGATAGTAGAAACAGGGCAATACAAATTGTTCTATTTTTAAACTTGCTTTTATGGGCATTAGGTCATAGAGAATAGTCCAATCAGAGAAATAAAAAATATCTCTGTGATCATCAATTGGTAGTGAGTATGATAGTAACTTTTATTAAAAGCTTATGATGTGCGAGTCAGTGAGTTAAACCTTCTTACGTAATTCCTATAAAAACCCTTTTAGAAAGATGATGCTATTATGACCATTTGGTGAATGAAGATATTAAGGTAAATTAATTTAACCCAGGTCACATAGTAGAATCCATTGTCAGAGCAAGAATTCAGTTTCATTCTGTATAATCCCACTAACAAGCATAGCAATATAAGTTGAAAGAGAACTGAATGGGAATATCTGCACCCCAGGTCCTTGTCGAGGTCAGCCCCTAGGTACTGAAATGAATCTGGTCACAACCGTAACAGTGAAACTGTGCAAAATGAAACACTCTGGTGCTCTTCATTCTCTTCACCTCAGAAAATGCCTAATTCAAGGTGCTATTTTGCTGTTTAAATGAACTGAAGCATATTCAAATACTTATAGGCTTTATAGGGAGATGTGGAAATGGTAGAAGATTGTGATGCTTACATATGTGAGTCATTATAATTTCCATTTGTCTCAGAAAATCCTGAATGTCCAAGAAGGTAAAGGCCAATTGCAGTTTCATTGAGCCAATTAATTCTATCAAAGTGTCTGTGATAAAGTTCCTTCCTCACATCTGAGTACATAAAGGCTGAAATAGAAGGTAAGTGGAGAAAACCTATACGCTAACCAAATAACTAAATAATCTTTTTTGCATATAGCAATACTATCCAATGATGGCTACTTTAGACTAAATCAAATGTATTTTGGCTACTTAAAGAGTTTTGCAATGGACCAATAGTAACTGAAATCATTGTGAAAGCAAAATGCATATATTATCAACTTCCACACAAGCATTTATGTATTAAGACAAAATATTTGATTCAGTATTGATTTCCTTCCCTCTAATATCCCACGGTTGAAGGGTCAAGTTTGATTAACCTTTTTTTAACCTCAAAAGTCTCACTTAAATCTGTCCCTTCTTTTCTACTCTGATTAAGAATTCTACATTGATAATAGAAGATGAAGAGTGTCCTCCCACTCTGGGTGGGACCCAAGGAAACCACATAATTCACACTGATATAGAAATGAGGCAAAGGACGTGTTCCCTAATTAAGGAGCATGAGGTTTGAAGTTGGTAGAGAGACACTTTAGGGAAGATCCAAAAGGAACTTGCCTGAGCAACTTCCCAGATCCCTCCCCTGTTCTCAGGTCAGAAAGAGGCGGAGAGCCACTAAGTAATAGGCCTGGACTGGTATGAAGTTAAGATGTTTCAAATTCTCAATACTTGTTAGCTGTTACTGTTGACATTATATTTATATGGACTCTTTATATGAAGGTATCTGATTCAGGGGCCCTTAGAAGAGAATTTGTCCAGGAGTATGAAGCTGACACTCTCTTTCTCTGTCTCTACATATATCTGTTTCCATCTATCATCTATCTATCATCTATCTATCTATCTATCTATCTATCTATCTATCTATCTATCTATCATCTATCTATATCCATCTATCTATATCTATCATCTATCTAATTGCTTATTGTCTGTTGGTTTTCTTGTTTCATTTTATTTTCTGATGCTGCTACTATAGTGATAAACATGTTGCTACTTTGAGCTGCAGTATTTTTGGAGCTAAGGAAAAGGGGGTATCAAAAGAACTGATAAGAGTGAAGTAAATTATCACCCTTCTTCTTTGGCCCGTTTCCCTAGTCTAAGCACAGAAAGCAAGCTCTTTATTAAAGGATGAGAAGTAAAAACATTATGACTACAGGAAATTTTCCATGGACTGTCTTCTTATCAGCCACATTTTATCTCTTGGCTATTTATGTTTCTGCCCTCTGTAGCATCAGGAAGCTGCAGTTTGGGAAAATGAATGCTTGAGAACTGCATTTGGCACTCATTCAAACTTGATTTTACACATGGAAATGTAGGCAGATTTATCAGGTAAGGGCAAATGAGTATCACTACCAAAATAATAAAAACTATGTCCAACAACTGATAAACTGTATTTTCCACTTTTATAAAAATACAGCATTACCTCTAAAAATGCTAGTTGTGTCTGGACAGGATCAGTGGGAATGATTCCTTAACTTTGGGTTTCTCTCTAGCCGGACATGTGAGCTTTTCCAATGTGTGTGCACCTCTGAGCGGCTGTGGCTACATCCGGCACTCCTTTTGTGTGCCTGCTAGATTCTCTTCCGGGAGCTTAGGAGTGTTTGTTAGGAGAGCGTGCAGAGAAGTGGTGGGAAAAGGACATACAGAGAAGGGAGAGAGCGGAAGGCGGAGGAGGAAGGAAATCTGCATCTCAGACATTCTCAAAACTATTTCATTTGAATTAATTTCCAAATGAAAATTTGTCACTAAAAAATGGAACTGTCTCGAATATGTGCAAAGGAAAGGAACCTGTTTTAGTTTTATTGCTTTTTGTTAATTTAAATTATCCTGGGAGGAATTTGACACACATTATAAATACCACTGATCATTTAAGATACGTTTCTTTAGAAAGACAAAAGTAATATTTAAATAACCTAAATGTTCAGGTTGAGTCTACAGGTCGCATTTATTCTATTTTCCTGTTAAAGTAATATTACACTCTGAAAGGATTCTGGTACAAGCGTCTGCTTACTCTTTCATCCCTTTTTTTGTCCACAAAGGGTACTCAATTCCATCCTCTTTTGTTCTCTTCCCACTGCTGTTAGAACTTGACTGGCATTCAAGCAGAGGCATGCCCAAAGTTAGGAGACATTCAGACATTCCCGCAGCAGCTCCGGGGCATGCCAGGCAATCTGTCAGTAGATAATGCTTCAGTCATTTAGGAACATAGGAGCTTGATAAGACTCACGAAGAGAGTTTGGTACAAGGTATAGGACATTCTAATTCCACAAAAAAAGTAATGTGATTTATGATGAAGCAATAAAATAAGTACATGGTAATCCTTAGATTGTATCTCTTCACTTTAGTATCTACTATGTATTTATCTGTTACTAGCCCAAATGAGAATAGAAAAGAAATAATTCTTTATCTTCATTGTTAGCTGCTTTGCATATCAAAAATGAAGATAGACCTCAAAGAAGAAAGGCTGTGCTCAAAGACCTTAATTGTGGACACACTTCTATCTGTGCCCCATAAAAACAGGAGGTATTTCCAGTTTTGGTCATGTGAATAAAGTAATTGAAAAAGAAGCTACTGAGAGAAATTAAGGTAGAGAATAAGCTCCTGTACAAAGAACTGAGAAACATGGATGTATAGTTTCTGATAATTATTTAATTTTATATTGAGTGTAAATAAAGGGATTTTACTGAAAGATCTTTTTAACTCACGTCTTACTCTTAGAGTTCTGAGAATTTCAACTTCATTTACTTATAAAAAGACCCATTAGTTAATTTGGGGCATAGTAAGGAGATGAATCAAATCTACATCAATACCTAATGAATGGCCCAAATCTGGAATTCTGTTACTAAATACAGGCAAGGAAGCAACAGGACTCCCATTCACTGCTGGGGATGCAAAATGGTATAGACTCTTTGAAAAACTGATGGCTTCCCACAAAACTAAACATATCTTACCATACGATCCAACAATTGTGTTCCTTGATATTTACCAAAAGGAGGTGAAAACTTAGATCCACACAAAAATGTGGACATAGAGGTGCACGTAGGAGCTTCATTCATAATTTCCAAAACTTGGAATCAACCAACAGTCCTTCAGCAGGTAAAGATAAATAAACTAGTACATCTACACTATAGATTATTATTCAGTGCTAAAAAGGAATGAGCCATCAATCAATGAAAATATATGGAGGTATCTAAGACTCACATTACTAAGTGAAAGAGCCAATCTGGAAAGTCTTGATACATATGATTCCAACTATTTGAAATTCTGGAAAAGGCAAACCTAGGAAGACATTAAAATGATCTGTGGTTGCCAGGTGGTGATGGTCGGGGTTGGGGTAGGAATAACTAGGCAGAGTTCAGAGAACTTCTAGGGCAATGAAAATATTTTGTATAATATTAAATGATGGATAATTTTATACATTTGTCCAAACCCATAGAATGAGCAACCATATAAGAGAAACCATGATGTAAACTGTGGACCTTGAGTGTTATGATGTGTCAGTAGACATTCTTATTTGGTTACAATGCAGCTTTCTGGTGATTGATGCTACTAATTGGGAGACTAGATATGTGTGGAGTCTGGGGGTGTATTGCAAACTTCTGTACCTTCTATTCAATTTTGTTGTGAACTTTAAACACCTCCAAAAAATAGTCTTAAAAAACAGAGGCCTACATATATGTCTTTGATAGAAGAGTGGTCTTTCTATATGTGAGAATGCTATCTTCTTCAACACTGTCACCATTTTAGGGATGGAATTCTAAGGAAGAAAAATGGATAATGAGAATAATTCCTTGGATAGTTAGATTATCTGAGAACTGATTTTATTTATGTTGTAAGTAACTTGTTTTTACATCTGCTCCTTAGTATCTATTTTAATTATTTCTGAATTCCTTTTTTATTTTCTGGAATATTGACAATGAATATTGAAAGTGTAAAGGAGGAAAAATGGTTCAGAAAATTTTTTTCTTATACAAATATCTTTGATCATATCATAGAAATAACGATGTCTTTGAACATAAAGGAGAAGTAATTAAAAAAACTTAACTTGTGTTCATTGATGGAAAGCAAGATACTAAGAAATATGTCCTACTTCTCTCATCTGTGAGGTATCTTTTTTAAAAAGATACTTCTAAAATTGTACAATGCCAAGACTTCATTTGTGTATGAGCATATAAAATAGAAGCAGCTAATAAACTCAAATAACCATCAACAATTTATTAAGAAGGACTTATTTAGATGTGTTAGGTAAGAATTTTTACCTTATGCTCTTCCATTAGAGCTCAGCTTTTCAACTGATTATTTCTGACAGTTTTATATCCTTCTCCTTTTAAAAAATGTAATAGGTTATTGAAGGTAACAGAACCACCACCCTGTAATTCAGCCAGTTACATATAATTATAATACAACAGATACTGCAGTGTATTTTTTGAAATGTTACTGTGAAAGATGAAATGAACTTCTTCTGCACACGAACAGAGGACAGTATGTGAAATGACTGGAAGAAGCAAACAGCCTTAGGGTCTCACACCAAAGCGAACTGTCACTCTACGTGGGTGACACAGAAGGACTCAACTCCTGTTGGCAGGTGTGACAGTTGTTGGACGCTCAACATGCTGGTTGAAGTCTCCAGATACTGTTATTTTCTACAGAGAAAAACCCAGGAACTTACAAGAGGGTATTTTTATAATGGGAAGGGAAATGGAAGAAAAAAGTCAAGAGACAAGAATGGCCAGTGTATGTTTCCATTCAAATTTAATAGAATCCACTCTGAAGCAGACCAGTCCTCAAACGTGTGGGTTTTTGAGAATGAACACAGTTTTGGGGAAGGCCCTTAACCACTCAATTTGTTTCATATACATGTGAATATATACATATTCCACTTGAAAGGAGCCAGTTTTGAACTTCCTGCTGTTTTCTCCACTGGACCCTGTTTTCAGGCTAAGCAGGCAGATGTCACCATGAAAACAACGGAAACAATCCACCCGATCTGTCTGTCAGGGATGGCTGCTCCTGTCTGGGTTCCAAAGCATCACTGTTCTATAAAAGGTTCATTATTGTATAAAAGTGCCTCATGAAACTTGTTTCCAAGGTCATGTCCTGGCACTGTAGAATGACATTACAAATTAAGTTAAGAATGACTCGAAAACATTTTGCTTAACCCTTAAGCACACATAGTTTGTAATATGAAACATGTTTATTTAATTATGAGTTTGGTATATTTTAAAGTAACATAATTTGAAATTTTACTCTTTTCCTTAATGTCAAAAAATTTGGAGTAAAATGATAAATGCATGGCATCTTTGGGGAATGTACTGTAGGCACTTGGTCAGCAATGCATGTAGAGGGGTAAGTATTTACAGTTTGGGTGTCTGGCATAATGCATGTTATGACGGAAGGCATGCATTGATCCAATGACCATGTCCTGTTTCTCAACCATTTTCCCTTAAGTGCTGTGATTAAGTCAGAGACCGCAGCTTTATGGCTGTCACTGGAGGATTCTCTGACTGATCATTTGAGCTTTTTCAACTTTAATAGGTCTTTTTTTTTTTGATTGATGCCACAAAGATGATGGGATCTCCTTGAGGGAGAATATGCCTATTCGTCACTAAATATGTTGAAAATTATTACAGAGATGAACGAGAAAAGGAAAGACCTCCATAGTTTGAGAGTGACTGATACTTGACCCAGTTGCCTTTGAAGAATGGCAGATTTTCCCAAAGGAGGGAACTTCAGTTCACTTTTATTTAAGAAATCACCTTTTTCAGTATAAAGAGGTAATGCCTTAGGGCATTGTTCAGGGAAAAAAAAAAGAATTATACAAATAAAGAAAAAACTTGCTCTGCAAAAGCAAGAAATAACAGTTTTCAGATTTTGGCTGGTAGGCCAAAGAATTGGAGGAACTGGAAAGAGGAGGATTGGATGAAGGGCTAAAACAGCAATTTTCAACCTGGCTGTACATTAGAATTAACAAAGAATTTTCAGAAAATACTAATTTCTTGGTTCCACTCCCCAGAAATTCTAATTTAGTTGGTGTGGGTGGGCAGGACAACAACTTTTTCTTTTTCTTATTGAAGTATAGTTGAGATAATACATTTTCCAGTGTACAACACAGTGATTGGACATTTATATACATTACAAAGTGATCACCATGGTAAGTGCAATGCAGTGACATATGTCACTACATCTGGACAACATATTTATAAAACCTCCACAGCAATTCTAATTCTCAGTCAGGGGAGAGAAATACTGGGGAGAAGCTGACTGCATCCCAGGGTGTAGTTCATGGGAGAAGATGGACAGTAGGACATCTCAGAGCGGTCAGAGCAAAGGAGCTTTAAAATAAGAGCTGGATAATATTTAATCTTAAAATTATGTGTTGTTTTAGCCATTCTGTCCTTCCCACATGCTACTGCCCTGTCTCTGGTAAACTGTGTCACATGTAACAATCTTGAATCAATGAGGATTTGGGGAGTGGGAAGGGAGGTCCAGTCCTGGTTACAACAGGTGTCAAAAAAGTGTAGCTATTGTAAGAGTCGAAGCAAGAGTTCTGCAGAGGTAAAAAATGGAACGAGAGATAATCGGAAGAATGTAGGATGCTTCTTATGCCTCATTGTCTTGTTAAGAGCTCTGGGCTTCCCCCTACGTGTGGCATGGAGTCTCAGGATTCACTATTTGGCAATGATTATCTCAATGGGCAGGAGGACTTGGAGTTAGCTTCTTGATAAAGTTAACTTCAAGAGTCAATTTGAGTTCAATAAAATTTTTATGCACTTGTTAGATGAGATCAGCAACCACCTTGACTAATGCTTATTTGAATCCAGACTTCAACCTTTATAATGACTGTGTGATCTTGAGCAGGTTAATTCTCTTTATTTTTTTATTGTGTAACATGGGGATCCACAGTATATGTTTGAAGGTTAGGCTTGATGTCTGTTGGGCAAGTTTCAGAAACTAAAATTTGGGCCAGCAGTTTCCTTTTGGAAATTATATTGAGGAAATAAGCATACAGGTATGCAAAGGTAACATATGATCAGCTTATCGGCACATTTTTTTTTTGACAGCAACAATTTTAGAAGTATTTTAAATGTTCAACAGTAGGAGACATGCTAAGAAACTGTAGGACAACGATATGAAGAAATGCTCTGTATTTATTATGAACAATAATAGGAAAGATTATGCATATCTATTTGCTAATAAAACCCATATCATTATCCATATTACTCTTTCATGAAAAACATTTATTGAGATAGTCAAAACAGTCCAATCCTGTGCGTGTGTATGTGTGTGCACATAGGAAATGTCTGGAATGGTATATACAGAAATAGAAACTTAATCATTTGTCAGTTTAATATCATATTTTAAAAATTTAACAGGTTATTTAAGGTAGCACAAAAGTAACCCTGCAACAAAACTCTTCACAATTACAACAGAGTAGTCTGTCTTTTAAAATGTGATTGTACAAGATGTGGGCATCTCTAGGAGATGAATTTTGATGGGCTTATTTTCCTCTATATTACCTATAAATATGACCACATATTTTTATAATAAGAAAAGAGATAAAATTATATTTATTTTGAGAAAGATATGCATTCAGTACCTGGAAAGACACCATTGCCATATATGTTACAATTATCATAGCTAAATAGTAAAGGTGAGGTAATTTGCTATCCTAACAGTACACAGAAGAAATAATGTTGACTTAGCTCATGGGGTTTTAGAATATGTTAACAAATTCTATCACACCTATAAAATTTAAATAAGTAGATATTCCTTGAGTAATACAAATCTGTATTTGCATTTCCTCTTGTCTAGAAAGATCATATGATAATTTTCAACTGCCCTGAAAGCTGTATAATTAAGATACTTTCCAAAACATCCTTACATTTTCCCATAAATAATGTATTTCCACCATGAATCATAATGCTATAATTTTCTAAAGGGTTGATGCTGTCTGTGGTCACAACGTTCTCAGTCATTCAATAATTCACGACTGCAGGTGCAGCATACCCTGTCTGTAAGGCCTGTGTGCTTTTTTTAGGCTTGAGTTCCACATGTACTCACCCAAGAACCAGCCTGATAATAGTAAGCGAAGCCTCTCCATGCTGATCAGATGTCTGCCACGTACTTTGGAAAATGCACGGGAGAGAGAGCGGCGAGGCAGTATCTCTTTTAACTATGCATGAAACTAAGACTGAAAATGCACGACCTTCAGAGAAAGAAGCTGGCTGCTTCCTCATCTAGAAAGGTTTCAATTCTGACTACTGGATTCGAAGTGAAAGCTCTGCAATCATAGTCCACTTTTTTGAAAATGGCCTCTTTGGGCAGGAAGCTCACTGCCTGATTAATATTTCATTCATCAAAACAGTAGGGAACCAGAAAAACACTCAACATGTAATCTATCTGAGCTTACATGCTATTTGGGGGTTCAGGGAGCAGGTAGCCTCAGACCTCTGTGTGAAAGCATTTGTTCTGAAGCTGATGATGCATTGATGTTGCATTTTAGGGGTTCTTTTGCTTTGAAGTAACCAGCTGAAGGCTGACTGGAGTAATTGAAAAGATACCAACCAAGGATCTTCAAATTTGAATGCAAATGATTATCAGGTAGGAATCTTTTAAAAATATAGACTTTAAGGTATTGATTTTCATGGCCCAGAAAAGCCTTCCTGAGTCAGAACCCTTGGGTGGGGCCCAGAAATACTTTTAGTCAGACATTCTATATTTCTGATGTATAGTCAGGTTTGGAAATCATTTCCTAATCTATCCGAGATAAAGTTAAAAATCAGTAGAAGAATAACAAGGCAAGAGCGATAGGGAAACCAAGAAAGAGGATGTGAGAAGGAGAATAGGAAAAATCATTGCTAAAAAATAATAATGGGAAAAAGATCAGAACACACACACTGTAGACAGAAGGCAATATTAAGCAGTGCAGCAAGCAGCTGCCAACTGTGATTTGTACTGGCCTTGAAGAAAGGAACCAGGAGAACAATGTTTCCTAATCCACAGGAGCTGCAATTACTCCTGCATTCGTCGTTTGTATACTAAAAGCAAATTAATTGTAATAAGACATTGTCACCGAACAAATGTCTCCTGCTTGGAAATCAGCACTTCCGCTTGGTGCCCTCTTCTGTGCTCCAGCAGGAGAGCTGAACGTTATATTGGGATAATGTTCTGTTCTACAGATTTTATCATTTAATGATATCTCCATCACACCCAACCTTAAGCTTTTGATGAAATATTTCCCCAAAATGCATACCTTTAATAGGAACATGTAAAATAGAAAAGTAGGAATGTTTCATATCTTATGACTCCAAACACCATCATTATGTCATGGGACCACCCACAGTGGTGACAAACTTCTGTTGACCAAAATCTAGTTAACAGTTTGGTCTGAAAATACACGGGGGGTGGAAAAAATGTAGGGTTTTTTAAAAAGCTGAAATTTTAAAGCTGAAATTACTTTTATAAATATGACTAGGTAATTCACATACAAGATCAAATGGACCTACTTTGACTTTCAAACATGCATATCTGCTGTTGAAAGTTATGTTTTATCTTATGTAAAAACTCTGCCTTGCGCTCTAGTGCTGTCCTTGTGAAGCAATTTGTGCTCTTTGCTTCCTGATAAGCAAGATCTTCCATCCTGTGAGTTTCATGGTCTCTAGGATAAGACAATAATGTAGACTCTCCTCGCTTGTAAACTGAGCAAAATGGTATCTACTATGTGAGAACTACATGAATTATTATGTGTAAAGCATTTGGAACAATATTCTGGCCTACTGTAAACACAGCATAAGTGTTTCTTATGATCATTATAAAGGCTAAGATCTCCTATGGCCTTTGAAGCTCCATGTGGTGCCTTATTTCCACGTTTACTCCTATAACATTGACTGCTTTCTAGCAACAGATTTTAAGTGACATAATACCTTATATAGTAATAACCAGCTGTGTGTCAGAGTATTGCCAAAGATCAGTAGTTTCTTATTCTGAATGTCCCTTGGTGCATTTATACCAAAAAGTATCCTTCAGAAATCCTGTCATGACCTTCAGGAATGAAAATTGAAGATAACAATGGAAAGCCAAGGAAAGGGAAAATGAGTTGAGAGGAACATAAAGAAAATGGGTCCCTACTGCAAGAATGGCTCCCTTCTGATGAGACTGAGGCACCGCAGAGTGGGGAGAGGGAGGGCTTCTTATGCACATGAGCCAAATCAACCCTGCTGCCCAGAGTGACCGAGGCTGCCAGCCAACCTGCTCTCCTCTCAGAAGTTATAGTACTTTTTCCTTTTAATCTGCCTCCATCCTTCACCTGTGTGTCTTCTCTACAGTTCTCTCCATAGGCATCCCTCCGTAACACCGCCTTTGGCAATAGTCCTTTACTATCTGTGGCACCCATGGACTTCTCTCTCAAACTGTTGCTGTATCATCTGAACTTCCCTCTGCCCCGATGCCCTGCCACAGTTCATTCAAACTGTGGCACCAGAAACAGAGGCTACAAGTATGTTTGTAATAAACAATGGTCAGAATATTCATGATTGTGCGTCCCAAAAATAATGATCACCATACTTCCTAATAACACCAATTGCTTTCAAATAATGTATGCCTTGCTTGTTTTTTTCTTCTTTTACAGAATTGACATTTTATTGCAATCGATATTTTTGCCTCCTTTTTTCATGCCTTCTCTGACTTGTACAATTTATTTTGGTTTTACCTCTATTGCTTTAAATGTTAATTGTCTTTTCAAAACAGTACCCTATTTAATGGGAGCAATTAGAAAAAGAAGTTTAAGTAATACATACACATCACAGAGACAGATACCTGGTGAAAAGAAGATAAGATACACTTTTAAGAAGTGAGTACAACTGAAGTGAAAGTTTACTTCAAATACTTGAACAAGCACTAATTTTTTCCATCAAGAGAAATGATAGTATGTAAATATGAGACTTTCATTTCGTCATCAATAATTTTCCCAAGGGAACCAAGTCACTACATTAATTTTAAGACAGGGGAACTCTTTCCAGATATTTTCTGAAATACAAAACAAAATAAAACAAAAAACCAAAAAAACCCTGAAAACCTAGATAACTTTGAATATAGTGATGGATTTTGGGGTATACACCAAAAGCATGATCCATAAAAGAAATAATTGTTAAGTTGGACATAATAAAGATCAGGAAATAAATAAATAAAATCGAGAAGAATAAAACAATAGGAAGAATCAATGAAAGCAGGGGCTGGTTCTTTGAGAAAATAAACAAAATAGATAAACCCTTAGCCAGACTTATTAAGAAAAAAAGAGAATCTACACAACTAAGCAGAATTAGAAATGAGAAAGAAATAATCACTACAGACATCACAGAAATACAAAGAATTATTAGAGAATACTATGAAAAATTATATGCTAATAAATTGGATAACCTAGAAGAAACGGGCAACTTCCTAGAAAAATACAACCTTCCAAGGCCGACCCAAGAAGAAACAGAAAATCTGAACAGACCCAATTACCACCAATGAAATTGAATTGGTAATCACAAAACTACCTAAGGACAAAACTCCTGCACCACATGGCTTTACTGCTGAATTTTATCAAACATTTAGTGAAGACCTAATACCCATCCTCCTTAAAGTTTTCCAAAAAGTAGAAGAGGAGGGAATACTCCCAAACCCAGCCTCTTCAACAACTGGTGTTGGCAAAACTGGACAGCTACATATCAGAGAATGAAACTGGATTATTGCCTAACCCCATACACAAAAGTAAACTTGAAATTGATCAAAGACCTGGAAGCAAGTCATGAAACCATAAAACTCTTAGAAAAAAACATAGGCAAAAATCTTTTGAATATAAACATGAGCAACTTTTTCCTGAACACATCTGCTCAGGCAAGGGTAACAAAAGCAAAAATGAACTCATGGGACTACATCAAACTAAATACCTTCTGTACAGCAAAGGACACCATGAGTAGAACAAAAAGGCATCCTACAGTAAGGGAAAATATGTTCATAAATGACATATCTGACAAGGGGTTAACATCCAAAATATATAAAGAACTCACATGCCTCAACACTCAAAAAGCAAATAACCCTACTGAAAAATGGTTGGATGATCTGAAGAGACACTTCTCCAAAGAAGAAATTCAGATGGCCAACAGGCACATGAAAAGATGCTCCACATCACTAATCATCAGAGAAATGAAAAGTAAGACCACAATGAAATATCACCTCATACCAGTTAGGATGGCCAACATCCAGAAGACAAGCAACAACAAATGCTGGCAAGGATGCGGAGAAAGGAGAACCCTCTTACACTGCTGGTGGGCATGTAAATTCCCATTTACATTGTGGAAAGCAATATGGAGGTCCCTCAAGAAACTAAAAATAGAAATAACATTTGACCCAGAAATTCCACTCCTAGGAATTTACCCAAAGAATACAAGTTCTCAGATTCAAAAAGACATATGCACCCCTATGTTTATTGTAGCACTGTTAACAATAGCCAAGATATGGAAGCAACCTAAGTGTCCGTAAGTAGATGAATGGTTAAAGAAGAGATTGTACATATACACAATGAAATATTATTCAGCCATATGAAGAAAACAAATCCTACCATTTGCAACAACATGGATGGAGCTAGAGGGTATTATGCTCAGTGAAATGAGCCAGATGGAGAAAGACAAGTACCAAATGATTTCCCTCATTTGTGGAATATAACAATGAAGCAAAACTAAAGGAACAAAACAGCAGCAGACTCAGAGACTCCAAGGGACTAGCAGTTATTAAAGAGGGGGGGTGGGGGAGAATGGTTGGGGAGGGAGGGAGAAGGGAATGGAGGGGTATTCTGATTGGCACACATGGTGTGTGGGAGGGATCATGGGGAAGACAGTGTAGCACAGAGAAGACAAGTAGTGACTCTGTGGCATCTTGCTATGCTGATGGACAGTGACTGCAATGGGTGTGGGGGGAGACTGGATAATGTGGGTGAATGTAGTAACCACAATGTTTTTAATGTGAAACCTTCATAAGAGTGTATGTCAATGATGTCTTAATAAAAATAGATTTTAAAAAGAATTTATTCTTGACATTTTTATTTTGAATCATTTTCCTTTATATATATGACATATAAAGGGTAAAACAATTGTTTTTCTAGAAGTACAAATGTATATAGAGTGAAACGTAGGTCCCTTTGCTTATCCCATACCCTAGAAGACACCCCACTTTGCTCAAATTTTGCTAGCAGATACAAGGTGATTTTTGCTTTCCTCTCCTATGCTGCCTCATTTGCAGGATATTTCTCACATTAGAAATCATGGTCAGAGACATAAATGGGACATGCCTGGTTTCATTTCTCTGCTGCTCTGTGCTGTTGAACCAAATTCCTAAGTTACTTTTCTCCTGGCCAGCCTCACACCCAGCCCTCATCACTGTAAGAAATGAATCACTGGTCCTTTCAGATGGTATCATTAATTCGGAGAAATAGAGCACCCTGTTTGAGACCTGGAGATAGGTTTTAGACTTCTGATTATATGGACTTCCTGGATTTGGATTAATTTTGACAGATAATATTGTTACCATAGCTGTTTCCTATTTGTTTGTTAAAAGGATTTTCAAATTTATTTTTGTTTCTTATGTTAATATAGGTTTAATTATAAGGATAAAAAGAAGAAAAACCCAATTTTATTCAGACTTCTGCTGATCTCCAGTAACTCACTAATTCTTCAGTAATCTAGGTCTTCATTCTCAGCAAATGAACTCATTTCCTATTATGCAGATGAAAGTGATTTTAATATCCTGATCTCTTACCTATATAAGTATCCACACTTGTTTCTTCCTCTACAGAATCTGCACTAACATTTTATGTCTCACTTTATTTAACCATGAATCTCTGTGGAGTAGAGATTATTATTATTGGTACTTAAAGTCAGTATGGAAGAGAAAACTGAAGGTAAAATAAAGTATCCTGAAGTTATACCAATAGTGGTGGAGCAGTATTTTATTAACCCAGATTTGATTCATAAATATTATGTCTATATACCATAGAGATCATTTAATCAAAGGTGTTAAATATCATTGACATGTTATAATTCATTATAAAGCAGATACCTTTCTACTACTAGGACCTATCATTGGGAGATATTTAAAAT
Source organism: Manis javanica (assembly GCF_040802235.1). Taxonomy (NCBI): domain Eukaryota; kingdom Metazoa; phylum Chordata; class Mammalia; order Pholidota; family Manidae; genus Manis; species Manis javanica. The sequence continues at coordinate 210,273,649 of NC_133156.1, read as the reverse complement.
TGTGCACATTTAATATGTACAACTTTTTAAAGTCAATCATACCTCAATAAAGTGGTTTTAAAAATTATGGGGAAAAAAACAGAACAAAGAGTTCCCTGCCATGTATAGGGGAGAGGGATCATACCTGAATTTTGAACATCAGCATGGAATCTTGGGATTAGATACATGTGAGTTTGAATTCCATATCTGGCATTTATTAGTTGGGAAAAAAACACTTCAATTCTCTGAGCTCACAGTAAATTCTCATTGTTAAGTTGGGAAAAAAACACTTCAATTCTCTGAGCTCACAGTAAATTCTCATTGTTAAGATAAAACCTTAAAAAACCTACAAGATTCATAAGAAAATTAAGTTGCATAAGGTGAAGAAAAGTGTGTGCACAAAGTAGGAATTCAACCAATTTCCATTTCTTCTAAATACTCTGATTCCATTTATGACATCCAAAGTAGTAGGTTTTTGTTTTCTTTTGTTTTAATTTCTGAAACCCAATAAACTGATATAATATTTTGGACTTTACTACTATGAAGTAATGTAAAAGACCGGAAAAATATGATAAAAGAAACATTTTCCTCTATAAGAAGCACACTTGGAAGGCTATAACTGTGCAAAAAGCTTCTGAAACCTTTTGATAAAATTGCAACATTAAAGAGACTTCTGTAGGCACACACTCAAATACTAATATATTTCACACACATATATTAATTTAGCTAATAATTCAACTGAATTGTCCTGTAGGAGATTTCTGGAAGCAGAAGAGGAATAAAAAAATAGCATTAGAAACACTTTATGAGGAGAACAGGAAATTTACTTAAAGCCTTTTAAAGGGCAAATCTGAGAACCCTTATCAGGGAGAGCTACTTCACTGTCTGAGGATCTGTTGTAAGCCCAGTCAAGAAGAAATGAAAGGATATGTTAATGCTCATGGTCTTGAAAGACAAACTGCGAGATAAAGAACATTTCAATTTTTAATTTAATATCAAAGTGAGAGCTACGTCATATGCATAATCCTAACATGATGGAAATAAAAGGGTGTCTCAGCTAGCAAAGAGTTCTGCCATCTGTGGTTCTGCAGTTTTATGTAGCTCAGAATGGAAATTCTTAAGGTACAGAGTGACAACATTTAGTTTGCAGAGGTGTCCCAGTTCTTTTAGCACCAATGCCACATGGACATGAAATGCTCCACTGGATCAGTCAGCTCATACCAATTCTGTACTTGCAAGCCCCTGATCCACAGTTTAGCAGATGGCAGTAGCATTAATGCAAAGAACATCAGCACACTTAAGACTTTCTTCTTTAAACAAATATTCATTTTAATATCTCAATGATTCATATTAAATATCCCCCAAAGTTATGAACACATCTCTTGCTGGCAACCCCCTGTTTGGGGGTCCCATGGCATTTGCTGCTAGCCTTTCTGTTGCATAATGTATCCATGGGTCATCTCAAGCCCAGATGCTCTATTGGTATGCTCAGCTCCACTGACCTCTGCTAGTATATCTGTATAGTTTCTGTTCTGATTTTTCCTCCTAAACAAAGTCTGTCTCAACCAGCCTGGACCCCCAGAACTCTCTCTGAGTACCTTATGTGTAGCAGGAGAAAACTTTTTTTAAAATTGAATTATTGTTAATATACAATCTTATATTGGTTTCAAGTATACAACACAGTGGTTCAACAGGTAACCATATAATTAAATCCTTGACCCTCCCCCACCACCAGAACAGTTACTATCGGTCAACATAGGAAGATGTTACAGAATCATTGTTATATTCTCCATGCTGGACAACTTATATTACGATTGAGAATTTTTGTGCCCTTCATCCCCCTTACTATCTCCACCCACTCACTCCAACCCCTTCCACATGGTAACCACCAGTTACTTGTCAGTATCTATGAGTCTGCTGCTGTTTTGTTTTTATATACCACAAATAAGTGAAACAGTATTTGTCTTTCTCCACCTGGCTTATTTCACTGAGCATGATACCCTCTAGGTCCATTCATGTTGTTGCAAATGGCAAGATTTATTTCCTTTTTATGGCTGAATAGTATTCCATTGTGTATATGTACCACCTCTTGTTTATCCATTCATCTACTGATGGACACCTAGGTTGCTTCCATATCTTGGCTATTGTAAATAATGCAGTGATAAAAATGGGGTGTCTGTATCTTTTCAAATCAGGGATTTTATTTTCTTTGGGTAAATTCCTGGGATGTATGGTATTTCTATTTCTATTATTACTTCTTGTGGGAAACTCCATACTGTTTTCCATAGTGGGTATACCAATTTACATTCACACCAACAGTGTAAGAAGGTTCCCTTTTCTCTACATCCAAGCCAACACTTGTCATTTTTTGTCTTTTGGGTAGTGGCCATTCTGACTGGTGTGGGGTGATAATCATTGTGGTTTTCATTTGCATTTCTCTGATGATTAGTAATGTGGAGAATCTTTTCATGTGCCTGTTGGCCATCTGTATTTCTTTGGAAAATATCTGTTCAGGTCCTCTACCCTCTTTTTAATCAGGTTATTTGTTTTATTTGGTGTTAAGGAATATGAGTTCTTTATATATTTTGAGTGTTAACCCCTTGTTGGATAAAATGCTTATGAATATATCCCACCATACTATAAGTTGCTTTTCGTTTTGCTGATAGTGTCCTTTGCTGTACAGAAGCTATTTAGTTTGATGTAGTCCCACATGTTCATTTCTTACTTTGTTTCCCTTGCCCAAGGAGATGTGTCCAGGAAAAAATTGTTCATGCTTATATACAAGACATTTTTGTCTATGTTTTCTTCTAGAGTTTTATGATTTCATGTGTTACATTTATGTCTTTGATCCATTTAGAGTTTACTTTTATGTATGGAGTTAGACAGCAACCGAGTTTCATTCTTTTGCATGTAGCTGTCCAGTTTTCCCAACACCAGTTATTTAAGAGACTGTCTTTTTCCCATTGTACCTTCATGGCTCCTTTATTTTATATTAATTGAACATATATGAGTAGGTTGGACTCTTCACTCTGTTCCATTGATCTGTGGGTGTGTTCTTGTTCCAGTACCATAGTGTTTTGATTACTGTAGCTTTGTAATATAGTTTGAAGTAAGGGAGCATAAATACCCCTCCTTTATTATTCTTTCTCAGGAATGTTTTGGCTACTTGTAGTTCTCTATGAATTTTAGGATTATTTGCTGTAGTTCATTGAGAAATGCTGTTGGTATTTTGAGAGGGATTGCATTGAATCTGTAAATTGCCTTGGGCTGAATGGCCATTTTGACAATATTAATTTTTCCTATTCATGAGCATGGAATAGATTTCCATTTATTTGTCTCTTCTTTAATTTCTCTCATGACTGTTCTATAGTTTTTAGAGTACAGGTCTTCCACCTCCTTGGTTAGGTTTATTTCTAGGTATTTTACTCTTTTTGATGCAACTGTAAATAGAATTATTTTCCTGATTTCTCTTTTTGCTAGTTTATTGTTAGTATACAGGAATATGACAGATTTCTGTGTATTAATTTTGTATTCTAGCAGGAGAAAATTTTAATATTTCTTTTCTGATGTGTATAGAGGTTTAGAGTTAGAAAAAATAGTACTGGGCTTGGAAACATGTAACACCTGTCTTTGAGTTCCAACTTTGTTTCTTGCTATGTGGCCTCAGGCAGAACAGCCTCCCTGAACTTGTTTCCTCATCTGTGGGAAGAGGGTAATGATGCCTATTCTATAGGACTAAACAAATTAATGAGAACTGAGTAAAATGATGTGATATATAAGCCACCTAAAAGTACTCTTTAAGAAATAAAAAAAATGTATTGAGGTATAATTGGCATATAACATTATATTAATATCAGATATACAACATAATGATTTGATATTTGTATACACAATGAAGTGATCACCACAATATGTTTAGGTACTATCTATCAACATATATAATTACATATTTTTTTCCTTTGTCATAAAGACTTTTAAGATTATCCTCTTAGCAACTTCCAAATATTCAATAATTTATTAATAACAATAGTCACTATGCTGTACATTATATCTCAATGACTTACTGATTTTATAACTGGAAGTTTGTACCTTTTGACCCCATTCACCCATTTCACACAGTTCTGCCATCCCCTGCACCCTAGCAATCACCAATCTGTTCTCTGTATGCACTTGGTATTTTTTGTCCTGTTAGTTTGTTTTGTTTTTTATATACCACATATAAATGAAATCAAACAGCATTTGTCTTTCTCTGACCTATTTCACTTAGCGTAATACTCTCATGGTCCATCCATGTTGTTACAAATGGCAACATTCCATTTTTTATGGCTGAATAATATTCCACTGGGTATATATCACATATTCTTTATTTCTCTCCATTTAAATTATTCTTATGCTTCAGGAGTTTCAAGTTGCACTTTCTCCATGCCAATCTCTCCTTCTTTGAATTCTTATAACACTTCCAGTTTGAATGACAAAGGGAAGTATTTAAAAATAGATTGTCTGGTAAGGATTGCCACTGCTTTATTCATAGCAGGTAGTGCCACTTAAAGACACAGTGATTGCCAAAACTCAATTCTATGGCCTTGGAGAAATATTCTGAAAAACCAGGCCTCAGTTTATGCATCTGTCAAATGGGTTGTTGGAAAGCAGTCTTTATATTTTCATCCTCCTCTGAAACTTTAAGACTCTCTCTTACTAGTGAATATATATATGTGTATATATATATATATATATGCTCATATTATATCTTTGAGATGTGCTAACATATTCTATTTTTTTAAGATTCTCTCCCATTCCTATTTGTAGAAAAAACAGAGCACATACAAATATATGAAATACTTAGGGTACAATAGAATTACATTGGTTAGGGTAAAATGGTTAGTTTATTTAATGTATTTATTTCAAATATGAATACAAATACATAACACTGTCATTTAGGAAGAGAAATGGAGACTTATTATACTGAGGGTAAAGACTTTGGGTTCCAGACCTGTTTAGCTAAAGAATTTTCTCTGCTGGAATACCATATACTGATTTATTATTTTTACTGAACAGTCCTGTTGCAGTCTAAATTATGTCAGAAACTTTTGGTAACTCTGAAAGTTACCCAAAAGAGGTAGCTCTAAGTAGGTGGAATAATGCCATTTATGGCGAATCCAGACCAGTAAATGCTCATTCATCTAGAACACTTGGCATCCCAGAGGTTTGGAAAGACCCCTTTAACCATTTCAACTGAAATTACAGTTTCTGAAGGACCTTGAGCAATGCTTCCAATGTAGTGAGGCATAAGTTATGTCAAATGTAATAAAAATCAGAAGGCCACATAGTGTGTTCTTTCTCCAATCTCTCCTTGGCAGGGTCTGTGAATACTACATATAATATATTCCTTCCTGGCAAAACAGTACTGTGTACAGACTAAGGTAACTTCTAAAATTTTGAAAATAGTACCTCTGTTCTCCTTACAAGTGATTTAGGATTTGTATATTTTAGTTTTATTTTAATTTGAATGGGGATTGCTTTCACCTGTCACCATAAAACATTGAGAAAGCAAGTTATGGGGAATTTACCTAATACAACTATGGTCCTGATAACATTGGGAAATATATACAGCCACTGAAATGTCAAAATCATTTGTAATTGCCTGTTAGAACACTGTGTTCCTGATTATAAAGTGGCTAATTGTCAGGGTAGGGTGTCTTTGGTGTTTGAAATTTGGGAGTTTTATACCACCTCCCATTAGAGCACAGGCTTCTGAATTCCATTCACAGGATGTTGTCTGAATAAGATGCTGGACTATCAGCAATTGAATGTCAAATGTTTATGAAGGTATAAGACCTAGTGATGAAATTCTCCTGCAGCCCCCACTAAATGGCACCCATCTTTGCTGACACATTTAATTTATAGCATACTGACTTCTGTACCAATTGTGTGACTTTGGGCAAGTTTTTAAATCTTTCTGTGCCTCAGTAGCTCCTTTTTTTATAGTGCTTCAATGGGGAGAAAATGAAACAATGTATGTAAGTAGCTTTTCACAGAGCTGGGCACATAATAAGAACTCAATGAATCATACACATACATAATTTATATATATATATCATATATATATAGAGTGTCCATGAAATGTTGAACATTTTTGAAAAATACATTATTCAGTAACATAGTTATTTAAGAATACCTAAACGTGTCTAAAACCAATTTTAAATATACTACCATAGTTATTTTCATAATTTTATGAATATGTGCTCCTTAGGTTAGTGATAAAAAGGCTGCATTGATCCTGTGGCTTATAACCATGTGAGGAAAAGGTGACACAAATCTACATGGTGAGATGTCTGGGGATCTGAGTGGCCAAAGCTCCCAAGGCAGGTTAATGTATTTTATGTTTAGAACAGACTGCTTCCCAGTACTGCAATGCAGAAGACATCACTTGGGATCCTGGAACTGTGTGATGGGAATGAGGTGGCCTCTCTCTACTGGGCAATGAAACTGTCAGAGACTTCTGTATCACTCCATCATGAGGTCTAAATAATTGCCATTGTCACTGTGTCCTCCAAAATAATAAAAAAAAATGGAATAATGATTTATGTGCCAAAAAGACACTAGCTTTTTGAAAATCCTGTATGTGTTCTGTAGTCACAGAATCCAGTTCAATAAATTCCAATATAATGACAGAGAAAATTAGAACTTTACGGGTAACTCTGTAGTTTGGTGCCTACTATATGTCCACATATAATATTACTTCTGAATAACAAGTAATTTATAAATACATATTGAATAAACATTTAATTCAGAATAAATAATTATCTATTGTTCAAGTAGCATATTTTTGAGATTTTTACTTTTGTTTTTGAAAAACAATATGAAGAAAGAGTGCATAGAATCCAGTGAAGGGCTAAGTCAGATTCTAAATTCTGGACCCCACGTTTAATAGTTGGGCAAAAATTAGGAAAAACGGCCAAGAAATTGGCAAATAGGAGAAAGACAAATAGCCCTCTCTAGCAGTCACAGATGAATTGGGTATGGTGACACTATATCGCTTTAGTGAAAGTTCCAAACAAGAGAGGTCATATTTGAGTTGATGTAGTTTGGATGGAGATAAGAAAAAAGCAAGCCAAACTGTGAAGTTGAAGATTGAAGGGTAACTTGGTTACTCAGAAGTAGGTCCAGGGCTTTGGGAGCGAACAAATGGAAACCATAAATGAGAAATTTCCCTTCATGTCTCATACTATCCACTTAGAATCCAGTGAAAAGTAACAAAGAACAGTGAGAGGTTTTTTTTGTTGTTATTATTGTTAATGTACAATTACTTGAACAACATTACGTTTACTAGACTCTTCCTATTACCAAGTCTCCCCACATATCCCATTACACTCATTGTCCATCAGTGTAGTAAGATGCTATAGAGTCATTACTTGTCTTCTCTGTGTTATACTGCCTTTCCCATGTCCACTCCCCCTGCTACATTATGTGCGCTAATTGGAATGTCCCTTTTTCCCTTATCCCTCCCTTCCCACCCATCCTTCCCAGTCCCTTTCTTTGGTAACTGTTCGTCCATTTTTGGGTTCTGTGAGTTGGCTGCTGTTTTGTTCCTTCAGTTTTTTTCTTTCTTCTTATACTCCACAGATGAGTGAAATCATTTGGTACTTGTCTTTTTCTGCCTGGATTATTTCACTGAGCATAATACCCTCTAGCTCCATCCATGTTGTTGCAAATGGTAGGATTTGTTTTCTTCTTATGGCTGAATCATATTCCATTGTGTATATGTATCACCTCTTCTTTACCATTCATCTACTGATGGACACTTAGGTTGCTTCCATTTCTTGGCTATTGTAAATAGTGCTGTGATAAACATAGGGGTGCATATGTCTTTGTCAAACGGGGCTGCTGTATTCTTAGGGTAAATTCCTAGAAGTGGAATTCCTGGGTCAAATGGTATTTCCATTTTGAGCTTTTTGAGGAACCTCCATATTGCTTTCCACAATGGTTGAACTAATTTACATTCCCACCAGCAGTGTAGGAGAGTTTCCCTTTCTCCACACCTCACCAAGATTTGTTGTTGTTTGTCTTTTGGATGGTGGCGATCCTTACTGGTGTGAGGTGATATCTCATTGTGGTTTTAATTTGCATTTCTCTGATGATTAGCAATGTGGAGCATCTTTTCATGTGTCTGCTGGCCATCTGAATTTCTTCTTTGGAGAACTGTCTATTCACCTTCTCTGCCCATTTTTTAATTGGCTTATTTGCTTTTTATTTGTTGAGGTGCATGAGCTCTTTATATAATTTGGATGTCAACCTCTTATTGGATATGTCATTTATTAATATATTCTCCCATACTGTGTGATGTCTTTTTGTGGGGTCCTTTGCTTTACAGAAGCTTTTTATTTTGATAAACTCCCACTTGTTCATTTTTGCTTTTGTTTCCCTTGTCCGGTGAGGTATGTTCATGAAGAAGTTGCTCATGTTTATGTCCAAGAGATTTTTGCCTATTGTTTTTTTCTAAGAGTTTTATGGTTTTATGACATGCACTCAGGTCTTTGATCCAGTTTGAGTTTACTTTTGTGTATGGGGTTAGACAGTGATCCAGTTTCATTCTCTTACATGTAGCTGTCCAGTTTTGCCAACACCAGCTGTTTAAGAGGTTATCATTTCCACATTGTATATCAATGGCTCCTTTATCATATATTAATTGACCATATATGCTTGAGTTTATATCTGGGCTCTCTAGTCTGTTCCATTGGTCTATGGGTCTGTTCTTGTGCCAGTACCAAATTTTCTTGATTACTGTGGCTTTGTAGTAGGGCTTGAAGTCAGGGAACATAATTCCCCCTGCTTTATTCTTCCTTCTCAGGATTCTTTTGACTATTTGGGGTCTTTTGTGATTCCATATGAATTTTAGAATGATTTGATCTAGTTTATTGAAAAATGCTGTTGGTATTTTGATAGAAATTGCATTGAATCTGTAGATTGCTTTAGGCAGGATGGTCATTTTGACAATATTAATTCTTCCTATCCATGAGCATGGGATGTGTTTCCATTTATTGATTTCTTCTTTAATTTCTCTCATGTGTCTTGTAGTTTTCAGAGAAGTCTTTTACTTCCTTGGTTAGATTTATTCCTAGGTATTTTATTCTTTTTGATGCAATTGTGAATGGAATTGTTTTCCTGATTTCTCTTTCTGCTCGCTCATCATTAGTGATAGGAATGCAACAGATTTCTGTGTATTAATTTTGTATCCTGCAACTTTGCTGCATTCAGATAATAGAGCTGATAGTTTGGGAGTGGATTCTTTAGGGTTTTTTATGTATAATATCATGTCAACTACAAACAGGGACAGTTTAACTTCTTTCTTGCTGATCTGGATGCCTTTTATTTCTTTGTGTTGTCTCATTGCTGTGGCTAGGACCTCCAGAACTACGTTGAATAAAAGTGGGGAGCGTGGGCATCTTTGTCTTGTTCCCGATATTAAAGGAAAAGCTTTCAACTTCTCGCTATTAAGTATGATGTTGGCTGTGGGTTTGTCATATATAGCCTTTATTATGTTGAGGTACTTGCCCTCTATATCCATTTTGTTGAGGGTTTTTATCATGAATGGATGTTGAATTTTGTCGAATGCTTTTTCAGCATCTATGGAGATGATCATATGGTTTATGTCCTTCTTTTTGATGTAGTGGATGATGTTGATGGATTTTTGAATGTTGTAACATCCATGCATCCCTGGAATGATTCCCACTTGATCATGATGGATGATCTTTTTTATGTATTTTTGAATTGTTTGTTAATATTTTGTTCAGTATTTTTGCATCTATATTCATCAGGGTTATTAGTCTGTAATTTTCTTTATTTGTGGTGTCTTTGCCTGGTTTTGGTATTAAAGTGATGTTCGCCTTGTAGAATGAGTTTGGGAATATTCTCTCTTCTACTTTTTGTTAATTTTTAAGGAGGGTGGATATTAGGTCTTCACTAAATGTTAAATAAAATTCAGCAGTGAAACCATCTGTTCCAGGGATTTTGTTCTTAGGTAGTTTTTGGATTACCAATTCAGTTTCTTTGCAGGTAATTGGTCTATTCAGATTTTCTGTTTTTTCCTGGGTCAGCCTTGGAAGGTTGTATTTTTCTAGAAAGTTGTCCATTTCTTCTATGTTATCCAGTTTGTTACCATATAATTTTTCATAGTATTCTCTCATAATTCTTTGTATTTCTGTGGTGTCCATAGTGATTTTTCCTTCCTCACTTCTGATTCTGTTTATGTGTGTAGACTCTCTTTTTTTCTTTGTAAGTTTGGCTAGGGGTTTATCTATTTTGTTTATTTTATCGACAAAACAGCCCCTACTTTCATTGATTCTTTCTCTTGTTTTATTCTTCTCAGTTTTATTTATTTCTGCTTTAATCTTTACTATGTCCCTCCTTCTACTGACTTTGGGCCCCATTTGTTCTTCCTTTTCTAGTTTCATTAATTGTGAGTTTAGACTGTTCATTTGGGGTTGTTCTTCTTTCCTGAGGTAGGCCTGTATTGCAATATATTTCCCTCTTAACACAACCTCTGCTATGTCCCACAGATTTTTTGGTGTTGAATTTTTGTTGTCATTTGTCTCCATATATTGCTTGATCTCTGTTTTTATTTGTTCATTGATCCATTGGTTATTTAGGAGCATGTTGTGAAGCCTCCATGTGTTTGTGGGCTTTTTCATTTTCTTTCTGTAATTTATTTCTAGTTACATACCTTTGTGATCTGAGAAGATGGTTGGTACAATTTCAATCTTTTTGAATTTACTGATGTTCTTTCTGTGGCCTAGTATATAATCTATTCTGGAAAATGTTCCATGTGCACTTGAGAAGAATGTGTATCCTGCTGCTTTTGGATGGAGGGTTCTGTAGGTGTCTATTAGGTCCATCTGTTCTAATATGTTGTTCAGTGCCTCTGTCTCCTTACTTATTTTCTGTCTGGTTGATCTGTCCTTTGGAGTGAGTTGTGTGTTGAAGTCTCCTAAAATGAATGCATTGCATTCTATTTCCCCCTTTAATTCTGTTAGTATTTGTTTTACATATATAGGTGATTCTGTATTGGGTGCATAGATATTTATAATAGTTATATCCTCTTGTTGGACTCACCCCTTTATCATTATGTAATGTCCTTCTTTGTCTCTTGTTACCTTGTTTCGATGTCTATTTTGTCTGATACAAGTACGGCAAATTCCTGCTTTTTTCTTCCTATTAGTTGCATGAAATATCTTTTTCCATCCCTTTACTTTCAGTCTGTATATGTCTTTGGGTGTGAAGTGAGTCTCTTTTAGGCATCACATAGATGGTCTTGTTTTTTTTATCCATTCAGTGACTTTGTATCTTTTTATTGGTGCATTCAGACCATTTACATTTAGGGTGATTATCGATAGGTATGCACATATTGCCATTACAGGCTTTAGATTCGTGGTTACCAAAGGTTCAAGGGTAATTCCCTTACTATCTAACATTCTAATTTAACTCAATTCATATGTTATTACAAACACAACCTAAAGGTTCTTTTTTTCCCCTCCTTTTTCTTCCTCCTCCATTCTTTGTATGTGATGAATCTTATTCTGTGCTCTTTGTCTATCCTTTGGGTGACATCTATTTAGCCTTAGGAATACTTCCTTCTATAGGAGTCCCTCCAAAATGCACTGTATAGGTGGTTTGTGGGAGGTAAATTCTCTCAGCTTTTGCTTATCAGAAAATTGTTTAATCCCTCCTTCAAATTTAAATGATAACCTTGCCAGGTAGAGTATTCTTGGTTCAAGGCCCTTCTGTGTCACAGTATTAAATATATCATGCCAGTCCTTTCTGGCCTGTGTCTGTTGAGAAATCTGATGATAGCTGATGGGTTTTCCTTTATATGTGATCTTTTTTCTCTCTCACTGCTTTTAAAAGTTTGTCTTTATCCTTGATCTTTGTCATTTTAATTATTATATGTCTTGATGTTGTCCTTCTTTGGTCCCTTGTGTTAGGAGATCTGTGCATCTCCATAGCTTGAGAGACTATCTCCTTCCCCAGTTTGGGGAAGTTTTCAGTAATTACCACCTCAGAGACACTTTCTATCCCTTTTTCCCTCTCTTCTTCTTCTTTTACCTCTATAATGCAAATATTGTTCTGTTTGGATTGGTCACACGGTTCTCTCAATATTCTTTCATTCTCAGAGATCCTTTATTCTCTCTGTGTCTCAACTTCTTTGTATTACTCCTCTCTAATTTCTATTCCATTTACTATCTCTTCTGCTACATCTAATCTTCTCTTAAACCCCTCCATTGTATGTTTCATTTCTGATATGGAATATCTTTATGATTAAATCTCCATCTTAAATTTGTCCCTGAGTTCTTGAATATTTTTCTGTACCTCCATAAGCATGTTAATGATTTTTATTTTGAACTCTCTTTCAGGCAAATTGTTGAGTTCAGTTTCATTTGGCCCTATTTCTGGGGTTTTTGAGACTTTGGTCTGAACCAGGTTCTTTTGATGTTTCATAATTCTATGTGGTGCCCACTAGTGCCCAGAAACTCCAGTCTCTGGAGCTGCTTAGTTCCTAGAGTGAGGTTGGGGTCATAGGGGAGCAGAGCTGGTGCCTGAGGCAGGTAAAGATCTGCTTCCTGATTCCCGTCTGCGGTGCCTGTCTCCAGTATCAGAGCCAGTGGGCCGAGCACACAGGTGTAGCCTCTGTGCTTTGCGTCTTTATCTATTGTAGGTGGGACCTCCCTCTGGCTGGCCTGATGCCAGCACAGTGACTGGCAGTTTGCGAGGTAGTGCTGTCAGGCCAGGAGGAAGCCTTAGCAGGCTGCGTGTCCCAGTGGGGGGTGTCAGTTCTGAGTAGCCAGCTAGGGGGATGGAGTGCCTGAATCTCCTCAACATTCCCAACCTGCTGAGCAGAGCATGCCCAGACAACCTTGTCCACCTCTCCTTTCTCCCGTGCAGTAAGCTCAGTGTAAACCCCGCCCCTTCAGCAGCTCTCTTGCTGCAAGGAAGCCTCTCAGACCACCCACCTTTGCTTTGTCCCAGAGCGGCCAGATGTGGATCCCATCCTGCACAAATGGCTGGAATCTCGGTCTCTCAAGCCCTCCACCTGTCTGAGCTCCTCAATGTCCAGAGCACCACACAATATAGGTTTCTGCTCACAAAGCAGACCTCTAGGGCTAGGTGTTCAGCAGTACCAGGCTTCCACATCCTCCCCACTCTGTTTCTCTTCCTTCCACCAGTGAGCAGGGGTGGGGGAGGGGCTTGGGTCCTGCCGGATCAAGGCTTCCGTATGTTTCCCTGCTTCATGAAGTCTGCTCTGTTTGTGAGGTCTGTAGGCAGTCTGGTCTGCTTTCTTTCCTGTTGCTGTTTTAGGGTTACTTGTATTAACTATATTTTTGTACTATTTGTGGTTTTGGGAGGAGTTCTCCCTCTCACCTCTCATGCTGCCATCTTGAATCTCCAATCAAACAGTGATAGTTTTTATTACTAGTTCAGAAATAGCATCTCTCTCTTCACTCCTCAGCATTGTTCAGAGAGGAAAAATAACGTTGAAACCCTATTTCTATTTTCATACCCAGCAATAAAACCTACATCACCTCTTTTTTTCTCACCAAACAGATTAGCTTGCCTTTTTTACTATCTTCAACTGTTCCCAGTTTCCTAGTCACAATTCACTTTTGCATATTGTTACTTTCGCAGTTTATTAGTAAGAATGTACTAGATGGGGCTTTGATCTTGCCCTAAGGGCTCTGAGACTAATTCCACATCATTCTCTTTTTGTTGTTTAGAGTCCCTCAGCCCAGCTGCTGCAGCTCCTTGTTTCTTATCATATCCCCGAAGCCTATTTGCTGTCAGTGTCTGAGCTGCAAAACAACTCTTCACATGCTTATGAAAATTTCGATATTGCTTGTTCTCCTCACCAATTGCAACATTCATAATGCTCTCTAAATTGTAATCAGGATTTTGGTCTTTGTTGTCAAACCATGTGTTACAATTTCAATAACTGACTTGCACTCTGTATTCAAGATGCTTTGTTGGCAATTTTGTTAAAATTTAAATGTTGCTTTCAAGAATTTCTGGGAGTCCTCAGTATGTTGCTTCAGTTCCCTTTCAGTCCACATATTAGGTTGTCATGAGTTGCAGAGGGAGTTATAATTACATTAAGTACTTAGTGTTCATTATACTTTAAGACTCAGTCCATGTTGTGGGACTATCAGATCAGTTCAGAAAAGGGATTTCCTCCAGCACTCAGCCCAACACTTCTTGTCTCATCTATCCTTTTTTATAGGTGATGGATACAGAATAATTCTCTTTCAGCCATGATTTAAATGGGCTTTAAATCATGGCTTACCATATTACATTTAAGCTTTATCTTGTCTAGACCATGATATCATCAGACATCAATAAAGACTTAAAATATTGATTTTTCTCTGCTGATCCTTTCAAAAGGCCACTTTCTGATCAGAAAGGCTACCCCAAAGTTGTGAGGCCAAGGTAAGGAAAAGATATTCTCTTCCAAGCTTCTTCCAATCCTCTCCCCTCCAGTCACTGTATGTGTGTTTTACATAAATCTAGGGGTTGCTGTGTTACAGAAATAAGTGTCTATTTTGTAAGGATCTTATAAATTTGAGCATATCAAGAGAGGGAGAGCAATTTTGGTGTCAGTTCCCCAGGAAAATCAGGAAACCAATGGAGAAATGTAAGGCATAGAGACCTACTGCATTGATGCCCAGGATCTGAGCATGGTACAGGCTAAATGGGGTCTGACTACAGGAAGCAAGAGCTTGGAAGGAGGAAGCCATGTGGTAAACAATAAACTGGAAATGAACAAAAATACACACTGCAGAGCAGATACTCTAGGTTTATACTATCCTCCGTGTGTCTTTTACCTTGGCTGTGTTTTAGCTTTCAGTAAATTATTTAAATGACCCCCTTTTCCTAACAAAGTTTTTTTCATTTAAAGCATCAGATATGCCTAAACTTGGACCAATGTGTTTAAATAAAAGAACAAGGCTTGGAGATCCATGCGTCAGAGCCGGTAGGAATCAGTGAGGCTGCACCAGGAGATGGTGAATTTTTAGAGAGAAATTGTTGTTGCATAGTTTAGCTTTGCCTCTCCACATGGCAATTCTACTTCCAATGTACATTTTAGAAGTTTGGGGGCTCATTTTTACTAAGAAAAGAACTTTAATTTGTAAAAGACTAGAATTTTTTTTTAATTGTAAAGGTGAACAGGGTCTGGAGAGTGCGTTGCTTCAGGATGAAGTCTCAGTAGCCACAGCCATAGGAATTTTCAACCTAATCTTAGAGGACCAAGTCCTCATTACCTTCAACATGTGTTCCTCAGCACAAAGAAAATGCTCTGTAAATGTTTGTTGTCCTGATTCTGAGTTTTTCTTGTCTCTCTGGCTGCTCTCTACTCTTCCATTTGTCTCAAGTATCTTTCTTAACATAGAACCTTCTTTCAGATACCAACTCCTGACGGATGCAGCAGTAGTCTTGACACTTGCAGTCAATTCTCCAAGATGAAAGGTCATATGTCCAGTTTGTGGCTTTGCCTCCAATAATCTAGGCTGTTACAGATGGGCAACCTATAACTAATGGGTGGTGTGCAAGCCTCCAGGGAGGTATCTTTCCACTGAGGAATACTATCTCAAAGTAAAACACTCACAGAGCACTCTGCTTGCCAGAATATTTAGATAAATCTGAAAAAAATCAAGATCAGTATAGTAAAGAGTTCAAAAAAAATTGATGACATACACAGACATTATTTTTGCATCTTTTACATAGCTTCATCTTTATAGCCCTGGAGTTCCACGAATTGGTTATTTTAACATTAGACTAGATATAAGTGGGGAATTGTGATTTTGGCTTAACTTAACTCATCTGAAATCATACTCTCGGACTCTGATACAAATATCTGAAATAATCGTAGCACAGTAGTTGAAAATGCTGACCCTGGATGTTGGTTCCTTCCCTTGACCCCATTTCCACGGCTTCATTACTGTTTACTTGCACAAGTTGTTTAAATCTTTGTGTTTTGATTTCCTCTAGTACTTAATTCACACATTAAGAGAAGAAAATGGGTTAGAAAAATGTCAGGTATATGGTAAGTGTTCAGTAAATATTGACTGATAACCATTTTGATAGCAGTTGAATTTCATGTTATTATTTTTCCTCATATATGTGGTTTTGTTTTGACTATCCAATAAAACTATATGCATAGATAATTGTTGAATGAAACACATAAAACAATCTCTTCTTAAACCTTCTTTAATATAAAGATATGCAGTTAAATAGTGTGCTATTCCATGCAAAAGGGGGTATTTGTAGTTATTTGAAAAAATATATATACACCCTTAGATGTCCCTTAGACATCTCAGTCATGTGGCATCTACTTTTGGAACAGTTGAAAGTGAAGGACAGCAGGATGCCATCTATTCAGAGAGATAATATATTAGTATGTGAACTATATGAGGTACGGATTTTTGTCTTTTTTTCCCCACTGCCCTCCCTACACTAATACCTAGAAAATTGCCTGGTACATAAGGGTCATCATTAAATATGTTTTGTGTAAAGAATATGCAATATAATTAAGATCGTGAACAAAAAAGACCCTCAGTGATTTCAAATAAGAACCATAAATCAAAATCTTACAGGCAAATGCTCTGGTTGTTATTGAAATCTGTTTCTCAGAGGGGCAGCTCTGAGTATAGCACATTCCAGGTGAAGTTATAATGGGTGGTCACTGATTACACAAAATGTAAGTAGTAATTTTTCTCAAAAGATAGTATTTTCAAATGACATAACCCTAAAAAAATCTGTAGAAGTGCCGAGACTTTTTAGGACTGTCATCAAGAAAGGCAGGAAGACATCCTTAAATTCTAAGAAATAAAATAATAAAAGCAAAATAATATGGATATTTTGAGATAGGAAAAAAGGAGAACCAAATAGGAAAAAGTTTTTTTATGCCAGAAAAAGAAAGAACACTCAAAGCACAGGTGGATATCACAGTTATAGGGGATTTTCCTGTTGCATGATGCCCTCCTTAAGCCTGTCTTTTCATGAAAACTGGCTCAGTATTATAGTAAAATAAAAATGCAGAAAATAAGAACTTGAGAAAACTGCCATTGTGCTTTCTAGACATTCAAAGAGAGGCAGAAACAATCTTGGATGGCAGAATTTCAGTACTATTTTTCTTATGCATTTGTAAATACTAATATTTTCTCAGAGTGTCATCTTCTGTTTCCTCTTTCTTTCATAACCTAATCTACAAACAACAAATATACTTTAACAGAAAAAAAGGAAAGGGTTAAAAACATAATTTTAACAGAAACCAAAACTATATTAAAAAATTGATCAGTATCACAAATAATCAGAGAAATATATAGCAATAGTATATTTCCCATTAACAAATTAACTAAAGATTTGAGGAAATGCCATTTCATGTTAATCAGGGATGGTAACAGAGAGGCATTTATAAATATTCTATAGGAGTACAAATTGATACACACTTTCTGGAAATCAGTATGAGGATATGTATGAATAGTTTGAAAATCCGCTCTTTGATCTAGAAAAAAAATTTTTTATTTATCCATATACTGAAGAAATAAGAGAGTGATGTCAAAGTTTCTTGCATAAAGATGATGATAACTTTATAGTGGTGAATTTTTCAAAATAATCTGAAAATTATAAATGATATATTTATTTGTTAATATTTATTTTCATATCTTATTCTAGTAAGATTTAATGCAAATGAATGATCAAATTCATTTTAATCACATGATGGGTACTGTGTATCTTGATATTAAAGTGTATATGCAGTGATTTTTGGAAATGTTTTATGGTTAACTAAAAACACCAGAAACCACAGTTTAATGTATTATTAGTTACAAAAATAAGTGGATAGAAGAAATTAAGAGATGAAAAACAGATTCCAAAATGTTAATGTCATTGCCTTTGGTGAAAATATTAAGAATGATCATCTAGAGAACATTTCACACAGCAATGATATAACACATTGTTATCTATAATTTTTAATGGAATATTTACCAAGATAGACTACATTCTCTGCTTAAAAAAACTTCAGTAAGTTTAAAAGGATTTAAGTTATCAAAAAATAGCATACAATATTGTTATATAAAAGAGTGGAATAAATTAGAGTAACAGAAGTATATCTGTTAAATTGATAAATTTTGGAAAATAAATAATATGTTTACAAAAAATCTACAGGCCAAAAAGAAAATAAAAATGGAAAATAAGAAAATATTTGCTACTGAATACAAAAACTCATGATATGTAGTAATTAAAGGGAAATTTATAGCACTAAACAACTATATTAAAAAACCAAGAAAGGTTTCAAATCAATTACATGCACACACATCTTAAGAAACTACTTAAGGAAGGCAAATAAAATATAACATAAGTAGAAGAAAGGATATAATAAAGATCAGAGTGGAAATCAATGACCTATAAAACAAAACAAAATGACTTTTGGTGATTTTTTTGAGGATATCAATAAAGTTAACCTCTAGCAAGACTGATTAGGAGGAAAAAAAAAAGAGCACCTAAGTAAACAATATCAAGAATGAGAGAGGTGGTATCACTACAGAATTGAAAGATACTTAAAGGAAGAACTAAGTCACTGGGAGACATACCATGATAACTGACAATAAAATTCAATTTTCTTAACTATCAAATCTCCCCAAAGTGACCTATAGATTTAATTCAGGCCTAATCAAAATCCGAGCAAGATTATTTGTATGAGCTAATATGCTGATACTAAAATTGATAAAGAAATGCAAAGGATCTAGAATAGTTAAAGCAATTTTAATATGAAAAATTGGGAGAATTTAGCCCACCTGACTTCAAGACTTATCATAAAACTATAATAAAGACAGTACGGTATTGACTCAAGAGAGACAAAGAGATCAACTGAGGTGGATAGAGAAACAGAAATAGATTCTCACACATAACAGCAATTATTTTTTAAAATAAAGGTGCAAAAACAGTCTGCTTTCAAAAAAATGAACATCTACCATACTTTACACTATATATAGAAATTAAGTAAAATGAATGTTGGATCTTCATAAAATACATAGAAGAAAACAGGAGAAAATGTTTGTATTTGAGTTCAGCAAATTTCTTAGATTATACACTAAAAGCAAGATCTATAAAGAAATCATTGCTAAATTAGACTTCATAAAATTTAGAACCTTTGCTCTTCAAAAAAATACTAGAAAGAGAATGAAAAGACAGGGCACAGTCCAGGAGAAAATGCTTGTAAAACATGTACTTGGTAAAGGACTTAGATGAAGAATATATATAAGAAAATTCACAAAACAGTGCAAAAACAACAAATCCAACTGAAAAAACGGGTAAAACATTTGAACAGACACTCCGCCAAAGTAGTTATATGGATGGCAGATAAGCCAATAAAAAGATACTCAACATCATTAGTTGTTTAGAAAATGTAAACTGAAAAAACAATGAGATACTACCACATACCCGTTTGAATGTCTAAAAAAGACAGGCAATACCAAATGTCGCTAAGGATATGGGGCAAGTGGAGATCTCCTTCATTGCTTTTGGGGATGTAAAATAGTACATCCACTTTGGAATAAGTTTGTAAAACTTGTTTGACGGTTTTTTACAAAGTTAAACATATCCCTACTTCATTAGGAAGTTATCTCACTACTTTATATTTACCCAAAGGAGAATATATACATCCATACAAAAACTATTACACTTGAATGTTTATAGCAGCTTTACTTCTAATAAGCAAACGCTCAATACAACAGGAAAGTTCACCAACAAATGAATGGATAGAAAATTGTAGAATATCCATACATTAAAATACTACTCAGAAATAAAAAGGAATTGGGCTATTTATATATATACAACAACATGGATGAATCTCAAAATAATTATACTGAATGAACAAAGCCAGCAAAAGCCAGTGTATGCCACATTATTCTATTTGTATAAAATCCTAGAAAATGCAAATTAATTCATACTGACAGAACACTGAGTGGTTGCCTGGGCATGCAGAGTACAGCAAAGGGAGAGATGGAGGGACAACAAATGGGTGCAGAAAACTATTTTGTGTGATGGACATATTCATTGTCTTGATGTGTGATTATGTTTTTACAGCTATATACATATGCTAAACTTACCAAATTGACAATTTAAATATGAGCAATTTATTGTAACTCAATAAATCTGTTAAAAAAATTTTAAGTATCCTTGAGGATAATATTTTTGAGTAAGAACCGAGTGAGTGGGTTTGTTCTATCCAGACTTTTTATAACGCTGCTTTAAATAAGCTAGTGTGATATACATGTAAAGATAGAGCAGTGGAATCAAACAGTGATCCCAGAAAAAGATCCAAGCATATGTGAAGTCTTAATTTATAAAGAGTGCTACTCCAGAGCTGGGAAAGGAAAATACTTTTCAATAAATCATTTTATATCCATAAAATTAAAAATGAAATTTGGCTCCTACCTCATGTCATACACAAAACTATCTTTTATGTAGAAAAAGATCAAAATAATACAGAATCTGGAGGACAATACGGAAGAATAGCTTCATGACCTCAGATGAGTAAAATATACCTCAAACAAAACAAAAACTCTAATCAGGAGATTAAGATGAACAAATTTGAGAACTAAGATAGTTTATCAAAAAGTTCCTATTAAGAGAATGAAAAGCAAACTATAGTCTTAGTGAAGAAATTTCCAATGCATGAAATATATTTTACATCTTACCTAAGATCTAAAATCAATAAGACAAAAATAGACAACTAAGCAGAAAATGAGCAAATGATTTGAAGAGGCATGAGAGTATTTAAATGGCCATAAATCCATGAAAAACTGGTCCTGCTCATTGGCAACTGGAGAAATGGAAAATTACACCACAGTGACATTCTACTACATACCCTGTAGAATGACTAAAATTTGTAATACCTCTTATCATCATTGAAATATTATGTCCATTAATCTAGTGAACAAGTTTATTTCATTCTCCTGTTATTAGCACTGTTTTCCCTAAGTCCCCAGACATCATAGAGAAACTTCTAACTCTAGTTGGTGCTATTTAAGAGAATGTCTGGTGCTATTCATCAAGTCAATTTTGCATTTCACAGGCAAGATTCTTTGCACACTTCACTGTAATATATAATTTCAAGACTATGTGTTATTTCTTATTCATTAATGAATATCCTTATTCTTTGAGGAGTAACACAGCAGAATATGACACTGCTTATTTTTCTTCTATTGTTTACATTGTTTTTTACTGAAGTATTGTTGACACACAGTCTTATATTAGTTTCAAATATACAACACAGTGGTTCAAAAGTTACCCATATTATTAAATCCTCACCCCTTCTAGTGTGGTTACTATCTATCAACATAGAAAGATGTTACAGAATCATTGACTATATTCTCTATTATGTACTACCATCCTCGTGACCAGCTTGACATTGTTTTTTAGTGCAAGAAATAAGTACAGTTTAATGGTTACCCTCAGGTTCTGGACTACCTGTTCAAATACCTTATAAGGTGAGTGATAAAGTCCCTTCACATCTTTGTGCCTCAGTCTTCTCATATGCAAAATTAGAGTTGTATCTATTGCATAGTGTTGTGGTGAGGATTCATTATATATATAAAGCAGTTGGGACAAATCAAAGAACAAATAAAGCATGAAGATAAAAAGAAAACTAGTTTTAGCCACAAACTAAAAAATGGAATACTATTAATTTTGATATTCCATAGATTGACATCATCTCCCTCCAACTCATAACCATAATGCAATTTGTATGTTTTTAGTTCATTTTAGTTTTGCTGTGTTATTTACCTTTATTGTTTAGTTTGTGTGCTTCTGAAACTTATAAATGGAATAATATGCTACATAATCCTCTATATCATGCTTTTTTCCATCCATTGATATGTTTCTGATATTCTTTGATGCTTATGGCAACAGACCACTCATTTTCACTCTTATATAGAATTCTATTGTGTGAGTATACTCAAATCTATATCTAGTTTTACGTTTTGGTCATTTTTAGTTTTTGTAATTTGGAGTCTAGATATGGCATATATATATATATATTAAACAGGTGTCTTGGGATGCATACTCGAGAATTATCTAAGATTTACTTAGGAAGAATCTCCAATATGCCTGAATATCCACATAGAGGCATATCTCATTTTATGATGGTGCTTCACTTCATTCTGCTTCTCAGATACTCCATTTTTTTTCAAATTGAAGGTTTGTGGCAACTCTGCCTAGAGCAAGTCTGTTGGCTCCATTTCCCCGACAGCATGCTCTCATTTCATGTATCTGTATCATACTTTGGTAATTTTTCCAATATTTCAAATTTTTTCATTACTATTATATTTATTGTGGTGTCTGTGACCAGTGATTCTGATGGGCTGAAAGCTCAGAGGATGGTGAGCCTTTTTTAGCAATAAAGTACTTTTTAATTAAAGCATGTACATTTTTTTAGGCATAATGCTATTGCACACTTAATAGACTATAGCATAGTAGAAGCATAACTTTTATATATACAGAGAAACCAAAAAATGTATTTGACTCCCTTTATTGTTATATTTGTTTTATTGCAGTAGTCTGGAACTGAATGCACAATATATCCAAGGTATACTCCACAAGATAATTGCAAATTATTTTTCAAGATACTGTATTAATTTACTGTCCCACCAGCTAACAAGTGTTAATACCAGAACTTCCCTTTTTTTTTTAACTGGTGGGTATAAAATTTCATTTCATTAGGACTGAGATTTGCATTTCCCAGATTACTAGTAAAGCAGAACTTCTAAAATTTTTCATTGGTCTTGCAAGTTTCCTTTTCTGTGGAATATCCTCTATGAGGAATCAGGATAAATTTGATATTCAAAGCCTTCTGTTATTTCAGATTATATTATTATGTTCCAATTATATATCATAGAATGTTCTAATACATTTTTAGAAAATGTCTAAATTATAAAGAAAAGGTACACAAAAATTTGAGTATATTATAGCTATTTTTATTACTGAAGGACTTTTTCATTATATATTAATAATTTCAAGCAGAACAGCTAAACTTTGAATTATAGTGTTGAACTATGATGCTTATAGCAAGTTCATTATTTGTAGCTGAGTTTCTTGATGAATCAAATCTAAATTCCTATAGGGACTGACATATAGCAACAACTTAATATAAATATTTTTTTAATTTTTATTTTGCATTTATTAATGTAGAATTACATGAGAAATATTATGGTTACTAGACTCCCCCTATTATCAAGTCCCCACCACATACCCCATTACAGTCACTGTCCATCAGCGTAGTAAGATGCTATAGAATCACTACTTGTCTTCTCCATGTTATACTGCCTTCCCTGTATCCCCCCCTTCACTACATTATGTATGCTAATTGTAATACGTCTTTTTCCACCTTATCCCTCCCTTCCCACCCAACTTCCCAGTTCCTTTCCCTTTGGTAACTGTTAGTCAATTCTTGGGTTCTGTTAGTCTGTTGCTGTTTTATTCCTTCAGTTTTTTCTTTATTCTTATACTCCACAGGTTTACCCTAAGAATGCAGCAGCCCAGTTTGAAAAAGATATATGCACCCCTATGTTTATTGCAGCACTATTTACAATAGCCAAGAAATGGAAGCAACCTAAGTGTCCATCAGCAGATGAATGGATAAAGAAGATGTGGTACATATACACAATGTAATATTATTCAGCCATAAGAAGAAAACAAATCCTACCATTTGCAACAACATGGATGGAGCTAGAGGGTGTTATGCTCAGTGAAATATAAATATTTTAAAATAAATCAATTGATTCTCTTAATGTAAAGCAAGAAAAGCTGTGGAAGAATAAATATAAATGAAGTTAATGTTAAACATTCTTCCATTAATATCCATCAGTGGGACAGTATTTTCCAATTTATATGTACACTGTGTTTAGAGGAAAGAACTAATATTATGTAAGATACTCTGGTAAAATATGCCTGACTAGTTATTTAGACAGATCAGTTAATGGTGAGTAAAAATACTAGCTTTTCTCTGGTTTCCCACTATGTCGATTAAAGAATATTTTCTATGTTGGAAATAGATAAGAATTTGACCTTAAATAGCATTTTCTGTTTTTTCAGTATTGTTCAGGTATTTTCCTGGGCAGTGACTTAATGAGGGTGGCTTAGAATGACTAGACAAGCAATGAATAAAGACATTTTAGCTCACTTTGACAATAAAATTATTTCATTAAGAGATGAATAATTGTAAGAACATCAAGATTCATGTATACAGGACATCCAATTCACATAGCCTCAATTTTTTTATCTGTGTGGCATGAATCAGTGCAGTACAGCACTCTGGCGCTATATCAGGTCAAGCACCACTCTGGTGCTGTATCATTTGATGGAATAACGTTGCTTCTTCATCATTGGATGTGCATGATTCAGAAAAGAGATCCCAGCAAAATCCCTCATACACAGATTGTAATTATAAATTACAATCTTTTTCACATTTGTTGAAGCAATTTCTCTCTAGTACATTTTACTTCTTGTTTTGCAATGACAATTGCATTTGGGAATTTAGAAGAAAATAAGGGTTGAATTACCACTTACACCACTAAAAATTTTTAAGACATTTGATGAATCAATTTTTATGTCCTTGTCTTAGTTTCCACAAAGGTACTATGGAAATATTATTAGTCATCTCCTAACTTCTTTTTTGAGATGTTTGGGGGATGCACACATATTTTTTAAGCATCTGAGTTAGGTATATGATATGCAGTTTAAGTTTACACAGTAAGAGAAAGTCATAGTAAAAGCTACAACAAACTGCAGGTGGCTTTTACATTTGCTCTCACTTCTCAGAAAATTTAAAATTGGTGGCAAAGAATTTCTTGGCAATTCATAAAAGAAAAACTAATCTTAACAATTTGTTTCTTGAAGGTAATGTTCGGTAATAACACCCAGCCAACATCGAAACTTTTCCACGATGATCTAACTGCCAGAAAATAGCTTGTGAGGTTTTGCTCTGCTAGTTCTTTTAGAAGAAGTGAATTTGCTTACAGGTTTGTGGAAACCTTTTTGAATATAGCCTCTTGCCGGAAGCTCAAAATTATTTAGTGCTGACTGTAATTGTATCTTGGAGGAGGTAACTGACAGCATGTTGACTAGTATTGCCAAAAATAAAGCTTTTAGGTTTCCTGAGAACACATTTTAAAATACTGGTTTTTGCCTGAAGATTATCTAGCCTGTCAAAGAATCCCTTGGATTTTTTAAAATAAGAAAATATATTTGTAAGGGTGAGGTGTTAAATTTTCTTTAAAAGTGTTTTTCCAATAATTTGGAGGCTAGAAAAATTAAAAGGAAAATGATTCAAGGTTTAACAAAACAGTTAGTTAATGCTGAGATGTTTCTTCTTTAGCATCATTTATAACAGTTTCTTTCACAAACAAAAATTACAAATCATCCAAATATCCAGGTCTATGTATATACAAAAAGGACAGCAACTTCTTATTTTTGGCATATTATGTACAATATTCTTTCCTATAATAATAATCATAATAATACATTTTTTCCTGATGACTGATTTGTTTTTGTCTCAGGAAACCTATTAATGTCTTATGTTAATTGCATTCTGTTTATGATTTTTATTGCATATCATATCGAAAAATCTACATAATCCTTTAGAACAGCAATGAATTTATTGTATTTCATTTATTAACAAGGCCTGTTATGCCACAGGAACTAGTAGAAAAATGAACCATCTATCATCATCATTTTCATGGAAATGAGCATATTTCCATCTTGAATCCACTTATTTAATCTAGTTATGAATGGTTCTGAGTAATTTTTTGGTGGGTAAGAAGTCCTGAGATAGGCTAAGCTTGGAATCACAATTTTTCTATAAAAACAGATCTGGAACTGGAAGCCAGTCATTAGAGAATCATGCTACATTTCTGTACTTTTGATTCTTATCAGATCATGAAGTTTATTTTATTTTACTATGTTGGCTCTCTCTGCTATCTCAGTACTATACAGAAGATATATATAAAGCCACTACCTGAAATAAGTAGAAAATTTTGACATTATGTTTTTATAAATTTCTAAAAATTATCCTGTGTAGTTACCAATAAATTATGTATGGGTTATTCATAAAATTAATTAACCCTCTTACATTGTGTCTGTATGTTTATTACTATTATTCTTCCTTATTATTTATCAGCTATTCCTACTGTCCATTGTGTGTGCTTAGAAAATGTGGTAGCAGAGATAGGGATGCAAATAGTGAGAATAGCTGCTGCAAAATATTACTAATATTATCTTAACTGAAAGGAAATATGCTAAGAACTTATTATCTTAAACTGAGAGAAAATTACTAGCCTTCATCATTTAAATTAGGTACTGATAACTTTTAATTTTAATATTAACGCAAAATGCCATATATATGTTCAGAGGTATATATTATTTCTTGATATAAATCTTTACCTAAACTGAAGTTTGGAAATCATTGTTCCAGTGATAAAGAATCCAGACAAAAGTCTGCGAAAGACCTAGGTTTTTCACTCTTAACTGGAATAGCACGGCATCACATTGACACCGCTACATTTTGAGGTTGAAAAACACAATGACTTAGTGAGCCTCATATTCTACCTCTGCTACATGCATACAGCACCATCAATCCCTAACTAGATCAGAAGGATAATATTGAGAAAGATCATTTACTTGAACACAACTAATGTTTTTTAAAGATAAGTATAGTGCAAAGTAAAGCTGTCTTATTCTCACTCATTCCTGCCGCGCACACTGTCCTTCCATTCACTAAGGAAACGTATCTCAGTGGTATCAGTACCAATTCAAAAAACAGTCTTCTTGCACAGGTAAAAGAGTCAAGCTAAGAATATCATTAATTCAACTCATTTATAATCTATTTGGTTTGAGAATTTTCCTAAACCTAATTATATATTTTCAAGGGCATTAATTAAGACATTTTCAATAGCACTAGAAAAACTGAAGTTACTGAAATAAAATACTTAGAATCTTCTCTAAAGGTTCAAAATAGACAAGATCATTACATATCATGTTAAATTGTCATGGATTTTTTTCTTGCATAATTGTCTGATTTGTAGCCAAACATCATTTTATTTTAGGTATAAACCAAGAAAAATCACTTTTGCTTAGTCTCCTTGAAATCTAAAATGTGTTCTAGGAGAGAGTCTGCTCTTCAGAAAGATTTCAAGCTTTTTCACTGATTAAAATTTATAAGATTCTTAGTGCAAAAATCCCATTATACCTTTTAATTCTTTGTTTCAAACCACGATCTTGAAGAAAAACCTATATTCAAATACAAAAGTATGTATTTCTCAGAAGTAGTAATGAGAATAGGCTACTTTCACCAAAAGCAAAGCAAGGTTTCATGTTTGTAAATGCTGAATTACCCTGAAAAATTATAGGCAAAATATCAACTGATACTTGAAAATAATTAGCATTTTAAAAACACATTAAGAAAAAAAAACACATTAAGGAAAGATCTAGAATTACCCTATTTGATTTACTCTTCTCAAGACAATGTAAACTGGTGATGTGTATAACACTATGCATATTAGGATTTATATACTTTAGTAGGACTAGTGAGGAAATTAACTTGTCAGCTGTGCTTTGATTTTTCTCTTTTATACAAACATCCAGAACAGTTCTGTTCCTCATTACACTTAGGGGTGTACTTAGTACTTTTTGTGAAAAATATTTAAATTACCTAATTATTAAAAATATTTAAATATTATAAATAAAGTTTAATTCCTTTTTGGCCAGGCAAAAAAATCCAGCCTTTGCCCAAGAAATAAGCACAGTTTGATTGGCATCCTTTCTTACCTGTATTTTGAAAAATAAATGATAAGCTTTGGTGAGGATGAAATGAAATGGAAAGCCTCCTGCACTGTTGGTGGGAATGTCAACTGGTGTAGCCATTATGGAAAGCAGTATGGAGATTCCTCAAAAAACTGAAACTAGGAATACCCTTCGGCCCAGTAATTTCACTTCTAAAATGTGGGTAAAATTGTAATATTTCCAGAATCTCTTACCTGGCCTTAGTGCATCTCCATATCAGTAGGTGTTTCCAAGAGGCGGAGAGAAGTAGTCAATCTCCATATCAATAGGTGATTACAAAGAGGGTGGAGAGTGAGCACACACCTGGAGCAGAGAGGTTTGGTGGGGTCCTTTTGCATCTGGGTCATGAGAGACACTGGTGAGCAGAAGTAGATGACTGCTTGTAAGCAATAAACAGGTTTCTCCTACTTTATTTCTCCCTTTGACTGATTTCAGCTTCAAAGGTTATTTGCTCCAAGTTGGGAACATATGTTCCCCCCAGAGTTACATAGGAATTTATCCAAAGAAAACAAAATCCTTGATTCAAAAAGATATATGCACCCCTATGTATATCTCTGCATAATTTACAATAGCCAAGATATGGAGGCAACCTAAGTGTCCATCAATAGATGAATGGATAAAGAAGATGTGGTACATACACACAATGGAATTCTATTCATCCATAAAAGAAAAAAAGAAATCCTGCCATTTGCAACAACATGGATAGATGTAGAGGGAAGTGTGCTCAGTAAAATAAGACAGGCAGAGAAAGACAAATATCATATGATTTCACTTATTTGTGGAAACTAAATACAAAGCAAAACAGAATGAACAAAACAGCAGTAGACTCGTAGACACTGAGAAGTGACTGGTGGTTACTACAGGGGAGAAGTTGGGGTGGGTGGGTGAGGAGGGTGAGGGGGATGAAGAGGCACAAAAATTCTCAATCATAATATAAGTTGGTCATGATGATGGTAGTACAGCATGGGGAAAAGAGTCAATGATTCTGTAAAATCTTTCTATGTTGACAGATAGTAACTGCTCTAGCGGGGATGAGGATTTAATAATAGGGTAACTGTTGAACCACTGTGTTACATACTTGAAACCAATAGGAGATTGTATATCAATGATACTTCAGTAAAATAAATAAATCAGTGGCATTATTCTGTATGTATATTCAAAGAACATGTATTTTTCACTGAGGTAACATCTGCTTCTATGTCAGAACATTTAAATTGGTCTCATTCTCTTTAAATACCAAATAGTAGTCTGTAGTGTAATTGTATCCTACTTTAATTAAAAATTGTTGCTTCCCTAGGCCTACTTGTTGTTTGTGTTTTTTTGCTAGAATAGCATTGCAATGATGTTCTTAGATGGGTCATAAGATGTGCACGATTTTTTTTTGTTTTCTTAATGCCCACCAACTTCACTTTCAGCACATATTTTGGCCCCAGAATTATGTGAGAGAATTCTTTCTTCACACCCTTGACAACACTTTGATACTCAACATTCACATTTTAAAATATCAAATATGTAAAAAATGGTAAGAATAATTTTTATTTGCATTTCCTGATTACTAACGACATTGAGTGAGTTTCCCCCCACATGTTTATGGCCATGTGTTTTAATTTTTCTGTGAATTGTATAGTCCTTTTTCTACTTTAGCATTTGTATTTACATTTGATGTTCTGCAGCTTCCCAAATGTCCAGTGTAAGTGTACTTTTATTTATAAACCTTGGTATTTTTAGTGCATTATTAAAATCTAAAGTTTGCTTCTTACTTTAGGTCCTGACAAAACTTTAGACTGTTCCTATTTTTGTCTTTAAATATTTCTTTAACAAACCACCTTTTTCTTTTTTTGGAGAGCCTTGTTAGAATTATTTTCCCATGCTATCCATCTCCATATTTCTTACATGTTTTTTCAAATTGTTACCTCTTTGTCTTGCCGTATAGGGTCCGAGGTGACTTTCTCAGAACTGCCTTCTAATTACTAACTCTCTCTTCAACTGAGCTCAGTCTCTGAATTTTTGAAGTGTTCTGTTTCAATTTTTATACTTTATGTCCATAACTTCTAATTGACACTTACACATCATTATGTGGTCCTTTTCCACATTTTCTTATGTTTGTACTTGGCTTTTCGGTGAAAAATCACTCCTCTGTTTATCGCTTATAGCATCTGAAAGAGACTTTAAAAAAAATTTTTTAAGGGATTTTTAAAACAGATTTAACAGTCTTTTTTCCCCCAGGTTGTTCCATAAATGTCCTTTAAATCTAGAGTGAAATTGTGACTAATTATGGCATACTGTTTATATTTATTTTATTTGTATACTACTTTAATTTGTGAATTATACAAAGTAGTTGCCTGGAAAATTGCGTAAAAACCAAATATACAGTTTAAAGAATAATTTTACAGCAAATACCCATGAAAACACCACTCAAGAAATGGAAGTAGAATTTTAATTTCTCTTCCATTAAATCAGAGTGGAAAATAAATTTCTTTAAGGCACGTGTAACTCTAAAAATGCTCTTATATGAATTTGGAATTCTTTTTCGAAGCTAATACAGACTAAACTTTTGAAACTATTTCACGTGTGCTTCAGAAAAATATGTTACATCTTATAGAGTTTCATATATGTCATTAAAGTTTGTTAATCTTATTAAGAGTCACTTTCTTTTTTTTTTTTCATTTCATCCCAACCCCCGACCCCCACCACAGGCTCCTGCTGGTTTTAATCTAAGTTTGTGAATGCTTTAGCATGAATATGTTTGTAGACCTAAAGGCTTAGGCAAAATTATTTATTCAACAGGTTGCAATCATAGGTTGAAACGAGCGTGAGCTAACAAGCATATGAAGTGAGATATAAAGTACATCCAAATTCCAGAAGGGAGATAGCAGTCAGACTTCTGAGAATGACCCTCAAGGACCTTGCCCTTGTATAATTAATTCCCTCTTCTGTGGTATGATGGGACATCTCTGCTGTGGCTACATATGTTACATGGCAAAATTTTGCAAATGTAGTTAAAGTTACAAATCAGTTGACCCAGTTTCCTTTTGATAGGGAGGTTTTCTGGGTGGGCCTGGTATAATGAGGTGAGTCCTTTAAAAACAGAGTTTTCTGTGGGTGTTGGCAGAAGAAGAATCCAGAGAGATTAAAATCATGTAAAGGGCTTGATGAACCACTGCCGGTTGGAAGATGGAGGGGACCTTGTGAGAAGGAATGCAGACGGCATCCAGGACCAAGAATGGCCCCTGGCTGACGGCCAGCAAGGAGCACAGGACTTCAGATCTCTAGCCCCAGGGAACTAGATTCTGCCAACAATATGCATGAGTCTAGAAATGGGCTCTTCCCCAGAGCCTTCAGATGAGAACCCAGTCTGGCCAAAACTTCTATTTCAGCCTTGTGAGACCCTAAGCAGGAAACCCGCATGAACTTACCCAGATTTCTGACCTTCAGAATTTTGAGCCAATGAACAGGTTTTGTTTTAAAACATTAAATTTGTAGTAATTTGTTATGCAACAATGGAAAATGAATACAAGGCACATTCAAGACCCTCTGTGAGGAAACTTGCAATGCACACACCTATCTCTATAGAAATATTTTAAGGTCCAGAAGATGTTATGCACCTGATCTACAAACCAGCTTCCTTTTCTCTGTGATCACATTTACTTGTACTGTTTTCTAACTTGCAATCCCTTCACTGATTCTGTGAAGAACTTCTCTCCCACTTAGCTCTTACTATCTCTTGACCTGAGCCACCAACTTCAATTTCCAACAACCCTCTGGTCAGATTCAGTTTACTAGGAACCGGTCCCATCCTTTTTCCTCCCTTTTTTGGCCCCATGTATCCCTCTTTCTGGCTTGGCTGTTTTTCCTGCCCCACAGCTCTATTGAATAAGGGTAGTGCTAAGTTTATCTTGTCACTTTTCTGTAAGTGTCATTTCTTATAGAAGTAATTCATCTTGTACTCTGGCAATATATACAAAACAACTGTGGATGTTTAAAGAAAATTGCAAGGAAACCCAGCAAGTATTACTCTTACCAACAGGGCAGATTTTTAAAATAAGTTTAAAATAAACATCTATAGTGATAGCTGTGTACTGCTAATTTTATTCAGTAAGAAAATAATTAAATCCTTCAAATTGCACAAATAAGTATGTAGGATGCCCCAAGAGACACACAGCTTCAGCATTCCCTGTGTCTGTGTTTCACAGTGTTTCATTTAGCTTCATAGTTTTTTTTTTAACTGATGCAAATATCACACTCTGTGAAAATATTTCTGAATGGGAAAGAAATTTGAAATGAATAAAAGCTAAGGAAACAGTGAATTACCATACATCCCTGAACCCTTTCTTTCCTCAACACCATCCAGAACATTGTTTAAATAGGCAATGCAAATGTATAACGAGCACAAAGACATGAGAAAGGAAGAAAGATATCACCAGAAGGCAATCTTTTTACTTTCGAAAACTGGCATTACCAAGTCTGGAAGATTTGTTCTTACAGGAAAAAAAGTCTAATAAATAAAACAGGCATATGGGAAAAAGTGAAGTTTCTGATAGCTGATTCATTTTTGACATCAGTTTGTGTAAACAAAGGCTATTTCGTGTGTCTCTGATTCTTTAAAATTCTTATTCACATTCAGGTGAGTGTAGAAACATAGCTCATTTAAAGCAGCCTAATTATATGTCACAAAAATAATACTCATGTAGACTCTGTTTTCTGTGATTATAATACTGTTGGAGTCACAGGGTATTATTGATAATGTGAGGCACTATAGGAAATATTTTTTAGGAATACTAACATTCTGATTTCTCCCCAATATGTCCTGTACTATTCCAATACCGATGTGCAATAAAAATTCACAAGGACAGAATGTGTTGACAGAATGATACTTGGGAAGGAAATTTAGACATATGAGGTACAATTTGTTTGGAACAAAGGCATTTTGAAAAATAATTTTAGTTGGTATCAAAAATAAGACAAATTGGCAAACTTATCTGAAAGATTTCTATGTTAGAACCATTGATTACTGATGTAGGAGACCTTAAAAATCATTAAGATATCTCCTCCTTTATGCAGGGCAATCCAAATTATATGCAGCAGACCTCCCACAAGGTCAGACCTCAAATCCAAAGTAATGTATCATTTCACACATTACTTCCCAGTCTTCTTGAAACGTTTTATTCAAAATCTTTCAAAATCTAGGCAATCTATCCTAAGCTAGGTTACACTGGAGAGGAAAACAATGTGGCTACTGCTGAATCAAAATGGGACAGAAGCCATTTAGGATGGCTTATGAATTATGCATTAACTTTCATTTATGCAGCACTCCATCAGGCATCCAGATTACATGGTGGTTCTATCACCATGAAGTCACAAATCGATATAACACAAATGTGTGTGTTTTATTTTCCTTTTAGATTAAAAAGTCATGAAAACAAAGGCTAACTGATTCAGGTTTGTCTAGATACTTAAAGAGCGTGTGCTCATCTGTATGTGTGTATATGTGTGTGTTATTCTGGGTTACCCTGGTGTATTTTTGATAACTTTCTTGTAAGTGGTTATTCACCATCAATTATGAGCTTCTAAAAGGAAGAGAGCATATTTCTGTAATTCTGTTAGTAGAGTGTCATGATGAAATGAAAGCTCATTAATCTATTTTATTGTTTTATTATTTATGTTACCGTTCTTACTGTTTGGTAGTTTTAAAGGCAGAAAGAAATATCAATTGGTGAAGGTTTGCCGCTCTTTGGATCAGAGTCAAGATTTTCCATAAACAGTAGTCTATCTAACTACATTTATGGTGGATTTTCACATTTATGAAACAAATGTGTAACACTACTACCATCCTACTTACATCCCTTCTATAGCCACATCTAACAGCTATAAACAGGAATAGTTTTCTCAATTACAATCTAATTTATTTCTCCTAATGTATTTCTGTTTTAGCTAGAAGTACATAAAGGTAAATAGAATATACTTGCTGTCCTTGAGAACTGCATAGTCCAGTGAGGAACACAAACTTTAAATTAATGTAACATTAAGCAAAATGAACATGGCCTTTAATCTTATTGCACTGGCAAAAATTGGAACCACATACGTATTGGACAAAAGCCCTAATTTTCTATATGATTATGTATTATTCTACTTATTTTTAAGTACTATATTGTTATTCTTTCATCTAGATACCTTCCCTGATAAAATCAAGAATTATTTCTCTTTTAGAATTGGTGTTCAATTTTAACGTACATCAGACTTCTTTAGCAAAAACGTATTCCTAACATTTCCTCGATCATTCCAAGTGTGAAGGCATTCTTTAAAGAATTAAGTTAACAGAAATAGCAGAGCAAAGTTCACATAGACCAACAGATCTCATGTAGATGGTGCTTTATCACCTATCATGTTACTTTGATATTTAAGTACACTTCTTGGTGAAATTTAGTGCAATGCATTGGTAACAAGGTTGATGTCAGGGAAATAAATTAAATGGTCGTTTTCTCTTTTTTTCCCTTTAAAGATCAGTTCCTTATTCCCAGGCAAAAATTTTAGCTTACCCTGACTCCTTAACTCTCAGCCCCTTTTTCCCTTTTAATAGAACTCCATAAATCAGGCCACTTTTTCTTTCTCCATTATTAGTAAGAGAGATTTTAAGCACCTAAAATGTAGGGGAAATAAAACTTGTCCGGGAGGAAGACCTGTCCTTAAATCACAACCTAGTCACTCCTTCCCTCTAAGAGTGGAATAAATTACTTCAGAGTTGGGGCTCTGCAGCCAGACTGCCTGGATTTAAATCTCAGTCCTGCAGCCTCACCCTCTAAGTGACCGAGGGCAAATATTACCTTTATGTGCCTCAGTTATTTCATTAGTAAAGCCATTATAATGAGTTAATACCAACTAGAGTTTTTATGAGGGCTGAATGAATGGATACATGTGAATTGCCTAGAATAATGTCTAGCAGAGTAAAAGCACCATATATTTTTGCTAATATTATTAGGTTATCATTATTTGGTCTTTGATAAGTCACTTAATTTTTATACCACTTATTTTTTTTTATCTCTATAAATGGCAGATTTTGCTATCTACATTGAAGGCAGCAATTCAGTAAATGCATGTAAAGCCAAACTCCTGACTGAAGGAATAAATGTAGTATAACCTGTGGACTATTAGTATATTAGTAGTGTTCTCTGCAGAGTAAAGTGTATCACTTAGGGTTTCTTAGGCAAAAGAATAAACATTTTAAAGGTATACGTTCCTCAAAGTGAAGAAGATACTGCTGGGCCACGTGATTTCTCATGGTTCTCCCAGCTGAATTCACCCATCTTTGCTGAATTGCAAACTCAGCTCTGAAAGCTTGGGTGCTGAAGGGCAGGGCTTCTGTCTAGAGGAGGACTGGTTTTTCAGGCAAACTTACAGGTACATCTCTGCTCCCCCGTTGGTGCATGTTTGGCTATCTGGCTGAAGGAGCTGACTCTGATGTCTGTATCCAGGCTTCCAAGAAGTTACTCGGGTTATACTTAATCATTCATCCCACAAACCATGCCCCAATACACCCTAGGCTGTAAGAATAGAGCAGAGAAATTGAACCTTATATTCTAGTTGGGGAAGGAATATATTAATTACAAATTAAAATTTATTGTACTTTAATAATTATTGTTCTCATATTTATGCAGTTTTATTCTTTTATTTTTATTGAGAATTAGTTCTGTTTTCTAGCAAATTCTTTTTGGCATCTATTTGTATGATCATATTTTTTCTTTTATTTGTGTTATGTATTTAATAAGTTATAGTCACCAATTTGTTGTTGTTTCACCCACTAACATTTCTGGAATTATCCCTTCCTGATTATATGTAATGTTGTAATGACCTGTAGATGCTCTGCAAGATTCCATTTGAAATTTTAAAAAAACAGTCTCTGTCTCCAAAAAATAATAAAGATTGGCAAGGATGTGGAGAAATGGGAACCCTCCTACAATGTAAGTGGGAATGTAATTTTGTGCAGCCACTATGGAAAGCAGTATGGATATTCCTCAAAAAACTAAAAGTAGAAATACCATACGACCCAGTAATTCCACTTCTAGGAATTTACCTGAAGAAAACAAAATTCCTAATTCGAAAAGGCACATGCACCCCTATCTTTATCACTACATTATTTACAATAGCCAAGATATGGAAGCAACCTAAGTGTCCCTAAGTAGTTGAATGCATAAAGAAGCTGTAGTACACAGACACAATGGAATATCATTCAGCCATAAGAGAAAAAGAAATCCTCCCATTTACAGTAACACGGATGGACCTAGAGGGTATCATGCTAAGTGAAATAAGCCAGGCAAAGAAAGCAAACACCGTATGACCTCACTTATTTGTGGAATATAAAAACAAAACGAAACAAAATGAATGAAATAGCAGTAGACTCACAGACACTGAGAAGTAACTGTTGGTTACCATTGGGGAGGGATTGGGGTGGGTGGCGAGGGTGACGGGGATAAAGGGGCACAAAATTCTCAATCATAATATAAGTTTGTCATGGGAATGATAGTACAGCATGGAGAATATAGTCAATGATTCTGTAACATCATCTTATGCTGACAGATAGTAACTGCATTAGTTGGGATATGGATTTAATAATGTGGATAACTGCTGAACCACTGTGTTGTACACTTGAAACCAATATAAGATGGCATGTCAATGATACCTCAATTTAAAAAAATAGTCTCTATCTCTATATTCATAAGAGATGTAGGTGAACAGCATTTCATGTCATTTTTTGTACTCTAACAGGTTTTGTTTCTCAATATATATTGGCTTTATAAAACAAACTGGGGAGCTTTTCATTTGCCTTTGAGTGGAAGAGTTTTAATAACTTTGGAATGATCTGTTACTTAGTTATTAGAGTTCAGTTGTGAACACTTCTGGTCTTGCTCTTTTTCCATATTTAGAATTTTGGTGACCATTTCCAAATTTTTTATGGAAATTAACATATTCAAATTCCTTCACTTCTGGAGTTAATTTTGATGATTCACAATTTGCTAGGAAATCATATACTTCCTTTAGATTTTCAAATAGATTTGCAGATAATGTTCTCCTCTAGTTCTATTGATTTTGTCAGGATCTGCATTATGCCTTCAGAAAAACATTTACAACTTGTCTATTTTGCTATCACTCTATTTTCCTTAATCAGATTTTTAAGAGTTTTATATAATTAACATATCTAATTCAAATATTCAAAGAATTGCCTTTTAAGTCCCTTGCCTTTTTCCTATTTATTTCAGTTATCTCTATCAATTTCCTTTTCTTAATTTATTATGGAATTTTTATATTATTTTTGTTTTTTTAATACTAAACCTGATTACTGTTTTCTCCATAATTTTTGATAGGAAGTATGAACCATTATTTATTCTTTTAATTGATTTATAGGTGTTTTAAAGTCACATTTCATTTTCTCTTTGACTCAATAGTGATAACAAATATTTTTGATTTCCTAGTATTACTCTTCTTGATTTTTAGTTATTTTTAAATGTATTGAATCATGTTAAGACAATACATTCTTTACCTCTAAAATTTTGTCTAGATTTAGTCTCCATCTAAAACTCTTGTTTCTCTTGAGTGTCAGTCTTGCTTGCAGCCTGCCCATCACATAAACCCCTTCAGAGCTGTAAGTTCAGCTCACTCATCTCTTTGGTTTGTTTTAGGAATAAAATCTTGATTTTCTGCTTGTGATTGTTCCCTCCTCCTGAAAATCACTCTTCTGATTTCCTGCTAAAACTCGGTTCAAAATTCCAACATTCTTTTAGAGTCTACTAAAATAAAAACTCTCCCTATTACTGGGTTTTGCATATTCCCACATCTTTAGACAAGTCACTTTTTCATTCTGTGGCTGACTGATAACTGGGTTCAATATTCTTCAGAAGATCTACTTCTCTCTGATTAGGCCAACCCTCTTCACAGACCCCCAGCAAGTGTCCAGAAGGATTGTCAAGAGGATGCTATCAAGAAGAGAAAGGAAACAATGTTTCTTTAAACAAATTTTCTATGATTGTTAATTTTCTTCATTCTTGGTTACTAATTTCCTCAGTGGGGTGATATTGAAGCAAAATACAAATAACTTGAAATCTTTATTTTACTCTTAGATGAGTCTCTCTCTGAACTCATTTTTTTTCCCAGACAGATGTTGATCTTACTATCTCTCTACCTCATGAGCCTGTGATTTTGACAAGTGAGGTAGAAAAAACCCACAAACAAAATAGATTGCCTTATTATAATACCAGACCCATAAGGCCAAAGAATACAGGAAACCATAAGGGTTTTACTTTTTTTCTTTTTTCCATGATAATTATTTTATTTATTTATTTTGGTATTATTAATCTACAGTTACTTGAGCATCAATATTCTTACTAGACACCCCCTATTATCAACGCCCCCCCCACATACCCCATGACAGTCACTGTCCATCAGCATAGAAAGATGCTATAGAATCACTACTTGCCTTCTTTGTGTTGTACAGCCCCCCCCATGCCCCCTGCTACATTATGTGTGCTAATCCTAATACTCCTTTTCCCCCCTTATCCCTCCCTTCCCACCCATCCTCCCCAGTCCCTTTCCCTGTGGTAACTGTTAGTCCATTCTTGGGTTCTGTGATTCTGCTGCTGTTTTGTTCCTTCAGTGTTTTTCTTTGTTCTTATACTCCACATATGAGTGAAATCATTTGATACTTGTCTTTCTCCGCCTGGCTTATTTCACTGAGCATAATACCCTCTAGCTCCATCCATGTTGTTGCAAATGGTAGGGTTTGCTTTCTTCTTATGGCTGAATAATATTCCATTGTGTATATGTACCACCTCTTCTTTATCCATTCATCTACTGATGGACACTTAGGTTGCTTCCATTTCTTGGCTATTGTAAATAGTGCTGCGATAAACATAGGAGTGTATATGTCTTTTTCACACTGGGCTGCTGTATTCTTAGTGTAAATTCCTACAAGTGGAATTCCTGGGTCAAATGGTGTCTATTTTGAGTTTTTTGAGGAACCTCCATGCTGCTTTCCACAATGGTTGAACTAATTTACATTCCCACCAGCAGTGTAGGAGGGTTCCCCTTTCTCCACATCCTCACCAGCATTTGTTGTTTGTCTTTTGGATGGTGGCGATCCTTACTGGTGTGAGGTGATATCTCATTGTGGTTTTAATTTGCATTTTCTGATGATTAGCAATGTGGAGCATCTTTTCATATGCCTATTGGTCATCTGAATTTCTTCTTTGGAGAAGTGTCTGTTCAGCTCCTCTGCCCGTTTTTTAATTGGCTTATTTGCTTTTTGTTTGTTGAGGTGTGTGAGCTCTTTATCGGATCTGTCATTTATTAATATATTCTCCCATACTGTAAGATGTCTTTTTGTTCTACTGATGGTGTCCTTTGCTATACAGAAGATTTTCAGCTTGATACAGTCCCACTTGTTCATTTTTGCTTTTGTTTCCCTTGTCTGGGGAGATATGTTCATGAAGAAGTTGCTCATGTTTATGTCTAAGAGATTTTTGCCTATATTTTTTTCTAAGAGTTTTATGGTTTCATGACTTACATTCAGATTTTTGATCCATTTTGAATTTACTTTTGTATATGGGGTTAGACAATGATCCAGTTTCATTCTCTTACATACAGTTGTCCAGTTTGGCGGTTTTTTGTCTTAAGAATTTAAACATGGACATACTTCCCTTGAGAATTAGTGATTTTGAGGGAAATCTATTTTTCCCTACATCTATTTTTCAAATCCTGTGGATTCAGTCATTACTTTTTGAAGAGAGAAGGTAGTTTCAAGTATTATTTTAAACCATTTTTGTTCTTTCTCTTTCACATATAATGCTTTAACTTAAATATCCTACAAAATATCAGTCCCCTGGCCCAGTTCATGCACATTTTGTGACTCAGGAAACCTTGCCCTGCAACAATAATAGCTGCATTGATAAAAAGACTTTGCAGCAAGTCTTAAAAACACTGCTGTATGGTTAACCTGACCTGGTTTTGTTTGATCTGAGGTTTCTCAAAGCAATACAATACATGTTTTGCTATGATTCAGAGAGAATATTCCTGATTTGGGTCGAGGTCATGTGGGAGACTTAAATGGGGAAAGGGGGAAAGATGAGCTGCATTCTAGGAGACTATAATAAAATTTTTTAAATCTTTGAAGCTATTGTCAGAACTTTACATCCTTTATTTTTCTAATTTGCTGTACTTTTCAAAAGTATCTGCTTTTGATTTGTAGTTATGCAGCCTCCTTTCCCACTCCAATTTTCATTAGCAGATTCCTTTATATATATTTTGCACAAGTGCTGGTATACTTATATAATGAAATGTGCTATCCTTATTAAAAGGATTATATGTGTATTTTAGGATTATAGATAATTTTTATTTCCTTCATTGTAATTCATTGAGAAATACAGGACTTAATTTGTTCCCAAATATTCATATTTTCAAATGGTATGCAAGGTAATATGAAAAATCATACATACTGAATAAATTAAAAGTGGTCTATTTGGATTCCAAGTTATATGAAGCCAGATTTTTAATTATTGGATATACACTTACACAAATTACTTATTTTTTTTACCCTTACAGTGATAATCACCAATATTTTCTAGAGAAAATAAATTAAATGTGTTTTAAGAACATGTTATTATCAAAAATCAGCATAAAGAAGCAGCACATTCATAATAAAACAAAGCCTGTCTGCTCTTGCTTTAAAAATCATGTATCCTCATTGGTTAGAAAATTACATTCAGACACTTCTTTGCCATTCATTATCTGAATCTAAATTATGTTTCCCCAGCACACCATCTCAAATGGAATCCTAGCACTGCCTTTTGATTTTATCCCATTTCCCAGGCCATTCACAAGTCCAAACTCCCACATCATAATCCAGTAAGTTAGATATTAATGATGCACTTTCTTGAAATGATACCATTTCTTACCTTCTCTTCCCTCCTTAAACTGCCAATGCTCCCCTCCTTTGTCCTCATTCTTATGTGATGACTTCTCTGGTTTCATGGGGAAATAAAGGCCATCGGAAGAGAATTTCCTTACTTCCTCACGACCAAATCCTAGATGGTGTGCTTTAGTATTTTCTCCTTCCCTCCTATAATAATGAGTAAGCTGTTTGCCCCTTCCCACTTCTCACCTTTCTACTGATCCCATGTCTTTTTGGATAAACAAACAATTTTCCCGCAGTTATCCACTCCCTTTACATATACATCATGCAGCTTTTCCTTTACAGTAAGGATTGTTTTCATTAGAAACAAGCAGGAATGGCTTTCATCTTTATATGCCTCCTTGGAGAGCAAATCTCTCCCCAGTTACTGTCTTATTTCTCTTGCCAAGGCAAAAAAAAAAAAAAATAGTTTAGGTAACTCAAGTAGACAGAGATTAAAGACTTTATTCACCTGATACCCAACAGGGAGCTTCTGAAGACCAGGTACCCCGCTGAGCCACAGTCGGGTTTTATAATGGGAGGGTAAGAGACAGGACATGTGGTTTGGCTCAGGTAGCAGTTTTCACCCCTGAACTCCTGTGAAACTTGCTGTTGGGACAGTTGGAGACGGTTCATCTGTTGTTCCTCCTACTTGGTTTTGCTGGCGCAGTGACATCCCTGCAACTGTCTGAGCAGATTTTCTGAAGAGCTGTTTGGTAAGCCTGTGGTTTGTTGGTTAGATAAGGTTCAAGGGTGGCAGATTTAGCAAAGAAGTAGAAAAGGAAAAAAAAAAAAAGCAGGAAACAGAGGTAGGGGTTGACGCAAGGGAAACTGGGGGTCCTCTATCATGTTTGTTTTAATCCTTTGCACTCTATTCTTCACTGAAAAATTCCAGGAAATTGTTTCTCAGACTCTTTATTGTCTTTAATGCCCTGCTTCTCATTCTCTCTTAAACTAATTAAGCTTTGTTTCCCAGCACTCCCATGAAAACCCTCTTGCCAATGTCTCCAATGACAGCAATTTCATCAAACTATTAAACATCCAGTTACTCAAATTTTCAGTATCATTTGATGTTGTGCAATTTCTGCCTTAAGAGATTAAGATCCCTTGGGAAGGCGGTTTTAGTTAAAATTATATGTACAGTCCACCAAAATAAATCTTTAGGACACTGCTGACTTCATTATTGCTAACTTTAAAGGTAAATTTTCGGTCCTTGTCCCACTTTATATACTTAGATTTGACTCAGTCAGTCACTCCCTCCTTGAAACACTTCCTTCGCCTGTCTTCTGGGCACCTCACACTCATGGTTTTCCTGGGCATTTTTGGAGCTCACTCACTGACCATTTCGTCTCAGTCTCTTGCCCCTCTGTCTTTTCTTCCTAACTTTTACATGTTGTGGATCCCCAAAACTCACATTTTCTCTTCTTTTCCTTTTGTTTCCCTTACCTCCTAGATGATCTTACTTACTGCTGTGGTTCTGAATAAAAAGCTATGTGCTGATGACTCACTCTCAGTTACATTTTTAGGATTAAAATTTATCTGGGGTTCGACTCAAGACTTTCTCTTTCATTTTAGAAGGTAAGGACTTTGATTGTCTGGCTCTTGGCTCTGTTGTTAATGTCTGGAATAGTGCCTGACACATGCCATGTGTTCTGTACAGTTTTGTTGAGTAAATAACTGAAAGAATCTTCTATTATGCCTCCAGCACACAGTCTATTCATAACTGTTACATTGTGGAGCATCCTCTCTCTTACCCTCTCTTCTCCTTCTCAGACGTCTTCTACATTTTTCCCCAAGCCTGAGTCAAAATTAATTAATCATTCCTGTCATTCCATGTCACTTTGGCTGGAATGATATCCACAATATCATTATTAGACTGGACACCTTTATAGTGGCCACTGCTGAATATATTTGTATATCCTGTTAGGATGTAAATTATTTGAGGACTGAGCCATGTTATCTGCACCTTTTTGCTCCCACCTCTTAACACCATGCTTGGAATATTATAGATAAAATGACATTTTTGTTGACACTATAAATACCATTTTCTAAGTTGGCATAATCAACTTAAATTTGTTTCAAAACTTCTCAAATCTCCTTTCCTGGTTTATCAGTTCACTGATCTAGTTATCTTTTTGCCATTCCACAGCTATTTTTAAAAATTTGTTTTATAATAAAAGGTGTTCATTCCATCATCCTATTAGCCATAAGAGTTCCATTAAAGCCATTTATATCTCATAGTAAGAGAAGAATAATCATTCTGCCTTGGGTTCAATCCTGATTTAAAGACTTTTCAGGTAGAAATGACAATAGAAATCAAAATGCAATGTAGAGGTGAGTGTGGAATTTTAGACTCTGTAAAAACAAATTTTTTTTTTTTAGTGCTGTGGTATCTTATCCCATAGATGTTACCTCCCTTCAGGAAATAAGGGGGAAAAAGGTGAATATAACATATAATATGCCTTGAAGGGAGAAGTCTTGAAATTTTGGTTAAAGGGGACATAATATGTATGGAATTTTAAAAATATTAAAATAAATAAAATGAAATAAAAAAATACATATTTTTAAATCCATAAAGCTATGAGAAAATGTTCATGACCAAAGCTAAGGGAAGAATGAATATATAAAATGATTTTTCCTGTATAAACTCAATGTTATTTGCATGTTTGCACATGTATACATATATAAATATATTCAAGTGTTTTAAAAGGAAGAATGTGAGAGAAAATTGGAAAGAACTACATGAAAATAGTAGTTGTTCTCTCTGGGAGGTGATTTTATTTATACATATTTTTCTGCCCTTATTTTTTTCTGTCTTTTATGTCTTCTCAAGACTTGTCCAATCATCTTGTCATTTAAATATATAAATCAAAACAAAAGAGGAACTACAGAGATGCTTGATCTTGAACATTACTAATACAATTTGTTGTTTTAATACTAAATTTGCATTTTCATTTAGGAACGTTTCTCCTGTTTCTCCAAAGTGATAAAACTAACAGAATATAGCAGTGGAAGAAGCAGTGAACAGAAAATTCCCTGACTCAGAAAGCCCTGATTTTGGTCCTTGCTGTGTCACTAAGTGACATTTAGAAGGGACTTCACCTTAATGGCCATCAGTTCCTCCACCTCCGAACTGAAAGGATGGGGCAGATGACCCTCTTGTGGACCTAGCAGTTCATTATGTAAATGCTACTGTGTGAACTACCTTGCACTAGTTGCTTAACACACATGAAAAGGAGACTCACTTCATGTATTTCTGGGTGCTGTTTGAAATAACGATTTTCAAGTATCAGAAATTTAGAAATTATCCAATTCTACAAACTGTAGTGTGATAAATATAACAGAGTTCAACATCAATCTTGAATCTTCTGTTGGGATTTTCTCATTGCAGTTTCTCGTGGAACCAACCCTTCCTTACCAGCGTATTTTTTCCTATGTCCACATATACTTCAATTATGATTCTGAGCCTTCCTAGGTGCAAGGTACAATTAAAAAGTTTGTGGGAGAACATTACATTTTAGACCTCATAAATGTAATTGCAGACACTTCCTTTAAAGGAGAGAAAGGAAAGAATCCAAAAACATTTCTATGACATGGGCTGCCTTGGGTATGTAGAAGTTGCCCATGTGCCAAAATGTGTATGAATAAATTAAAACTGCTACAATTGATAAGTGCTCATCTCCTAGCCCAAGGCAGGTGGTTACGAGGCAGC
Organism: Manis javanica; assembly: GCF_040802235.1. Classification (NCBI taxonomy): domain Eukaryota; kingdom Metazoa; phylum Chordata; class Mammalia; order Pholidota; family Manidae; genus Manis; species Manis javanica. Next base: position 210,229,142 of record NC_133156.1, on the reverse strand, counting down.
TGGACGAATTGTGAGAATGCCTGAGGAAAATGTAAACTCCTTGCCAGCTGACACCTTTGGGCTCGTGCAGTGTGTGGGAGAGACATACAGTAATGAATGTGTGTGCCAGGCAAACTCTGTGAAAAAAACACTGTATCATGGGCGAAATCCAGCTATTTTTACTAAAATTGCTACTTTGATTTGTTCTTCTCTGATTTCCTGCCTGATTGTCTCCCTCTCTGGGATTGACCTTCTGTGAGAGGCAGGAGGGTGAGCTCCTTGAGAAAGCAAGGCAACAAAAAACAATAGAACTGAGATACAGTGTGTGGAGGAAAGTAAAGAGGATGCTAAGCGCCTTGGCAGGGTGGTAAAGCGGGTTGCTGCCCACCCACGGCCTCCAGAAACACATCAGCTAAAACCAGGGCTCAGCTTTAATAATAGCTTTAATAATAATAGTATTTATAAAACATATCTCTCTAAAGAACTCAAAGCACTTCCCACTCACAATCTTACTGTGCCTGGTTGAGCCCAGCTACTCAACCCCAGTTAGGCGCTGCGCCTATAGCGAAGAGCCCAAGGTCCAGCTTTTGAGGACCCCTTTTCCTTTACTGCTGTAGCATCTAGAGCCAGGGAAGCAGGAGCATGGAGCTTCAATACCATTCTCCTTGTGATGAGCCTATTTCCTGGCAGTTTTCCACTTTCCTTTCATGTACGGAAAAAAAACATTTAAAAACAAAACATACCATTTTGTACTAGTCTTGTAACACTGAAAGGGAATTTTTGTAGTTTCTCAGTCCCTTTTGCCCCTTTCTCATGTAACTTCTCTTTTCCTGTGCCCTTTTACATTGTACTTAAAAATCACTCCCATCTTTAATTTCAGTTCTTACATCTTTTCGTTCTCATGTATACTACACCATGTCAATCACTTTTCAAGCATGAAGAGACCAATAGAATCAAAGAAAAATGAATCTTAAGTTGCATAATAATCATTAGTACCAATAACACAGGTGTAAAAATGACAGCTACATCCTTATTCCATATTCACACAGTCTTCAAAAATAGAGTCATGTCATTTTATTTTTAGATATCCTCCCGATAGGCATTCACCTGCTATTACATTTCTTTGTGATTCAACCTCTTCTGCTTATTTTCTCTCTCCTTTACTCTCCCATCTGCCCACTTTGACAGTGTAGCATTCAAGACTACCAAAGATAGGAAATCAGTTCAGTGACTCATTTTCCAGAATTTCCAAATACGCTACAAGACATGAATACATTCAATGAAAAATGTTGACTAATAGATGACGAGCTCAAGATGATTAACTTTCTGTTTTTAAATGTAGCATGAGTATACAGCTCAATGGAGGAGGTACTATCAATGAGTGGTTTGGAAAAGAAATCATGACAACTACAGGATGCTTTCTGATGGTTCTATTTGTTCTGAGGTAAAACAGTGGGGAACATGATGAATTTGGAAATTTTCTGACTCACAAATAGCTCATGCCTGTTACCTATTTTTGAATTATGGATACTGTCTTTGAATATGATTTGTTAAATTACAATGAAAATACAGTTCATCTAAATAAAGGAAACTAGGAGACGTCATTTTGGACCTACAAGAGGTTTTGATTTCATCAAATGGCCTGATTTCATGAAAATGTAAATGACTTGCACAAAATATTACTCTAGTGATAGGAATGTCAGTCTCACCACATGGCAAGCTTCTCTACCTCACAACGTTATGTCCTTCATGCAACCACAGGAATGTTGGTGTGAAAATATATAGTTATATAACGTATGAGGTACTGAGACATCTTTGGGAATTTTATAACACACCATTTATTTATTGATGAACATTTTCCTGGATGTTTTTCAGAAGTTATTGCTAGAGCCAAAGCTGTGCTTGTCCTTAGATAGACCTTGCCCAGTGTTCAATAAATAATCATCTAAATGTGAGCATGATTTTAAAAAAAATTCTAGTACCTATTTCCCTTAATCAATCTGGGTGGAAAAGGAAAGTTAACAAAATTGTTCCAAAATGTTATAAACATTCTCATCTTTATGTGGAAATTCTTATTTAAAAAACTTGGAACCACATTTTTGGCAAAAAAAAAGAGAGAGAAAAAGAGAGAGTGAATGTATCGAAATTCTCTCATCTTGTTTATGATACTAAAAAATGTAAGAAACTTATTATTGAACTACAGCTTCAAATCATGATTCTTTAATTGAGATTAGCGAAATATGTTTTTTAGAGTCAAAAAACAACAAAAAAAATGACTGTTTTCCTCTTGAAAATAATATGCAGTATTTAATGTGATTTTCCAAATAAGATCACAATAATTTATTGGCTTTCATCACATTAATACCTGTGTTAACAATAACAGCACGTTTCCAGGCAGTTTTAACAACAGAGCTTTTCCAAAATACTTGCTTTGCTAGTAACTTAAAAGAGTGCCTCTCTTCCTTCTTTATCTACCTTTCCCCTTTTTCTGGCTTTCTTACACACAGCAAAATTGTTCACTATTATATTTTTTTCTCTCTGTCTTTGTCTCTCTGTCTCTCTCTCTCTCTGTGTGTGTGTGTGTGTGTGTTTCCTGGGATTATATATATATGTGTATATATATATATATACACACAGATATATATATAGTTGTTATAATTATAACTTACACATATATTATCATGCATTGTATCATTTAATTATTAAGCAATAATTAAAATCATTTTAATTTTCTTTTACAAAATGAATCATCTCTTTAGAATTAAGTTGCCATGACAGGTTTGAAAGGGTTTGATTTATTTTATTGAAACACATAATTCTTATGCTTTCACAGTTGGTAGTTTTCAGGATAAGCATGTAAAATTTCAAAACTGCATTATTCATCTTGTACACATGACAGCTTTTAGCTAAGATAAAACTATGTTTTGAAAATCAATGGCACAATCTTTGTAGCTTGTTGACATAAATATGTATTATTATGCTGTGAGTTATTTCTGGGCTGGAATCATGACCCCAAATATTTATCTATGAAAATAATCTCAGGAAACACTTCAGAAGAAATCCAAGAAAACTCTAGAATTAGATCACCAAATCATACATTCACATCCAGATTGGGCCAAATAGAGTATATAAATAACTGAGAACAACATATACAGATTGCTGTTTCAGTAAATTACTAAGTTTCCTTGAAATTTGACTCTTGCAACTGTGAGAGTAATTTTGGTTGCATAAAAAAGTATTTTAAAAGCATAAAAAGTTTTTAATCCCCTTTATTAATACTCTCAATAAACACATTAAATACTATTTGAAATGGAAATTATCAATTTCATCTTGTTTTTAAAATATTTTTTCCTCTGGTTGTAGCTCTGTTTATCAGTAGTATAAAGTATTTTAAAATTACTTTTTTAAAAAGTAAAATTAAATAAAATTGTACTGGTTGGCAACTAATTCCTTGACAGTTGAATAGATGTTCTCCTTCCAACTTCTCCACTTAGGACTGAATTTTAATAGCTACAGAAATTAAGCAATAAAAATAACTACAGAAAAGACTAGAAGAGCTAAGAGCTAACCTGACTTAATTGTGAGGCAAAGTTTACAGTATGTATTGAATAGCAAGTGCAACTGTTATATTGCAGACACATATTTTATAAGAAATCTGAATTTTTATTAATAATACCCATTTTGAGTAGAATATTCTACAAGTATTGAAATATAACTTCTGACTTAAGGTGGCAGGTTGAACAGAAACATTATACCCTCCAGAAACCCAACACAAAGGTCAGGGGCAAGAGTTTTACAAAATGAAGAAATAATCAAAGACAAAAAGAATGGGAGGGGACATAAGAGTCACACAATTTCAGAAATGAAAAAGCAGGTGGCCAAAAGGGTCTTGACTCAATAAGATTGAGAAATCTGATCTCTGCTGCTATTTTGTTCATTTTGTTTTGTTTTATATCCCACAAATAAGTGAAATCATATGGTTTTTGTCTTTCTCTGCCTGGCTTATTTCACTTAGCATGATATCCTCTAGTTCCATCCATGTTATTGCAAATGGCAAGATTTCTTTCTTTTGTGTCACTGAATAACATTCCACTGTGTATATGTACCACATCTTCTTCATCCACTCATCTACTGATGGACATTTAGGTTGCTTCCATAACTTGGCTATTGTAAATAATGCGGCAATAAACACAGGGGTCCATATGTATTTTCAAATCAGGGATTTTGTTTCCTTCAGGTAATTCTTAGAAGTGGAATTACTGGGTCGCATGGTATTTCTATTTTTAGTTTTTTGAGGAACCACTATACTGCCTTCCATAGTGGCTGCTCCAAAATGAATAAAGTAACAGTAGACTCATAAGCCCTGAGACTGGTGGTTACCATGGAGGAAGGGTTGGGGTGACTGAGTGGGAAGGGTGAGGGGATAAAGGAGCACAAAAATTCTCAACCATAATATAGGTTGGTCACAGGTATAGTAGTACAGCATGGAGAAAATAGTCAATGATTCTAACATCTTTCTATATTGACAGACAGTAACTGCAATAGTTGGGGTGATGATTTAATAATGTGTGTAACTGTTGAACCATTGTGTGGTATACTTGGAACCAATATAAGATTGTATACCAATGATATTTCAATAAAAATATAAATTTAAAGGAATGCAAAAAAAAAGAAGAAGAAGAAGAAAAAGAAATTCAATCTCCAAACCAGCAGAGAAAAAGCCAAGAAGCCACCAGGTAAGTACTGTATAACAACCTAAGCACACAGAAACTGATAGCACTTGCAGCTTTGGAAATGGCAATAAAATTGAGCTTAAAAAGAGGAGGATTGATCAAATGATTGCTTACAAAGAAATTAAAATGAAATTCAGAAGAAAGGTTTAGATCCTCTTCCACACTTAACAGTGAAGTCACACCAGCAGAAAACTGAAGGTTTGGCTTCTGGAAAATGTGAAGAGCACATCTATTCCCAGGACCAGCAAACAGAGCTGAGGGTAGAGGCACATTCTGAGAACTGGGGATTTAACTGAAAGCTGAGACCACCCTGCTGCCTTCTTCTCCAGGTACTATGGGCTGAACTGTGTCCCTCCACCCACCTCCCTGCAAAATTAATATGTTGAAGTCCTTACCTCCTGTCCTCAGAATGTAACTGTATTTGGAGACAGGGTCTGCAAAGAGATAATTAAATTGAAATGATGCCTTTAGGGTAGGACCTAAATCCAAACTGGATGGTGACCTTATAAGAAGAGGAATTGGGACTCACAGAGATACCAGAGATGCATACAGCCGGGAAAGACTGTGTAAGCACACGATGGGAAGGCAGTCATCTGAGGGGAAACCAAACCCACTAACACCTTGATCTTGGACTTCTGGCCTGTAGAACCGTGAATAACAAATTGTTGCTTAAACCACCCAGTCTGTGGTGTTTGGTTATGGCAGCTCTAACAAGCTAGTATGTCAGTTAACTTCAAGCTGGCAACTTCTGGGCAAAAAATTAGAAGAACCTTTTTTATTTATTGCTATAACCTCTTGATAACTTCTTAATTCCAATTTAAAAAATTTAAAAATGAGTGATACATTCATCATAACTTGGATGATATGTTCCAGCATTTTTTAAGTGGTAGATATACAGAGAATGAGCAACACATTTCTCACAACTTGGATTATATGTTCCTGCATTTTTAAAAGTAGTAGATATTGTATAAATATGTTAGATAGAGTCAAATTAGGGAATTATAATTTTAATCAAATTGCTGATCACTAAATCAATGATTGTCTTGTAGTTTTCTAATTTTTTTGTGTTGCTTATAAAATTTCTTGTGCATTTCTTACATTATACCCATTTAAACACTTTACTACAATATTTGGTGTGTGTTTTAGAAATTAAGTTTTTAAATATACCAGAACTCCACGTGCCTTCAATAATCTTTAGATATCAGGTTTATGATTAGCAATGATATGAAGAGAAGTATTTATAGAGCATATTTTAAATATAGCTCTATAGGTAATCTAAACCAAAATGCAACTAGTTGGATCATACGGTCCAACTTTCTCAATTTAAAGATAAGAGAACTATGATCAAGAGAGTCATACAGTCAAAAAGTGGTGGATCAAGACTTACAATCCAAGTGTTCAGAATATCAGTGAACAACATTGATATGATCACATAGAAGAATGAACTACTCTGTATGTCATCTATCTATCTATCTATCTATCTATCTATCTATCTATCTATCTATATAGCATTGCTTCATACTGGATCTAGTGGAGATTTCACATATTTGTATGATTTTGTTCTTTAAAGAATATATATCTTTATCAGAAAAATATTGAAGATATTAAAACAAAAATAAACAAAAGTGTCAATGTTGAATAGCAATTCTGTGTACCTGAGCACACAACTTTCTACAATTTTTACCTTCTTAAGTTATTCTTCCATTTATATATGTTTGTGCCTCCACGTATTTTGCACATTGCTCTATTAATTTTTTTTCTACTTAGTGTCATCCTCACTTAAAATGCAATTATCTGCATGGATACCTTATTATATATAGTATAGTGAGCACTTAATCAGAATAGTTATGTGGTCTTATTTATTATAGCTCTCCCAACAGTTTTAGTGGAATATCTTTCATAAATTATTCATGCAATAGATCACATAAAATTAAGTAGACTGATGAGATTACTTGAAGATACTCAATGAACTAGATGAAAGAAGTTAAAATTTAAGACAACTGGGTGGGGTAGTTGTAACTGTTAAATCAAGGTAGTAGGATTCAATACATCTTCAAGTGGCCAAATGTCAATTTTTATTGTGTGCGAGGAGCGGATGCATGAGAGATGCGTTACGGGCAGTACCATGGAGAGCTCTATGGCTTTCAGTCAATTTGTTCCAGGCTGCAGCTGGGTTGACTTTAGCCTTCCGGAATTTGACTCCACAGATTTACAGGTATAGCAGCCAATTAATGGCATTATGGGGCCTACTGAAACAGATACAGATAGAGGGATCATTTTTTAAATGTAGGGGTTGCTCTAGAAATCTCCCATTTTTGGAGAACCTAAGTGTAAAATCAGTTTAGGGAGATGGGAGGCTGTGAGAATGCCAGTAAACCTATTTAAAGCCTACAGATTCTGTGTGTGTGTGTGTGTGTGTGTGTGTGTGTGCGTGCAGTTTTAATTTAAATAGAATAAAATAGCACATAACACACCAAATAGCAACATATATATATATATATCTCCAAAGATTAAAAAAAAAGAGTAATATAAAATTGATTTCACCCTTGCCTCCAGGAAATTTTTTATTATGTCTCTTCTTATTAAGCTAGTGGGGAGAATTTAAATTTATTGCACATTTATGAAAAAAATCTATTTTATAAGACATTTGTACATGTGTCACATCTATCCTTCACTCCTACCCCTATATGTCACCATTTATAGAAAAATACATATATATATGTACAGAAAAAATATGTATTTACATGTAATGCCAGAAAACATAAGGAACTTGAAGAATGTGGATGTCACCCTCCCTTACACATGACCTTTATTTGAGGCTGCTCAGTGAATGACTTGCTCCAACTTTCAGTTCACAGAACATTTAGTGAGGATCTTCTCTAGTAATCTTTGGGAATAACACAGCAGTCTTTGAGGTAGGGGATGACAATCACATTTCTTAAACACTTATTATGTGTTTAGCACTGTGGAGGACATGCTTATTTTATTACATCCTTGTAAGGATTGGATTTTATTAAAAGTGAGATGGAAGCCAATAAAGAATTTTAAGAAGGAGAATGATATCATAAGAGGTTGTTGATATAGTGCTTACTGGTGAGAGCGCTAGACTTATATTGCCTGAGGTTGAAATACATATTGTTTAGTTTGGGAAACTGTTTGACATTTACACAGTTTAGTATCCATGAATGTAAAATGGCCTTAATGCACATTGTTTTGAAGAGAAAATTTAAAAAAAAAAGCAAATGCTTGTAACAGTATTCTCTTACAATAATCCCTCAATAATTAATTAATATCATAATATAATCTGAATTTTAATGGAACTAAGAGTACAAGTAGTATTGGAGATTTAATCTAAGATTTCTTGGACTCCAAGATTTCCCTTATAATTCATGTTTATTTTAGAATCTGTTTTCTTAGAAGATCAAATTCATTATTCCTTCCAAATCAGTTCTACAAAGTTTCTCAGTTTGACTTACAATATGACTGTATGAGTTTGGCCCAGGTACAACAGAATGTATCCATACATTCAAAAAGTATATACATCTTAAGCCCCTAACATGGATGTGCTATTCTGGATACTACAAATAAAGGAGTGAAAAAAACCAATGTCCTCCTGTTATCATATTAGGGGAGACAAAAACAGATAAGAATAATTAGTTAATATAATGCCAGGTAATGATGACGGTTACAAAAAAAAAATGACTTGTTGGAGAGGAACAGAGACACTATTTGAGGCTGACAGTCAGAAAGACCTGTATGATTGGTTGAGTAAGAATTAGAGTGATTTTGGGCAGTTGCCTTAAAAAATAAATATTTAGACAGAGATTCTCAATCTGGAGAATATATCAGAATCACCTAGAGGACTTGTTAAAACACAGATGTCTGGGCCACATCCTCAGAGTTTCTGATTCAGTAGTTCTGTGGAGGATCCTTGAATTTTCCATTTCTAACAAGATGCTGCTGACTTGGAACACATTTTGAAAATCACCAACCCAGAGGACGACATTGTCAGGGATAGTGACCAGATCAGCAAGGGTAAGGAGAGTTTCTGGTGGTTTTGAGGAATAGTAAATAAGTGAAAGTGACCTGATCTTGGTGATGAGCCAGATCATTTAGGGTCTTGTAAACATAAGTTAGCACTTCCTATTTTTAGGGGAAACCTCAAGAGATTTTTGAGAAGAGAAATGAAATCTTTAAAAGAATGCCCTGACTTTTATATGCAGAAGGGTCATCAAGCAGTACAAGGAGCAGAAAGACCAGTCCAGAAGCTATTTTTGTCCAGACAAGAGAAGATGGTGGCTTATACTGCGTGTAGAAATGGTATGGGAAGTGGCGCAGTTAATGAAAAGTAGTTGTATTCTAGATATTTTTTGGAAGTAGAGCAGATAGGATCTGCTATAATAGTACATGTGGAAAGTGTGAGGAGAGGAAGGTGAATTAAGAATGACTCCAATTTTTTTTTTGAGAAAGCATCATTGCAGCAAGGCATGAAGAGTTCTATCTACTAGCTAGTGGTTGGCAAAGTTCTAACACACCAAAATCACTACCTTTCTTTTATAACTGATTTGCTCCAAGATTTGTCTTGGGATGGCAGAGGAAGAGGAGCCTTGTGAGAACACATGAGGAAGATATGACATCCTGTAGAGGAGGAAAAAGTAGACCTTACAATTTAACCAATTTCAAAGAGCCTTTGAAAAGGGTGCTGATATGATGTATTTGAAGGAGGGTTAAGTAAACAGTTGAAAACAAAGGAATGACAGCATTTATCAAGGAAAATAGGGAGAGTATAATATAGAAGATATTTGCAAAGGTCATGATGCTTGTTTGAAGGAGTAAAACATTAAAATTCTCTTGGATTTTGAACCTATACATTACATAATCTGTCAATTATGGAGGGGCTGATTTTATCCTCAAATCAGAGCACACACAGAGACTTTAAAAATACTACCATATTCATGTTACTACACTGATGGACAGTAAACTCAGTGGGATATGGGGGGGACTTGGTAATATGGGTGACTGTAGTAACCACAATGCTTTTTATGTGAAACCTTCATAAGAGTGTATATCAATGATACCTTAATAAAAAAAAAAGAAAAAAATACTACCACATTTTATTGTTATGAATTTTTGGAAGGCTTTAAGAATTTGCCTGTTTTTCAATATACCAGTATTTCCTTTTTGGGAGGCTATGATACAGTAAAAAATGTGGGGAGTGTAGCTCTGTGATTCTACAAGGCAATAGGTAGTAAAGTAGAGCCTTGAGTTCTGCTGTGTTGTGAATAAAATGAAAGTTCTTGTGGCCAGGATTCTCACCTGGCCCTGGTCAGCTAGTTCACTACACACGTGTGGGCAATATGTTGCTATTGACTTTATATAAAGAGCTCTGACAAGTGCTCTGGGCTGACATGGTGGCATGGCTGCAAGGCTTCAGGAGAGCAGAGCAGAGGCTGGAGTGGTGGCAGCACCAAGGACAGAGGCCCAGAGCACAGCTGTGTGGGCAGAGAGGCCCAGAGGCAGAGACTGGCTTGCTGCATGCAGACTCACTCTGAGTGAATGGGATTTTAGTGATTGACCTGCCACCGTGGAAATAAAGTTGGGTATAACCCTTTCACCCCAAGAACATTCTACTGTCATTTCTTTTGTCACACTGAATCCATTGTGAACTTGACCCAGGCTGAAACCCATTTGCAATGCATGTGTCCTTGCTCAGCCATTCACATCAAAGGTCACAAGAAGGGATTCTGCCCTTCTAAACTTGTGCACTTCACATTTGGGGCCAGAAGCATGGCCCATTGAACAGCAGACACAGCTCCGCAAAGAACCAAGAGAGAGGGCACATCCACACACTCTTACCTTGAACAGAATCCAGACCAGCTTTTGACGTCTGTCCTACCTCATTTCTGGTATCTTTTTTCAGAATACTCACAAAACTTATACCTGAAGACTATATAATTAATCACTGATGTTATCTTTGGTACTTTTATAATTTTATTTATTAGGCTTTACATTGTTTATACATCTGGAATTTATTTTGCTATTGAGTTTAAAAACCTAACTTGTTTTCTTTAATGGCTAGACAACTGCTTATTGAAAAATTGATTAACAATTATTAATAACAATTGTTAATGTTAAAATTAACAGTTTATTAGATTCAAGATGGCAGCATGAGAGGTGAGACAAAGAACTCCTCCCAAAACCACAAATAATAAGAAAATTTAGTTAATACAAATAATCCTAAAACAGGAACAGGAAAGAAGGCTGCACCAGACTGCATACACCTGGAGAACAGAGCAGACCTCATGAAACAGGGTAAGTACCAAAGCCTTGATCCAGCAGGACCCAAACCCTTCCCCCACCCCAGCTCACCAGGGGGAGGAAGAGAAATGGAGCTGGGAGGGGGTTGAAGCCTAGGACTGCTGAACACTCAGCCCTGGAGATCTGCCTTGGAAGCACAAACCTACATTGTATGGTGCTCTGGAGATTAGTGGGGTTGGAAAGCTAAGACAGGTGGAATACTTGGAGAGACTGAGATTCCAGTCATTTGAGATGGACAGGTATCCACATCTGGCTGCTCTGGGATAAAGGAAAGGCAGGCAGTCTGAGAGGCTTTGTACCAGTGAGAGGGCTGCTAAAGGGGCGGGGTTTGCATGGAGCTTGCTGCATGGGAGAAGGGATAAGTGGACAAGGTTGTCTGGGTATGTGCTGCCTAGCAGGTTGGGAACTTTCAGGAGCTTCAGGCACTCCATCCCCCCGGCTGCCTACTCAGCTCCAAGGCCCCACACTGTGATATGTAGCCTGCTGCACCTTCCTCCTGGCTTGCCAGCACCAGCTCATAAACCAGCAGTCCCTGACCTGGTGTCAGGCCAGCCAGAGAGAAGAACCACCTACAGCAGCTACAGATGCAAAGTGCAGAGGCTTAAACCGTGTGCTTGGCCGGCTTGTTCTGACAGTCAGTGGAGACAGGAGTTGTAGCTGGGAAGCAGGAAACAGCTTGTTCCTCCCACCAGGCAGCAGCGCAGCTCCCCTGCAACCCCCGACATCACTCCAGGGACTGAGTAGCTCCAGAGACTAGAGCTTCTAGGCACTACAGGGTGCTACAAACAAATATGAAATGTCAAAGGAATATGGTTGAGACCAAAATCTCAGAAAGAAAAGAAAAAGGGCCAAATGAAACTGACCTCACCAATCCTCCTGAGACTTCAAAATAAAAATCATAAACTTGCTCATAGAGGTACAGAAAAATATTCAAGAACTCAGGGATGAATTTAGGATGGAGATTCAGTCATTAAGAAATTACGTATCTGAAAGGAAAGATAAATGGAGGGATTTAAAAGAAGATTAGATGTAGTAGAACTGATGGTAAATAGAATAGAAATTAGAGAAGAGGAATACAAAGAAGCTGAGGCACAGACAGAATAAAGAATCTCTAAGAGTGAAAGAAGATTGAGAGAACTGTGTGACAAATCCAAACAGAACAATGTTCACATTATAGGGGTACCAGAAGAAGAAGAGAGAGGAAAATAGATAGAAAGAGTCTTCTAGGAGGTAATTTCTGAAAACTTCCCCAATATGGGGAAGTAGATAGTCTCTCAGGCCATGTAGGTGCACAGATCTCCCAACACAAGGGACACAAGGAAGACAACAACAAGACATATAATAATTAAAATGGTAAAGATTAAGGATAAGGACAGACTTTTAAAAGCAGCGAGGAGAGAAAAAACATCACATACAAAAGAAAAACTATCAGGCTATCATCAGACATCTCAACAGAAACCTCACAGGCCAGAAGGGAGTGGCATGATATATTTAATGCAATGAAGCAGTAGGGCCTCGAACCAAGAATAATCTACCTGTCAAGATTATCACTTAAATTTGACAGAAGGTTTAAACAATTTCCAGATAAGCAAAAGCTGAGAGAATTTACCTCCCACAAACCACCTCTATAGTGCATTTTGGAGGGACTGCTATAGATGGAAGTATTCCTAAGGTTACATAGCTGTGACCAGGGGAAATAAAACCACAGCAAAGAAAGTAGAACAATGAAATACTAAGCAGAAACAAAATCAAATCAACAACCCCCAAAGTCAATCAAGAGATAGACAGAGAAAACAGAATATCATACCTAATACATAAAGAATGGAGGAGGAAGAAAAAAGAGGGGGAAAAAAGAACCTTTATGTTGTGTTTGTAATAGCATATGAAGTGAGTTAAATTAGACTGTTAGATAGTAAGGGAATTACCTTGAACCTTTGGTAACCATGAATCTAAAGCCTGCAGTGGCAATAAGTACAGACCTATCAATAATCACCCTAAATGTAAATGGTCTGAATGCACCAATCAAAAGACACAGAGTCAGTGAACAGATAAAAAACAAGACCCATCTAGATGCTACTTACAAGAGACTCATTTCAAACCCAAAGACATACACAGATTGAAAGTAAAGGGATGGAAAAAGATTTCATGTAACTAATAGGGATAAAAAAAGCAGGAGTGGAAGTAATTATATCAGACAAAATAGAATTCAAAACAAAGAAAGTGAAAAGAGACAAAGAAGGACATTACATAATGATAAAGGGGTGAGTCCAACAAAAGAATATAACAATCATAAATATCTATGCACCCAACATAGGATCACCTACATAAGTGAAACAGATACTAACAGAATTAAAGGGGGTAATCGAATGCAATGTATTCATTTTAGGAGACTTCAACACACCACTCACTCCAAAGGACAGATCAACCAGACAGAAAATAAGGACGGAGACAGGGAATGAACAACGTATTAGAAAAGATGGACCTAACGGACATCTACATAATACTTCATCCAAAAGCAACAGGATACACATTCTTCTCAAGTGCACATGGAACATTTTCAAGAATAGATCATATACTGAGCCACAAAAAGAGTCTCAGTATATTAAAAATGATTGAAATTGTACCAACTAGCTTCTCAGATCACAAAGGTATGAAACTAGAAATAAATTACACAAAGAAAATGAAAAAGCCACAAACGCATGGAGGCTTAATAACATGCTCCTAAATAATCAATGGATCAATGACCAAATAAAAACAGAGATCAAGCAATATATGGAGACAAATGACAACAATAATTCAACACCAAAAAAAACTCTGGAATGCAGTGAAGGCCATGCTAAGAGGGAAATATATTGCAATACAGGCCTACCTCAGGAAAGAAAAACAATCCCATATGAACAGTCTAAACTCACAATTAACAAAACTAGAAAAAGAAGAACAAATGGGGCCCAAAGTCAGTAGAAGGAGGGACATAGTAAAGATTAGAGTAGAAATAAATAAACTTGAGAAGAGTAAAACAATAGGAAGAATCAAAGCAGGAGCTGGTTCTTTGAGAAAATAAACCAGATAGATCAACCCCTAGCGAGACATATCAAGAAAAACAGAGAGCCTACACACATAAATAGAATCAGAAATGAGAAAGGAAAAATCATTATGGACACCACATAAATACAAAGAATTATTAGAGAATACTATGAAAAATTATATGCCAACAAACTGGATAACCTAGAAGAAATGGACAACTTCCTAGAAAAATACAACCTTCCAAGGCTGACTCAGGAAGAAACAGAAAATCTGAACAGACCGATTACCAGCAACGAAATTGAATTAGTAATCAAAATACACCGTAAGAACAAAACTCCTGGACCAGATGGTTTCACTGCTGAGTTTTATCAAACATTTACTGAAGACCTAATACTCATCCTCCTTAAAGTTTTCCAAAAAGTAGAAGAGGAATTACTCCCAAACTCATTCCATGAGGCCCGCATCACTCTAATACCAAAAGTAGGCAAAGGCTACACAAAAAAAGGAAATTACAGACCGATATCCCTGATGAACATAGATTCAAAATTACTCAATAAAATATTAGCAAACTGAATTAAAAAATACACCAAAAAGATCATCCATCATGGTCAAGCAGGATTTATTCCAGGTTTGCAAGGATGGTACATTCGAAAATCCTTCAACATCATCCACCACATCAACAAAAAGAAGGACAAAAAACACATGATCATCTCCGTAGATGTGGAAAAAGCATTTGACAAAATTCAACATCCATTCATGATAAAACTCTCAACAAAATGGGTATAGAGGGCAAGTACCTCAACATAATAAAGGCCATATATGACAAACCCATTGCCAACATTACACATAATAGTGAGAAACTGATAGCTTTTCCTTTAAGATTGGGAATGAGACAAGGATGTCCACTCTCCCCACTATTATTCAACATAGGTGTGGAGGTCCTATCCACAGCAATCAGACAACACAAAGAAATAAAAGGCATCCAAATTGGTAAGGAAGAATTAAAATGTCCCTTTTTGCAGATGACATGATATTGTACATAAAAATCGCTGAAGAATTCACTCTCAAATTACTAGATATAATATCTGAATTCAGCAAAGTTGTAGGATACACAATTAATACACAGAATCTGTTGCTTTTCTATACAGTAATGATGAACTAGCAGAAAGAGAAATCAGGAAAACAATTCTATTCACATTTGCATCAAAAAGAATAAAATACCTAGGAATAATCCTAATCAAGCAAGTGAAAGACTTATACTCTGAAAACTACAACACACTCATGAGATAAATTAAAAAAGGTACCAATAAATGGAAACACATCCTGTGCTCATGGATAGGAAGAATTAATATTGTCAAAATGGCCATCCTGCCTAAAGCAATCTACATATTCAATGCAGTGCCTATCAAAATACCAACAGCATTCTTCAATGAACTAGAGCAAATAGTTCTAAAATTCATATGGAACTACAAAAGATCCTGAATAGTCAAAGCAGTCCTGAGAAGGAAGAATAAAGTGGGGGGATTACACTCCCCAATTTCAAGCTCTTCTATAAAGCCACAGTAATCAAGACAATTTGGTACTGGCACAAGAACAGACCCATAGACCATTGGAACAGACTAGAGAGCCCAGACATCAACCAAAGCATACATGGTTAATTAATATACAATAAAGGAGCCATGGATATACAATGGGGTAATGACAGCCTTTTCAACTGGTGTTGGCAAAACTGGAAAATTGCATGCAAAAGAATGAAACTGTATTATTGTCCAACCCCATACACAAAAGTAAACTCCAAATGAATCAAAGCCCTTAAAGTAAGTCATGAAGCCATAAAACTCTTAGAAGAAAACATTGGCAAAAATCTCTTGAATATAAACATGAGCAACATTTTCCTGAACGCATCTCCTTGTACAAGGGAAACAAGATAAAAAATGAACAAATGGGACTACATAATGCTAAAAAGCTTCTGTAAAGCAAAGGACACCATCAGCAGAACAAAAAGGCATCCTACATTATGGGAGAATATATTTGTAAATGACATATCTGATGAGGGGTTAACATCCACAATACATAAATAACACACATCTCAACACTCAAAAAGCAAATAACCATATTAAAAAATGGGCAGAAGAAATGAACAGACACTGGCACATGAAAAGATGTTCCACATCATTAATTATCATGGAAATGCAAATTAAAACCACAATGATATATCGCCTCACACCAGTAAGGATGGCTAACATAGAAAAGACTTGGAACAACAAATGCTGGTGAGGTTGCAGAGGAAGGGGAACCCTCCTACACTGCTGGTGGGAATGAAAAATAATTCAACCATTGTGGAAAGCACTATGGAGCTTCCTCAAAAATCTAAAAATAGAAATACCATTTGACCCAGGAATTCCACTCCTAGGAATTTACCCTAAGAATGTAGGATCCCACTTTCAAAAAGACATATGCATCCCTATGTTTATTGCAGCCCTAGTTACAGTAGCCAAGAAATGGTGGCAACCTAAGTGTCCATCAGTAGATGAATAGATAAAGAAGATGTAGTACGTATATACAGTGGAATATTATTCAGCCATAAGAGGAAAACAAATTCTACTATTTGCAACAACACGGATGGAGCTAGAGGGTATTATGCTCAGTGAAATAAGCCAGGTGGAGAAAGACAAGTACCAAATGATTTCACTCATCTGTGGAGTATAAGAACAAAGAAAAACTGAAGGAACAAAACAGGAGCAGACTCACAGAACCATGTATGGATTAACAGTTACCAAAGGGAAAGAGGCTGGGGAGGGTATGTGGAAAGGGAGGGAGAGGGGGAATAAGGGGCATTATGATTAGCACACTTAACATGGCGGGAGGGGGGGGTGGCCAGGGAAAACAGTATAGCACAGAGAAGATAAGTAGTGACTCTATAGCATCTTAGTATGTTGATGGACAGTGACTGTAATGGGGTATGTGCTGGGGACTTTATAATGGGGGGAATCTAGAAAGTACAATGTTTCTCATGTGATTTTATATTAATGATACCAAAAAATTTAACAATTTATTGAAAAATTGGTTCTCTTGCCTTTTATTGTATCAATTTTATTTAATTTGAAATCAGTAGATATTCTTTTAGTCACTGGGGTCTTTATATTCTGCCCTACTGATTTGCTTCTGTATCATAAAGTTTTGATTGTTATAGTTTTAATATATGTTAGGAAAAAAATAAACTTTAAAATGAAAAAAAATCCTGTAATGACATCTATTGATCTCTTTATCATCAGTTATCAAACGTCCTGTATCTTTTTAGTCTAGAGATTACTAACTGCTGCTGTCTTTAAATACTAGCTCGTTGTCTTACTTATATACTTATTTTCAATAAGATAAAGTTGGCAGGAATGGATGAGGTTATTTGTGTTAAATCCTATTAGAATACTCTCCAAGTACATCAATAAGTATTTTCAAAATATGCTAATTTAGGTTAAAATGGTTTTCTCTCTCAAGCACATAAGCATTATTATTATTACTTGTAACTTACTGAAATATTCCATAACTGGTATAATGAAACCTGGTGAAGATTTCCACCCTGCAGATTTTGGCAGAGCTTCCTGTTCAACATATATGAATCTAGACTAGAAATAAAGACCTACTACAAAAATTGGGGGAATAAATTTTTGCAATTAGATTTTGGTAATAATTTGATAAGTTACAGCACAGGTCTAAAATCTAATGACTAGAAATGTAAACAAGTTCTACTTTACTATAGAAAATGTACTCATTACCAATTGGCCCACAGGTAATTTCCAAGTTATTCTTGTAGACATTTAGTTCTTAGGCACAGTGGAGCAAGATGCACCCAGGTTTAAATTTTTACTCATTTTCTTGGACGATTTTCTTAATCTCTCTGCCTAACTTTGGTCATCCATAAAAGGAGAATAGGTATATTTATATAGTTACAGCAAAGACGAAATGAGAAAACATACTACATGCAGTGAACAATAGGTTCTTACCTCTCAGACATAAAACTCCTCCACACACCCTCTCATTATCCCCGATGAAACAGCAGAGGAAATTGTAGTACTGTTTGCAATTCCCTCTGAGAGAACTCAGGTTATGAGGTAGTCTTAGGGAATGTGAGTGAGTCCTTTCAGGGCATAGGGTTAGGCTTACAAAACGCTGTGAAGGGTAAAGGTTGTTCCCCGTTTGCCTTTGCATTCCACAGTTCCGTCCTCTCACAGGAGCACAGCCTTCTCTCTCTCTTAGACATCCACAGGTGCATCTTCTCCTCCTTCCCCCCTCCATCTACAGGAGATCCAGTGTGTTATTGTAATACAGTGAGAACAGGACTTAGTGATGTCTCTATTTGTTGTATTGATGGACTAACAGGGAGCAAGTTGTCGTGTGACTCCTTCTTCAACTGATGCCTGTTATCCCCAGTGGGCCTCTGTTTCCTCATTATTGGAAAAAACTGGGGGAGTGGAGGCATGGTTACATTACCTTTCATTACCTTAATAGAAAAATAAGCAGAAAGCAAATACGGTTATTTAAAAGGATTGGAGAGAAATGTGGAGAATTGATAATGACACATTAACTGATATTAACAACTAATAGAAATGTGCTATCACTTCCTTAATGTGTATGTCCTTCACTAGATCATAATCTGTTCAGGGGCAGGATTTGTATCTGTTCACTCAGGATTTTAACTTCTTACATGGGACATGTAGGCACAAAGTAAACATTCGTGGAATGAATAAATGTGCTCATATATATAATATATTGTTAGTAAGTATGTATTTACTAGTAAAATGATATGCAAAATAGAAATAATGTGAGATCATTGGTAAATGTTTTGATCTTTTAGCCAAGTTTAAAGTGCTGTACTTAATACATGTAAAGATGAAAATAAAATATGGGAAGAAATCTAAAATCAAATTCAACTTTAAATACTAGACTGAGAAATCTTGGAGAATAGAGGTCTCTTTCTGTCACCTCTAAAATCACATTATTGCTAAGCTGTCAAAGCACTTGCCTTCATGGAGAAAAACCACTGCTGCAGCACCATTCCCACAGCTGTCCTCTGAGAAACGTGATGTGAGACCCATCTTGCAGCCCTTGGGATGCACATTCCCCCCAGATTCTTTCCACTATGAACTTATAGTCCTTATTTGTTTTCTTACTCAACATCTTCAAAATCTCAGCCTTGATGTTTCTTGCCATTAAGCCTTTGCTGATGCAATCTGCCTGTTGTTTTATGTGGCAATAAAATCACCACATTTAGATTGCCATTAATCCTTTTTAAAAGTTGAGGAGTGCCAGGGAGAACACTTTTATTTCTGTCTCATTTGGTATGTTGTTTGAGCCCAGGAATTTCTTGAATGTTTCTACAGTACATATTACCAAAAAAGGGAAGAAGCATGGATGTAAGCCTTGCCTCCTACCATTGAATTATTGGCCCTGCTAGAATTGTTGATGTTTTGAATTTAGATTCAAGTTCACAGAGACTTTCTCATACTTCCCTTTAGAAAACTACTTTATAAATAAAGACCATTTAAAGATAAGAAAATTAAAATTAAGAAAGTTAATTTTGTGAATTTGTAAGATTGATTCTAATTATACTATTGTCAAGAAGCTTATCTTTTCTACAGGTGTTTTTGAGTCAAAAATTCTTCATTTTTATTTTTTACTCATTTCAGTATATTAAAAATCAAAGGCTTAAAATTTTTTACAATTAACCATTTATTTTAAATAAATGCTATTTAAAAAGCGGATCATCTGAAGGTAAGGTATGCTTGAGTGATAAAATGTGTCTGACTTAGAAATAAAATTAAAAATGTCAGTTTGGAATTGTATCAAATAATTGATGTTGAATACTGCAATTTGGAGGATTGTTTTTATTATTCAAGGTTCTTTTTTAGTTCATGATTCAGGTTTTATTCTACATCTAGGGAACACAGTGATCTTGTATTTTAATTTTATTTTCTTTGGCTTCTAGGATACTTGGGCTGTGAGACACTTTCTTCTTTGTGATCTATAATCATTCCTGGTCTGGAAATGACTTTCTCTCATCAAATAGCACCAAATAGTGCAGAAGGAGAGCAAGAAAGCTTTGCCCCAGTCAAGTTAAACTTGAGTAGTTCGCTTGATTGACTTTAGTTCTGTACTTATGCCTTCTTCCAGGGTGATGAGCCAGTGAGGTTAAGGGTGGTGGGTAAAACAGGAGAAAAGCAGAGGAAGAGGAAAAACACTATATAGTATTTCAGAGCATGGAGAGAAATTTTCCAAATATAAAATCTATATATTTCAGAGGTAATTTAAAGTAGTATGCAAAAGTGTATTTAATTTAAATTATTTGTGGTATGCAATTAGTAAAATAGGATGCTATTTAAGTTTATAGAGTAAGAACCTTCAATTTGAAAGGCTGTTTTATAAATGTATCATGTAAGTAATAAATAACATAGAAGTGAGACATGAGACTTGAATAGTTAACACACACATAGACCTAAAAATGAAGGGAATTATACTTCAAGAACTGTGTGTCCTGCAAGCATTCCCATATGTGCTATTACAGTTTCTGTAAGTTGGAGTAGGAAAAAACCATAGCGTTAAAAGGGTCCTGAACTAAGAACATGTAGAAAGTGCATGCACATTTACTGAGGTAAATTACTGTCAAAGCCTTCCTATTTAGTGAGGTCAAGTCATGCTCCTAGGTTTCCCAAGCATTACATTACAAATTTTGTAATAAAATTCGACAATGTAATGGAGTTTAACTTATGAAAATTTGATATATTCTGGCAATTTCTATTTCTGGGATTTTGTTGATTTCAGATACAAATACAAATTAATAATCCAGATATGTATTAGAAAAATATTTATTAAATGTCCCTGTTCTATCTTTCCTCAGCACATGGCCAGTAATTGCCAGTTTTTACTGTAATTTTAATATCCTGTCTACTTCATAAATCTGTCAACTTCCTTGAAAACAAGGATTTTATCTTATTCAGACTGTATCCCTGGCACCAAATGAAAATGTGAATTCCAAGTACAGGAACAATATGTTTTCTTACAATTATGTCCTATATTCTAGTCATCTATGTATCTAGGAATAAGCACTGATTTTAAAGCATTAATTGTTATTGGATTTAAAATGTCCCCAAATAGGCATGGGGAGGGCTGTGCAACACAGAGAAGACAAGTAGTGATTCTACAGCATCTTACTATGCTGATGGACAGTGACTGTAATGGGGTTTGTGGGGGGGACTTGGTGAAGGGGGGAGCCTATTAAACATAATGTTCTTCATGTAATTGTAGATTAATGATACCAAAATAGAAATAAATAAATAAAAATAAAAATGAAATGTCCCCAAATAAATGAGGTAGGGAAGAAATAATTTAGTAATGCCATTATTGATGGATAATTCTTGAACTCCTATACAATCCTTAGCATCCCAAAGTAGAATAGTCATGAAGAGAAGAGTATATAAGGAACTAAGTATAAGATAGCAGAAAAATAAGGAGAGCTTCACACTGCCTCCTTCTCACAGAAATCAGCACAGCCTTCCCTCTCCCTCTGTTCATTACTTCTCACTCTTGGTTTCAGTAGGAGATATAGATAAAGTCCAATTCATGAATATATAAAGGTATACTAATAGAAATTTATAAGAAATGGTCTAAATCATTATGTGAGATATTTAAAGGGCAATTAACAATTGAGCCATGGAGTCACTCTTATACACCTGCACACACACACACACACACACACACACACACACATTTGGACACACAGATATACATATATACACAATCTTTAGAGTTGTTGAGGATCTAATTTCCCTGGGTTTTATTTCTGCTACTGTTCACTTATGTATTTTGTTTCATTGCATATTTTTAAATTTTGTATTGTGAGCTCATTATTTTTCATTGGATCACATTCTGTGCAACCTAGGTTGAGGGTCTCTTCTTCCAGACAAATTTTATTTTTGCTATGTCATTTGCATGAAAGAAATTATGAGTCTCAGGACAACTCATTGCTTGTTAAGATTTCCCAAAATATATGAATAGTAAATATTTGAACTGGAAATCTAGGTGAGGCCAGTTCTATGTATAAAAATTTTCAGAAAGGACTTTTGTGTTTTTAAGTTGCCAAGTTAAATGATAAATAAGCAATAAATACTTAATAATGTGCTAATGGGTTGTTATTTCTATGTTGCCATTTTACTGAAGATGTAACTATTTTACTATCTGATTATTTCTGAATTGTTGAAGAGGTATAAATTCCGTCTAGAGTACTGGATACAGCTAGCTCACACTGGTTTAGGAGAGCTGCTTGTCTACATCACTCTCCAACTCCACATTCATGGCACCACATTGGTAGTTGAAATCAACAATAGTGGAATTTCTTCCACCACAGAATTTAGCAGATGCTAAAATTCAGGACTCTCCCCTTCCCTTAGATATCCTTTTGCTAAGCCAGCAAACCACAGCTTCCACACAGTGTAAAGTGAGATACATTACGGATTCTCCAGGAGATTATTATTTTTCTCCTACCCAGAGTCCAACCAGAAACAAATTGCCATGCGTATGAATGGATTTCCCTTGTCCACACTTTCAATTGCAGGCTTTGGTTGTCAGGCTTCTGGAAGAAATCACCATTCCTAGACTCATGCCAGCACAGTGTCCCCACTGCGTGACAAACCACCCTCAGGACAGTGAAGGCATCCACGTAAGCTAATTGCTCTGTGTTTCAATTTCCTCTTTGATTTTGACCCCTGGGGATTCTCTTTTCAAATTTAACTGTGCATTTAAAATCAATATCAATATGCTTCCTCCATCATTTAACAGGAGTTTGATAGCAAGAAGATTTTCATTTTACCAAGTCCACAAAATGGCCATATACAGTAGCCTTCATCCATGTATACATTATAAAAGTTTTGACAATTTCCAGAAAGGTATGGAAAATAAAAAGCAATATAACAAATAAAACTCTAATGTAATTTTTATTTTGAGGTATAAAGCTCATCTTCTATACTATATATGAGTTGCCCAAAGTAAATTTATCTCATTAGAAAAATTTATTTCATTATGAAAACTATTAAATTAGGCAAATTTGAGATATATCTGTCAGGCTTGTGGCTTTTTGATTTATTAAATTTCACATATTTAGAGTTTGCAAAATTTTGTTCACTTTTGCATATGAAACCTTTACATAACAATGATGACATGCATAATTCTTTACATTATTTTTAGTGTTTATGGAATTATAAACAAGTTTCCATCCTGAATTTGTAATGCTTAACAGAAAGGTCGTACTATGATTTGTTTCACGATTTCAGTAGTTAGATATTTAAATTATTTTCAACTTTTTAATGCCATATCATACAAAAACTAAACCAAAACAAACATAGGCTGAAATATGAATTCCATATTTGGATAATTTCTTAGGATATGTTTTTAGAAGTGACTCTAATATTGGTTTATTAATATGACAGCAGAAGCCTCTCCGGCTTCCTGCAAGTAGTGAAATATAATTAGAAAGAAAAATCAAATGGTTATTAATCAGCATTACTGGGGTTTCTTTCCTTTTTTAAGAACAGAAAAGCCCATTGAGTCCTTTGTGGTCAGAGAGCAAATGTTAGATAAACATCTTTTTATTTCCAATACAATCCTGGATTCTGCTGTCCTGATAAAAATAAACACCACCATTCTCGCAGAGCATTTCCTCCTATCCCTAGAACAACCTGACTAATGCAAACTGAAGTAATTGAAGCTAAAAGTACAAAAGGAGAGCTTCCTAGAGGTGGACAACTATGTCTGGAAAAGGATCAGAAACCATATCCTAAGAAGCGTGGATCATTTTTGGCCTAGAAGAGAATAAGGGAGAATTCTTAGCCTTTTTTTCATGTAGACGTACTATCAGGTGTGAGAGACATGTTTCAGAAAGAATACTTATACTGAACTCTGAGTTCAGAAAAACAGCACTTAAGGCCTTTTCAACTATGGTTTTATAAATTTGTAAAGTGCAAGGGTCTACTGATTCTATTGTGATTTTCAAACCATAAAGCAAAACCTGGTTTATCACAGAGTCACATTGGCTATAATGTCCATGTCTGTGCCTCCCAGGTATTCCCACCAGAGAATAGAAAGTGACTGGAGATGCCAGCCAAACCTCTTGAGTCCTTTTCCTCATCCCTGCTACTTCTTTCATTCTTCAGGTAGCTCAGTTCATGGGCAAAAATCAACTAATACCATCTGAGGCTTTATTAGGGGACCTGATTCTCCTCTGTTTAGATTATACTTGTTAGTTATTTTCTTTTTATAGCTGTTAAGTCAGTTAATATTTAAACATATAACCTTTAGAAATTATATGAAAATGCTGTCCTAACAAATTGTTATATGCCATATATTCTTTGGTTCCTCCAGAGGTAAATGTAAGCCAAGCAGTGTGCTTCAGTATATTTGCACCCTATCTAAGCACATACCCTACAAATTCTGAAGATAAGGTGATTCTTTCCGATGAAAAAATGGAGAAATAACAAAGTGAATTACACACACAGATTTGGTATTTTGTTTTCATAATATCACCACTCTCAACTTCCTGGTTAACCTAGTATTTTTTAAACTTGTAAAACTATTTTCTTTTCAGCCATGTTTGTTTTTTTCTTCCTATGAAAATACTCCTTTGACATGAGTGATTGGATCAGCAGAAGGGGACAAATGGCATAAATAGGCTCAACTGCATCAAAGTCAAATCATTCCAATCGTATCAGAACGCCCTTGGACCAGGATCTTTGCTTTTTCATACACTGATTACCTGACTTCAATGTTTAAAATTCAGAGCTCACTTACTTAATGAGAGCACTGGATTCCAGAAAAGTTTTCGTTAACCACATACCTGTTGAGTCATTCCTATTTTTCATTGACTATATAAAAAGATTTTGATCTCTGGATGTAGCAAAATTACACAGACAAGATGCACAAATGGCCTTTTTTAAAGAGCTATAACTTTTTGATACATATTGGCTATCCTTCTCATAGCCACAATGATAGCGTGGTGATAATTATCTGCCACTTTCAAAATGTAACAAGATTATAATGCTGAAAGTGAACATTGTAGAAGGTAGGGAAGGCTGCATGTTTTATATATTTTGTTCTCACTTCAGAGATTGTAATCTTCGTGGCTTTAGAGATTTGGGAAGTGTTTTACCAATCTCAAGGAATCTTAACACTTTAAGTTTTATATCTTTCCAAGTTGTAGCATAATGGAAACAGCAAGGATTTAGGAATCAACAAGACAGTTTCAAGCCCTATTTTGGCCTGCAATCTTAGACTATTGACTTCTCTGAGCCTCAATTTTCCTACCTTTAAAATAGAGAGAACAACTATCTCATGGGGTTAAAACAGAGTGTACCTATATCATGGGGTTACTGTCAAGTTTGAAAAAAATAACATTATGTAAAGCACTCTGTACAGAAGCTGTGGTATAAAAACTGGTAATCACTCTCTTACGTATGTATGCATGTATGTTGTACACTGACAATTTATTCTGTAGGCAGCATAAGAGTTTCTGGCACTTCTTATATTCATTCTTTCAAATGTCAGTATGTTCCTTCTTGTCAGGGAACAACATGCACTTTGAAAAATAACTTTTATTTTCATCTTTCTTTTATCAGTAAATACTGTTGAGTGCCAAACTAGAATCAAGATACTGTGTTAGGATCTAAGGCAGCCACAGATATGAATATTTTAGAATCTACCTTGACATAATATATGTACAAATATAACTATCAGAGCAAATGTTAGATGATAAGCTTAAATAGTAACCTGGAGAAAGAGTGCCATGGATATTGAGAGCAGAGAGACGGTACTTGCCATCTAGAGCAGGGATGATAGGTGTCTGGGTGTACGGATGAAGGCATTTGGGGGTGACCTTAAAGCAAAACTAAGATTTGAGCCTGGGTCCTTAGAGAAAGGGGGATTCCAGACAGTTATATAATAGGACTAAAACAAAATTACGTACCCTGTAAGAGACTAAATAAGTATGCTAAATTTGCCTGGATATTTTAGAATGCAAAGAAAAAATTAAAAGTTTGGAAAAGGAGGCTGAGGTTAAATAGGATACAATCTTAAATATCGAGTAAGGACTGTTGACTTTTTCTTTCAATTGATGAAATGTAGTTGCACATTTTTTTTGCGTTGTGGTTGACTCCTCTCTGCTCGGAATGGCTCGGGCTCTCCCTGGCCATGGCCCTGGCGGACTCTGACGATGCTGGCTGGGGTTCCGATGCCTTTGAGCAACCTTTGTGTTGGCTCCCCCACCCCTCCGCTTCCTCCCTGCTGTAGCTCACAGGCTTATTCTGTAGGTATGGAACCAAGGTTGGAGGTAAATATCAACTAGCTCTCGTGGTCTCAGAATGAGCTGGGGCCAGTTTGTCTCTTCTCTGGATAGCTCATAAATACCACGTCAGTGGAACCCATTAGCTCACTGAAAGGCAGAAGGACAGAGATTCTGAAAGGTGTCCAGGAACATGCTGTTCTCAGCACAGTGGAAGGAGGTAGGGGGAGGGAATGTGTGTTTGGAGAAAACAAAACAAAATGCATTTATTCACCTCGATGTTTCTGTTTTGCTTCCCAAAAGTGAAAAATGTGATATTTTGCCAGTTTCAAATGGCCCTAGTCAGACTTCAGGTTAAAGCAAAAATAAATTTTTACCCAAAACAATAATACCATGCAAAAATCATTTAGTGGCTCCATATGTGCACCAAAAGCTTAATAAATGTCATTCTTTGCATGTGAAAACTCAGAAAGTCACAAGGAACAGAGGGAGAACATGGGAGATATATAATAAAATCATCTGCTGAGAAGGAGCTCAACCTGATTGCTCACTGACTTTGCAGGGAGGCCTTCAGACCTGCTGACGCTGGGCCTCATGCCCACATGGGTTTAGTGAATTTTAACCCCACACATCATTAGAAAGTCCAGCCAGGGTTGAGAGCCATTCAAACATCCCAAAGCCTCTTGTTTTACTGTTTAGAAAGCTCAGAGTTAGGGGCATTAAGATGTTTGCTCATACTGTTTATTAATAAAAATCCTAGGCCTAGAACACAGTTCTCCAGAGCATCAACCAGTATTCTTTCTCCAGAGTTTGTTGTTTCCTCAAACATCATGGAATTTGGGGGGTTGTTATCTATTTATTTCTAACATTAAATTATTAATTGAGGGAGTCGGTCTGTCAACAGACTCTGATGCATCATCCACTATTCCAGGTGAAGATATTACAACAGAGAACAAAATCCCTGCCCTCATGAGCTAACCCCGGGGATGGAAATGAGGAAAAGTCATGGAAATAGAGAACTAATGTAAATAACACAGTAAGGAAGTAAGAGTAAGGGATAGTGAATTTGGGCAGCTTTTCTGCTAGGCTTGATGCTTGCTAGACACTGCAGACATATGAGAGATTCAAAATAACTCTCCAATGCCAAAAAACCGGATTTGAGAGTTGAATTAAAATTTGCCAGGAAATAAACATGGAAAGGAATTTCAAGCTGAAGGACTAGTTTGTGCAAAGGAATGAATCTGTGGGAGAAAATGATATCTTCAGATGACGGGACCAAGCACTGGAACAAATGGAAGAGATTAGGAAAAGAGACTTCAATTAGATAATGAAGGGCAACAGATGCCTTGGAAGTGGATCACTTGCTTCCTCCTAGGGAGTGTCTCTCAAACTGTATTATGTGTTATGTTATTACCTGGAGAACTAAAAAAACTGAAAATTCTCAGCCTACCCTGGGTATTTCCAATCTTGTGATTTTGGTGGTGATGGTGTGGAATACTTCAAGAAATACTTTCTGGATGACAGTGAAGCATTAAAGAAATTTAACATGACTGGATTTTCATGTTGTTAACAATTAACACTGGAAAAATAAGATATCTGGGAGCCAAATATTATATTTGATAGGGAAATTAAGATAGTACTGTAAGAGGAAGATAATGAGAGCCTTTACGAGGGGCAGTGGTGGAAATGAATAAAAAGTAGGAAATGAGCATTTAAAATATTTAAATATTTTAAATCAGATATTAAATATCTTAGAATATTTAAGAGCTAGAATTGGCAGGTAACAGGACTTAGGAGCAGAGTTAATATAAGCACAGGAGAGAGTGGAATATACAATTGCTTGCCGGTATTTGATTGGAGTAATTGGATAGAAGGTATGATCAGCAAAAAGATGAGCTCAGACTTGGGCATGTCCATCTCCAAATGAGGTTCAACATCACCTCAGTAGTCAGTTGGACACACCAATCTGCATCTCAGAGAAGGATGCCCAAAGACACTAGGGAAACTGACGATGTGTGTAACCATTAAATTTCATAAAGAAAATCATGAAGAAATGATAAGACAGGTAGCAGTATGAAAACTGAAAGAAGAGAGAATTTCAAGAGTAAGCGCTCAGTTGTGATAAACACCCAAAGAGGCTGAGTGAAATATCTTGAAATCGGGATTTAAAAGCCATTGGTAAACTCAGAAAAGTCAGAGAGATAACCTAAAATTTGTGAATCGGCACTGAAAGGGAAGATTAGATGCGGTGGCAATACATACGTCTATATCTAAGAATGAGGACTCTTCACACACGCGCGCACACACACACACACACACACACACACACACACACACACAAAACTTTCTGTTGCTTATTATAAATATTGTTCTTTCTTTGTGTACACTTAGCAAATTGAGTATGAAAAATGAAAATATATGAAAAAGAACATTTAAATGAGGGCAGTAATCATCATAATCCAATGAAATGGTAAATATTTGTGTAAGAAATTAATAGACTCACAAAAGTACTTTAAAACAAAGGCAGAAGCTAATCTGAAAGCTTATTTTCAGTATTCACATCTCCAGTGTTTGTTCTTGATAAAATAAAGACTCAAAAAAATCTTTCTGATTTCATAAGTAGATGTCTTCTATAATATTTTTGGAAGAACCATCAGAAATTTTTTAAAAAGGAAAATAATATGGAGTTACATATTTCAAATATTTCAGGAAGAACAAGCATACATATTTAGAATGTCTTCAGAACTTTAATTAATGCCTAAGTGTCCATCAACTTTAGCATGACAAACATTTTCACATCTTAACCAGTTCCGCATGACCCACTTCAATAAGTTTTATTTTTATTCCTGGATCCTTCCAATTTCTACTTGAGGACAGGGACAAACTTACCTGAGACATTTTCTAACAACTCCCTATATTTTAATTACAGATTTTTATCCTAAAAGAGCTTAGGGAAGTACTGTTCAGTGAAAATATAAGTGAACCATAGGTTTAATTTTAAATTTTCTAGGAGACATTAAAAAAACACAGAAGAAAAAAAAAACAGGCAAAAGTTAATAATATATTTTGTTAATCCCAATTTGTCCAAAATGTTATCATTTTAATATGCAATCAGTATAAAATTATTAATAAGATATTTTACATTTATTTTTGTTCCCCTAAATCTTCAACATTTGATGTGTATTTTTCTTACAGCACATTTCAATTTGGATTATCGACACTTCTACTGCTCAGTGGCTGCCCACGGCTAATTGGTGCCACACGAGATGGTTCAAACTCATTCACCATACAGACTGTATCTGTTATGTATAACCCGAACTGAATCTTATAATTACATAGTTCATTTTCACCTAAGTTAAAGTGTTTCTTTCTGTCATTTTACTGTAAAATACCTCAAGGGGAGTAGCTGATGTGAGAGGATGTCTTTAATAATTCATTCATTTGTTATTTTTGTAGAGGTTACTTAGCACCTGTGACATGCCATACTCTTGTTAAGGGTTCGGAATATAGGGGTAAATAAGGGTGTTACACCTACCAAAGGACACCCATTCTAGTACAGAAGATAAAATCTATGTATGAGGTTTGATTAAAATGGGGAGAAATTTACAATGGCACCTAGTAAGTCTTTTCTTCCAAAATAACACATTAACAGCATACACTCAAGTGCTGTGGTTATTCAACTGAAAAAAAAAAGGCTCAAATTTGGCAAGAATTAGAATAATGTTTGTGAAGATGACTGGCCTTAACTAAGGCTTCAAGGTATGGGTGAGGTAAGGTCTGGTACAAAATGGAGAATCTAGATTCAGGGAACAAAATTTATAAAAACATTAAACTGGGGAGAAGTACAAGAGGGAAGGGGGGCAGAAAAACAATCAGCTACCTGAAGAGGAGCGTTAATGAAAGAAAAATAAGATAAAAAATGATTGGGGCTGAGACAAAGTGGGCATGTTCCCTTGCCTTGAATGAAAATTTATTGTGATACTGTTTATAAAAGACTGCTTAGAAGATTATTATGTGGAAATTTTCATTCACTGTTGCCTTGAATAAACCCTTGATGGAAAAATCTCATGCCAAAGGCAACATACTTTAAAACAAGTAAATACCTTGAAGGGCTTCTTGAGTATAGCATGAAGCAACTCCATACTCAGCCCAACTCCTTTTGTTTTATATTATTATATAGAACATCATCTAGAGATATTAGAGTAATCTTCAGAAGCATCAACTCTCTGGAGGGCAATTTGTTACTTTATGCCAAGCGTGAAGTATCATACCAACAATTTCTGAAAAATTCCTTTTAATTTTTAAGTATTTCCACTTCTAGGATTTTATGAGAAGGAAATAACCAGAGATCCATACTGAAGATGTGCAGGGATATACTGCACTTATAACAGTAACAAATTTCAAACAATTAATGTCCAACATGTAGTTACTGATTTGATTACACATACTTTGGTTTACTAAGACAATGAAAAAAAATCACATTTTCAAAGACTATTGGATTATATTGAGAAATACTCATAATTCTTAACTTTTATTGAAATATAGGTTACCTAAAATTGTACAAATCTTAAGGACACAACTGGATAACTTTAAAATAAAAAATCATTTAAACATAAAAAGTCTTATTAAAACACCCATCTAACCAGTGCTTATGTAAGTGCCAGGTTCTATAATCAGAGCTATAAATAGAGGATTGATCAAAATGGACAAATTCCTTACCTTCATGGAGCTTATTTATATTTCAGTTGGTGAGAGGGAAACAAATGTATTAACAAATGAGTGTACCAAGTATTATCAAATAGTGGTACATACAATGCACAAATT
Organism: Manis javanica; assembly: GCF_040802235.1. Classification (NCBI taxonomy): domain Eukaryota; kingdom Metazoa; phylum Chordata; class Mammalia; order Pholidota; family Manidae; genus Manis; species Manis javanica. The sequence continues at coordinate 210,197,945 of NC_133156.1, read as the reverse complement.
AATGTTAAGCTTATATGAATAGGGCATATTTTGCTTTGTTAGGAAGGGGAAGAAATAAAGATTCCTTAGTAGCCACCTTAGTAGCAGTTTAGTTCAGCGAGAACTACAGATATATTTTGAATACAGAACATTTATGGTTTGAAGATGAGTTTGAATCATATAAGAGAGCAGTCAGCAATGACTTTAGGGTGTGTTATTCTACTGGTTACTGGAAAAATGGAGTTGCCATTTCCTGAGATTGTGGGATAAAGATGTTTTTAAGAAAATGGGCTCATTGGTAGAAATTAAAGAGTAAGAAAGTCTTACCTCTCTAGTTTACCAGGTGGACTATAAATTTAAAAGTGTTAAAGGTGACCTGGATTATCTTTACAAGAACTAAAGTTTAGGAAATTTCCCGGGGATAACTGATACTAGAGAAATTTAGTGTCAATTAGAAGGATCATATTATTTAGTTTTTCTTCTTTAAATTTTCCTCTCTTGTATAGAAGTTTCCAGAAATATACTTAAAAAATGATTCTGAAATCATCAATTTTTTTTCTCCTTGGAATGCGATTACTCTGGCTTGTGTGGATTTTGATGTCTTCCACATTTCTGATAGATACACAGAAATTTTCTCAAATGTCATGACTTATAATTTATAATAGTTAATATTTCATGAAAATGCAGGTGTTTCTTCCTTTTTTGTTTCTTGTCTTTTATGTGTAGCATATTTTATTATAGAGTTTTTTTAGTGCTCTTATATTTAGTACTTTGAAGAAAATATATGTAAAGGATGATATGATGGGTAAATGTGTTAATGGCTCTGATCTATTTTTAACACATCTCTGGCAGAAATATACTCACTCACCCATAGAATGTTAACCACCATTTACTTGGTGAATGGTTAATCCTGGTTGTAGGCAGAGTGCAAAAAAGGAAATATGTGAATATATAAAGTTATAAGACAGTAAATTAAAAGTAATTCCATGATTTCCAGTCACCAACAAAACAGGTCTCTATGTCCTATATTATTTATTTTTAGCATTTCTCATAGTTATTATCCACTTTTAAAGATAACAGTATTCCCTAAGCTTCATGGAGAGTATGGCATTCATTCTAATAAAATGGTGGAATAAAACTAGTTTACAAGACAATTCCAACAACTAAAAATTTTGGGACATAGCTATAGAACTAAAAACTTTCATTTATATTCCCTTGACACTTATTTATCTATCCATGTAATCATGCATTTCACAAACTTGGGAACTTAATTTACACCAGGCACTGTTGCAGTTATTGGAAGTATAGCAAATATTAGAACAAACGGCTACCCATACCTGCATGAAAATGACATTCTGTGGAAAAGGGGGCAGAACAAAAATGGTCAAATAAATAAAATGCAAAATGTCATAAATGATAAGTGCTATGTCCAGGGAAGGGAAGAGAACTGAGGAATGCCAAAACTGGGCACAAGGTGGGTATTGTCTGCAAAGTGCTTAGAAACAAATGAGAAATTGATACCTGGGGATGAAAGATAATCTGAGATTAGTCCTCAGGTCCCAGATGGAGAGTGGAGGCAAGGCTGTCAGTGCTTTGGGGAAAGGAAAGGACAAACATCTTGCCAGGAGTTTGCAGCATTCTGAGGGCGTGTCTTTTTCCAGAAAAAGAGAGACCAGAAAGCTGTTCTCCTCGCTAGAGCTCACTAATTTCTCAGCTCCCTCTTGATTCTTGTGAGAAGTAGGGGAGAGAACAGTGTGTTTTCCAATATGCACACTGTTTATGTTTCACTTGTACAATCCTGTTTTCCATTCATTTTTTTCTGTTCTTCATGTGTGCGAAAGTGTATATATTTCTCTTTTTCCTGAATTCTTCCCAAATTCTAGAACTTTAGGGACATATGAACTTTCAGTTATTTAGGTAAAATATACTAGATGCAATCAAAATCCGCAGATTAAAACCTCTGTGAAAGAAGTTTATCCCTGTCACTGGAAGCAGAAGAATAATTCTAAGAGGTAAGTCAAATGGGGACACATTAAAAAAACAATAAATTCACATAAAAATGCACTGCAGTTTAAAAAGAGGCTATGATAGTCATAAATGCACAAAATATTTCCTGCTCTCCAATTTCCAGGTTTATGGTATATGGTCTACTTTTCTATTGCTGCAGAGCAAACAGTCCTAAAAGTTGGTGGAGCAAACCAACAACAATTTCATTTTGCTCTCCACTATGTGGGTCAGACTTTAAGAAAGAGTACAGTAGGGATGGCTTATCTTTGCTCTTGGTGACTGGTGCCAGCTCAGCTTCAGTGGCTAGGTGTAGCTGGATGACTTGACTGGAGCCATATGGCTGAGGCCCCAGTTCAGAGTGCTGGACGGGTTCTTCAGTTCTTCTCCACATTATGTCTGATGGCCAGGCAATGCTTTCCATACATCCTCTCCATAGGTCTTATGTGGGCCTCCTCATATCACAACAATGCCAGTGTAGTCAAAAATGTTTTACAGCAATTGGCTTCTCCCAAGGTGAGCATTCTGAGTGAAGAAGCAGAAACTGCCAATCCTCATAAGGTATGGAAATTGATACAGGCTCATTTCTTTACATTCTATTTGTAAAAGTAGTCACAAAATATACTCATATTCAAGGACAGAGGTCATAGAACTGATTTCTCAAAGACAGGAGTGTCAAAGAATTTACGGCCACCATAAGACCACAGTTTTTGACCTCCTGAGAGTTGGGTCCTTGTGACTAATTCTGGTCAATGATTTGTAGGCAAATTGGCCTGTATTACTTCCAAACTCAGGAATTTATCTCCAGTTCAAGCCCCTCACAATTCTCTCTCCCTTAGACAGAACGTTATAACATTTGGAATATTAATCTGAGTCAAACGTGAAGAGACACGGAGCAGAGTCCTCAGCCAACTACTATGGATGTGTGGTATGAATGAGAAATACACCTAATTAGTGTAAGGTACTAAGATGTGGAAGTCATTTGTAAGTGTTTAATAAGCTAGTCCATTCTCACTGATACACAGCCTGTGTGTCTGCTTTTCTTATCATCCTCCCTAACTACTGAGATATATTAACTTGATTATCAGGTGGAACATGTAATATTTTTACATGTGGGAAGAGATTTATTCAGTTTTTAGTGCTTCCTAGACATATAGCATATGGCAAAACAACCAGAGAACAATTCAAATACTTATTCCATCCTCTCTTTCTTGAAGCTAAGCAGAGAAATATTGTTTTGGGCATATTAATTTTTCCTTGAATTAATCTTCCTTGAAAGCATCTCAAACAGAATTAATCTTTATTAAATTTTACTTGCTTTCTTGGCATCGTCCTATTCCTGTCAATGTCTGATAATTCATTTTCCTTCTCATTTTTTCCATTTGTTTCATCTACTTGAATTTGCTTAGTGCAGGAATCCATTTTCAATGTTTTATATTTCAGGATAGCTTCATGTGCTTTTAGGAACTATAAATGACAAGAAATGACTTCAGTTTTACATTTAAAAGTCATTTGGCCAAATAAGAAGAAAAGAGTATGTTTCTCAAAGCCACTCTTTAGGCTTTAAGTGTTCAATTTAAGAAAGGTGAAATGTACAATGACCATTCTTACCATTATTTTGCAACTGAGCTTCTTGTACAGGATGATTTAAATTGTATATTATGATCTTTAGGTTGAAAGGGCACCCATTAGATGGCAACACTCACTGGATTTTTCTTTTTTTTAATGCCCTAAATTTGTAAACCTTAGAGCAGAGGTGAGAAACTAACAAGCCAGGGTTTCAAATCCCAAATAAGGTACAATGTGTCCATGGCAAATGCTGTATGTTCACATAGCAAGTAGATGTTCAGGATGAGTTTTAACAGGTCAGTCAAACATGGTTAGGACAGAAACCTTGACTCACAAGATTATAGAATGTCAAAATTAGAATTTACAAAGGCCATATATACCCACCAAAATCATATTCTTCCCATAATTTCCATAGTTCTCCAAAGTGATGATTATCTAGAACCTGAATTTTCATGTGACAGAAAAATCAAAGGACCAGAAGCCGCTCATTCTCTGTATGGATAGCTTTAAATGTTAGAGAGTACATTTTGCATTGACATGGCACATGTCGCACTGTCAACATGTACCTGTGCATACGATTTCTTACCCTTACATGACACAGAACAATTATGCCTTCTTAGGTTTTTAACATCTGAAATGATCATGGCCTTGTCTGCATGGTCCCTAATTATAACATTCATATAGAAGAGTGTAAGGAGTGATTGAAGGTGGGCATACATGGAACCACCATACAAATCAAGAAATGAAATCCTGTCAGCACCCAAAAGATGTGTGTCCCTTCCAATAATACTCCATCCCTCTTCCTTAGAGGTAGTTGCTATTCTGACTGGGTATATAAGAATTACTTTGTCTATATTTGTCATTTTGACACTTACACATATCCCATATGTCCTAACTTTATCTGTTTTTTGAGCTTTATTTAAGTGGAATAACTTTACTTATATAATTTTGTGTCTTGCATTGTGGGCTCAACTTTAGTTATAAGATTTGTACGTGCTGTTGTGTAGTAGTAATTTGTTCATTTTTAGTGCCTTTGTATGAATATGGCACAATGTTCATTTTTTTCCCTAAAATCAGTAAACATCATTGTACATGTGTTTTGAACATGTAAGTATACTCATCTCTGCAGGATATATACCCAGAAGTGAAATTTCTCTATCATAGGATATATGCATTTCAAATTTTACTAGATATTGCCAAAATGTTCTCTAAAGTAATTATTCCAATCTACTCTCCCACCAATAGTGTACCAAAGTGCTTCTTGCTCAACATGCTTCCAACATGTATACTGTCAAACTTAAAATTTTTGCTCATTTTGGTGAGTGTGATTTTAATTGGCAAGTTCCTGGTGATTACTGAAGTTAATCATATTTTCCAATGTTTAATGGCTGTTGGAATTTTTTTTTGTACTATGCCTTGTTTTTTATTCTATATGACAGCATTTTAAAATGAGGGCAACTTTCATTTCCTGCTTAGTCTTCTGATATTAAAGATAATGTTCATTAAATATACAGTTTCTTGGATTATTTTTTTGTGGGTACTTTAGATTGGTCCGTTATTTATTATAATACAACACTGAGATTGAAATTCAATGTTCTTTATGTGCTATGAACAATACAGAATAAATCATAGTTTTAGTCCTCTTAATCTGAAGACTATACATAAAAGCAGCAGTTTCAGCTGCTTTGTTATCAAGTTAAATTTATCCTACAGCATTGAAAGCCAGTGTTCTGTTGAACTTGGTGGTTGGTATTCTTATAAGGTTATCTGAACAGGTGGGTTACTTTCTCTTATTCACCAGGGCCAGTTAGCAATTGTCATAACATCCCTACACACTGAGCACAATTGCCTTTTTCTTTTATTGGAGAAATATATTTGAGGTGTGGGTATTTTTTTTTTCCTTAGAGGAGTCAGGTAGGAGCAACAATTTTCTTGTGCATGAAAGTTGAACAAGTTTTAATAGGAAGGTAATTGTGACCCAATAAAAAATATCCATGGGGTGATGTTCCATATGCCAAAAAATACAAGTATTTTGTATAGAACTGATTATACTAAGGACATAGTGTTTTGGTTGTTGCTGAATATGTAACAATAGCATTGAGCAAATGTGACTCATGGGATGTAACTATAAGCAACTTAATTTTCAATTCTCATTCTTGCTTTAAGTTTATTCTGTAAGGTTTGTATCACTCCCATCACTACCTACAGATAAAATTCAGTAGTGTTTGATGATTTTTGTGTTACTTTAGGAATTAAAAGGCATTTATATAATTAACATAGCCCTTAATATAATAACAAAATCTTAACCCTTTTGATTTCAGCATCTTGTAAGTTCAACCTGACCGTGACAACAGCGAGAAAAGAATGCAGATTCTCTTTCCCCACCGTGTGATTTGACTTTTTCACATGTAAGGGTATTCTTTTCAACAGGCATATCTGGCCCCTCCAAAGTCACTAAGTGAGAGAAGATAAAAGAAGAAAATGGGCAGGAAAAGTTCTTATTTACTTTGTATTGTTGTGTATGACTTCAATGCTTTCTTCAGTTTTAAAAATACTTCAAGCTGACACTATCCTATGCACACTTTCATAGGTTCTTAGAAGAGATGCCTATTGCCTGGCATCCCTACCCTGCAGTTCCCTTGATGCAGAAGATACACTCCTCACTAGCTGGCTTCTTGATGGTACACTTCCACACAGACCACTTCTCTGTTGGGTCTCAGTTGACCCTTTCGGGCAAAATTCCGATGGAGTTTCCAGCAGGATTTTTCTTTCATATACATGTTCCACTTCTGCAACACTTCTCTTAGCTCTTTATCAGGACTGCATGCACCAAACTGGTACCACTCTCTGAGATGGAAATAGGCCCCAACCAACTTATTAACCCTTATGTTTCCAAGGCATAAATTAGACCACTGCTTTGTGTCACTCCAGCTCTGCAAGTGTTCCATGGAATCCTTTCTCCCTAGTCTTGAGATAGAGCAGACATCCTATTCTCCTTTCACTTTGGAATGGGCTCACAGCATACCATCTCTCTCTGCCCCCAAATTCTTTGTTAACTATTAGACTTATGACCTTTTTATACCATTAATATGGGTGTGGGAGGATTCTACTTTGAAATATAGAGTATAATATTTTAGAATTCAAACTAAAAATAAGGTAAAATAATTTTATTTAGATAGAAATAAAAGCATATTGTATACTTCACTCTTTTAATCAACTAATATTTACTGAGTGTTTATTATGTCAGGCATTGTTTTAGGAGCTGGGATCACACTTTGGAAATAAAAAAGTCCACATTATTATGGAATTTATATTCTAATTTGGATAGAGAAATAACAACATAAATAAGTAATACATATAGCATTTTAGATGATGTTAAATGCCAAGGCAAGAAAATGTTAACGAGAAAAACAATAAAGGGGATGCAGACAGTGGGGGTGTTGTAATTTCAGATAGAGTAGCCAGGGAAGATCTCACAAGAGGCTGATGTTTGAACAAATACCTACAGAAGATGAGGAGTGAACCATGCAGTTGTTATGTGAAGAAGGTTCCAGGTAAAGTGGTCATATTGAACAATCGCCTAGAAGTGGGACTACATCTGATTTGTGTGAGGAAAGCAAGGAAGATGCTGTGGTTGGAAAGTGAGTGATCCACGGGGAAAGTAGTAGGAGCTGTGGTCAGAGAGGCAAAGAATAGGAGGGGGCGAGATCATTTAGGGCCCATAAGCCATTGAAAGCACACTGGTTTTTACTTAAGTACAACTTGGAATCATTGGAGGGTTCTGAGCAAAAGAAAGACATCATCTAAGTTATACTAGAGTAAGATTATTCTGTTTCCGTGCGGAGAGTAGACTAAGGGTGGGGGAGGCAGACAGTGGTGGAAGCCAGAGACAATTTAGGAAGCTAATACAGTCATGCAGGCAAGAGATGATGGTGTTTGGAAAAGAGTTCAAGTTCATAAGGGGGATCTGGTAAGAAGTAGTCAGAATTTGGATGTTTTTTAAGAAGAGGTGACAGGAACTCCTGATGAATTGGATAAGGGTTTGAAAAATACAGGTGAGTCAAGAATGACTACAGGTTTTTTAGCCTGAGAAATTGGAAGAGAAGACTTATCATTGACTGAGATAAAGAAGACTGAAGAAGCACATTTGGAGGGGAAGAATAGAGGTTCCGTTTTGGGCATGTGAAGTGTAAAATGTTATTAGCATTTATATAGAAACTCCAAGAAAACAATTGGCTACAAAGTCTTTGTTTTGGGGGGACTTCTAGGCAGGACATATAAATTACATCCCTCTTAGAGTAAAAATCCTACATTAACTTAATTTTGTTGTTTTAAAATTTTTCTTATTAGAGAAAATTCACAGTAACTAGGAATTACCTACTTATTTCTGGTGTTATTTCTGATGACTATTGTGGTTGGTAATACCTGAAAAGGAATCATGAGATTAAAACATGAGTATCTGAAGGGCAAAACTAATCCTGAAAGGATAATCCAGGAATGAAAAATTCAACCAATTTCCATAAGCTTATGCCAGCTTGACACTGAGAGCAACACATACTCCTTCCTGGTCTCCTCTTTCACTTTTCCATTATTCAGTGTCAACCGAGTACCAGGCTCTGTGCTGTTCAGTGGGATTCAAAGATGGGTAACATGGCTCATTCCTTAGGGAATTTGTACTTCTCAAGAAAACAGACAAATAAGTATCTATGATGTAATGTGCTAAGAGTTAGAACAGGATAGGTACCCCTAAGTGCTATATTAGCCTGTTGGAGAAGGAAGTCATCTCTATCCAAGGGTGTCTGGGAAGTGTCACAGAAGAAATAGCTTCCCAGCTTAGTCTTAATGACCCATTAGTATTTCAGCAAGCAGAGAAAAGAATCTTATTATTTTAAACAGAGGCAGATGTGAAGTCAAGGTGTATGAGGACATGCCATTGAGAGAGTAGAAAGCAGCTCGACACACTAGAAAACAGTATATAAGTTAGGGAAAGAGGAGAAGAGATGCTAGAATAGCTTGGAGAGCAGATGGTGAGTCATAACTTCTCCTGCAGGGAGCTCGTGAATCCTGAAATAAGAAAATACCTTAGAATTGCTGGGTGTTGGGACTAAAACCTTCCACTCAGTTGGTGCTCAGTATCTGTCATCAGGGATGACGAGGAGTCCTATGCTCCTGATGTCTCAGCCTTCCAATCTCTAGCTCTTAGAAAATTCTTGAGCTAACTATGAAAGTCAAGCTGCATGAAGGTGTAGCAGATAAGACGGGGTTAAAGAGTGCTGCAGACAACTCAGCTTTAACCATAGTGTCAGGCAAGTCAGTGTTCCTAACCTGACGCTTCAGGAAATTCTGTGGCATTCACTGCTGCTGATGGTCTTTTCAAGGTGGAAAGTGTTGCTTAGTGTCCAAGGATGATTAATGAATAAAGTACGCTTTTCAGCTAAGTCTTCAATGTAAATACTTGTTTCAGAAACAAACTTTTTTCCTGGCTTCAGCCATTAGCTTCACTGCTTAAGAAGTGGCTTTGAGAAGATTCCATAGACATAACCATGTTGCAGAGAGACTCTGGAGGTGGCTACTGTGCATACCAGCCAGATCTGGGCTTACAAACTGTGTTAAGTTCCAGAGGTCAATTATCCTCTATAGGTCTCGGTTTCCTCATTTGTGCAATGGAGCTAATCACAGTAAACACTTCATATATTTTTTATGAAGATTAAATTAGTCAATTCACACACACACACACACACACAACACACACACACACACACACACACACACACACACACACACACACACACCATACACATTTAGACTGGAAGAGAGTAAGTGGGAAAAATTAAATATTGGCCACTAACTGCCTGGTACTTGAAGTGCATCATTATTCACCAAACTCTTGTGGTGAAATAAAGAGAGAGCTCTCCTCTATTATGTCCCCTCTAATTCTTTCTCAAAAACCTTACAGAAAGATCTATCCAAGGGACAATGGATGAGCCTCTCAAGCGCTGGTAAAGAAAACTAGCTGAACTTAATCCCTCCCTGTGGAATTTGCTTGCAGGGAATGGAGATGCTGTATGTCCCATCTTGAATGTGACACATCCCTTTAAGCCTCAAGGACTTTATAGACTCTGTAACGCTGTCCTTCTAAGATAGTTCTGGATGCAAGGAGAGACACAGAGAAGATAATAAAGTTGGAGTCCAGGGGAGTGAAAAATTCCCTGGCAGCAGAACCCCCTTCGCCTGATCCCTGCCCAGTCCTAATTCAGAGCTTGTTTGCACCTTGCTGCTTGAAACTAAGGTTTCTGGGGTGGTAGATATTGGCTAAGTTAAAGGCCTACGAGGTTCTTGTTGGTTCATCCTTACCAACATTTGGTATTGTCTGTGTTCTGGACTTTGGCCATTCAATTAGGTATGTACTGGTATCTCATTGCTGTTTGAATTTGCATTTCCCTGATAACATATGATGTAGAATATCTTTCATATTTTTTTTTTGCCATGTGTATACCTTCTTTGGTGAAGTGTCTGTTAAGGTCTTTGGCTCATTCTGTTGTTTGATTTCTTATGGTTGAGTTTTAAGAGTTCTTTGTATAATTTGGGTAATGGTCTCCTTTATCAGATTTGTCTTTTGCAAAGATATTGTCTAAGTCTATGAGTGGTCCTCTCATTTTCTTAACATTGCCTTTTAAAGAGACGAAGTTTTTAATTTTATGAACTGCTACCTACCAATTTTTTTTTATGGATATTGCCTTTGGTGTTGTATCTAAAATGTCATCTCTATAGTTTCACATTTTACATTTAGGCATATGATCCATTTTAATTTCTTTTTTTGTGTGTGTATGTGTGAAGAATGAAAGATCTGAATCTAGATTAATTTTTTTAGCATATAGATGTCCAGTTCCATCACTATTCCTTGAAGAGACAGTTTTTACTCTATTGTTTGCCTTTGCTCCTTTGTCAAAGATCAATTGACATATTTATGAGGGCCTATTCCTGGATTCTCTATTTTGTTCCATTAATCTATTTGCCTATGCTTTCACCAGTAACACACTGTCTAATTACTGCAGTGCTATAGTAAGTCTTGAAGTCATGTAGCATCACTTCTCCAACTTTGCTCTTCTCTTTCAATATTGTGTTGGCTATTCTGGGTTTTTCACCTCTCCACATAAATGTTAGAATCAGTTTGTCAATATCCACCAACTAGCCTGTTGGGATTTTGTTTGAATCTGTAGATCAAGTTAGGAAGAACTGATGTCTTGACAATATTGAGTCTTCCTATCCATGAACATGGAGTATCTCTCCATTTATCTATTTCTTCTTTGATTTAGTTAATCAGTTTTTTTTATTTTTATTTTTTATTTTTTATTAAGGTATGATTGATATACACTCTTATGAAGGTTTCACATGAAAAAACAATGTGGTTATTACATTTACCCAAATTATCAAGTCCCCACCCACACCCCAATGAGTCACTGTCCATCAGTGCAGCAAGTTGCCAGAGATCCACTATGTGCCTTCTCTGTGATACACTCTTCTCCCCGTGATCCCCCGCACCATGGGTACTAAACATAATGCCCCTCAATCCCCTTCTCCCTCTCTCCCCACCCTCCCTTCCACACCCCTCCCCTTTTGGTAACCACTAGTTCACCCCTGGAGTCTCTGAGTCTGCTGCCATTTTGTTCCTTCAGTTCTGCTTCATTGTTACACTCCACAAAGGAGGGAAATCATTTGGCATTTGTCTTTCTCCGCCTGGCTTATTTCACTGAGCATAATGTCCTCTAGCTCCATCCATGTTGTTGCAAATGGTAGGGTTTGTTTCTTTCTTATGGCTGAATAGTATTCCATCGTATATATGTACCACATCTTCTTTATCCATTCATCTACAGATGGACACTTAGGTTGCTTTCATATCTTGGCTATTGTAAAAAATGCTGTGATAAACATAAGGGTGCATATGTCTTTTTGAATCTGAGAAGTTGTATTCTTTTGGTATATTCCAAGAAGTGGGATTCCAGGGTCAAATGGTATTTCTATTTTTAGTTTTTTGAGGAACCTCCATACTGCTTTCCACAATGGTTGAACTAGCTTACATTCCCACCAGCAGTGTAGGAGGGTTCCCCTTTCTCCACATCCTTGCCAACATTTGTTGTTCTTAGTCTTTTTGATGCTGGCCATCCTTATTGGTGTGAGGTGATATCTCATTGTGGTTTTAATTTGCATTTCCCTGATGATTAGTGATGTGGAGCATTTTTTCATGTGTCTGTTGGCCATCTGAATTTCTTCTTTGGAGAAGCAATGGTGAAATTTGAAAGCTGTGTAATCCTACTCCTACTATAGCACAATAGCCCTATATCTAGACCTACAGATGGTTTTGAACTAACCAGTTAATCAGTTTTATAGTTTTCCTTGAATAGACATATATATTTTGTTAGATTTATATATAAGTATTTAATTTGAGGGATAATAATTGAATTGCATTGCATTTTTAATTTTAAATACTTTTTCATTGCTAGTTTATAGGAAAATAATTGGTTTTTCTGTATTAACCCTGTATCTGCAACCTTGCTATAATTGTTTATTAATTCCAGGAACTTTTTTTGTATGTTCTTTGGGTTTTCTAACATCATGTTATTAGCTCATGAAGATAGTTTTATTTCCTCCTTCCTAATTTGGGAATGTTTGTTAAAATGCTTCCTAACTCATTCTATGAAGACAGCATAATCCTAATACCAAAACTAGCCATAGGATTACAGGAAAAGAAGTCCATATCCCAATATCTCTCATGCACATACATGCAAAAGTCCTTAACATAATATTAGTAAATCTATCCAACAATGTATAAAGAGCTATACATTACAACCAAGTGGGATTTATGCAAAGTATGCAAGGCTGGTTCAACATTTGAAAATAAGTGAATCCATCACATCAACAGACTAAAAAAGAAAAAAACACATGACAATATCAATAGATACATAAAAAGTATTTAACAAAATAAAATACCCATTCACTATAAAAACTCCCAGTAAAGTAGATTAGAAGGGAAGTTCTTTAATTTGATAGAGAGCATCTGCCAAAAACCTGCAACTAACATCTTATTAAGATCAGGAACAAGCGAACAATGTCCATTCTCACTATTCAACATTGTACTAGAAATTCTAGCTAACACAATAGATAAGAAAAGGAAACAAAAAGTATACAGGTTGGGATTCTACAGAATCAAATTCTGAAGTATAATATTTCATGTCTCTTTTTCCTATAGCTGAAGAAAGTCACATAAAAACTTCCTTGACAATAAATTCATGCCTTATTTCTCTAAAAGTTTCTCATGATAAAAAGAGGAAACACTACAAGCCCAGATGCAAAAAGAAAAAAATAGAAAGGAATGTCATTGGCACACACTAAATGTTGTCCTTTCTATTAGGTATTATATGATTTCACAAAGAATAAGTATTAAATGAATACTTTTTGGAAGAAAGTAAACAAAAGTGAAGTGAAAACTGGATTACATTTCTCTTTAAGGAACTTCTGGTATATATTACAGACTTTTCCAATAAATTCAAAGATAGGAATAAGATACAGAATAGGCCAAAATAGGACTGTCTTTTGTTTTTTGAAAGGGAGTCACTTTTATCACAGAATTGTCAAACTGAGTACGATTTATATTGGCCTAGGAAATAAAATGATTCATATGCCAGAGTAGTTGTACTTAAGCTTTTTCTGTCAACAATGTGTGCTTGTATAATAAACAAATTTGGAAATCTCTACTGATATGTAAAGATATACTGCTCCTTAAATACTAAGTTAGGTGGTGTCTAAACTAGTTTTTGGCAGAGGGTCATGTCTTGAAAATACCCTCATTCCCTCTTCTCTGATAGTGGGCCAAAAGTACGTGAACTCCTGGGATCAGACTTACGGTAACAATGATGATCTGAGATCATTGAAAACCTTGCCAAAGCAACTATCTAGGTGAGTGAAGGACTACCCAAGAGAGAAAGTGTTTGGTGTCGATATTGCAAAACCCAGAGCTAAAAGAGGAAAGAGAAAGCAGAAATTGGTGCAATCGGACGGGCCAACCCAGGAGTTTCCAGAGGACTAACAAAAGTGCCCGAGGAGAGAGCCTGCTTCAAAAATCTGCCTATTCTCCAGAAATTAAAGGCCTCCTTGTAATTGTATCAGTCACACATTTCCTAATGTATATTTTTACATTTCCTTCTTTTTCTCCCATCCTAGCAGGATGGAAATTCTTATTAGACAGCTTCAGGGGGAGGGAAGAAACAGAATTTGGTAGAAGAGAGGAAGTACCACGCTTCCACCACTCATTGCAACAGCAGACCCCAGCTGCAGAGGGGAAACATTGAACTCAACAAATTCAACTTTGCTTTTTATTATTTGATGTCACTGGGCATTATGTTTACTGAATTTAGTTTGTGTTTGGTAATTTTAATTGAATATAGAATTTCTTACTACGTGTGCATAGTCACAAAACGTTATGAGACTGTCGGGGCTGAGAAAGACCTACCTTGCCCATCCCTTGCCCATTACTACTGTAAGTGTTAAAGAAACAGTAGGAGACAACCATTAATTTGTCTTTATGATTTCATCATATGAATCTGATTACTCAACATACTGTTATAAATACGCTCACATACACAGAAGTGGAATTAGCTTGCCTTGTGAAGTTAGCTTGAAATCAGCTCAACTGAATACATCTCCCTAGTAGAATCAGCTGCTTTCACCAGCTCACATGAAGGTTACCCACATTTTACACCTTCATGATACTTCTGATGAAAACTGGACCTTTTGGCCAATCAAAATACCTAGGTATAAAAAGATCTATGTATAGGAGGTTGAGGTCTTACTGTCAAAAATCCATGAGCATCTTCCTAAGAGTTTCTGGTATGACAATTCCAAAGGAAGAATTTATCTCCTATCCATTGGAATGAACCAAGAGGGGCCAGCTGGAAATAAAGGACAGTCTCTAGGCCATGTCATTTGTTAAAACGTTTCAGCTGTCACCCCACACCTCGTGAGCAGGCCTAGGTTTGCTTATCAAGCTTCCCTGATGCTTATACACACTAACCAGTCAAAAACTAGTGCCTTAGTAGAAAGCTCTGTTGCTTTCATTCCTCTCTAAACTAAGCAAATTAAAAATAATACTTCCAGAATTTTGTTGAATGAGAAAGGACAGCAGTGAAACTTCTGTTTTGTATATAATTCCTCAGGAAAAGACAAATTTTGGTATAAATTATTTAGAGGATATTTTTCTCCCTTTGTCTCTGCTTTATTGTGAATTCCCTTTCAGAATAAACTCTTTCCAAAATAGAAATAAAGGCACATTGTTAGGGTTACAATTTTGTTGGGTTCCTTAACAATTCCTTAGAGAGAACAGATAAAATCAACTTCTCAGGTTACTGCAAGCTATGGAAACACAGAGAAAATAAAGTGCCTGTTAAGTACTGTTCTTGAAAGAGAGTTGAACGCCATCTCATAAGTTAATGTTTTCTTAAATTTTAGGTAATTATAATAGCCCACAGAAGGTAAGTTAATTTTAAATTCCAAATACGATTATTGCTCAATGAAGCATTTTTGGAGGGGCAGGGTACAGAATATATCCTTTTACTAAATAAAAGGTACCATGGATTACTAAAAGCAATTTTTAAAAAATGATGACATATTATAATATTTCCAGGCATACAATGTAGTGATTCAACATTTATGTACATTATAAAATGCTCACCACTATAAGTATAGTTACCATCTGTCAGCATACTAAGTTTCTACAATATTATTAACTATATTCCCCATGCTGTACCTTTCATCTCTGTGACTTACCTATTTAATAACTGAGTTTATACTATTAATTCCCTTTACCTGTTTCACCTATTCTCTCTCACACACACACACACACACACACACACACACACACACATCTGGCAACTACTAGACTGTTCTCTGTATTAATTATTCTGTTTCTGGATTATTTATTTATTTTTTCATTTGTTATGTTTTTTATATTCCACTTATAAGTGAAATAATATATTATTTGTTTTTCTTTTGTCTTCACTTAGCATAATACCTTCTAGCTCCACCTACATTATTACAAATAGCGAGATTTCGTTCCTTTTTATGGCTGAGTAATATTCAATTGTGTATATGTACCAAATCTTTATTCATCTGTCTGTTGATGGACATTCAGGTTGCTTCCATATATATTGTGAACAATGCTACAATAAACATAGGATTAAATTATAAGTTTCCACTCTGGCTGGGGGAACATGAACAATTTGTACTCCTGTTTAAGACCCCTGGGTTGTGTCCTCCTATGTTTTGGATAGTTTTTTCCTTGTCCTTGGATATTTTTATCATACACATTCATTGGTGCTCACTGAAGGTCAGAGGGAAACTCCTGACAGATCTGTAGTCTCTGTTATGCTGTCTTGTAAACTCTAGCCACATTGGCCCCCTAGATACCCAACTTTCTGTCTTCAACTAAGAGGGATTACTTAGTTCCCCACTGGCCCTCCTTCCCGGTGCTGTTTCTAGGAAACTATCCCTTGGGAGTGAGCTGGGGCAATCATAAGGCTCACTTTGTTTGACTTCTTTCTCTCAAGAATCACTGTCCTGCACTGCCTAATATACAATTTCTGGAAACCATCATTTTCAAATTTTCTTCTTTTTCATTGCATATGTGCTCTTTCTGTGTCAAACTTCCAACTGATGTGTTGTTTTGCTGCATGTTTTATGTATGTTTAATAACATGGCAAATGCTATTTAGAGAAGGTATAAGAAGTTTTGATACAAGCACTTATAAAAAATTAATGCTTTGCATTTTGGTGTCCTATATTTATGTTTTCATTTTCTTTTTTATGACTTTTTCAAAAAGTAGAGGTTTCTCATCATCTATATGTTGGCTGATGTCTTATTTTATTTCCAAATGAATACAACTGAATCAACCATTACTTTGAGATGGGTTGGTTATGTTATTCAACCATCAGGATTAGTAAATACTAGGTTGTGCATCATGGGCCTAATAACTGCTAAAAAGAAGTCTTACAAGTTGTGATTGTTATTTAGTATTGTATGATCAACTATGACCTTTCTTAGTTCAAAGATGTTTTTCATTATCCATATACAATTATAATCTTTATACCAGCTTCTGGAGAGCCCAGGATTAATATATCTTAATTAATTAATATAACTAAGATTCCTGTTGACAAGAACTGGTCCATGTCTCAGACCCTGTCAGACTGTTTTTTTTAAGATCTTCTTTAATTTTACTTAATAGAAGCAATGAGAATCAATATTTATCAAACTTTCTGGGTTTTTAATACCAACTATAATTAAATGTAATAGCGACTTACAAAATATTTTTTTAAATATACTCCTTTATTTGAAGAATTCTTATCCAGGAAATCAACTCTATGGTATAAGGTAGGGATGTGCAAAAATTCTTTTGCATAACTAACATGGAACTTATCTGAATGTCTTTTTACTGAGGCATCATTTTATAGTAGCACATGCGCTTCCTATTGTAGGAGAATTCTTGCTTTCATATAAATTTGATGCTTTCAGTAGTGGTCTAGTTGTAGAAAACTGAATTTTAAAAAATATTTGGTACTTATTAGAAACAAAAAATAGAAAGAGGTTGGGAATTTTACTAGGGTACTACCAATGAACTCTATGAAATTTTCTTGAATGGACAGAACTTAAAAAACCTAACTTAAAACCTAACTAAAAATGTCTATACTTTCCATTCTAAGTAATGAGGGAGATGACAATACAAAGAGTTCAATGTGTTGGGGTGGGATTACTGAATCTGGTCTTCTTCTGAGCCAAGTGTTGGTGAAATAATGGAATGATCTCATGGTATCTCATGGTATACTTTCAATTAAAGGCCTAACAATACCGTTTTAGAACATAGCCTCTGGTAATTTGGCAGTCAATCTCCAAAGTAAAGGCACATTCTTCTGTAATGAGACAAGGAGCTCACCCTGCATGAACCTCTCAGATTCCATAAGCTGTCATACTATGGAATTCCTAGAGACAGCTGAGGAGAAGGACAAACCTAAGCCAGATGGAATGGCGATTGGACTTTGCAACTTACTTTGCATGTAGCTATTTAAGCAATTCTATTCCAACTGTGCCAGAAGAAACAAGGTGCAAAGCCATGCTGAGATGACTAAGAGAAGTGCCTTAGCTGACATGTTAAAGAACATTTTAAATGTACCATTATGCTATAGAGGTAAGTTTGCCAGATAAAAATACAGGATGCCTACCCAAGTAAGTCTGAATTTCAGGCAAAAAAAAAAAACAGATACTTTTGTAGTTCTAAATATGGCATGGGGAATACTTACACTAAAAATAATTATTTTTGTTTATTGAAAATTCAAATTAAACTGAGATCCCTGTACTTTTATTTGCTACATGTGGCAATCCCAGGTAGAGGAGTCCAAACCAAGCAACTTAATCACTGTGTACTTTGAGCAGTTGAATAGCACTATAGGGAAAAGGTACAGGAGGGCACTTAGTGGTCATTCATAACCAAGAAGCCACTAGACCAGGTTCACTGAACATTTTTATCATTCTTTTCAGATGGTTTATCTATGAGCCAACATACAGAAACATTTTATACTTAACTGTAATATATACATAATCTAGCCAAACTTTAAGGTTATTATTATAATATGGTGGTTTGGCCCAGCACATATTGTAGAATTTTATAGCCTCTACTATCCTGAGTAACGAGTCTGCAGCCTATGAGCACAGGGCTTACTTAAGTGCATCTGGCACAGCCGTGCCCCTGGGAATCATGGTGCTGCTGAAACTGCCATTCCCATGAGCCTCCCTTGCCATTTCCAGTGCAGAGGATAAGGGCCTGGTGCTGACCTGATTCCTCTCATTCTCTAAAGGAGGATAGCACTGCCAAAGCGAAGCTGAGATAGACTGAAATTATAAATGGCTTGAGGTAAGTTGCTCTAAAGATACTGTGGCCTGCTCTCCTTCTCCTCTATTATTTCTTCTTGGGAAAACAGTATTCCAGTAAAAATGGCAGATAGGCATCTACCAAATTGGGAGAGTCTTCCGTATTCCAAAAGAAAGCCATTCTAGACCTTGAGCCTGGATTTCCCTCTTTCTTTACAGTGATGTCTGGTGATAATCATGCCCACTCCCTAATCTCCTTTATCCTGGTTGATGTGTAGGAGCTACATGATCTTGTTATTCTTGTAGACATGGAAAAAAAACTCACACAGCAGGAAGCTCAGTGAAGTCTAGACCCCTTGGTTTTGATGTCCAGAAAGGTTGCCAAAGGCTCATAAAGGGATGACAAAAGGTATACCTTATGGATAGTATGTTTCCAGTAGCAAACAGCTTTATTCTGCTTCACTTTGTGATGGCCCCTTCAATCACCCCTCATCTTCTCTGAGTCCCTATCCTATCATACTGCTGTTCAGAAGAGTAGTGGGCTAGGCAAGGCTAATACACAGTGAAAAAATTTCTTCTGATCTGTGTACATCTATGTAAAAATGTATACCTAGGTACTTGCGGACTATTTTGTGGATATCCATGTAGCATAAGGATGATAAAATTTCTGAAATTACTGGAACCCAGGACAGTATTTATGTATTTTTCTAAATACCCAAGACCTCAATGAGTCTTTGAAAGGAAATTAATTTATTGAAATTCACTTAAATAAGAAAATCTATTGTGTTCCTCTCTCCTAGATTTCTAATCACATATGCATACACTGCCAACACATGCACAAAGGTATTTTTATTGACTATGAACATAGGGGTATTGTAACGGTTCATTGTTCCTTACCGCACAGCAGTCTGAGATATGCAATGCTAATAAAAATTTTGATCAAAGATTAGGGTTCATAATGCTGCAATAAAAAAAAGTAGTAAAAGCAAAGACATGAATTTTGATTCTATTTCACAAGAAATAAACAAAAGGCATTGTGTTTGATGATATAGAAGAGAAACAATCAGAAAACAACAGAGAAATTTCTTATCCAAAAAAGTAAACTAAGTGAAAAATATTTTTCATTGAAGGCTCTCTGGTAAATTCTGAATTTATATTATTTTACAGGCTTAACTTTTGTTTGTACTCAATTACCAGTTTTTCTAAGAATGTTCTTACTACGGGCCAAATGAAATCACTGTAGGCCTCTGTATCAGTTAGGATTGACTGTAGCAGCATATAAAGCAACATCTAAAATATAGAGGATTAAAATTATAGATACTCAACTTTTTCTCACAGAAATGAAGATAAGGATTCCAGGACTGATTGGCAGTTTCATTGACCTAAGGGAATACCATCTCTCTTTATTTTTTTATTCTGCCTTTCCTAACACATGTTTTCCATCACTGAGGTTGCCTCATGGCACAAGAAGACTATTGTACTTCCAGACAATATAGCTGTATTCCAGGAAGGAAGAATGAGGAAACAGGGAAAGATGAAGGGACAGTTCTCTCTCTAAAAAAGTTTCCTGGATACCCTCTCTGTTATGGCTTTTGCTTTTATTTTATTGGATGCAAAGGAGACTGGAAATTTTAATCTTTTATTCAGTTATTTGTTGCACTGGATAAAATCAGATTCTGTTGGTAAGAAGTACACAATTCATATTGAGTGAGCAGCTAGCCATCCCCACCTTTGCATAGGTTTACTGCTGTAGAAATAATTATTTAAAAATCTTTATTTGATCTTTTTTTAGTCCTCACTTTCAGTTGATCTTGGAAGGTGGTCGTCATAACAGAATTTAGACATAATAATAGGTAACCCTGCTAGAGTGCTCTGTGTGCCAGGCTAATGTTTTAAATGCTTTATATATTTAATCTTCCATGGGAAATGTACTATTATCATAACCATTTTACAGCTGAGGAAACTAAGGTACAAAGAGGTTAAATAACTTGCCCAGAGACACACACTAGTGAGTGTAGATCTGAATGCACATAGCCATCAAAGCATGTATGTTAGGAGTCTGCTCTACTTCCACTCAAGATTCAGGAAGAAAAACTGATTTCAAATTTCCTTATTGCTACTTAAAATTAAGCATCTACAAGGTCCTGAAATAAAGTACAACATTGGTTATATTTTGCAAATGCAAAAGCAGAACACTGAAAATATGAAGGGAAGATATGGGAGAGCTTTGCCAGACAGTGACATAATGTGAATTATGTTTGAGAAGGACACAACAGAGGATAAACATTTGTTTCCCAGGATAGTGAGGAAAGATGGATGAGTTTATGGTCTTGGGATCTCACGTCTCTTTAAAAACACTTTTGAAAAATCTCATCAATCAGTCCCCACCCTCTCCTCACTTGCACATTGATTAGTTATTTGAATTCTTAAATCTTTTGAGTGTCTGGAGAATTAACCAATATCTTTGTTTCTTGAAGCTACCCTTCCCTCACTATGACTCATTATCCTTAAGTTTGAACTTTCTTCTCTTTGATAAATCATCCTTTATTCCATTCTTTTCCTATCTTCAAATATTTTAGTTACAATGAACAGATTTCTTTCATTACAGGTAGAGTTTATACTGTGTTTCTAATTTTTGTTCACCTGTTTTTTGAGCAAAATTCAAAAGAAAGGTGGAGATAATTTATCTGTTTTTATCATCTTACTTTGGAAATGCTACCACTGTAACATTTGGAGATTCTCAGGAAAGAAGCATCTGCCTTCCCTTGCCAAACCTTTCACTCTCAAAAGCATTCAGTACCAGGCTGTTTGTATAGAGTGCAGAGTACCTAACATCCATGCTCAGCTGGCCATTTAAGTCTGAAGCAGTGCCAATACCCATGTTTACACATTTCATGGTGTCATATTAGAATGCTTGATTCTGTCATCTGTGACTAGATGTGAATCTATTAAAGTGTCTTTTAAAGTTTGGTCACTAATTAGCAATACTGCCCTGAACAAGAACATTGGTAAGAAAACACTAAAATTTACTTTCTTCATTAACAGTCATCAAAAGGTTGTTTTGAAAAGAATTGGAATGGTTATGAGCAGTGTATTCTCGGTCAAAAATAAGAATCAAAACATTTGGCTTGAAGCAATAATGCAATTTTGTTTGGTGCCCCACCATCTACCTTAGGTTGTCTTCTCTTTTAACTTCTCTCCTGATAGAAGTTTTCTATTTCTTGTCCCCTAAAGAAAATGACTGACAAACTTATTCACACTAAGGCTTTTGGTACTCATGGCTTGTTTCGAAAAGAATTTGCATTTAGAAAGATAATCTGGAGAGGAAAGGCAATGATTAATGAAATCACATGTGAAACTTCCTGCCTGGGGAGAGACGGTGTGCAGGTAGGAGAGCCTTCCAGTGTCCCAGTCATGTATCTCCATAAAGCTGGCCCTGAAGGTAATGATAATGTTGCCAGCCAGTGTTATGTCCTGGAAAATGAACATGTCAAGGCCAGGCCTTAGAAATACAGCAGTAAGGGGTTACGAGATAAAGTCTTCAAAAATACCTAGAAAAAGCTCAATCAGAAAAAGTTTATTTTCAGTAACAAACGGGTTATTAGAGATCAAAAGAAAAAAAATGCACATCAAAAGCAGATCTAGGGGACTAGTTATAATTCAGCCTATGTGCTTCCACAATTCACTGTAATATCTCCCTGAAACCATTGTATGTACACTTAAAGGACACAGTACGCATTCAAAAGTAGGACTTAACAAAGCTTATGTATTTTCTGGGTTTATGTTCAGAAGCATACAGATGAATATGATCCTAAAATTTAAAATCTGATTCTGTATATATTTGACTTGTTTCCTATAAAAAGTGTACAGCTTTTAAAAACAAATTGTTAAGAGATCATTTTATTGTTTTTTACGCACACTATGGTGCTGTATGATCATAGGAAGCATACTGATGTTATCTTCCTCTGTGCATTGATCAGGATTTTCCAGTTATGATAAAAGTGAATCAGTGTGATCTTTGCAACTTAAAATGACTGAGTATTTTAGATGTCTTCAATACCAAAGCTAAGAGTCTTTTTGTATGGAGGAAAACCACGTAAGTATTCTGTTTTCTAGTTTTTGGTTGATGCTTTTAGATTATCAGACTCTATTATGCAGGGCTAATTCTAAAGTTTGATCAATTTTAAATTTGTGTTTTACAAACAGGTCTACTAACATCAATACCCAGCTGGCCATAGTAGACTCTTGCCTAGACATTTCACAGTGTCAGAGAATGAGAATGCTTGTTTGTTTCACAGTGTTCCAGTTTTAAATTTCAAAATTATTTAAATTTGGATAACAAACTATATGGTTATTAATAAATATCATACTTAATCAAGTCCTTTTATCATCAAGATATTTGTTAATTAGACAGATGAAGTAGGTTAATAATCTCCCTGTTTATATTCATCCAAGAACTCCATTATTAGTGAGCCACTATCAAAGAGCCCAGTGGTTCAAATCATTCAACTTCCACTCCAGCTTGTTAGCTAGTACTGTGATCATGCTTATCTTCGCCTTGGTGATGAACTAAAGTTATGATAACTTTGCCATCCTCAAATATCAGTATCCACAATGAAGTAAAAGAGGTTATTTCAACTGCGTTATTTTTCACGGTCACCTGCAGCCATTACATTATTTTTTCAAGGATGCTCATGCTGTTCTCCCTAAAGGGGGTCTTCTAGTTACCCTTGTGAGACATAGTTACAGAGTGAGCTAGCAGATGGTGCATGAAAAATCTACTCCAAGATCCCTATATCTCTAGTTTTTCAGAGAGAGATATATTTGGTGATCTATGCTAAAAAAGGTATGGTAGAAATTCCATCATATATATTAGCATAGGTCACCAAGGAGTTTGATGAGCAAATAATTAGACACTCCCACATGTTTGCATTAGAAGATAGAGACAGAATTTCAATTAGATGAACTGTATCAATTAATATAAATTAATATAATGCAGGGCTAATTCTAAAGTTTGATCAATTTTAAATTTGTGTTTTACAAACAGGTCTACTAACATCAATACCCAGCTGGCCATAATAGACTCTTGCCTAGACATTTCACAGTGTCAGAGAATGAGAATGCTTGTTCTTTTTCCTCCATGAAGATTTGCTGGTATAAATATATAAATCTTTGAATTTGTCAGTTTAACCTAAGTTATGCCACGGTTACAAACAAAACTATATATATGTATCTCCATACACAAACACACACACACACATTTCTCATGTTATTTCTCCTTTGAGGGTTGGCCACAGGGTGTTTTATGTCATCTTCATCCCAGGGCCCAAGCTGAAGGAACAGGATCTCTGTAAATTGTTGGTTTGGGGGCAGGAGAAAAGACCCAAGCGGCAGACACACAATGGCTCTCAGAGTTTCTCAGAAATTTGCATACACCCATTCTGTTCACATTCCATTTGCCACATTAAGCCATACGGCTAAGTTTTAAGTCAATGGTGGGTGAGGGAGGGTTAATTTGCTATGGGGGAAGGCACAGAAAATACTTGAAACAAAAATACAATCTGCCACTATCTTATATATTTATTTTGGCATGTGAATTTTCTTTTTCTTGGTTTGACACTGTAATTGGCCTCTGTGGCATGCTGGGATCTGATACTAAATATAGTTCTAGAGGAAATTAGATAGTAGTGGTAGAGCAAGAAGATAATTGGTATTCCCTTTCAAGGTGACCTTTGGGGTCATTTTAGCTCTCTAATAAAGCAGGCCCCTAATTAGGAGATGAAGAGATGTTTTGGCTCCCCTGTGAGGCTCTTTGGGGCTTGGGCATTTAGAATTCTTGCACTTATAAAATCATTCAAATATCAAGTTCTATTTTTGGGGATATCATTTTTTGCTCAATCAACTTTCATAAGGGACCTGGTAAGTCTGGATTTAGTACATTTTGCAATTTAGCAACTCACAGGATCATATTTTGTTTGATCTTTGTATTAGCCCTCTAGTTTAGTTCAGGAAAAATTAATTTAGAGGGCATAGACATTTTCTGTTTCTCTGATTTTATCTTGAAGCCAAGAATTGAAAGCCCTAGTTCTATTATTTTCATTATTATGTTATTCAGTATTCTTAGAAACAGCCTATCTCACAGAGCTCCGATTTCATGTGGTTGTTACAGTGCACCATGGAGGCTACCACTTAACTGCCAGAGTTGTACATTCATAGGTGAAACTTTTGGCAATGCTTTTAACTCTGGGGACCATGAAGTATGGATATGCCATTCTGAAGTGGAAAAAGACTTATTTTTTTGCTTTTAAACCAACCATGTCAGAGAACCAATCAATTTTCCATCCTTAGGAGTCTGTTGCCTGCAACTACTTTGGTACCAAATGCCCTTTCAATAAAGACTTGGTTTCAGATAACAAAAGCCTCTGGGAATTCTAAGCAGAAGAATATTTGATTTGGGAAAATGAGTATTTATAAAATTATTACAAGGCCTAAAGGAGCAAGTTTCAGGCTGGACTTTCAAAATGACCCTTCGAATAGCACTTCACAACCAGACCACACAAGGAAATTGGGAATCTGGAAAGTGCCACCCCAACTTTTGGTTCCAGGATCACGGTACCTTGGGTACATACAGGGAATAGGACACTGACACTAGAACTAGAGACACAAGTTGGGCTGCAAAAAAGCAGGAAGGGGCACCTACCATTCCAGCACCTCTTACTCCATCTAATGAGGTTCTGAATATAAGACCTGATGTGTTTGTACAATTTGTGAGATCTAAAACACATCTGTAACTCTGCCAGAGAGGCAAGTAGTCTCACACTTTGAATTCTACTAAAGGGAGGCACTGAAGAATAAATGTTGGAAAAAATAATAAATAAATCTAATAAAGATAAATAATAATAAGTAAATAATAAATGTTGAAAAAACCTATCTTCAGTATGTATAGTGTTACTCTCTTATATTTTCTTTTCCATTGTTTCTATTGAGAAGCCTTGTTTTCAACTGTTTTCCTTTACAGATAAAAAAATTTGGTCTGTGGTTGTACTTAGTATCTTCTTTTTTTATTTGTTGTACTGTAGCTTTCCTTTGTGTCATTTCTAGGTGTGGATTCATTTTTATCTACTTTTTAAAACTCATTTTCATTTCTGAATATAAGGATTTATATACTCCAGTAATTCTTGAAAATTCTCATTGATATATTATCTTTCTCCCAGTTATTCTGGTATCTCTTTCTAGAACTTGAATTAAGTACATATATGTACTTGTATAAATTTGTATACATACACAGAAACACTTTATATCCTTCATGTCATGTAACTATATCATTATATAATCTCTGTATAAATTTCATATATTTAATCCAGACAACTAATAATCTCAGCACTGTTCAATTTGCTGTGTAATTCATGGTTTATTTCAATGACTATATTATTTACAACTTGAAGTTCTGCTTTGGTCTTTTACAAAACTGGCAGGTATTTTTCCGTAGCATCATATTACTGCCTCTTTTATTAAAGAATTGTTTTAAATAAACATGACAACTTTTCTACTTGTCCTATTCTCTGAAATTTTTGGAGAGTATATTGAGTTGAATGCCCCCAATATGTGTCCAGGACAGGCAAGAAGTGCCCCTTAAGGAATTCACAACCCACTGTCCCATCTACCCAAGAAGATATGTCCTTGTTCTAATCTCAGAACCTGACCATGTATTGGAAAAGGGCCCTTGCAGATGTAATTAAATCAAGGACCTTGAGAAGAGATCATTGTGGACACTCTGAGTGGGACCTAAAGTGACAAGTGTCCTATGTGAGCCATACAGAGGTGAGACAGAGAGGAGAAATGATGGAGGCAGAAATTGGTGCGATGTGGCTACTAGTCAGGGAATGCCGACCACCACCAGAAGCCGGAGAAGGTAAGAAGCAGAATCTACTCGAGGGCCCAGAAGAGGGTGCAGCCCTGATGACACCTTGACTTCAGGCAAGTCTTGAGAGAGTAGATTTCTGTTGTTTTAAGCCACCAGCTTCATGGAAATGTGTTAAGGAATCCCTTGGAAATAATACAGAATTTAATTCCACATTTCTTGTCTCTGCTTACTCTTGCTCATGATTATTTCCTCACGTATGTGGTACTTTTGTATTGTGAGCTCTTGGTCTACGACAGAGTTTTGTACAGACTGGTTTGAGGACATGTCCCTTTAAAAAGGGTGTGCATCTAATTATTCCAGAAACCTGAGGAGCATCACTAGCCTTGACCGACTAAAAAACAAAAACTATGTTAATTTTTTATACCCTGGAATCTCCTGATGGATCTGCGTAGTAAAAATGTGGCCCTGAGATTAAAGATGGCAGTGTGAGAGGAGAGACAAAGGCTTCCTCCTAAAACTGGATACAATTAGAAAATATAGTTGGCGCAACTAATCCTGAGAGAGCAACAGGAAAGAAGACGGTCAGACTGCACACACCTGGAGAAAAGAGCAGACCTCAGCAAACGGAGTAACGTACCAGAGCTGTGGCTCCGCGGGACCAGAGCCCCTCCCCCACCCCAGCTCACCAGCGGGAGGAAGAGAAATGGAGCAGGGAGGGAGTGGAAGGCTTGGGACTGCTGAATACCTAGCTCCAGAGAGCTGCTCTGGGAGCACAAACCTACATTTCATGGTGCTTTCATGAGACTCGCATGACTATCGGGTTGGAAAGTTAATACAGGCAGAGTTCCTGGGGAGACTGGGATTACGGCCACTTGTGGAAAACAGGGATTCATATTCACCTGCTCTGGGACAAAAACTTATACCTGTGTGCCCGGTCCATTGGCTCTGGCAGTGGAGACAGGCACAGCAGCTGGGAGGCGGGGAACAGCTCATTCCTCCCCCCAGGCACCAGTACCGCTCCCCTATGACCCCCAACATTGCTTCAGGGGCTGAGCAGCTCCAGAGACAACAGCTACTGGACAATAGAGGGCGCCATATACAAACATGAAATGCCAAAGGAATCTTGTCCAGAGTAAAATTATTAATACAACCCCTGAGAAAGATTTAAATGATATGGACCTCATGACTCTTCCTGAAAGGGAGTTCAAAATAAAAATCATCAACATCCTAATGGAGGTACGGAAAGACATCTAAGAACTCAGGAATGAATTCAGGTAGGAGATCCAATCGTTGAAGAGCACTATGGAGGTATTAAAAGCAGGTGGGATACGATGGAGGAGACAATAAATGAAATAGAAACTAGAGAAGAGGAATACAAAGAAGCTGAGGCACAGAGAGAAAAAAAGAATCTCTAGAAAAAAGGATGAAAGAATATTGAGAGAACTGTGTGACCAATCAAAGCGGAACAATATTTGCATTATAGGGATACCAGAAGAAGAAGAGAGAAAGGGATGAAAAGTGTCTTTGAAGAGGTAGTTGCTGAAAACTTCCCCAATCTGGGGAAGGAGATAGCCTGTCAGGCCATGGAGATCCACAGATACCTCTACACAAGGGACCCAAGGAAGACAACACCAAGACACATAGCAATTAAAATGCAAAAAGTCAAAGATGAGGACAGACTGTTAAAAGCAGCCAGAGACAGAAATAAGATCACATATAAAGGAAAGCCCATCACACTAACATCAGACATCTCAGCAGAAACCTTACAGGCGAGAAGGGAGTGGCATGATGTATTTAATGCCATGAAGCAGAAGGGTCTGGAACCAAGATTACTTTATCCAGCAAGACTATCATTTAAATTTGAAGGAGGGATTAAACAATTTCCAGATAAGCAAAAGCTGAGAGAATTTACCTCCCACAAACCATGTCTACAGTCTATATTGGAGGGACTGCTATAGATGGAAGCGTTCCTAAGGTTGAATAGCTGTCACCAGAGGTCATACAACCACAGTAAAGAAAGTAGAACAGCTAATTATGAAGCAAATGCAAAATTAAATTAAATATCCTCAAAGTCAATTAAGGGATAGACAAAAAGTACAGAATTTGATACCTAATATACAAAGAATGAAGGAGAAAAAAAAGGAGGAGAAATAGAAAAGAACCTTTAGATTGTGTTTGTAACAGCATACTAAGTGAGTTAAGTTAGACTCTTAGATAGTAAGGAAAGTAACCTGGAACCTTTGGTAACCACGAATCTAAAGCCTGAATGGCAATAAGTACATACCTATCGATAATCACCCTAAATGTAAATGGACTGAATGCACCAATCAGAAGACACAGAGTCACTGAATGGATAAAAAAACAAGACCCATCTATATGCTGCTTAGAAGAGACTTACCTTAAACCCAAAGACATGCACAGACCAAAAGTCAAGGGATAGAAAAAGATATTTCATGCAAACAATAGGGAGAAAAAAGCAGGTGTTGCAGTACTAGTATCAGACAAAATAGACTTCAAAATAAAGAAAGTAACAAGAGATAAAGAAAGACATTACATAATGATAAAGGGCTCAGTCCAACAAGAGGATATAACCATTATAAATATATATGCACCCAACAGAGGAGCACCAGCATATGTGAAATAAATACTAACAGAACTAAACAAGGAAATAGAATGCAATGCATTCATTTTAGGAGACTTCAACACACCATTCACTCCAAAGGACAGATCCACCAGACAGAAAATAAATAAGGACACAGATGCACTGAACAGATGGACCTAATAGACATCTATAGAACTCTACAACCCAAAACCAACAGGATAGACATTCTTCTCAAGTGCACATGGAACATTCTCCAGAATAGACCACATACTAGGCCAGAAAAAGTGCCTCAGTAAATTCAAAAACATTGAAATTCTACCAACCAACTTTTCAGATCACAAAGGTATAAAACTAGAAATAAATTGTACAAAGAAAGCAAAAAGGCTCACAGACATATGGAGGCTTAACAACAGGCTCCTAAAAAGTCAATGGATCAATGACCAATTTAAAATGGAGGTCCAGCAATATATGGAACTAAATGACAACAACAACACAAAGCCCCAACTTCTGTGGGACGCAGCAAAAGCAGTCTTAAGAGGAAAGTATACAGCAATCCAGACATATTTAAAGAAGGAAGAAAAAAACCAAATGAATAGTCTAAAGTCACAATTATCAAAATTGTAAAAAGAAAAACAAATGAGGCCTAAAGTCAGCAGAAGGAGGGACATAATAAAGATCAGAGAAGAAATAAATAAAAGTGAGAGGAATAAAATAATAGAAAAAATCAATGAAACCAACAGCTGGTTCTTTGAGAAAATAAACAAAAAGATAAGCCTCTAGCCAGACTTATTAAGAGAATCAATACACATCAACAGAATCAGAAACGAGAAAGGAAACATCATGACAGACCCAACAGAAATACAAAGAATTATTAGAGATTACTATGAAAACCTATATGCTAGGAAGCTGGAAAACCTAGAAGAAATGCACAACTTCCTAGAAAAATACAACCTTCCAAGACTGACACAGAAAGAAACAGAAAATCTAAACAGTCCAATTATCAGCAATGAAATTGAAGTGGTAATCAAAAAACGACCAAAGAACAAAACCCCTGGGCCAGATGGATTTACCTCGGAATTTTATGAGACATACAGAGAAGATATAATACCCATTCTCCTTAAAGTTTTCCAAAAAATAGAAGAGGAGGGAATACTCCCAAACTCATTCTATGAAGCCAACATCACCCTAATACCAAAACCAGGCAAAGACCCCACCAAAAACGAAAACTACAGACCAATATCCCCGATGAACGTAGATGTAAAAATACTCAACAAAATATTAGCAAACTGAATTCAAAAATACATCAAAAGGATCATACACCACGGCCAAGTGGGATTCATCTCAGGGATGCAAGTATGGTACAACATCTGAAAATCCATCAACATCATCCACCACAGAAACAAAAAGAAGGACAAAAACCACATGATCATCTCCATAGATGCTGAAAAAGCATTTGATAAAATTCAACAACCATTCATGATAAAAACTCTCAAGAAAATGGGTATAGAGAGCAGGTACCTCAACATAATAAAGGCCATATATGATAAACCCACAGCCAACATCATACTGAACAGCGAGAAGCTGAAAGCTTTTCCTCTGAGATCGGGAACAAGATAGGGATGCCCACTCTCCTCACTGTTATTCAACATAGTGCTGGAGGTCCTAACCATGGCAATCAGAGAAAACAAAGAAATACAAGGAATCCAAATTGGTAAAGAAGAAGTTAAACTGTCACTATTTGCAGATGACATGATATTGTACATAAAAATCCCTAAAGACTCCAGTCCAAAACTACTAGAACTGATATCGGAATACAGCAAAGTTTCAGGATACAAAATTAACACACAGAAATCTGTGGCTTTCCTATACACTAAGAATGAACTAATAGAAAGAGAAATCAGTAAAACAATTACATTCACAATTGCATCAAAAAGAATAAAATACTTTGGAATAAACCGTACCAAGGAAGTGAAAGACCTATACTCTGAAAACTATAAGACACTCTTAAGAGAAATTAAAGAGGACACTAACAAATGGAAACTCATCCCATGCTCCTGGCTAGGAAGAATTAATATCATCAAAATGGTCATCCTGCCCAAAGCAATATACAGATTTGATTCAATCCCTATCAAATTACTAGCAACATTCTTCAACGACCTAGAAAAAATAGCTCAAAAATTCATATGGAAACACCAAAGACCCCGAATAGCCAAAGCAATCTTGAGAAGGAAGAATAAAGTGGGGTGATCTCCTTCCCCAACTTCATGCTCTACTACAAAGCCACAGTAATCAGGACAGTTTGGTACTGGCACAAGAACAGACCCACAGACCAGTGGAACACAATAGAGACCCCAGATACTAACCCAAACATTTATGGTCAATTAATATATGATAAAGGAGCCATGGACATACAGTGGGGAAATGACAGTCTCTTCAACAGGTGGTGCTGGCAAAACTGGACAGCTACATGTAAGAGAATGAAACTGGATCACTGTCTAACCCTATACACAAAAGTAAATTCAAAATGGATCAAAGACCTGAATGTAAGTCATGAAACCATAAAAGTCTTACAAAAATACATAGGCAAAAATGTCTTGGGCATAAATATGAGCGACTTCTTCATGAACATATCTCCCCGGGCAAGGGAAACAAAAGCAGAAATGAACAAGTGGGACTATATCAAGCTGAAAAGTTTCTGTATCTCAAAGGACACCATCATTAGAACAAAAAGGTATCCTACAGTATGGGAGAATATATTCATAAATGACAGATCTGATAAAGGGTTGACATCCAAAATATATAAAGAGCTCACAGACCTCAACAAACATAAAGCATATAACCCAATGAAAAAATGGGCAGAGGAGCTGAACAGACAGTTCTCCAAAGAAGAAATTCAGATGGCAAACAGACACATGAAAAGATGCTCCACATCACTTGTCATCAGAGAAATGCAAATTAAATCCACAATGAGTTATCACCTCACACCAGTAAGGATCGCCACCATCCAAAAGACAAACAACAACAAATGTTGGCGAGGTTGTGGAGAAAGGGGAACCCTCCTACACTGCTGGTGGGAATGCAAATTAGTTCAACCATTGTGGAAAGCAGTATGGAGGTTCCTCAAAATGCTCAAAATAGAAATATCATTTGACCCAGGAATTCCACTTCTAGGAATTTACCCCAAGAATGCAGCACTCCAGTTTGAAAAAGACAGATGCACCCCTATGTTTATCGCAGCACTATTTACAATAGCCAAGATATGGAAGCAACCTAAATGTCCATCAGTAGATGAATGGATAAAGAAGATGTGGTACATATACACAATGGAATATTACTCAGCCGTAAGAAAAAAACAAATCCTACCATTTGCAACAACATGGATGGAGCTAGAGGGTATTATGCTCAGTGAAATAAGCCAGGCGGAGAAAGACAAGTACCAAATGATTTCACACATCTGTGGAGTATAAGAACAAAGAAAAACTGAAGGAACAAAGCAGCAGACTCACAGAACCCAAGAATGGACTAACGGTTACCAAAGGGAAAGGGGACTGGGCCGGAGGGGTGGGAAGGGAGGGATAAGGGCAGGGTAAAAGAAAGGGGGCATTATGATTAGCATGTATAGTGTGGGGGGGCACGGGAAGGGCTGTGCAACACAGAGAAGACAAGTAGTGATTCGACAGCATCTTACTACGCTGATGGACAGTGACTGTAATGGGGTTTGTTGGGGGGGACTTGGTGAAGGGGGGAGTCTAGTAGTTCTTCATGTAATTGTAGATTAATGATAATAAAATGAATAAAAAAATGTCACCCTAAGACTGGGTAGATGGGACAGTGGGTTGTGAATTCCTTAAGGAGCATTTCTTCCCTGTCCTGGACATCTGTCCAGGATTGACTAGTTTTGTGTTAGTTTACCCTTTCACTGAAGGTTTAGCCACTCTCCATCCTTGAGGAGAAGACCACATCTTCAACCCCTATGATGCAGTTGCAGTTGCAGTAAAACCCATTTCCATCATTAATAGAGACTGGCACATCTCCGCCTCCAATCAGGACTGCTCTGCTTCAGCTTGAGAATTTAATCCTCTAGTTTTGTGTTCCCTCTTGATAATTCTTTAATTTTTATGCAAGAACAATTATAACTATTAAAGGACTTTACAATATTTAACCCAACATTTATTTCTAAGTAATTTGTAGTACGGGATCAAGGGCAGGCCACCCCATCCTGCCACTTTGGCAGGCAGATTATTTTGAGCTGAAAACATTCAAGGCCCAAAACACCCTGGAAGAATTTTTGACGTTTTCCCCAATTGCCTAGAAGAATTTAGATAGAGGACCAGCTCCAAAAGGAGCTATCACCGTAGATAACTACATTGCAATATGCACCAGGAATGGTAGGCAGGGCGGAATTTAGCAAACTCAGTTAAAATTCCTCTCTGTGCCCCATTGTTTCTGTGTGGCCCAGCAATCACTTGTTTACCCGAACATTTATACTTTCATTTTCCTGTGAATTGCTTCTCTTCCATCTGAAGTCCCAGATTCCTGCCCATTCTGCTTATTTCAGGATGATATGAATACCTTGTTTGCCTGACTGTCTTTGGAATCTAATGTCTGCATGGATTCCCTGTATAAACAAAATGAAATTTGATTTTCTCCCATTAATCTGTCTCACGTCAGTTTAATTCTTAGGCAGGCTAGAAGAACCTTCAAGAGTAAAGGAACATTTTTCTTCCCCTAAAGTAGCAACAAGTATAACAGCTAGGACATATATTTGACTTATATTCGGGCTAGAGACTCAACCAAATGTGTGTATTCCAAATAAATAATAATTCATTAAACAAGTTTTTTTAACAATGACACAAGATAAATTGCAATTTCCTGGTTGTGGTTATGGCACCATTGAAGGAAAATGGCTGAA
This sequence comes from Manis javanica, assembly GCF_040802235.1. Classification (NCBI taxonomy): domain Eukaryota; kingdom Metazoa; phylum Chordata; class Mammalia; order Pholidota; family Manidae; genus Manis; species Manis javanica. Next base: position 210,164,105 of record NC_133156.1, on the reverse strand, counting down.
GGGTCTATGAGGTATTTATATTATTTTCTACAACTGTATGTGAATCTATAATTATCTCAAAGCAAAACATTTTACAAATAAAAATAAAATTTGTTAAGCCATATGCCAGTTTATTGCTATTTCTCGTAAGAGAAAAACTAAGCCCAGGTGGAGGCAGTTTAGGGTTTTAAACTTATCTAGGACTCAGGCTGTTTTCAGTTTTCTGCTCTATAATTTCTACATTATAGCCTTTGGCCTCAAGTCCCAAATTGTACTTTACCGTATTCTGCTGTGTTCACAGAGCAGATTGGAGGTAGGGAGAAAAAAAAGACATGCTTCTCCTTTGAAGAATACAGCCAGTTTCTCATCTTTTATGTCAGAGGTTAGTTTTATGACCATACTCTTCAGCAACTGCCTGAGACTGTAGCCTTTATTGAATGGCTAGTAACCCATACTGCAATTGGGGGTTCTAGTGCTATGGGAGAAGGAAGTTACCATAAGTTTCTGCCATGAGATAAATTTTAGGTTATGTCATCCACAAACTATCTAGTACAAATATCTCTGTTAGTATCTTTTTGTTATAGCAGATAACAGAAGGGAATACCATCAGGCCACATATATGTTTTTTCAAAACAAAAACTGGTGTACTATCACAAAATTAAAGATTCTGAAAGAATATCTATAAAATAAAATTATATCTTACGCACTCAGTAAATGTTAGCTATTATTATTACAATTAGTCTTCAAAATAGACAAGATAGATAGTTTGGGGGTTAAAAAAAGAAGAAATGAATCTGCATTTCACCCTCGTGTAAGCTCAAAAAATAATTTCAGAATCCTAAAAAAATAAACAAATAAATAAATTAAATAAAATTATACTTTGGTAGATTATTAGGAGACATTAAACTAGCATCTACAGAATTGCTAAATCATATAATTTATTATTATTATTATCTTTGGGATGGGCTTTGGGGATAAACAAACACTGATGAGGTTGTATAGTTAGGAATAAAATTTCTACAGTGTATTTTTTAATAAAATATTAAATCAGCCAGAGAGTCTTGAAAAAAGTTTCCAGTAAAAGAACTTTGTAGGCATGCTCCAGGAAATCATTATGATCAAAATCCTGAAAGCTTCAAAATACCATATTGTGCATATAGCATTGTTCTTTGGAAATCAAGGTTTGTTTTAAAAAGAAAGAAACCTTGCTTTCTTCATGAAACCTTAGCAATCTGTGCTATTATTCACTATAGCAACTGGAAAGGAAACAACAGTCAACAACAAAATTTGGCATCCTAGGGGCAGTGAAGAGGTAGTGGGGGCATTTTCTTTCTCTGTTGGAGTGGATCTCTCCCAAGAGCTAATTCAGTTATCGTTCCAGTTCAAGGGAATTTGTTAGGCATGTTTTGAAAAATTCAAGTGTGATGGCCTAACATTTAGCAGTTGCTCAAGAGAAACTCATTAGTCACTGTCGATATTGCTTAATCTAGCCCAGCCTTTGTATTTTAAAGAACTAAGAAAAACATTGCAAGAGGCAAATATTTTAAATGTTATTACTTAATTCATATTTTAATTCAAGACAAAACCAATACAGTATTATGCAGCATTCACATCTTAGTGTAATTGCAGGGAGGGGTCCCAGCTCATAAATCTGGCCTTCTATGGTGAAAACAGGATTTCTGAAGTGGAGACACTCAGCCACTATGCCTAGGAACTTGGAGAGTTTTAAGAACCTGAGAAAGACCTACTTACATTGTGGATTTTGCCAAAAAAATAATAATTGGGCCAATGTCCTGAATGGTATAAATTTCCTAAAGGACTGTTTACAAATGGACACAAATTTCAAACCGTGCCAGGATGTTCCTATCTCAGAGTATTTGACCTGGCTGTTCCCTGTACTTGACATCCTTTCTCCCAAAATATTTACATGGGTCATTCCCTCACTTTCTTCACGTCTTTACTTAAATATCACTTTGGTGAGGTATACCCTTACCATCATATGTAAAACTGTAACTCCCGCTCTAGCCAGGTATTCCCCATTCTGCTTTTTTATGTAAGCCCTTAGCATTTCTTAACACACTATATAATCATATTACTTATTAAAATTATCATCATTTCCCCTTTGCAAAATTAAACTTCCATCACAGCAGGGAAATTTGTCACATTTCTTGTTCATTCCTATACCACCAGTCCCTGGTATGTTGTAGGTACTTAGTAAATATCTACAGAATGAAAAAAGGAATGAATGAAGAGGCTGGTCAATAGTCAACACTGTAGACCAAGGAAGAAGGAAATAAGCTTGCACCTTAAGAAAAGAAGGCACACATCTCCAGTCAACTAGACTTCATTCTATGCCTGGGAGAGGATAACGCTTTATGTCATAGTTCTTTTTGCAGGATTTGAGTCTCCAGTTATATCAGTGGACTTGAGAACTCCATTTCTTTCCCCATTTCTCTTTTTAAATCACTAGTTTAATTTATTCAGGTTGTAAAAGGAAATTAAATGACTTTTCTTCAAAATTGACTGAACGTAAAAGTAGCAAAGTTGCTTGGAGAAAAGAAGGGTGTAATCTGAATTGGCAATAATTAAAATGGAATGACCTCTTTCATTCTAGAGAAGGACATTTTGAGTTAGATGATCGACAGCCCACATTTTCCTCACCATCATAATGTTGCTGTTTATATAAGTGTACATATTACAAAGTACAAGGAGTTAGACTGCTCTGAGTCATCCCAATCAGTAGTTTAACACAGAAAACAGAGACAGCAGCTTTCAGTACCTATCTAAATGCTGCTGCCATACTGATTACCTAATTTCACTGCACTTATTGCCATTTCAGGTCAGATTTTTGCCTGAAAAATGAATCCTGGGAAGTTTCTGCCTCACCAGCAGCAAAGCCAGTTAATAGAGAGAGCTTGCTCACCAGACTCAAGAAACAAGGCACATTTATGAGGGGTCTCAAGGAAAGAAAGTTCTTTAAATTCACATTGGCCATAGCTAAGGAAGGTGGGCTAACACAAAGTGCGAAAGTCCTGGGAGAGAGGAGGTCAGTCTGCAAAGAAGGCTTATAGACTGGTTGTTGCTGGTCATGTGCAAGGGGGATGCAATGGTGTTGGGGACCTTCCCGGTGGTTGCTGAAATTACCCAGGAATGTGGAGCTTCTGGTTAGCTATGATCTGCAGCTATTGACTGATGACCTTCCCTTGTCTATCTCCCTTATTCTCCAGTCCTCATGTCACTCCTTTAGGAAATTTCAGAGTTTTTCCTTATCACATACATTTGTAAATTTACATTTAATAACAGAATTTAATACTGGGTTACATTTCACACCAATGATGTTCTTCAGATGATTAAATATCTTATTTCCTAATTATTATAGACCAGAAATAATTTATCATTTAACTTTTCGGTCAGCTAGTTGAAAAATAAGAGTTGCCAAATCCGTTCAATCATCTTATTATCTTTTTCTACCTTCCTCTCTGTGCTTCTGGGAATAAACCAGCACATGTATTTGTAAATGCCTATTTAATAACTAAGAGTGTTTAATATTAAGGTTGCCTAATCCTGTCCAAATCAGGACTGAAATTATTTATAGACATGTCTTCGCATTCATGAACTCTCTCATATTCCTTTTTATGCCAGTTTTTGTTCAAAGCCTTCCTTAGACTTTCATTATATCTATTTACAAGGTCTAGCAAAGATATGATGGAATGGGTGTATTGGGTGCTTGCATAAGTACTTTGGTTTTTCACTGTCTATTTGATCAGCATAGACCTCTTAAAGAAAATTTAGAGCTAGACTTGTATTATAAGAGCACATGATCTGTTTCCCCATGGCTTGCCACATATTCAGTAGATGTGATTATTCTTCAGGTTGTTATCATGCTTCTTGCAGACCCTGGGCACAATGATGAATTATGTCTCATAAATACAGGTTAAATGTAGGGGAGAAAAACTTTTCCCTTCTTCCCTTCTAGCTTCTTTGGTCTAATAATTGAATTGACATAAAACAGATTAATAGGGGAAAAAAATTTAACTTTGTACCTACAGAAGCTCATAAAACTATGATAGTCAAAAAAGTGACCAAAGCAGGTAGCTTTTGTATCTTTGAACCAAAGAAAGAATGGATTTGTGAGAAATTTACAAGACAGGAAGTTTTGTTTGGGGGTAGTAAATTGGTGAAGAAATAACAAGGTTTGTTTATGCTGTCTTCTAGGCCCTAAATTCTCTGATAAGATCATAAGGATGCCTCCACCCTTCTGGTACAGGGAGGGTATTTTTCACATGGGGGGATTTATTCCCAGCTTTCAGGGCGACGAAGGAGGTTCTGAACATCCTTCGCACTGGCTGCTTCTTAAGTAACTTTAATTCAGAAAAACCAATATGCCAAAGTGGCATACTTTGGCACGGCCTGTCCTGAACCCCATCATAAGCAAATCAAGTACTGCTCTGCTGTATCTCTGTAAACATATTACACTGACTCTTTGTACCTTTGCCATAGTAAAGGAAAATAAATAATATTTACCACCTTCTCAGGGGTATTGCATGAGTTAATAAGTATGCAGAACTTTCAAAGAAAGATAGAGTGCATAGAGCTCTGTGGAGAAAATACTTATATGTAAATATAATATATCATTATTATAAAATCTCCTAGCAGCCTAATGAAATGCACCCAGTACACTCTACAAACACATTTGTTACTTGGGCTACATCCAACTTACCAAACACAATTAGTACATGAAACTTCTGTCATGGCCTTAAAGTAAAACAGCTCGGAATTCTGTATAATATAGGCCATTTTAGACTCTCTTCAGTTAGATATTGAAAATACTATAAGGTCCTCATTATAACATAATTCTATAGGGAAGATTATAGCATGAGGTTCCAATGTGTTATTTTGGGCTCCTGAAGTGGGAGAATTTGTCACCGCAAAATACGCCTTTTGGGGATTATTTTTAAGAAACAGTATAAATAGGAAACACTCTGAAAACTGAGTAGAAGTAACCCTTTTGTAAGAGACATTTACATGTAAAGGGAAATCTCCACTGTGTAAGGAAGTCTCTCTCTCTCTCTCTCTCTACCAGGAAGAGGAGGAGAAACAAATCTCTGGAAACTTTTGTCAATGGAGAAGGCAATGGCCTAAATCTGCATAACAGCCATGTGCATTTGTGTTTTTCCTGATAGCCTCCCATAAACGGCTCTCCCACATGTAACATCTTTTGTCTTTAGCTGGAGATAATATATATAAGGTGGTGGTTTGGGCTATTTCGGGAGTTACTGTTCTTGTAGGTCTTACGTATGCAGGAAGTGTACATGTTATTATTAAACTTCTGTTTGTTTTTCTCCCATTAATCTTTTATTACAGAGGGGGCTCAGCCAAGAACTGAGAAGGTTAGCAGGGAAATTATTTTTCTTTCCCCATACTTCCAACACTTTTGTTTGTGTTCGTGTTTTGCTTTTGGCTGTTTTTTTTCTAAGACCAATTCAAGTTAAATTTTTTGAAGCATATAGCACACATTTTACCAACGACTAGATCCAAGTTTCATAAAAGTTCTTTCCCTTCTAAAAATATTACCCTCTCGACAATCTTATTTCTCTCTTTCCTTTTAACTTCCAACTTGTGAAAGTCCTCACCTGTCACTTTCATTTCCTTTCCTCCCGCTTTGAATTTAAAAAGAAAAATACCCTTGTTTTCATGCTCTCCAATTTACTGATTTAATTTTCTGGGAGGTTACCAATAATGTTATATATAAATCAATAATTTTCTTACTTATTTGTTTATTTTACAGTCTTTACTCTCCTCCTATCTTGAATGCATTTTTGTGGTGTTAATTCAGGAATTTCTTTTATAACATTCTTCTTTTTTATCTTCCCTTACACATTACTCCTTTCTACTTAGCTCTCATTATTTATCTCTACTCTTCCAATTTTTTTTGAATACTATAATTTTGAGTAATACCTAAGAAGGCCTAAAATTACAGACATACCTTGGAGATATTGCGGGTTTGGTCCAGACCTCCACCATCAGGCAAATATCCAAATAAAGAAACTCAAATGAGTTTTTTGGTTTCCCAGTGCATATAAAACTTATGTTTACACTATACTGTAGTTTATTAAAGTAATAGCATTATATCTAAGGAATGTGCATAACCTAATTAAAAATTATTGCTATAAGATGCTAAACATCATCTGAGTTTTCAAGATAATATCGCTGACCACAGATCACCCAAACATAATAATCATGAAAATAATAATGAAAGAGTTTGAAATACTGTGAGAATTACCAAAATGTGACAGAGACATGAAGAGAGCAAAGACTGTTGGAAAAATGGCACCCAACAGACTTGCTCACTGCTGGGCTGCCACAACCTTCAATTTGCAAAAAATGCAACATCTGTTAAGTACAATAAAGTAAAAGCACAACAAAATGAGTATATATAGACCATGTCTTTACATCCATGAGAGTTTGTCTTAATTATTTTTCATTAGGCCAGTTCCCTTCCTTGGACTTCATTGTTTTTCTATGGACAAAATCTAGCTGAGTACACGGTGTAGATTGGCATTCAAGAAATGTCTGTTAAATAGGTCAGCATTTGTCTGATTACTAAGCTTTTATTATTTCCATTTTTCTGTTTAGTTTATCCTGTTTGTTATCTCTAACTTCATACCACTATCATGATACACCTGAGGACTACATCCTAAACCTCTTTTGTGGACAGCATATAGATATTGTTCTTGTCTCCAATTAAGTGGAAGCCTGGCTGTGGGGTGACAGATAACTGGCCACAGATTCTCCTGCATTAATTGTTGTTCCATATGTGTCACTGGGTCAAACCACCTCTGCATCTGCTCCTGGCTCTCTGCTGTCCTCTAGTGACTATATTGTGTATTCCCCTACCTGGAATACTGGAAATAAAAAAAAATTTACATAAAAAGAGAAAGAGAATCTAGATAAGATCTAGAACGTTTTGTTCCCACAGATGGAATTAGCATTGACTGAGCTAAGCAGCAAGAACTAAAGTGGCCAGTCATGGGGAGACCAGATCGAGATCATTATGAACTTGGAGACCTGTTAGTGCTCCTGTCATTGCCATTCCAATCAAGCTGCTTACAGGTAACAGCCTCCACATTACCCCTCTTCTTTTAGCAGATAAAAATTTCTCTATGTTTCAAAATTTCAATCAGCCTAACCCAAACTATGCCTTGTTAACAAAGACTCTTTCCAATGGCTTAGCACATTTATATCCCCAGCTAAAAGGGAGTGGAGGGTGTTAAACTTCTAGGAGAGAATGCCAAAACAGTAGCTGTATGTCTGGTAACCACCGTGGGTTCAAAGTATCTTGGTCATTAAAGGCTACTGAGGAGGCTGCTTTGAGGACAAAACTGGAGTGGCAGTAGTGGTTCAGGAAGACATGGATTCCTTAGGCTTCAGTGGGAATGAGTCAGCAGCAAGGGAGAGCCATAGGGTTGTGACTAGGTCTGGATGGTAGAGCTCATTAGTGTACATAGCAGGATAGCTCACAAACCAGACGCACCTCCCCCTCAGGTAACACCAGACTCACACAGCCAGCGGAGAGTCGCCCAAGGGCCAGCACGACACAGGGACAGCCACTAACCTCAGTCTTCCGGTGAGCTCCCTGCCATGGGAAACATAAGCCTTCTTTTATTCCAGGATGCCATCCTGAGAAGGAAGAGGGGTGAGGTAAACAGCCTTAACAGGACTTGGAATTTTAAACTGTCTCGATATTTTCAGAATAGGGACTGTTTGAAACCAAAAGAAACTTAAACATTAAAAATGGTTATCATTATTGGAATATCTAAGATTTCATTTATTCCTATTTCCAGTGAATTATAGAAGTGAAACAGATAAATTCTCTCTCTACATCAAAGTAGCAACAGATATTAGCCCTCTAAACAAACAGCTAGTGTCAGAATAAGGATTCAAACAAGATCTGTTCGATCACCTATGCACTGAAACTATTTTTATAGGATTAACCCTAAGGTATAATCGAGTAACAATATTGTTATGATAAAGCTTCAGATAAATGACAGATTAAAATCTTATCACCAATAACATAACATACCAACTACATTTACTAAAAGTCTGCTACGATAATGTATATAGGGAGATCTAGGCCTAACAAATTACTTAATGGTTGAGGGATGTTTTTGGTCAGGAACCAGGCCATGTCACATGAAGTGGAAAAAATTAAATCACAGAAAGAAACTGTTATAAATTATCACAGACATGCAAAATTTGATATCTCCTGGAACAAGCTGGTTTCTGTCTAAACATTCAATCTCTCTTTTCTCTCAATGCTCTCCAAATAGTCACCCAGATCCCCTTTCTAGGGAAATATAGCTATAGGGAGCACATAAGTAAGTAGTAATCTGTGTTAGGTTTCTGATTTACTAAGATGTTCTGGCAAACCACTTAACTTCTCACAGCTGCAAATTCTTTACATGAAAATTTCGCACAGACTCCTCTTAATCAGAGGAGTACTCTCAGGAATGTTTTGCAAAATCAGCAGAAGCGTTAAGGAATATTTTAAATGTGAATAGAAAGATTGTGTGTGCACATGAGCAGCGTCACCATGTTAACTTTGGCAGGAAGATAATATCTTAGGCTATATGTTGGGAAGGTATCCCTTTGTGAAGACAATCTTGGCAGCAAAAAGTATTTTTTACTAAATCAGTGTATCAAGTAAGCAGATGCTTGTGAACTAAGATATCATATATAATAACTATCAATTATTTTTGCCAACTTATCTCATCACTAAAGCATAAGACTCTACTTCAACATACTACCATAATCTTGTGGAATTAGGCAAGGAAACATCTATTTTAAAAGATGAAGGATACATCAAGCTGGTTATGACCACAGGGTGGAGGAATCAAGTAACTTTCAAAAACACATAGCTGGTTATTAATTTAGTCCTCATATATACAATCTATTTAACAAACATTTAATTCTACATTTCTTTCTTGACAGATTTCATATTCTTTGTTACTCTGTCCACAAGCAAAACTTTTTCACTGAAGTATAATTGATATATAATATTATATTAGTTTCAGGGGTACAGCATAATGATCAGTATTTATATACATTATAAAGTGATTACCATGGTAGGTCTAGTTATCACCTGTCACCATACAGAGTCTGTGCAATATTGACTATATTCCCTATGCTGTACATTACATCCCCATGTCTTATTTATTTTAAAACTGGAAGATTGTACCTCTTAAGCCCCTTCACTATTTCATCCATCCCTCCGTCCTCCTTCCCTCTGGCAACCATCAGTTTTCAAACAACAGAATTTAAAATATAATTTCTACCTTCTCACTTCAGCTTCCCATCGAGGTGTTTCTTTGTTCTCAGCCACACACTTGAGTGTATTTTAGAATGCAAAATAGCACAGGTTTTAAAACAATAAGGCTTTCATAAATTACAAATTAGTAGTGGAAGACAAGAAACTCAGATTGCGGCTGAATTTCCAAGGAGCTGCAAGGGTCTGAGGGTGTGGGAGTGATATTTTTAAAGTGATTATATGTTGTGTATGTCTTTGCAAGTTTCTATACTAAATGATATAATTATGTAAATGAACATTTTATAGCAGGGATATTCTTTTTGGCTTGCTGACCTTTTGGAGTGGGAATAGGATTGCATGCCATTCAGTTTACATGACTTATAATAGTTTCTCTAGTTCTTTATTATGAAAGTTATTGAGGCAAAAGTGTTCCTTGAATTTTTAGTTTGCCTGATAAGTTTACAAAGCAGTTTTTTTTAGTGAAAAATATCTGAATATGTGCAATATGATGACTCAAGGGTTAGAAATCTGCTATATGCAGTGAATGATTTGCCTTTATTTATTGAAGAATTATGACCACCTTATTTCTCCATTATTTCAAGTAGAGAACTTATCTCCAGTGCACATTGTTTTTGAGAAAACTTGAGTCTTAATATTTTCAATCTGGAGCTCATTTTAATGGACTCCAAATATCACACGTGGGTATAAAGAGCAAAGATGGAGTCCAGTAGAAACCGAACCCCTTTTAAAGGACAAGCCAGATAGTGCAGTTAAAGGTTTTATTACTGTCATGATTCAGTGTAGTTTACATACTGAAAAATTAAGTGATATTGCAATTAAGTAAAAAGTGGAAAGTCAGCCAAAACCCTTCTCTAATTGTTAACTCTCAAAGTATGTAGGCTTTAGTATAAATTTGAGAACTGTGCATACATAGGTAGAGAATAGATTCCAGCAGAGAAATAATTAAGATAGTTTTCATTTCAAAGCAAGTTGGAGGGCTGAAAGGCCCTAGTCAACCAATATTCTAGTTGTAATTTTCCCCCAACATTCCTGCCCCCGACTCTTCTGAGGTCTTATTAAAAATTAGCCTTCATTGACTTTGCTGACACTATTATCAGCTGCTTGAATATGCATGGTACATGTCTGTGATAAAAGCAAATACCAAAAAAGAAAAAAGAGAGAGAATGCTAATTGGCAGCATTGTGGGAAAGAATGGGAATTGACAAATGTGTGTATGTGTATAAGAATATGAGTTCTAAAAGATGGTCAAGGTGCATGAAGGTGACTAAATATGACAGTTGCAGAAATAGGAACACTGAGCAAAATCAGGATTCCTCGTGGGTGTGTTAATCAGTGAATGAGAACAGGGAAATGAAAAAGATAGAGGAAAGAAGGATACACTTACTACTTGACAGAAACAAAATAAAATTTAAGAAAAACATGCAGAGTTGTGGTTTTAAGCATTATTATTTATCAGTTAGAATTAATACCTAAATGGAACACTAAGTTCCCATAATATATAGTTGAAAATTTTCTAATTGAACATCTAGGGTTAAAATGAATAAAAACTGGACAAGGGAGGACTTCATGTGTTATAGAAAAAAGCTAGTACCATAGAACATTAATTCATCATGTATGAGATCTGGTTACCCACTTATTGATGGGAACAAATGATTACTGTGTCAATAAATGTATGTTGATAATATACTTGGCCAATAAATATATATTGGTAATAAAAGTTATATTGGTGGGAATAAAAATTTACTGTGCCAGTAATATATATGTAGATATATGTGTGTCAAATTACATCCCAATCTATGTGGGCAACTATTCAAATATGTATACATTTAGATTGAATGGTTAAATATGAATTTAAATATTAAAACTGGGAAGCTTATCAGCTCTAATTTTAATTACTGCATCAGAATCTTGCAGCCTAACATACACAGAGACTTTTTTCCTGGAGAGTATGTTTGCATTAATTTGTCATTATTCCTTTCTCCATTTGTCTCATGACTAACTAAAAAGACATTCTCTTGCAAAGTGTGTGGTTGGAAAGAGGCAGTGGATGGAGACTGAAATGAATACTGTGGAACTGAATCCATATTCTTGGCATCAACAGGGATCAGTCAAGTCATTAACTGTGACTAAAGTATATGTTACATAAGAGATCTCTGGTTTAGAAATCTTAAACCAAAGGGCTGATATATAAAGTTGCCAAACAAAATTATTAATTAGTCGTTATAAGACTGAATTTAGAAATGTAATAAACTACGAAAGAACTTAGAATGTAATTTCAAATGGTTACCCAGATGTAGTAGCATGTTTATAGTAACAGCTTTTGGTATGATGACAAACTTAGTATCTCATGGGAATTTAACTCTTTGTGAACTTCCAGGGAGAAGAAATGTTGCTAAATAGAGGCCATATATTACAAATGTCATTTGGTCAGTTTGTTAGAATGTTGATTAGGATGTTGCTTAATATGTCATAAGTCACCTGAATTTGCATATTTGCCTCTATTGGGGAGTCTCCTAGAATGCATGTTAGATCAGCTGAATGAGGTACATAGTAAATACTTCTGTAATTATCTAAGAGAATTTCCCACATCTTTGTGTTTGGAATTAACTATGAAAGTTAAAGTGTCTTTCACACAGGATAAATAAGATAAAGATTTTCATAGCACTTTTCTTAAAAACAGGGCAACTTTCAAAGAAAGTGAGGGCTTTTTAGTAAATTAAAGCAGGTGTTAAAAAGACCTGAAATTTATTTTTAACCTTCAAGGGAACCTGCAGGTCATTTAGCCTCGTCGCCTCCCTGGCAGAGTAAGAATCACTATCTAGAGACAATGACCTTGCAAAAACAGACCTCAGTCTTCTAAGTTGCAAAAATTTCCTTTGTGTATACTGTGCTACCTAATAAACACAGATGCTCTAAACTTCCTCCAAATTCTGGCCTCTGGAGTTGAGAGCGGTCAGTGGCCATGTGCAAGCAAGGACTGCAGTGCAAAGAACCTCGGCTTCATCACATACGTAACTTTCCACACTGGGCAAAAAACAATCATGGGATTTGAAATGAGCTAAAAGTATCTTATCAAAGAGTCAAGATTTAATTTCAATTAAGTAGGAAATAGAGGGCAAAGGTTAGCATTTGCTTAGCTTAAAGAGACAACTCTTTAATCAAGAAATTCACTTAGCTCACCCATTTTAAAATACTTATAAGGTAGCTAAAGTTTTACTAGCTGTTAGCAGATAAAAGCTGCCAAGGCTTTAACTAAAATAGAAAATAAAGGAAAAACTGAAAACAATATATAAATATATTCAGCTAGGTAACTGTTGACAATATAGTCAAGTATAGATAGGAATTTATTAAAATGCACACTTAATTACTTTTCTTTAAATTCTTATCTAGAATTGGTATCCATTTTATACAACTTTTAGAGTATAAGTTTACTGACAATTATGTTGCTGTTCACACAGTTTCTTCAGGGAAAAAAAAATTATACTACCAAGTGATCAGTATTGTAAGAGGCCAGTGAATTGCTAAGTCCAAAATACTTAACAAGGCAACAACATCATCTTTTTAACAATAAAGGAATAATAAATATTATCTATAGTTTAGCAAATGCCTACTATGAGTCAAGAGCATGATGTGCATTACATGAAATACACTAAGGGGCATGGTTATTAAGAATAATTTCTTCTGATGAACAAGAGAAGCATAACTCAAGAAGTTTTAGGTAACTTTTTAGAGCCTTGTAAATGACAGGATTCAGAATCAGATCTTTTTGTCTTTCAAACACATGTTCTTGGAATCATATAAATCTAGAGATTTATGCAAAGTTTCAGAGAAGTTATTATCAAACCAATGAATATCTAATTTCTATTTTCCGTGGTGTTAAAATTTATTTAAATAAAGTTCCCTTTGTATAAATTTTTGCCCTTTCTTTTAGTTTTAATCCATGACAGATCAATAAGGTCAGATTTATATAATTTATTTAACTCCAAGATCGAAGGTACAGTATCAAAACTGTTTGAAATACTTTATGAAAATTCACTCAGGTAACCCTCACAACACTCCTATGAGGCAGATACTATTACTATGTTTATTTGACAGATGAGGAAACTGAAGCACAGAGAAGTTTAGTAATTTATCTGAGATTACACAGCCAGTAGTACATGGCAGAGCTGGGAGTTGAACCTAGGTAGTCTGTTTGAAAATAAGTGCTATTTATCCCTTAACAAGCCACTTCATGAATTCACTTGGCAAATTTAAATGGTGAGTCTCAAAGGTCACCAAATACCTATTTTCCTTACCAGCTTCTCTGGTAGCTGAAATTATCCTTCTGCCATGTGTTTGGTTAAGACACCCAAAGCAGTTAATGGGTCATACTTGTGTCATTTCCCAAATTTGGTTTGAGGAACTTTAGTCCCTCAAGATGTACAGCAAATTAAGATCTTCCCAGTTATGTCAATGTAACAAATGCTACAAAATAGACTCCACTCTTGGAAATTCACAGTGCAAAAGTCTAAACAATAAAGAAAACTCTTCCCCTTTGCTTGATGCACAGTTTTCCAAGTGTGGTTGAGCATGAAAATATTAAAAACACTTAGAACCCAGAAGGCTATCTGGGCAATACCTCCTAATGATAAGAACTTAGGATCAGGAGTCAAACAATGTAGGTTCAATTCCTGAACATTTAAGGAAAAAAACCCAATAGCCTTTTAAAGCCTCAGTTTACTCATTTGTAAAATGGGAATCACAACAGCCCCTTACTTTTAAGGTTGTTGAGGTTACAATACAACTTGGTCATTTAATTGTATGCCATAAGCAGCAGCAGCCTACTAAGAAAGTTTTCCCAGGCTGGTTTTCGTTCCAACAATAGGTTATTTTTAATATTTCTAAACCTCCCCCAACACACATGCTGAAAAGCAAAATTCCCTCTTTTTTTCCAGAAACTTTAACGAGTCCTGACACCTCAGCTTCAGAATTGGGAGACTCTGTTAGACTTTGTTGCTGTAGATTTGAGAATTGAAGATCCATCTACATACCACAGAATAGTGCTCAGGCCTGACTGTAACTGAGCATAATTTCTTTCAGGAAATAGTGCTGAACATCAAAGACTTCAACTTTATTTTTAAATCCCTGTCCTCTCTTCTCAGAAAGTATCAGCATTTTTCTCTCCTCAGTACTCATTTCTGCCATTGGCATTTCTTGTTTAAATTCTAACCCTACCAGGTCACCCTGAGAACTATGTACCAGCAGAGATATTTTTTTCCCCAAAGAAATTTATCCCACATTGACAGCAAAATGCCACTACCCTCAGAGCCAAATTCTCTAAACCAAACAAAGCAATCTTGGTGATTTCTTCTCTTACTGTACTTGTCTCCAGACACCAAACTACTTCTCCTTTTCATCCTCTTTTTACTACACTGCACATGTCACTAAATTCACTACCGTGAAAGATGGAGAGAAGTCACTCTTTTCCCAAGTGAATTTTCAAGCAGCCACATAAACTTTGGGCAAAAGAATACAATCTTGATTCATCATCTAGTTTGAATCATAAATCAAATGTAGCAATGAGCCAACATACTGTTCAATCAAAGCAACTAGAAAATAATGTGATATGGATGACATGGGGGGAGGAGGGAGCAATGCTTTATTTTATGGTCTTCGACTTGGGGAGAGATGAGAAGCACATTCTACTGATGTTCCCACTTAGTCCTTTTCTTCCTGCTGTTCTTTCCCCTCTTGTCTTCTCCATCAGGTAGAGTGGATGGAAGGATTTTTCAGTGGGTGACATATATAAATGTGCTACAAGAGCACCCTAACCCTTTGCCTTCCCTCTCTCCTGCATTCTGTATAAAGATACGTCTAGCCCCGGCTCTCTGCTGAACCAACAGACCTTCCCAAGCGTGCTTTATCCCAGCACATTTCAGGCTGCGTATTACATGTGTGGTGGGAAGAAGGCAGAGACTCTCTACCATGTCACAACTCCCTGGGTGAATAATTTGACTCTCAGATTTGAGGAGAAATAAGCAATTCCTTTTAAATAATAAGCAAGTACAGTTTATAATGAAGCAACCTAAAATTCTGGTGGCTTTTCAAGATAAAACTGTGACATTTTAGGCCTAGAGAGGCCTAGCAAGAGTCAATACCAGGTACTGCTTAAAGTTCAGACTCTGAGGTCAGGCAAATCATCTACTCAACAGTTGTTTCATCTTGGACAAGTCACAAAGTCTCTCCAAGCTTCCTTTCCTCCGCCTGCGTGTGAGATGCAAATGCTACCCACTTCCTAAGGGTTTCATCAGAATTAAATGAGACAAAGCCTCGCCTGTAGGAAGCACATGAAACATTTAATTAAGATTATCACTTTCCCTCAGACTTCTGTCCTTATGTGATTATTCTCTTCCAACTTTTAGGTTGCTTTTGTTTCGGTGATAAGTTAAGGTCTGTTCTCTGGTGGACTTTTCGAAAACTGTGGAACTTAGGTACAAAAAGCCAGTGAGAATGTCAACCTTATCTACTGAACTTGATCATCATTTACTGCTAAGCAGTGAATACACAAGATAGGAAGAATGTGATAGAACCAGATAAAACAGAGAACTCTTGACATGTAGATTATAATTTATATGTATATTGTTAGAGAAACCTTAAATTTATTAATATATAATACTACTTTTTATATGAATCGAACTGTTATAAGGTGTTCATTTATTATATTGTTATTTTAAATTCTCAGCTCTGGTGCAAAGGAACCATTCCCTAGGTGAAACCAACTCAAGAAAACAAAGCCTAGGGCTTAGAGTCAGTCAGGCCTGCACTGAGATAAAGCTCTCTTGGTGGTACTAAGGCAGCCCTTGGGCAACTTCATGTGTGTGGTCACCTCATACATGAAATGGGCATATTATTTTGCTGCACAGATTTATTTCATGGATTCATCACAATGTTATAGGTAAAGGGTCTATATATTTATTCAGCAACTATTGACTGAGCACATGCACTGTACAGGGCGTTGCCCAAGTGCTGAGAATACAGTGAGGCACGTGATAGATAAGCCCTCAGCCCCTGGAACTCACTTCTAATTGGGGAGGCCTATTAGTTGGGAACATGCACTGGAAGAGACATGGGCGCTATGAAGTCAGCTATCAGAGGCCCAGCACAGCCTGGGGACTCAGAAACCTGCCCCAGCAAAGGGGATTCAAGCTGGGACCCAAACCGGGAAGCATGTCAGTTTGCCTCACAATGCTCAATAAATAAGGTGACAAGTGAGAATGTAGAGGTGAGCTGAGAAAAGAGGGTGGCTTGTCAATGGGTTTCAGTACCCGGCAAGTTCACTGTGGATTCAGTGTGACCGAAGAAGTGACAGTAGAATGTTTCTTTGGGGTGAAAGGGTTTATTACCCGGCTTTTCCTCCTGGTGGTAGGTCGAGCACCAGCGTGTCTGCCTCTGCACCTCTCTGCCCGCACAGCCCTCCTCTGGGCCTCTGTCCTCAGCGCTGCCACCACTCCAACCTCTGCTCTGCTCTCCTGCAGCCTTGCAGCCATGTCACCGCGGCACCCAGAGCACTCATTATATAGAGTAAATAGCAACGTACTGCCCACACGTGTGTAGTGAGTTAGCCAACCAGGGCCAGGTGAGAATCCTGGCCACATGAATTTTGATTTTATCCACAGAGGGGCACTAGGGAAAAGAGGATGCCCCAGACCAAGTGAAAAGCACGTGTAAGGGAGCCTGGCTCATGTATTGTGCTCAACAAATTTTAGTGTGATTACAAAGAAGTATTTTCACAGAAATAAAATTCTGGCCCACTTGAGGTCTTAGCATTTGCAAGGAATAGAGCAAAGGACATAAGGACAGCCTTTTGGGTCACTTATTGGGTTAGAGACTCTCAGAATGGGTGTAGATTTTTAATCCTGGTAAATTGCATGAAAGAGTTCATCAAGTCCTTATCCTCTTTCCACCTGGGCTGCAAGCCCTTAGGTAGAGAGAGAGCATGGGATTAGCAAACGGATGCAACTAGGCAAATCTGTTTATGCTATTATGCTTTTGAGACTGTGCAGTGGCTAACCTGTTATGTCAAGCTGGTTTGTAAGGCAGATTTTCACAAAAATTTTATATATTTAATAATAACAACTGATGATATCAATGTACCTCATATACAGCACTGTTTTCCCTTAAAGCACCCTCTCATGTTCGTTATCTTAACTATCTTGACAGTTTCTCACAACTTTCGTACCTTCATTTTTGGATGAGGGAGCTGAGTCACAGGCCTTGCTTCCTGACTTTTAAAACCTAATGTAAACAAAACAGTTTTTAAGAATTAATGGGGGAGGGGCTTTGCTTTCTCTCTCTTTCCTTCTCTCTCTTTTGCTCTCTTTCTCTCTTGTGTGTATGTGTGTGTGTTGAGAATGGATGAAATGCATTGCCAGACTAGGCTATTACCAGCACCATTAAAGTGGGAACATACACTGGTAATTAGAGTGTTTTCAAATTGCTTTCAAATGCCTTATCATGTTTGATGTGCCCAATAATGTTAAATGTCTCATGTCCCATCTAGAGTCCAACAACTAAAAAGCTGAAGATCCAGGACTGGAATAAAAATTGACAAATACCCTTGGAAGCAACCATAGGAAGCAGTCAGTTGTTCTTACAAAAGGCAAACAAACAAGCAGAGAAACAAAGTATCATGCAGTGGAAAAGCGCTGTTAAACAGACGGTATTTCCTAATGTTCCAGGAGGAAATAATGCTGTCACCACAATGGAGATGACATATGTATGTGGCTATGGTGGTGGCCAAGACAGACTATGGGCTGGGGAAGAGGGTAGAAATAAAACTAGAGAATAACCTCAAAGGTGCTTTTACCACTCAGAAATTTAAATCATGCCTAGTTTAACAACACCATTATGTTTTAAGTTGTTCCAACATTCTAAACTAAAGGCAATCTCTTGTACTTTGTTAATATTTTCTTATCTGTTTATAGGCTTATTGGAAATGCCTGGAACTGTTGTTGATGCCTGATAAATTCTTAAACTAAGGGAACCATGAAATCAAGGTCTATTAAAACACTGTAAGGAAACCCTCGTGCCTAAGAAATTACATTCCAATGTGCTGATCACATTCCTTTTCTTAATGAAGAAACATTTCCACTTAAGGGTTCCCACAAGAACAGCACTATAAAGTTAAATTTAAACTTTCACTTTATTCCATTTGTACTGCTCATTCCTCATTCAGTAGACAGAGTATGTAAGAACTCAAAGTGTTACCTCTTGAAGTTGGTGGAATATAAAATATATCAGCTGATATCGGCATATAATAAGGTCCATTCTTTATGATCCTTCCCAGTGAAAAATAGAAGAGACATTATAGAACTGAGGATTTTGAAAGCATATATATTTAATGCTACAATAGTTTTGAATGAGGGCCCCAAATCCACGAGGTCCAAATCCAAATCAAGGGGGCTCAATATAAAAATTCAGATTCATTAGAATATATCTTTATCCTGTGTTTGTTTATTTGTCTGTTTTCTTAAGCTTAGGGGTAAAATGGTTTACTGTTTTACAGCACTATACAAAGAAAATGAAGTGAATGATCTCTCTCTCTTTTCCCCAACTGCCTTTCTTTTTTTATGCTCCTTATCACTTTTTCCTTACGGCTAGAAGATTATTGTTCTAAACTAAAACGCATACCTGTCAACAGTTATTGAAGGAAATTATGCATTTGCTTAGGGATGCATCGGTCTTCTGCTTAATACTTTAATACAATCTTTCATTTCATGCTGCTTTACAATAGTAGAACATTTTAGAATGTGTGATCTGAGATAATCCTCAAAACAATTTAAGGATAGGACACAAAGTCTTGTTTTGCTATTGTTTTTTACTTAGAACACTGAGACTACAGGAAGCATGGCAACCCCAGCCACTCTCACCAGCTAGCAAAATTCAAAGGCTCTAACTTCTAGTTTACTGCTCTTTCTACTACTCTTTGTTTCTTTCATCTTTATTATTATTGCTATTATTTATCTAAATAGTAATATCCAAATCTATCGCTGCCATTCAAGACGTTTTCCAGTCTAGTCAAACTTACTGTTTTAACTTTCTCAATCCTCTTTTGAACCACCCAGTTCAGTCAAAGGGGTCTATTATCCCACAAACACCCCCTGCCCCTCCCTGTGGTTACCTGCACCGGGGGTGTCTTCTTCCAGCTCCCAGACCCAGCCAGGTCTCCCCTGACCTTCCCTGCCCAAAGGTTACCAGGACTCTGCCTGCTGCCACAGTGCCTTCACCGACACTTAGCAACAGATTTCTCTCTTCTCTGAACTTTCACTTTGTTCCATTTGTACTGCTCATTCCTCATTCAGTAGACACTTCCTTGTAGATTTCTTGTTGTACAATGACTTATGTTGGTATTTATTTGTGTATGTCTCTCCAAACATAGCTAACGCTTATACTTCCAAAATTTTACTTATTTTTGCTGAAAAGCATATGTGTTATACTTTTCTTTTTAACATGGTGATTTTCATATGAATGAATGCAAATGTCAATAACATAGGCAAATGAAACTCAAACACAAGATTGCTGTAGATAATTATACTCTGGAGAATTGTATGGGTAATTGAGAGCCAGATACTCTGAGCATGGCTAACCTCTGCAAATTCTGGTAACATGTTCAAATGTAATAGTTAAAGTCACTCCTTAAATGGGCAAAAGCAGGTGGAAACTTAAAAGACATAGCAATTTCAAGATGGAACCAGAGAGTGAAGTAATTGGCTTTAAAAATAGAGAAAGGGGCCACTAGACAAGAAATGCAGGTGACCTCAGAAACTAGAAATGGCGAGGAAATAGACTGTCCTTGGAAAGCTCTAAAGGAATGTAGCCATTCTAACATCTTGATTTTAAAATCCTGAACACTAGAATTATAAGAGAATAATTCTGCATTATTTGAAGCCACCATGTTTGTGATGATTTGGTAGAGCAGCAATAGCAAGCTAATACAAACATAATGAAGTTATCTGTTCCCTTCAAAACAAATTCATGCTAAAACTTAAATTATTTACAGAAAGATGTTTCCTCTCCATGCTATTGGTCTTTTATTGTATGGGTAACTGACATTGAGAGCCAGATACTCTGAGCATGGCTAACCTCTGCAAATTCTGGTAACATGTTCAAATGTAATAAAGTCACTCCTTAAATGGGCAAAAGCAGGTGGAAACTTCAAAGACATAGGAATTTCAAGATTGAATTCAGCATCACCAAGTAATATTCTAAATAAACTATAATTTGGATTCATTTTGGTATATATTTATCTCATTAGCTTAGGGAAATGAAAGGTAACTCTCCTTGTTACTGATTAAATGTACAGTGATTAGGTGCTCATGGACTTAGGGACAATTATGTTTGGAATTTCCCATTGGTTTTTATCCCATAGCTATTTTTATTATATGAGTTCTGTTAGAACTGATAAGAAAATGCCTAATTAATGACCAGCCTTCCATTTTCCATGAGTGATTTCATGGTTATCAAATTTGCTCAAGGAATCGACGTAGTGATAAAACCTCAAAGAAAACAAACTAAGATACTCAATAGTGGAGGACCCCTTGAAAAGCTTATGTTTATAATTTAGCCAAGCTTTCTTCTCTTTTCTGAGAAAATATACTCTAATCTGTGGTTATCATGGCAAAAAAAAAAATCAGCGCCTTTCAGTTGGGTTAAATAAATCTGATACATTTAAACAATGGGATGTTGTTCAGCCATATAGAAATGGAATTGTAGATGTGGATATGTTGATGTGATATGAATAAATGTTCTTGGTAGATCATCAAATAATGTAAAGTGCATTGCAAAGTCATCTACACAGCAACAGTTCCTAACCCTTTTAGTTTCAAGACTTCTTTATGTGGAGGACACCAAAGATATTTAGTTTACATGGATTATATCTATTCATAGTTATTAGAAATTAAAACTGACACATATTTATAATATATTTATCTATTAAAAATTTACCCAAATTCAGAAAACAGACATTGTCTATTTATGCTGATAACATTCTATAAAATAGTTACATGTTTATAATTATAAATTATAAAATTATTTTTATAAGCATCAATTTAACTATAAATTTTATTAATTTATTGGGAATATTGGTATTGTTTGGCATTGTGCAAAATCTCTTTAATGTCTTGGTTAATAATTGGCAGCTGGATTCTCATATCTGCTTATGACTTCTGGTCTCTGAAACTTCACTCTACATTTGTGAGAATGAGAGTGAAAAAGGCAAGTAATATCTTGGTATTATGATGATATCAATAACCTAGAGCATTCCAAAGGCTTATCCTATAAGTTGTTGCAGATTCCTGTATCCCATAAACCCAGAAGCTCATGCCTACCTAAATGGAAAAATAGTTGCCCTTGGCCTGGTAACTCATGTTATTTAATATTAAGACTTTCATCTTTCAAATATGACTTGTACTAGCCTACAAGTTTGAGATTCCTTTCCCAGTCAGCATTTTTATATCTATAGTAGAGTGGGATCCTCTGTTCCTTACAACCCAGTATCTTCTTTCCTCTTTATCAACAAATTATAAAATTCAGGGTCACAAGAAAATCACATGACCATGTATAGGGTCACTGAAAGGTGTGTCTTTCTAAACACAGATGCCTAGTTTCCATTAGGCAATGGTAATTTTTCCTCATTTACTATTGCAGTATACATCTTAGCTGCAGACTCTCCCTCATATCAGTGTGTGTGTGAGTGTGTGTGTGTGTGTGTGTGTGTGTGTGTGTGTGTGTGTGTGGTGGTAACTCATCAACACATTCAACACATCAGTACAGTCTAAAGATAAAATTTCACTTTGGAGTCAGGAGATTTGTGCTAAATTCTGGCTCTGTCAGTAAAGCTACTTAGAGGAAATTAGGCATACAAAAAATAAACTCAAAATGGATTAAAGACCTAAATGTAAGACCTCAAACTACAAAGCTAGTAGAAGAAAACACAGGCAGTGAAGTCTTGAACATCAACACGAGAAATTTTTTCTGGATATGTCTTCCCAGGCAAAAGAAACAAACGCAAAAATAAACATGTGGGACTACATCAAACTAAAAAGCTTCTGCACAACAAAGGAAACCATCAACAAAATGAAAAGACAACCTACTGTATGGAAGAATATATTTGCAAAGATATATCTGATAAGGGGCTAATATACAAAATATATAAAGAACTTATTCAACTCAACAACAGAAAAAAATAATCCAACTAAAAGATGGGCAGAGGACCTGAACATTTTCCTAAAGAAGATAAACAGATGCCAACAGACATATGGAAAAATGCTCAACATCACTAATCATCAGAGAAATGCATATCAAAACCACAATGATATCAGCTCATGCAATTCGAAATGGTGAATATCAACAAGAGAAGAAATAAGTGTTGGTGAGGATGTGGAGAAAAGGAATAACTCAGAAATTCCCCTTCTGGAAATTTACCTGAAGAAAACAAAATCACTAATTTGAAAAGATGTATGCACACCTACATTTACTGTAGCATTATTTACAATAGCCAAGATATGGAAGCAACCCACATGCCCATGGTAGAAGAATGGATAAAGAAGATGTGGTACACATACAAAAAGGAATATTACTTAGCCATAAAAAAGAAAAGCTTGCCATTTGTGACAACATGAATGGACCTAGATGGTATCATGTTAAGTGAAATAAGTCAGAGAGAGAAAGACAAATCCCATATGATTTCATATACATGTGGAATCTAAATGAAAAACAAAAAGGAATAGACCCATAAATACTGACAACAGATTGCTGGTTACCATAGGGGAGTGGAATGTAGATTGGTAAAATAGGTGAAGGATGTCCTCAAATTATAAAATATATTAGTCACAGGAATGGAAGTACAGCATAGATAATATAGTCAATAATATTGTAATATCTTGCTATGGTAGCAGGGGTAACTACACTTACTGTGGTGAGTGAGCATTTAATAATGTATATAATTATCAAATCACTATGTTGTACATCTGAAACCAATATCATATTGTATAACAACTATCTTCCAATAAAAGAAGACTCAAACTAAGACAATGCTTATGAATGTAATTTTTAAAACATAAGGATCTATAAAAGTACAAGTTATTATTGTTGTTCTTTCTATACTAGAGTGGCTTTCATGGAAATTTACATTCTAGTTTGGAGTTTTTTAGCCATCATGAGAGAAATGGGCAGTTCCAACATGATCTGATGTGTAATACTTAACTCTTATCATTTTGTATAATGAAAACTCATTATTCCAGCAAGAAAATATGAATAAAGAAATTGGGACAAATAAAAACAAAATTAGGCATAGGACATTCTTACTATGCCTTTTAAAAAGCAAATGTTTGCCTGTATCAGTCTATCAAGTAAATTTTAATAAGAAATAAAGGAAGGTTTTTTACTTGTTTAAGAACCAAGATAAATCAGAAAAATTTATTTTATTGCAGCTAGTAAGATTATCATGATTTTGCTTTGCTCTTAAGTAATCTATTGAAGGTAATACTTTATGGCAAAGTGCTACAATTTAAAGAGCTGCTTTTTATTGATACTTGCCAATTTTGATTCAAAGGTAATATATGACTTTAATTGGATAATGACACCTTACTATGTTGTTAGTGATACAGAATTCTCCAGACCATGTTTTCATTTGTAAGTAAAATATGCTTTGTTGAATTCATGGCTCTGCACTCTAAGGTCACTAGAAAATTTTTCCAAGAGATCCTGTTACCGTTTAGGTTTGTTCTAGGTTTTTGTTCCCACTGAAACAAAGAATTGAAAGGAAGAGACACAAGAGCAAAGCAGTGTGAAAGTTTAACTTTTACAAATTTTAAACAAAGCACTTATACAAACCATTACCCAGTCCAAATAATTTTAACATTTTAGAGAATTTTCTTTCGATACATTTTTAAAATACATTAAAAAACAAACAGATCCTTGTGAAGTGCTCTTTGACTAGGTCTCCCAACACCAATCACTTGCCTCTCCCCTAAAATGATCCCATCCAGATGTGGGTATCCTTCCCTCAGTGATTGATTAGCTTTGCCAAAAGTTTATGTGTGTGCTTTAAGATTTAAATATGTTTTAACTTAAAATTATTTTTGAGATTTTGTGACTTTAAGACAAAGTAGTTTTAGTCCATCAATTTTAATTATAGCATATTCAGCTAAGTGATTACATCATTATATATATTCTTGCTCATTTTCAATGAATGTTTAGATTATTTATGGTTTTTCACTATTTCAAACAATTCAACTTACTTGATATTGTACAACTCCTCTCAAAGTTGGTGGACCAATTCACATTCATATCTGCAGTGAATGAGAATTATGTTTATTCAGTTATGTTAACATGTTTGTTGTGTATTGGATGGATGTAATTTTAATTAATAACATTTTACAGTGCTTTTCACTAATGAAGTTGAACATCTTTTCTTGGCCATTTGAATTTCCTCCCTCTGAATTCAAAACCTTTGTTTTTCTCTATTGGTTGTTTTTAATTATTCCTATTCATTTACATGTTATTTGTATTTGCTAGCTGCTTATCTTTCCTTGGGAAGATAACTTTCACATTATTAAATTTCAAAATTTACTAATCTTTTCCTTGACGGTTATGTTCCTTCTCCTGTATTATATATGCCAGCCTGGAGAGTTTTCTTTTCCTTTAAATACTTTTTCAACGCTTCTGCCTTTTTTCTCCCTTTATTATGATAACACCCAAGGTCATAATTACATCTAAAATGCATCTCTTTTTTAACTTGTTACTTTGTCTGATGCTCTACTCATAAATAGGCTTCCTCTGAGTAACTAACATTTTAGCAACTTTAAAACTTCTGGATGTCTACAGGCAGAAAGCAGAGGCTCACCAATTATCTGGTTAATCTTAAGAGCTTCCCTGATATGTTCTTGGTTAACAGAGAAAGAGATTGAAGTTGTTGATGTACCACGGATGCCTAAGTCCAAGGTAGTGAATAACTCAGAGTTGGCATTTAATCTGTGGGCAGCTCGTCAGGGGTGAAGAAATGACCATCAAGTTCCAGTAACAAGAGAATCCTCAAACAGTAAGAAGATGTGAACATGAAGGAGTGATTGAAGATATTTAGCCTTGGGAAAATAGAAGGCTTGGAGACAGTTGGGCATGAGAGTTATCTTAAAATAATGGGAGTGCTGTTGTGTGGAAGAGGGATAAGATTTTGTGTATTGTCAGAGACTTAGAGAATGGATCAGTGTATAGAAATGGTATCAAGGTAGCGTTCAGTACACTGTAAAAAAAAAAAAAGAAATCAATGCCTCAAAATAGAATAGAATATGGGTAATTTCAAAAATATCACTGGAAATGTTCACTCAAAGACCAGATGACCTTTTCTTCTGGTGGATTACACGCTTGGAATGGAGGATTGAGTTGCCTTTTTCTACTTTAATATTTCCACAGAAAAATAACAGAATTACAGTGTTCAACAATTACATGGACTATCTGAGGAAGTAAAGAACTTCCCATCTTTCGAGTATGAAAAACAAACAATTGAGAGGTACAATAGAGAATGTTCCTCCAGCTTGTAGGCTATCTTGATTCATATAATTGTTTCTTTTAAACGCTATTTATATGGTCCCCATTTAACCCCTAAAAAATAGTTACTCAGGAATGGGTAGCATGAAATGTAGAGAAATACACACGAATTATTATAAACTATTATAAAACAATGATGCCTGTGGTAGGTTGAATTCAGATTATGTTTTATATTCAATGCAAATACTGTTCTTAGAAATGACTAGAAGAGGGCTGAGCACAGCTATGTTCTTATCATATTGGATTGGCTTCTTGAATTCTAGATTCCCTCCAGCATAGCTTTTAATAGTACTATAAATTTACATCACTTATATTTTAGTAGTGTTAGATTAAGTTGGCCAAATCGACATAAGACTTCCTGGCACTTTAAAGACTACAGTTCAGTGTAGCTATGTTGTTTTTTACCTGAAGAAGTAAATTTTTCATATATTCTACTTTTGTAGTAAGTAAATTCAGGTATAACCCAAATGCATAGCTCACACCCAAAACACCCAAAAATTTAATCTAGTTTCTCACCTCAAGGTGCAGCCCTGTGAACTAGACCAGTGATGAAGTAGGGTTCTTTACTGTGGTGGAAATGTTCTCCATTCGTGCTATCCAATATGGTAGCCTCTCTCTAAGCCCTTGAAATGAGGCTAGAATTACTGAGACACTGAATTTTTAATAGTATATATTTTTATTAATTTAATCTAAATATAATAGCCAAGTAAGGCTACCATATTACACATTGCAATCTTAAACAGATTTTCCATAGGTCTTTGAGAGATAACCCCCGACTTTTGCAGGCACCATATCTAAGACTTACCTAGAATCTGAGCGTTTCTACTAGAGCTGCCTAATGCTTCCTATTAACTGGAATACGTAGGCAGAGAAGAGAAGTATAGAAAAACAAAGAGAAGAACAAAGAAACACACGTATTTGAATATACACACAATATATCAAAACATACTGCCTTTTATACTTTTAACCTAAGTAGATTACATATTCCCTATCCCATTTGATTAGAACAAAATGTGAGGTGGGCAGGGCAAGAATTCTTGCCTTTATAACAAATGAGAAAATAAAACAGATTAAGCTTCTTTCTTGAGGTCATATATTTAGTGGTAGAGGCAGGACTGCTTTCATTCATTTATTCAATCAGAAAATAAAATGAGACTTTACAGTGGGATAGATATTGTCTAGGCCCTAGGCTTATAGCATCTAATGTCAAATTTACTATAACTAAATATATTCAATTTGGTCAACTGTAACCTAGGTGTTCACTGACATAATTCTTGGTCTGGCATCAGAACATTTATTCAAATTAATTTTATTTTTCTATGAATGGGATGAACATTATCCTCTTCTGAGAAAAATGGAACAAGTAATACATTTTAATGAGAGAATTAGAATTGCTTGAGTGTTTCTATCATTTTCCCAAGTGCAGGAAGCATACGGATAAATTTATGACAGGGAACCCCTCTGTAGTCCTTAAGATTCTTAAGGGTAAGGACCTTGGTGTTGTCTTTAATTCTATCACAATGTCTAAAAAATAGTGGGAGCTTAATAAATGTAAAATGAATGAGTAGATTTTACTTCAGGGAGGTTATAGTGCAGTGTGGAAGACATATTTAAATTATAATAATGTGCAGAGAGAACATAGTCTAATGGATCTGTACATTGTAATATTCATTGAAGCTTTATGTATTCATCAGGGATTGGTCTTGGAAATCTAAGCAGTAGATATAATTTCTTCAGCTAGCATACTTTTTTACTTAACTATGCCATTTCCAACTCTTAATTATTTTTCATTCATATTGATATGGACTTATGCCATCCTGACATCTCATTGGGTAGCTCTTTACAACCTGCCTCCCTTGTATGTTAAAGTATATGTTATTAACCCACTTTCTTCAGCTCCTTGACCTTATTAAGTCATTAAAAGAAACCTATCTGCTGTAACTAGTATACCTTGAAATGGCAATGCATTAATTCTCTTAGCAATATATACATTAGGGTCATTTGTTGATCAAGAATTTTGCTGATCCAAAAGAATGCATTACAGACATTTTTCACATTTTTGATGGAAAACATTTGAAGACTTTCCCCAGTTGCCCCTCAGATCTCAGGAATAGGTAATTGTTTTTCTTGCTTTGACTGAGGTCAGATCAGGGGAGATATTGGGAAAATTTGTGTTTTCTTTGAGCTCTCACTCATGACATAAAGCTATTAATTATTATTATTATTATTTTCACAGCAGTACTATGTTTATTAGCAATTTAAAAATAACCCATTAAAAGAATTTTAGGCTTTATTTTAATTACATTAAGATATCATAAATCTTTCTTTAAAAAATACAATCTTCTCATTTCTTTGCTTCATAATGGCACCATGAATTATCCAAACACTTTGTTTACACAAACATTTTTCTTAAAACATGCAGCTTTTAAGGTCTATGTTTTCTCCTTACTCCAACCAACCTATTCCATTCCTCTTCCTTCTTTCTTCCTAAAGAGAAGCACTATCCTGAAATTGGTGTGTATTTGCCTATGTTTTGATAATTTTACTGCATTTGTACTTACCCAGTATATACTTTTGTTCTGTTTTAAATTTATGTGAATAACATAATCTTTTGCTATTTGTTCTCCCCACCAACACTGTTTTCAATAATAATCCATGTTGATACATGTAGTTCTGGTTCATTCATTTAAACGTTATACAGCACACATTCTGTAACAATTCATTCAGAAAGTTTACTCATTCTGCTATTGATAGAAATTAGGCTGTTTCCAATTTTCTGCTATTGTAAATAATGCCTCAGGCACATATGCAAGATACTGCTATGGGTTATAGGTTTTAAGATATGTGCGATTTCATCTTTGCTAGGTATTGAAAACTGCTCTCCAAAACAGCTGTATCAAATCCTGTTCCTATCAACAGTGTATGAGTTCTTTTTACTTTATCTTCATCAACATTTAATACTTTAATCTTTACAAACCTGATGCCATAGTATCTTACTGTATTCATTTTCATTTTCCTGGTTACTCAGGAATTTGAGAATCTGATTTTCATTTGGCCACTTGAGTTTCCTTTGTGAACTACCTGCTTTTCTGTTGATCTGTCCTAAGACTGTAAAGTTCTTGGTTATATGTGCTACAAATATCTTCTTAGCAATGTTAACTTTGCTATGGTATCTTTCATAATACACAGTTTCAAATTTTGATGTAGCCAAGTTTATCAGTATTATATTCTATGATTCATACATTTCTATGTTCAACATTAGAGATATTCTGTATTTTTCTAAAAGAATTTAAAATTTTGGCTTTTCACATTTAGGATTGTGATCTACCTAGAAATAAATTTTAGGTTTGATGTGAGATGGGTCTAATTTATATTTTTTGTATAGTTAACTATATAAATGCTATTTGTTAAATATTCTACTCTTTCCTCCCCATATATTAAGTATTTGAAATGCCAACTTGACATTTACAAAGTTTCCACATACACATGGGGCTTATTTCCAGGTTCTCTATTCTGCTTCATTAATCTGTCTCTGCCCTGAAAGCAGTGTGGTATAGTGATTGCTTTAGTTTTGAAATAAAGAGGGCAATTCTTCCTATATTCTTATTTAAAATTATACTGGCTTTTCTTGGTCATTTATTTTTCCACATAAATCTTAATACTGAGTTATCAAGTTTCATCATATACCTTATTTGAATTTTACTTAAAATTGCATTTATAGATTAATTTTGGGAAAATTGACATCAAGTTGAATCTTCTCAATGAGCCAAATATATTTCATCCATTTAGGTTTCCTCTTACGTTTTTCACAATAAAGTTTTATGTTTGAGAGACCTCTCTGAAATATTTTATTCCTCTGTACCTCCTTTTCAATCTAAATTCTTGATCTCATTTTATTTGTTAAAGCTCAGCTAAGGTGTCACTTATTTCTACAACTATTTTATAACTTTCCAGGCTCATGTGGATGCTCCATGCTCCTCCTCTGCTCTTATTTTTATTATTCATTCTTTGCTTAATATGACCAAGAATTGTGCTATGCACGGAGGGTATATACACTGGTGAATAGGATGGTAGAATGGTTAGCTGCTAGCTTCACGGAGCTTTCATTTTCATAGGAGTCAAACAGAACAATAAATACTTATAATTCAGGGTTCACATGCTATTACAGAAGAAGTATACTGTGCTGTGGGAATACATAAGAGAAATACCTAACTCAGATTTGGGCATGACTGGATGGGGGTGAGGGGTGGGGAGAAGGGTGTTAATACTGCTTCTCAAGGAAGTAACATGTAGACTGAAACCTGCACTAGTGATTGAGAAAGCCTCCTAACTGGCTTCTCAGATTAGCTTTTTCTCCGCTTTCTATTTTCCACACTGCTGCCAGGGGTCTCTTTCATCAATATTAAGCATCATTTTCCACATAGAAGGCCAAACAGATTGATGGAATCCAAACCATACTTCCTGCCTCCTCCTAGAGGGTGGTCATAGCCTTCTGGGGCTGAGAAAAGGAAGACCCCACAGGCTTATATTACAAGGGGGGCAGATGTTGTGGCACGGCGTCAACAGCCTGGACAGGATTAGTGCTGATTGGCTTGTCTAATTCCAGGGACTCAGGCAAGGTCCGTCCTGTCAGTACTTCATGGAGTGGGTGCCAACTCACTCGAGAGACAAATTTGATACCTTGAAAGGTCTATCTTTTACCTTCCCCTGGTAAAGTAATGTCTAAATCTACTCCAGTAGTTGCCACAGGAAGAGGATTGGCTGTGTAAAGCCTTCTTTTTCCATCATAAACTGGTCTATGGTCCCCAAATACAGCTACTTTAAAATGCTAAACCATTGAGTCAACCACCTCCCTGTTCAGTCTCCTAGGACACTTGTCTGGTTTAATATCCACCTCATAGAGGTAGACATCAATCTTTGGGACTTCAACTTGAAAACAGCCAGCAATTTAGTGGCTTTGCCCATGGTGCCATAGCCAGGTCTTCTGGGCACCGTGAGTAGGGGCTGGGCCCCAACAGGTCCTGCGGAGCCGATTTCCATTCACGGAGCTGGGGGCAGTGCTTCAAGCGAGAAGGGCGCCCACTACTGGCGGCAAGGAGAAGGTGCAGCGTGACGGGCACCCTCACTGGGCCGCGAGACGGGATGGCGACCGCTTCTCCTCAGCTCTGACGGCTCTCGTCAGGAAGAGCTGCTGTCTATTAATTATTTTTTGTACTTAAATTTCTCACTCTGAAGTTTTTGTACTTAAATTTCTCACTCAGACTCTTATCTAAATTTAACTACCCAGTACATGACGTAGAATCATTAGATAATGTACATTATGTTAGATAAAGATAGTGAACTATTCCTTCAGAAGTTTAAAATCAGTAAAAGTCTTACACGGGAATCCTCACTACTCTACTGCTAAATATTCAATGTATGATCGGATAATTGGAATCTTCCTTTTTTACAGCTTTAAAGCTGTATGGTTTGATCAAAGACTTAATCAGCAGTAGTCACTAAGCTCTTCTTGTTACATTGGTATAGTCTTTAACGAAGAATTTATCTTTGATCTACTACTCATAGTCACAATATCATTACTGAAAGTAAGAGTATCTCCAAAGTTTTCCTCAGTATCTAAGTTCTCTAGGTTTGTGGATATTATCTTTAACCCACTCAAAATATTATCTAAGTTTAACACAGAACGAATTTTCTAATGAACTTTTTTTCTTTTGTAGCTTGTTCAATCTGTTTGGAAAACCCTGTTTCTTACAGACAACTCCCTAAAAGTATTTCTCTCTCTACATCTTCCTCGAAGTGCCTTCTTTTTATGAAATACAGTCATTTACTAATATAAGACCTTATTTCTATTTTACTTACCCTGTGATTTATCTATTGACACACAAATTAACTGCTGCATGCATTCTTTCACATACTTATTCACACACTGGCGTGATTTATTATTTTAATGAGTTTAAATAAAATTATGTATGATGAAGGTAAGTTCCTCTTTTCTTGCCCTTCCTCCTTCCTGTCTTTCTTATGTCATTCTCCTTTTTCTTCTTTCCTCTCTCCCTCTCCCTGCACAACTTCATGAAAGCGCATTTCTTGCTTCAGATAAGCAGTTCTGTTACTTCCAGCTTTTAGACGGCTGCCCAGTTCTCCATGCAGTGCTGGTTTCTGTGCTGCTTCCTGACTGCAGTGTGGTTATGGTTCCCATCAGGCCACCTTTTCAAAAAGTCAAAAGTCACAGTCCTCAGACCTTGAAAAAAACTAAGGAACACAGGGCTAAAGTCGTACAGCAAGCAGAAAACAAGCCAGTCCCTCTTCTACAGAAAATAATCATTTGCACAATAGTTACACTGGAGTAACCTTAACCTACTTAATTGCCATTTAGAGAAACTGCTTAGTGTCAGGGACAGTCATTTCTTGCAATTTGGCACATTCAGAAGAACGTACAACATGCTTGAGACTCATAACAGACTCAGTCCCACAGGAAATTATGAATACAGAGAGGATTATATTATTTAATAAGCATACAAGTTGTAAGAGAGAAATTTGAATCCAGAACTATTTAGTTTTATAGTTTCCATAATAGACTGATGAGCCTTCAATCCTGGACCCACTGTACTAAAATATCCAAGAGATGAAGTTTAGCTATTGGATATTTTTCATTATTTTAAACACTGAAATCTCTTTATTTGGGAGATTTTGAATAAATTTTGGTGGAATATAAGGTCCAATGGGGTTGCATAATCCCAATTCAACACCCCAAAAACAACTAGAAGCAGATACATCATCTATGCATTGTTAATCAAATCTCTGCCTGGAACATTGAAACTAGAAGAATAATTAAAATTACCCACCAAAAATTAAAGAAGATTTGAAAAATCATTCATTGCAATGTGGTGATATTTCAAGTCCAGCAACAGTGATGGAATTAAAAGTCCAGTTGTGATATTGGGTGTCTTGACTTCAAACATATACCCAGTGCCCTAGCCTTCTTTTTTATTCCTGAGCATGTTCCACCAATCTATAAATAAATTTTATGAGCTACTTGAGATCCTTCAAATGCATTATATTTCTGCCTAAGCCAAAATTGTTACTTTCTACCAAGACCAAGCCTGAATCATCAAGTGATTCTCCTAATAGACAAGAGTTGGACACACAGTATAGATATTGTGACCATATTTGCTTCAAGCAAACAGAAAGATAAGCTATGGAGTTGGAAAAACTTTTAATGTTTAATTTATTTATGTAACAAATCTTTCCAAAGATGAAAATGTTAATCCCATTTAGTCATATGTTTGCCTAATTTTACTAAAAAGAGTGAAGTAAGTACTATTTTAGAAGATGACGTGCTCAGTATAGAAACCATGGAGCAGAACGGTCAGAGACAGCATCATGCCATTAAACTGATACTTACAGGATAAGCAGAATGTAGGCTATGCATAGCATAATTCCTTCCATAGGTATCACAGCAAAAGCCCAAAATGTGGCCAGGACTATGCTGGCTACAGTGAAGAGTTAATGTCGCCCAAAAGTGAAGCCATCTTTAAGGATAAATCTCAGTGCTTTTTTCAAGGTCATATGTAATATTGAGACTAGGAAAGTCTGAATGCAGTTAACAATGATAAAAGAATTATTTGAATAAGGAGTAACATAAGAGAATGTGGCTTTATTTTACTCAAGTTAAGCAAATAAGTGCTGCCCCTGTAAATTATTTATCTTGACAGGTTTTATATGTGGAAACATGATTCCACTGCAAACACAATTTTAATTAACTACTCTTGGAATTTACTCCCGAGTCTGTGGCAGATCATCACCTAATGGTGATCTTGCCTTTTGGAAAGAGCTCTAATTATCTGTATTCAGATTTGGAGAATCTGAAGATGGGGTGTTCCCAGGCTTATATATCTTCAAGGTATAAAACGTAGAATGCTCATAATATAATAAAATGACTCTTTCAAAGCATAGTAAAAGACTCTTCCTTGAAATGAGCTAAGCATTTAGACATCAGACACATGAATTCTGCTTTGTAAGTTTTGAAAAACAATCCCAAGATCACTAATTTAGGATAAATTTCAGGTTTGCAGGTCAGAGTAGCAAAGTATTTGAAGAAAAATCCCACATTCTTTTATGAAATGTGGACCTAAAGTTTTTTAGTAATTTTTTTGTTAGAGAAACTGTACAATGATAAGCACTTCTTTTGAATATGGTGATTAAACATAAAACATTTAAATGCAGTTGAAAACCATTTTTCAAGTTAACCAATTCAGGTATAGTTTTAGAATTCAAAGGAAAGAACATTTCCTTAACAATTAAGATAGCTCAACTGTGTTTAGATAATGCTATCCTTACAAAATACCGTTGTCCAGTGGTAAGATTCCTTTTTGAATTCTTTGAAATGGATGTTAATGAAGTTCCTCTCCTTAATCACATGTGGTTTAACGCTTGATATTTTTACAGCCTTTCTTGCCATCTGTTTTTTTGCAAACTGTAGCCTTTTGTGTTTTTCTCTTTTTTCTATTTACCCAAAGTAGAACCTCAAATTAATTCCTTTCATTTTCTATTTATGTATACAATATTTTAATATAAATCAAGTATGGTCTTATTTCATAAATTCTGTCTACCAATGTAGGATTCTTCCCCCCAGAAATGGTACTCTTCATTTATATGATATTAAAGTAATTTTTAAAGACTTTATTTTTCTGCTTTTTTAGGTTCTTTTTCTTAATTTCTTATGTATTTGCTCACAGTACGTGTCAAATCAGTGGGTGAGTTTCTGATCATTCCTTGCTGGCCTTCCCCTCCCGGAGATATCCTAGCGAATAGCGACCCTTTCTCAAGAAGCAAGAAAGGGCAGAACAGATTTCCTGGCTTATCCAGCTATTGGGGGATTCTGGGAACCAGGCCACATTAAGGCACTCACAATATCACCATAGAGGTTTATAAAAGGAAATGACTTGGAAAGAATATTGCAATATCTTGTGTGAGGGAATGAAACCTTCACAGAGTGATACTTGTAAATAAGATATGAAACCTAGGATGGTGACTTGAGACCTTTTATTCCATTTATGGGATTGCTAAACTAAGCCTCTGGCAGGCCAGACTTAATTCCAAAAGGGATCCCTGAACACACTGACATTCTATTTCTCCAGGTGACTAAGTTTCCTGACTAGGTAATAACTTAAAGGGAAGGTGACAGCGCCCACTGACAGCCTCTCTGGGAAGACTGTGCCAGATTCCCACCACCAGCCCCTTGCTCTGCTCTTTCAGGTTTGGTGGTTCCCAGTCTGGGAGAAGGCACTAGCCCTTGGGGATTCCCTACATCATGCACACATTTTTATAACTAGGCCCTTCTCTAAACTCTTGTTCAAATTATCCAATGCAAGTGTGCTATTCCTCCTGAGACCTTGACCAATAAGGCTCATTTTGGAATAAAACGCATCTAGAATTCTGCCTCAAGGATTTACTAGCTAGTATCCTTGAGCGAGTTACTTAAGCCTCTTTACTCTCAAGTGCCTCATCTAAAAATTAAAATAGAAAAACTTTCCTCACTATGATGAAATGAGATAACATGGGTTATGTCAGTTATGAATATTATTAGTATTAAGTCTTGATTTTTACTCCACGCCAATCATTTTATTACCTTTACACTCAACCTTTAGGTCTAAGATTGTTTTTTGTGCGTCTGGGTGTGTATGTGCAACCAAAAGAGAGAGAGAGAATATGAGTGTGTATGTGTATATTTGCGTGTAAGTGTGTGTTGGATGTTTAATTTACAAAAAGAAAGTGGCCTTTTGTAAGAGTTCAAACAAAAGGGAAAAAATGGAATAAAAAGTGAGAGTTTCTCCTTGTTACAAATAATTCTACTTTTCTCTCCATAGGTCACTATTATTAAATTATAAAATTGATGCATCATAATATATTTATTTCTCTATATGCACATTGTCGCCATTTTTTCATTGATAAAGAGTGCTCAATAATAACTGTGCAAATGTGCTGGTAATGTACATTTACCAGAAGTAGAATTCTTGGGTAAAAGGGTATGTATATTTTAACTTTTGATGCATTATCTCATTACAATTCTCTCAAACTATACTTCAGATGTTAATGTAGGAATGTACTGTGGTTCCCATACTTTATTTTTTGAAATCATAAATATCAACATTTTAATTTGTATCTATTTGAGTGAACGGTGTATCTTTTTACAATTTAAATTATATTTCATTATGTTTTTACAATTTAAATTATATTTCATTATGTTGCTATGTTTATATGTTAATTGCACTTTTTTTCAAGGAAATAGGCCTTCATCTCCTTTGCCTCTTTGTTGACCAGTTGTCATATTTGTGTTGATTTATGTGAGGTCTTTATATGTTATGAATAAATCTTTGTTCAAAAATTTCCAAGCCTATTGCTTCTCTTTTGACTTTATTTATAGAGTTTTTTGTTGCTGAACTTTGAAATTCTTATATATTCAGATTTGTCAATATTTTATTTAGCTTTCTGGGTCACATATTTTGTTTAGGAAAACACTTCCTGAACAGAAGGTTTTCTTTTCCTACATTAATCTACTTTGAAATTTTAAAGTAATTTCCTAAACACAATTCTGTAGCCTCCATTATTTTTCCTTATGTCTAGTGAAAGGGTGATAGAGTAAAAAATGTGACTGATCAGGAGGAGTCTTTGTGCTGACAGATAATAGGTCTTAGAAAATATTTCTTAAATAAATAGAATGTGATGGGCTCTACTGTAAACAACCAAGTCTGTTATTAACCTTT
The DNA here is from genome assembly GCF_040802235.1 of Manis javanica. Taxonomy (NCBI): domain Eukaryota; kingdom Metazoa; phylum Chordata; class Mammalia; order Pholidota; family Manidae; genus Manis; species Manis javanica. The sequence continues at coordinate 210,127,448 of NC_133156.1, read as the reverse complement.
AGTTTGTGTGACTTGATAAATCATTTCATGTCTGTGTCATTTTAAAAGGAAATAATTATATACAATTTTTCAATAAAACTATTCAAAAACAGTACTTTATAAATCTGTCATATGGAAAAAGTAAATAGAGAAGTTGCCTGATTGAAGCAAATGAGTGTAGGGGATAGCAAATGGAAAACTTCAGGTCCCGCTTCCACCCTGAAACAGCCTCTAAGTATCTCTGTAGAAACCTCAAAGCTCTTCAGCGCCTTTTTTGAAAAGACCTGTTGTAAATCAGTGATCTCTAAAGTCCGTGCTAAGGGTGTTATCAGTGTTCAGGAATAACATACTAGAACTTACACTTAGGCTGAACATGATCAATATATTGAACTTTCTGCATATTTTATAATGTATATAAAATATCAGTACAGTATACAGGTATATAACATATAAATAAATGTACGTATGTTGGGGGGTGTAAAATTTTTAAAGTCAATCCTAGGTGTAAATGTATGATAATCTATGACTTTGAATACTATGTCCTCATTTCTGCATTAAGTACCATGGAGTTAAACAAATAAACAAATAAATTATCTAACATATATTCTCTGTAGTGAAGGAGCCCATATGTAATTTGGAAGATAATTTTTGCCTAGCTGAAAAGGAGAGACACCAGAGTATGTAAATCAACAGAATGGTAGGGAAGGACATAAGCATTTGGGATGGCTCAACAGTTGGAGACCAGCTCAAGGCAAAATGTTATGGGAAATTCAAGAGGACTTGGTACTTGCTGTGAGTCTTAAAAGATTGAGAATATTCGAGAATCAAGAAAAACCTAGGAAGGGTAAAGGAACAATCAGGGCAGAGGCAGGAAGGCAGGAATATACCTGAAAAGGCCACAGAACATTTATTATCAGGATAGGGATAAATATACCAAAGAGCAGAGAATAAAGCCAGTGACTCAGCTTCATGTCTTTATAATCCCTTCACTTAAAAAAGCCATTTTACTTAAAATTCCAATTTCAGTTGCATGGAAGGAGATGAGCATTTTTCTTGAATTCATTTGTCATTTAACTCCTAAGAAAGATACTTAAGGACACAGACAGTAAACAGAATCCCTTTCTCTTCCTGGAGCTGTTGATTTATAGATCTAATTAAAGGAAGTAGTTTAGAAAAAAGAGATAAACTAGATAACATGAAGACTCAGAATAGGTGATTTAGGTTGGGTAGACAAAATGAGTTTTTACTCAACCATTGAACTAAGAGTATAGTTAAATTTCATTCTCCACAGCTTTGATTATCTGGTGTAAAGTTGATAAAGGCTTTTAAAGTCAGAAAAGATGAAGTTTATATATAAGAAGTAAATATTTTTTATTCTTACCTGTCTTGCAGTTTTTGAGGATCTAATTTATTAAATGTAGGACTACCTACTGGAATCCTGTAGAAGAAAAGGAAGACACCATGGGTGATTACGTATATGTCTCCTGGCTAATATTCCTTGAATCTGTTCTCAGGTTCTTCCATATATACAAAGTCTTTCTTAGCAATTCCAATCAATAAAAGGTTTGCCATTTCCCTGAATTTAACTATAGTTTGCTTTGCCCTTTACTGGTTCTCCAGTTTTAAAACAAGTGAGTTGTTCTATGGTGAAATTCATCTCAAGTTACCCAGGAGCAGAAACTGGGTCATAATATCACTCCAGCGCACTGCCTCTCCTCTACTCTATCATTCAAAAGTTTTATCTCTCAGTTTGTGGAACTCTTTAAATGCTGCCTAAATGAAATTTAGGCCAATGATGCTAATGCCTAAACCTTTATGTATTCTGGGTTAAAACAACTCTGGTTTTCCTAGGCCAAGAAATTAGAAGGTTCCTAAAAATGCCAACTAAGAGTGATCAACTTAAGTGATAATTTCTGAAAATTGTAACTCAAAATTACTAGTACCAAAAGTAAGAGCTTGAGAAAGAAGCAGCAAAAGAAAATCTAACAATAAAATTTGGACTTTCCCTAAACAAAGTGTACAAGACCTAAATATTCTCATCAGAAATTACAAGGAGGCTAACAAGGTGAAAAAAGTATTGGCCTTTTTCATAATTAGATGGAAGTTTTAGGGACACTTGTAAGAAATTGAAACCTTTGATTTAAGAAAGCTGATTACTAAAAGAGTGCTGATTGTTAATGAAAAGAGCTATAGAATAGGGGACAGTAAAACCTTTATAAATTAAAAGAAAACCTTTTTGTTCAGAAAAATATGCTTTTTAAGGGGAAGTAATACACATGTAAAAAATCATTTCTGAATCCATAATCTTAAGTATGTTAAATGGACAAACAAGACCTTAAAATTAGTTGTTCTATAGGCACTTACCCTATCTTTAAACCCTCCTATCAGACTGTAAGAGTGATTGGAAATGGGTATAACATATGCCTATATAGTTAGTTAAAAATGGTTCTTTGAAAGAGAGAATCACTATTAAATCTTTAATTCTGAGCAAATTGTGGACATATATTTGTTTGAGGGTAGGGAACAAGTAGAATCAGGCAATGCTATTGGGAAGAGATGAGGAGCATTTTATAAAATAGGACTCCTACAGAGATGCCCTGCTAGGCAAGTTCATGTTAAGCCAGAGGTTCCAAAACCTGGTGGCGACTGAACTACCTGGAAGGATGCTTTGCAGAAGACCCATTCCTAGGCTGCACCTAGGAAATCATAATGGCTAGGTAGAGCACTGGGGTACTTAAAAATTTTAAAGTTTTCCCAAATGATTCAGATAAAACCAGCCCACTAGGCAGCACATATGAACCACTGCAACTAACACATCATAAAATGCACGTGTCCCCTAGAGACACTGGCCATATGCTGTTACAGCCGAGACATTACCTGCAGAGAACTTCAGTGTTCACATGGGTCCTTTCCTCTCTGTGAAACTCAAAGACTCTGATCTCATAGATTAGTAGAATTGGGAATAACCAATCAGTTAATTCATAGTATTTTACATTTGCAGATGAAGAAATGGAGGCACAGATATCAATAAGCATGCCAGGGTCAGTTATCAAGTCAGTGACAAATCAGAACAGAGTTTGTGTCACCAGCCAGTGTTCTTCCCACATTAGTGTACATGACAGCCAAACTGCACACAGTGTTATGCTAGATTCTGAGTAGAGAACGGAGGAAAAAGTATAAGGCATGATGACAAGACACAGACATGAGAATGTAAGAACATTATGCAGAAAACACACACAATATTACATACTCTCCTTGGCTTTCTTCCCCCATCTGTGGACTCATGAGATGACAGCACCTCTACATTTTTGCTCTGGAAAATTGCTTCTTTCCCAAACCAGGTTCTTGCAGTTACTCCCTTTATCTTAGTGTAAGCCCTTCTTAGAAACAGATGCTACACAACACACCCTACAAGTGGATTATATGGAATTTGTGTGGTCAATTCACTGGTGTCCTCTTTAATGACTAAATTCTTGAAAATGGATTGGCTTCATTATGGTTCCATCATTGACTATACATAAACTTAAAGACTATATTATGACACAAATAAAGAGATTCCTGTTTACAAGTCAATAAAGGCCCTACTGAATTATTTTTTGTTTGTCTTTTATGTATAGAAGGAATTTATAACCATGAGTATTTTCTCTTAGTCAGTCACCAGTCACTGACTTTCAGTAAGTGGTTAAATCTGTAGCTCCACATTACTCTGGACTTTCTCTTTCAATATTCTGGGGAGTTTCATCCTCATTCTTTAGGTCTGGGAAGGCTCTGCACTATTGCTTCTTAAGTGACTGCCTAGTTAATATTTATTCTTGTTGTAAATTATAAATGTAACCATACACTTAGGCCATGGGAACAAACTTATCTAAAAACACCAACATTTTATATGACACTCCGCTGCCAACATTTCCCTGATAATCTAAAAATCGGAGGCATTCAAAAGACAAACCTGTTTCCTAACAAGCAGGAATCTAGACTTAATGACATAAGGCAAGAGTGAGAGAATTTCAAAAATAAGAAGGAAAATGCTTTCTGTGTTGAAAATGCTTTTTGTGTTAAAATGAACTTGCCTTTCATCTTTTTATATGCCCCACAAATCAACCCAATAAGAGGAGCTTCTGTTTCTATTATTATCAGTCATTATGACAACAATTGATGGTTATGGGTTCTGTAAATGTCTGTTGCTGATGAAATCATAAAACCATGTGGCATACAAACAAGATAGTTCATAGACTCATGGGGCATGTTATGCTTTGGAGTAAGGCAGAATAGAATATACATTTGCTCATTTTAATTTGAATTCTGTCTCTGATTTGAAATGAGAAAATATCCATTTCTATCCCTGCCCATGTGGATGACTTTTCCATCTGTCTCTGTTTTATCTCTGAATGAACATTGAGGTCTTATTTGCCACCAACTTACCCTATTCCTAATATATGCTGAAACTTACTATTTTAGTCTTATAAAAGTGATAGATATTTGAGAGACTAGGTTGATTCCTGAAGATACTCTAGTGTAAGTGATGCGCTCTACCCAGATACTATTTATAGAAAGTTGATTACCAGTTCCAAACCAGTAGCACAACAAATATTTACTCTAATTGTTGAATTAGATCCCTCTATTCAGGAAGCTCATGATATTAATATAATTTGAGAGTTCATAGAGACAAATGTCTTTACCTGAGAAGAATAAGCCCCACCTTAAGGCTTTGATGGAGTTCATTAAACAAAACAGTAACCTATATGGGCTGAATGTGCAAAGAAACTACATTTGTAAAGACAAATACCTATGTGGGAGAAAGAGATTTTCATCAAATGCCTTCATGGGCTGGATATTGAGATAGGCACTCGTTTTACTAAATCTTTATATGTTAATAGTGATATTAACAATTAACTACAAATATTTTTCTTAAGGTTTTTGGTAAATAGTAGAAGGGCAAAGTTATTGTCCCCATCCCATATTTTCTACTGAAGAAAAGAGGTTTTCATCACTTTCACCCAGAAGGGATCTCACTCCACCTCAAAATGAGCCATCATTGTCCTCCCCTGCCATCATCACCCTACTGGTTATTAATAAAATAGGAAGATTTGACATCAATAGGACTGTATGGATCAGAGGGTGGAGACGCTGCATTGAAAGATGGGCAACAAGCCTGTTGGAGTCCTGATGCATGGCTAGATATGAAAGGCAGTAAGTAATTGGGCCTTCCTTCCCCACATTTGGGCAAGCGAAAAGACCATCTTCTAATCATTTACATGAATAATTTTCCTAATAAACATACCTATGTAATACAATTGCGCTCTTTACAAAACAGTTAAAGAATATATTCTAAGAAGATATAAATTCATGGTGCACACAGGTTTTACAGAGGGGGAATGCAAACAATTTTTAAATCGTTGGTACACAGGATATCCCACTGAAGTCTCAAATTAAGGACCTTTGTGAATATGAGGCTTGGGACTGCACTCCCGTCTGCTCTAGTGGGAATCAGACCTTATGTTAACAGGTCTGTTTGCGACTGACTGGTAAGGACCAGAGAGGAGATGAATAAATGAGTTCTACTCTGCAAAGCTCAGTTGTGAGAACTTAAGCAGGGGGAGGGCAGTGTCTATTTTATTCCCACTTAGCGCTTCTATTTGTTGCTCTTTGTTTGTTTGTTTGTGTTTTTTCACCATTATATTATTTGTCTAGTCATTTGCTTGGATGGATTTTGACTGCTAATTACAGATGCTATTCAGTCGTTTAAATTTTTGTGTTAAAATATATACCTTTGCGGCATTTTTATTGCTCCACTATTCATTTCTCTACTGAATTATCAAGCACACTATGTATGGGGGTTATGACACACTGACTCTTCCAGTGGTCATATATACTAAGGTAGTCTTCAAATACGTCTGATGTGACCACTGCATAACTACCTTGCTGTGGTGGAGGAGGTTTTGTAGCAGCTCTAGCTCTGGGGAAAAGAGAATATTTAGGTGGACTGAGTGTTACCTGAAAACATTTTATCTCTCCTTTTTCTCAGAAGTACTGTTTATGGTCTCTTGTGCTACACTTTAGTCCCTCCTACTACTTTTCCCCCTCTAGTTTCCTAGTTTCCTCCCTCCTTCATCCATCGACCTCTGTTTTAACCTTATATTGCTACTTCCAAGGGATAATGTTGTCTATGTGCTTTTTTCCCCTTAAACACATGTTGCACTGGAAACAAGACCTTTAATCATTAAGTTGTCTTGGAGTTCTGCCAATATGGTAGTGCTTTATTGAGTATCTATAGAACATAGTTTGGACATTTTTAACATATATGGAATATCTAAACATAGTAAGTTTGTGATGGGTATATTTATCTTGCATGCTAATCTTCACTACATGGGTAATACACCAAAGACAGAATCCATGAATGGAATGATAAATAAGCTGGACTTCATAAAAACTAAAAACTGCTCTGAGAAAGACAGTAACAAGAAAATTATAAGACAAGCCACAGATTAGGAGGAAATATTTGCAAGATACTCCAAAATATATAAAGAACTCTTAAAACTCAACAGTAAGAGAACAACCCAATTAAAAAATAGGTCAAAAAGTAATAAACAAATGGCAAATAAACATATGTAAAGATGTTTGACATTATGTGTCATCAGAGAAATGCAATTAAAACAAGGAGATACCACTACATATGTATTTCAATGGCCAAAATCTAGAACACTGACAACATCAAATGTTGGAGAGGATGTGGAGCAACAGGAATTCTCCTTCACTGCTGGTGGGAATGCAAAATGGAACAGCAACTTTGGAAGACTATTTGGTGGTTTCTTGTAAAACCAAAAATATTCTTACCATATTATCCAGCAATCATACCCTTGGTATTTACCCAAAGGAACTGTGTCTACATTAAAACCTGCACATGAATGTTAATAGCAGCCTTATTCAAAACTGTCAAAACTTGGGAGGCAACCAAGATACCCTTAAGTAGATGAATGGATAAATAAACTGTGGTATATCCAGATAATGGAATATTATTCAGTGTTAAAAACAAATGAGCTACCAAGCCATGAAAAAAATGGAGGAACCTTAAATGCATATCTTAGTGAAAGAAGCCAATCTCAAAAGGCTACACACTATTATGCAAATTTTATGACAGTCTGGAAAAGGCAAAAATACAAAGACAATAAAAAGATCAGCAGTTGCCAGAGGTTGGGACGGGAGGACAGATGAATAAGCAGAGTGCTGAGGATTTTTATTTCTAAAATAAATGGTCAGTGAAAATGTTTCTTATGATATTTTAATGATGGGTATGTGTTATACATTTGCCAAAACCCATAGAATGTACAACACCAAGAGTGAACCCTAATGTAAACTATCAACTTTGGGTAAATCGACTTGTCAATGTAGGTTCATTGTTCGAAACACATTTATTACTCTGGGGAGTAATGTTGATAACGGGGGTGGTTATAAATATGTGGTGACAGGAGGTTGTATGGGAAGTCTGTATTTTCCCCTCAGTTTTTTTGTGAACCTAAAACTGCTCTGAAAAAACTGTCTTTAAAAAACCCTAAAAAATAAATAGCCTCAGCAGAGAAGTAGGAAGTCTTGGTAAAGACACAGAAGTTAAAAAGAGCCAAATGGAAAATTTAGAAATAAAAATTACAAAAACAGATATAAAACACAATGGATGCACTCAACAGAGGAATGGGAAGGACAAAAGAAGGAGTCAATGAACTTAAAGTTGTTTCTCCCAATCTGAACAACAGAGAGAAATAAGCTGAAAAAATTAAACAGTTTCAGAACACGTAGTATCATAACAAAAACATCATTTCTGGGTCATCAGAATCCCAGAAGGAGTGGGGCAAAAGAATGGGACTGACAAAAGAAATAATGGATGAAAATTTCCAAACTATGGCAAAACCCGTACACCTATATATTAACAAAGCTGAGTAAACCCCAGACAACATACATCCAAAGACATCCATAGTATGACATGAAATTTCTGAAGAACAAACACAGAAAAAGTTTTGAAAAAAGCTAGAGAGAAATGACTTATTACCTCAAGGGGGAAAACCATTGGAATAATAGCCAATTTCTAAACAGAAACCCTAGACTCTACAAGGAAGTGGTGCAACATTTTTCTACTGGAAGAAAAAAAGGACCTGCCAACCCAGAATTCTGTGTCATTCAGAAATATGCACATCACAGCAAGGTCAAATTCCTGGTTTTGTTCCTCTATTTTAATAAACTAAAATACAGCAATAGGGGGAAACTGGGTGAGGGGAACATGAAACCTATATTTACTCACTTTGCAACTTCCTGTGAATCTGTACATATTTCAAAATTTAAAAAAAGTTTAAATCAGATTCAGCCACAAATTTAGTTTTAAAGGTACTGTCATTGTCATATGGTATCAGCCACCAGTTGGCAGAAATCCAATTCCAAATTCACAAGTCTTAGGAACTTTCTTGAGCTCCCCAGTCATATTTGTAAGGAAAAATCAAGTGTTTTGTACTTTGTCATTGTGGGTAAAATTGCAGTATTCCAGAATCTCTCACCTTGCTTTAGTATATCTCCATAACAACAGGTATTTCCAAGGGGTGAAGTGAAGTAGTCTATCTCCATATCAATAGGTAATTACAAGGGTGAGTGAGGGCTTATCTGGACCAGAAAGGTTGGGTGGGGGTCTCTTCTGCAGCAGGGCAGAGAGAGTTACAAGATGACTGATTGTTAAGAAATATATGGGTTTCTCCGACTTTATTTCTCCCTTTTACTGATTTGTTTCAAAGGTATTTTGCCCTGAGATTCCGCCCCCCCCCCATGGAGTTACAGTCATTAGGAAGCATTAGATGTGAGTGGACACCCAACCATTAATTTCCAAGAATTTGACATGATTCCTCAGAACCCAGTGTATCAGAGGCAGAATTCTCCACAGAATCATCTAGTCTTTACTTTACTCTTTATCTCAAAGTTCATTCCCTCTTTCTGTCATTTGTATATGTAAATAAATATGGCATAGAAATCACTCCCCAGAACTACTGATTTTCACTTCTTAAATGTGTTTTTAGAAAGCAAATATTAAACTTTGCATAGCCTTTTCAATATTTTATGATAGTTTAGCTTTGATATAATCTAGCTATTCCTAACCTGACAATTTTAGAAAAGAGTAATATTTAGCTTGAGTTTAGCACTATAAATGTGTAAGTTTCTTTTCAATACGCATTACTTAATCCTGTCTCCGGGCAGTGTTACTTTATCAATGCCAATCTGCAGCAAACCTGTGGCTGATACGCTGTGCAGCCATGGTGCCCTCTCCATAGACTACAAGAGCTCTTAAAACCACTTTATTTTGAGAGGGGGGTGCCTGTAACTCTGGGGAGGGGGGGTAGAAATATGTTCCCAGCTTGGGACAAATAACCTCTGAAGCCAAATTTAGTCAAAGGGAGAAATTAAGTGAGAGGAACCCATTTATTGGTTAGAAGCAGTCATCTACGTCTGCTTGCCCATATCTCTAATAACTCAGCTACAAAAGGGCTCCACCCAACCTCTCCAGTCCAGATATGCCCTCTCCTGCTCCCCCCCACCACTGTAAGCACATATTGATATGAAGATGGGCTACTTCTCTCCATCCCTTGGAAACACCTATTAATGATATAGAGATGCACTAAGGCCAGGTGAGAGATTCTGGAAATATTGCAATTTTACCCACAGTGCCCAAGGCACCACCAAAAGAAGACTTTTAAAGCACATCTTGGAGAGAATGTGCATCAAGTGAAAAACCAGAGGCCCAGGCAGAATTTCAAAAGAGCTGTTAATGGGAAGGGGTTCCCTGAGTACTAAAAATCTCAGTTGGGAAGCAGGTAATTATAAGGAAATGATTTTCTGACATTAGAAGTGCTTCCTAACCTCAAAAGTTGAAGTCACTGGTGATCATTGTAATAAACTAACTGGATTATAAAGCTGTAACTAAATAAAGAATCTCAGAGGTATAACTCAGTTCCAGTACATGAGTGAAGTGTATGTGCCTCCTTCTCCTTAATTCATGTGATTTTACCTCACACAGATGTTAGTGTATAGGTTGCTGCTGTGGCAGAGACAAGTCATGGGTTATATAATTCAGATTACATTCTGATTTAATACAGTGGAGGAAACAACTGGTGTATCTATTTTAATATACATTTTGGCTAATGTTATCAATTTTAATCAGTTGAAGTCAATAGCAAATAGCTTATGGGCACCTTGGGGATTTTTTAAATAGTCCATGAACAAAGTATTTTTGCCTGATAACCTCTTTTTTTTTTTTTAGAAAATATATGCAGAGAGATCTTCAGAGTTCTTGGATTAAAGATTGACCACTAAGATTTGCAAACATCAAGGAGAGTGCTTGAGAGGCTTCAAACTGCGAGATATTGAAGAAGTTTTAGAGGATTTTATAGGCTCCATTTAGGCCACTGCAGTTACTGTGAAAATTGAAAATGTTGATAGAGGAATTCCATTATCAACAAGTCTTTCTCAATGGGGATATCAGACTATGATGATTCCAACAGTCTATTAAGTGATCCTTGGCAACTGTCAGTTTCACAGAAGAGTTACATTTACATATATTTTTCAAATTTGAAATGTAAATTAATATTACCTTCAGAAGATTATTAGTAGCCTTTACATTATTTAAATTGCTCATCTATTTCTGGATCTTTGTTGGCTAATTCATCTCCTGGTAAAAATTTAATTTAGGGGGGAACATTATCTTGATGCACATATTTTCATTTCATTTGTATGTTTTTATTTAGTTTTAATTTACTTTTTCCAATGTTATGTCATATTTTACAATATCACACATATAGAGAAATCTCCTGAGAGTGGTTCTTTGAATGTAAAATAATGGTAAAAATTAAGCTTTAGTATATCAACTTGAAATGATATCATATATGTAAAGAGTGAACAGAAACATTATTACACATACAGAGTTTATATCTGTGCTCAGGGAAATAAGCAAATCTGTACTGTGATGATCTGGGGAACAGGGCAGAAAAATACAAAGATTAAATAGGAGGTATACTGATAAATAATGGAAGCTGATCCATTCTGGATTGGCCCTGCATTTGAACTTGGTCCTAAATGAAGGTCCACTTATGAAACATTATCAAAGACTACATGAAACTAATGATGTATTGATATCATATTTGAACAAAACATGGTGAGCTCTGGTAAATCAATTGTTTTTATTTTAAAAGTAAACAATAATGCTCTCTTGTACAAAATCTATTAGTTGTTAAAGCCTAATTAGAAGAGACTAAAACTGCAGAAAAAACATTCAAATTTACATTTGCCTAGGTGGGAAAAGGAGCTATAGAACATATCATGGTTAAGAAGCACCAGAGCTACATGTAAAGACAATGATAGACATTATGGTTACAGAAAAAGGTGGATACACAATTCCTTTAATCACACAACTTTTTAAAAACAGTCCAATGAAATTGATGGCAATGGCAAGATGTACGAAAGATCATATTTCATATACTAGCAAATAATTCATTTAATAGACCATTAATATACAAAACCTGAATCAATTCATAATGTATGGGTGGTGCATATATGACATAAAAGTACTCAGTGGCATTTTATTCTTTCTATCTAAAGGAGAAAAATTCATTCTCCCTAAGAACATCACTTAGGTTAACAGTATAGGAAAAATTATGTTGGGAGCTTCATTTATGGAATAATATTCTTATGCACAGCAAGGGAAATTATATACAGTTAAAAAAGATGACACTGTACATGTTAATTTACACACTGTTTTATTCATAGAATAGTTTGTGGTCAATGATTAACTTTTAAAGAAAACAGTGAAAATAGTATAATCAAAGTTGAGCCACTGTATAAATATGCATTCTATCTTCTGAATAAAGAAATATACAACAAATCTGTAGTAGACTGACTAATGTTTCCCAAAGATGTTCATGTCCTAATCCTTGAGACTTCTGACCATGTTTCCTTATATGGCAAAAGGGATTTTGCAGATGTGAATAACTTAAGGATCTTGAGGGAGAGATATCCCAGGTAGGTCCAAGGTAGTTACAAGCATCCATATAGTAGGGAGGCAGAGGGTAAAAGTCAGAAGTGGCAATGAAATCAGAGGCCATTGCTGGAAGGGGACCATGAGCCCAGGTATACAAATGGTCTCTTGAAGCTGGGAAAGGCAAGGGACATATTCTCTAGAACCTCTGGAGAGAAGGTACCCCAACAGGTGCCCTACTTTTAGCTCCATAAGACTCTTTGGACTTCTGATCTTAGAACCTTAAGGTAATAAATATGTGCTGTTTTTAGCCACCAAGTTTGTGGTAATTTGTTACAGAAGCAGTAGGACACAAAATGCAAGAAAAATTTTTATGCAGGCTACTGAGGGGAAGAGGGCTTACTTAACCCTATTTACATTTTTAAATGTCAGCATTGAAACCTATCTATATAATCATGACACTACAAGTAAAAACTATTTCTGAATGCTCAAGTGACATATCTTAGCAATATATTTTGAACAGCTCAAGCTTATCATTTCAGCTTTGAAATATCAAGATTTCAAATGCTGAAGATAAGACTACAACTTCTTAAGACTAAATTCTAGTGAAAATAGCATAGTGAACAAGACTCCTTTTTAATATTTGATCTTTGTCTTCATTCATTGCTGAAAGAAATCAACAGAATATTCAGGACACTTCCAAAAGTAATGACTGATGTGAAATATTTTGCAAAGCCAAATTGCAAAGGATGGACTGGGAAAAAATTTGACACTACTTCCCAAGTTAAAATACCATGTCATCCAGTTTTCATACACAGAATGCATTACTAAATACTGTCCTCTCTGAAATTAAAGAAGACAGCAATAAATGGAAATACATCCCATGCTCATGGACTGGAAAAATTAATATTGTCAAAATGGCAATCCTACCTAAAGCAATCTACAGATTCAATGTAAATCCTACCAAAATACCAATGGTATTCTTCAATGAACTAGCACAAATAGTTCGAAAATTCATATGAAATCACAAAAGACCCCAAATAGCCAAAACCATCATGAGAAGGAAGAACACAGCTTGAAGGATTAAGCTCCCTGACTTCAAGCTCTATTAAAAAGCCACAGTAATCAAGACAATTTGGTACTGGCACAAGAACAGACCCATAGATCAATGGAACAGAATGGATAGCCCATATATAAACCCACACATATATGGCCAATTAATATATAATAAAGGAGCCAGGGATATATAATGGGGAATGACAACCTCTTCAAGAACTGGTGCTGGCAGTTGACAGCTACATGTAAGAAAATGAAACTGGATTATTGTCTAATTCCATGCACAAAAGTAAACTCAAAATAGATCAAAGACCTGAATAAAAGTCATGAAACCACAAAACTCTTAGAAGAAAACATAGGCAAAATCTCTTGAATATAAACATAAGCAACTTCTTCCTGAACACATCTCCTTGGGCAAGGTAAACAAAATAAAAAATGAACAAATGGGACTACATCATGCTAAAAAGCTTCTGTACAGCAAAGGACATCATCAGCAGAGCAGAAAGGCATCCTACAGTATGGGAGAATACACATTGGAGAACTTATCTGATAAGGGGTTAACATCCAAAATATATAAAGAATTCACATGCCTCAACACCCAAAAAATAAATAACCAGATTAAAGAATGGGTGGAGGACCTTCTCCAAAGAAGAAACTCAGATGGCCAACAGGCACATGAAAAGATGCTCCACATTGCTAATCACCAGGGAAACGCAAATTAAAACCACAATGAGATATCACCTCACACCAGTTAGGATGGCCAACATCCAAAAGACAAGAAACAACAAATGCTGGCGAGGATGTGGTGAAAAGCGAACCCTCCTACACTGTTGGTGGGAATGTAAATTAGTTCAACCATTGTGGAAAGCAATATGAAAGTTCCTCAAAAAACTAAAATAGAAATACCATTTGACTCAGGAATTCCACTCCTAGGAATCCAAAGAAAACAAGATCCCTGTTTCAAAAAGACATGCACCCCTATGCTTATCGCAGCACTATTTACAATAGCCAAGATATGGAAGCAACCTAAGTGTCCATTAGTAGATGAATAGATAAAGAAGAGGTGGTACATATGCACAGTGGAATATTATTCAAGCATAAAAAGAAAAGAAATCCTACAATTTGCAACAACATGGATGGAGCTAGAGGGTATTATACTCAGTGAAATAAGCCAGGTGGAGAAAGACAAGTACCAAATGATTTCACTCATCTGTGGAGTGTAACAACAAAGCAAAACTGAAGGAACAAAATAGCAGCAGACTCACAGACTCCAAGAAAGGACTAGCGGTTATTAAAGAGATGGGGTAGGGGAGGGAGGGTGGGGAGGAAGGAGAAAGGAATTAAGGTTCATTATAATTAGCACACACAATATAGGCAGTATAGCACAGAGAAGACAAGTAATTACTCTATAGCATCTTACTATGCTGATGGACAGTGATTGCAATGGGGTGGTGACAATATGAGTGTTGAAACTACAACGTTGCTCATGTGAAACCTTCATAGGATTGTATATCAATGACACCTTAATTTAAAAAAAATATTGTCCTTTCTTATAGAAATAGCTTTATTACATCTTTGTGCATATTTCATATAAACATATACAGAACTCTCTGTCAGAATGTTTCAAGATACTTCCAGACAAGCCTCCATACTGACACTGGGGTTTTCTATATTGTATGGGAAACTTAGGATTATACTCAAACTGTTGTCTAAGTTCATTTTTTGTCAATAAAAGTGTGTCAAATTTAACAATACATACTAAAAATCAAACAACAGAATATATAGTGAAAAACACACATCTTCTGCCCCTACTCCACCACAGTCAAGATTTATATCCCAAGGAGCAATGATCTTTAAGTATATTGGTTTACAGAATTGGTTTTAATTTTCTAAACAACATGCTTATAATGAATTTCCTTGATTTTTTCCAGTTGTAGGTATTATAAACTGACTTCTTAATCAGAAAATAAGAATTCAGCTGTTCTATAAATACCCTCACTTTTTTCCTTAACCTGTTCCCTGATCATTGTTTAACTCTATTTTGATTAAGTAAATATTCAGTATTTAGATTATTTAAACTAACTAGTTTTCACAACTAATACATATTATATATTAACTTCCTTTTAGTGCAGCTTTCAAATTAATTAATTTTTCTATTCTGGTTAATAATCTCTTCTTTGGTTATCTTCCTTTCCCACACAATTATCAATATTAATTCCCAAACTCTTTGAGAGTACTCCAAATGTACTTTAATATGATGAAAAGCAAAATAACAAAATATACAAGAAGGAACTCAAACTGGATCAAAAACCTAAATACAAGAGATAAAATTACAAAACTCTTAGAAAAGCTTCATGCCCTTGCATGTAGCAATAGTTTTCTTAGATATGACATAGAAAATATAAGCAACAAAAGATTAATAGACAAATTGGGCTTCATCAAAATTAAATTTTATGCCTCAAAGGACACTATCAAGAAAGTGAAAAATCATCCCAATCATTTAAGAAATATTTGCAAATCACTATCTGACAATGGACTTGTTTCTAAAATATATAGATACTTTGCATCTCAATAATAAAAAGTCAATTAATACATTTTAAAAATGGGCAAAGGCAAGACAAGTAACAAATGATTTCACTCATCTGTGGAGTATAAGAACAAAGGAAAAACTGAAGGAACAAAACAGCAGCAGAATCGCAGAACCCCGAAATGGACTAACAGTTACCAAAGAGAAAGGGACTGGGGAGGATGGGTGGGAAGGGAGGGATAAGGGGGGGTAAAAAGGGGGCATTACGATTAGCATGGATAGTGGGGGGGGGCACAGGGCTGTGCAACACAGAGAAGTAGTGACTCTACAGCGTCTTACTATGCTGATGGACAGTGACTGTAAAGGGGTTTGTGGGGGGGAGACTTGATGAAGGGGGGAGCCTAGTAAACATAATGTTCCTCATGTAACTGTAGATTAATGATACCAAAAAAAAGCAAATGGGCCAAGGATAGGAATAGACTATTCTTCAAAGAAGATACATAAATTGGCAATAAGCACATGAAAAGATGCTCAACATCATTAGTCATCAGAGAAATGCAAATTTAAACCACACTAAGGTACAACTTCACAATCTCTAGGATAGCTATAGTAAAAAAGACAGACTATAACAAATGTTGGTAAGGAAAACAAAACCCTGATTTACTGCTGGTAGGAATGTAAAAGGGTTCAGTCACATTGGAAAAAAGACTTGCAGTTCCCAAAATGTTAAACATAGAGTTCCCATTTGACCCAGCAATTCCACTCTAGGTATATACACAGGAGAAACAAAAAGATATACACAAAATCTCATACAGAAATGTTTACAGAAGCATTAGTAATAATATCCACATGGTAGAAACAGTCGAAATGTCCATCAACTGAAGAACTGATAAACCAAAGGTAGTATATCCATTCAATGGAATATTATTCAGGCACAAAAAGGAATTAAGTTAGAATACATGCCATGATATGAATGAACCTAAAAGCATGATGAGTGAAAGAAGCCTATGACAAAAGGTCACAAATTGTATGACTGAGTATGTCTAAAAGGTTCAGAATAAGCAAATCTACTGAGACAGAAAATAGATTTTTAGTTGCTTAGGGTTAGGATGGGGTTGGGAATTGCAATGGAATGGTTAAAGAGTCTATATTTGCTGAGATGAAAATGTTCTAAATTGATTCTAGTAATAAGTGCACAAATCTGTTAATTTACAGACAAAATGTTAATTCAATATATAATGGCATGAATGTGTGAATTATATGATATATGAATTATATAACAATAAAGCTGTAACAAAAAAAATACCTTAGAATCCTAATTTCTGGAGACTTCTGTCTTCCAGTCTGTACTGAAGCTCTCAGCTTCAGTAGTGAGCTATCATTCTGGAACTTTCCTTCACTATCTTCCTGCATAGTTCCTTCTTGTCTCTTTTTCATAGGATCTCTTATTTCTTGGACCCCAGATCTTCCTATTTTGACATTTCCTCCATTCTTTTGGTGGAGCATAACCTCTGGTAGATTGCTAAAAATGGGATCATGGAAGATATAGTAAAAACTTTTATATCTCATAAAGTGTTTGTTTTATCCTAATACTTAATGGACAGTTTCACTGTGAATAATATTCTAGATTTGGTACCACTTTTATTAAAAATTTTGAGACTGCTGCTCCACTGCATTTCAGTTTTCAAAGATATGGCAGAAAATTCCAATTTTGGATTTTTTATCTTTTTTATGCTATTTTTTTTTCCTTCTGTGGAAGTGTTTATTCCTGGTATTAAAAAAATAGTATGATATTGTGTGTCTGGGTCATCATTCATTATTCTTGTTGTTCCACCCCTTGGTTGGCCTTTTCTATACAGGCAAATCTTTCAATTCTGGGAAATACACTTGTTATTTTTCTTTGTTATTTTTCTCAATAATGACCTATCATTGTCAGGTAGGCCCTTACAATTTAGTAGAAGTGAAATGTAAGAAGGAGAATTAACTGGGACCTGAACTATACCCCAAGCTATCTATTAAAAGTTAGATATGGATTAGTTGGTAATATGAATAATTTCATCCATTTTTTAGTGTGAAAAAGAACAGCATTTTCAGAAAAATTGTTATCATCCTTTTAATGTATTAGCTAAAATCAGTGGTCTGTGGCTATTCTGAAAAAACATTAACTGGCCTACAAATGTGAGTTTTGAAAAGTGTGGCCATAATCAGTGTTCCTGGGATTACAGAGACCTTTAAATGAAAGACATGGTATTGCTTTGCCTCTGACTTGTGGCGAGAATTAAGTCTGAATTTTAACAGCAGCTATTTCTCATTGAGAATATTCCCAGCTGCTGAAATTAACATATGTGATGGACCTAAACTCAGATGTAAATTAAATTCTTATCTAATTCCTGATGTGACTAGCAAGTACATGTCACATAGTTACTGACTCTCAACAAGGAATTCTAGAAATGTCTGTGGCAGAGCCCTATATTTTGTACTATTTAAACAGAGGATTAAGCCCTCCCTCTGCGAGTGGAATCTAATAATAGCTCACCTGGCTGGCAAGCATTCTATTAAATCATAAAAATTCTCTCTCTTCCTGGTTGATCTCACTCATAGTCTATATAAGAAGCAAAATATTCAAATCTAATTCACTTTATGGTTAGAAAAATACTCTAAAATTAAACTAATGTAGGAACTACAAATAGCCCAAAGAGAATTTGAGATATAGACATTATTGTTTAGTTTGTCATCACTGACACACCAGATCCTCAGGGCAATTTTAGCCATTCAAGGGCCTCCTTCTGTGACAACATCTCAGAAAGCTCAAAGATTCTATATAGATTTGATTTGCTCCTACTTGAGTGCAGTATTTGGAGTAAGGTAGGAAAGTAGAAAGACATCAGGATGCTGTTGAGTGCTTCCAGTTTTCTCCAAAAGAGTAAGTCATATGGAAAGATTTAGCATTTCAGAGTTCCTGGAATAATGTTTTTAATCTCAATACTGGGTCAAGTCACAGAACCTATTGGAAAATTTTAACATTGGCAAAATACATAGGGCATTGTGTTTTCCCTAATAGTAGTTATTTGTGATCTAGATTTCTTGAAAGCCATGCATGGTAGCTTTCTGGCTCTGTTTTTTGTTTTGGTCTAGATCCTGTCCTTAATAACCAACTAGAAATTGGCTGGACCCTTGCTGCTTTATGGCACTGACTAATGAATTCATGCTTCTTACTCTGTTTAATCATAGCAGATGCTGCAGTGAATTTAGTATATGATGAAGTATATCTTTTGTTGCTATCTGCTAATACATATTCTCCAGCTTTGGTTGAGAATGTTGGAAACAAAAACACTTGAGATATATAGCTTCCACGTAAGGCTTTGCTGCTGGCCAGAACCTAGATGGGTTCCTTCTGGATGATAAACACTTACAACATGTTATTTAAGTGTTGGAATCATTAACAATCTAGTGAATGCATATTCTCTTTAGAAGTATTTGGTTTGTATTGCTTCAGATAACAATAGGCTGTCAAAACTGAGAAAGCAAAAGAATGGCAAAAATATAGAGACTTTTCTTTCATCCCAACACAATGATGAAGGAGGCCTGTCTCTTATTATCCCCTTCACCCTCTTCTGACACGGTGGCTAATGGAAGTGGAAGTATGAGGGTATCAAGTTCTTAAAGGCAGATAGAGCAGGATTCGTATTCCTTGGCCTTGAGCCACTTAACTTCTCTGAGTCTGTTTACTAAGATATAAAATTGAGACATCAATTAATATGAAATTGCCATTAGACCATCATGAGATAAGGTAAGAAAAGAGAAACCTGGAAGGGGCTAACAAACTGTGGATTTAAAAAGGCAAGGACACAGGATGACAGGGTACAAAGGACACTGCACCAGGAGCCAGAGAATGCCCACCTTCTGCTACTGCACAAAGGTCACTTTACAACTCTGGTCTTTACTTCTCTTCTACTTAAGGTATTTAGGTGACGAGGAAGATGGACTCATCTAAACTGGTTTAAGCCAAAAGGGATAAATATTATGCCTCTCTCTCTGAAGATACTAGTGCAGTCTCAAGTTGATCTCACATTACAGAAGAGCCTGTAAGTCACATGGCTTTCACTCAGAAACAGAAACTCTTTCACAGTCATCCTAGGGCAAGAACCTAATATAGCCAAGCCTTATGCGGATGAAATTAGGAAGTGAGGAAATGGGGTGCTTTCTCATTTTCAGCATATGACATCTCTCTTACCTCTTTCTACTTTTTCTGCATTCCACTCCCCATTTCCTGTTCTAGACTATTTTTCTTTGCTTACTCATGGTTGCAGAGAAACTGCTCTATTACATAACCACTCCATTACAACACTTGCTGCTTCATTACAGTAGCAGCATTTCAACTTCACCCCCAGCACAGGATAACGATAGTGGCCAATGTCTCTTTGATCACATTATCAGAGGAGAGAGAATGGTTTATTCTGCCCTACAGACTGGTTTCCCTTAAACCAGCCGTCCACCTTTAATCTAATCAGTTATTGACAAAATGGAGTTGCAAGGAGATGATTTGCAGTTCAGTGATTTGTCTTGCAGTGAAAGTGCTATATTAAGCACTTAATATATAGTACATCACAAAAGGTTCTTGACACCTGTGAGGAGGTGGTGTTATGTCAGGGTCATCATGAAGGAAACTGAGTGGTAGAAGATTTAAATAAATATTTTCATGTCACATAGCTTAGGTGACATGTCCGTTATTGGAACCCAAGCCTGGCCTTAACCAATTTTCTTCCCTGCCTCTTCTTATAGGTAAATAACCCTTCCCAACACAGACTCTCTTTTTAAGAGGCTGTCTCAATGCTGTAATAGTGACAGTCTCTGTCTGTCACTTTTATAAGTGGCAGACTGTCTCCTAAAAGGATTCCTTTCAGTAAGAAGACACACAATTTGAGGCATTAGAGAGGGTTATGCTGAGTGGCAAACGCAAGGGGTAATGGAGTGTGCTCTTCCCATCCCCAGACACTGCGTGTGGCCATGTGATAAAGCACACTCTGTCGTTCCTATTCTGTGGAGCCCTCAAATTCCAGCTCCTTGTTATAATGTATTCTGTATTTAGATTTCTCTCTCTGCATCTATAATTACCTTTTGTTATAATGTTGGGGAATACTGAAATTTTCTTCGTGACTCAGTCCCAGTTCTTTGAAAGCAGCTCATAGTTAATGAAATGATGTCTCCTCTCTGAAACCACCTCCTGCCCCATCCATTGTCAGCCATATCTGCAACAAGAACCAGACTCACCCTAATTCCTCTGCTGTGGTCAGTCCTGTCAGTCTCACTCTAGGCTTGAACTTTTCAGAACAGTTATTCGTATCTTTGAGTCATGAAGCAAAATATTGTTTACCAAGTATTCCTAAGCAGTATCTTTACAGTAACATTCTGTGATTTGCATTGTCTGTGTGTTTTAGCCTTGTTAGTGAGAACTTACTGGCTCTGGAGTCAGAGAGTACTCATAAATAGCATTTACATTATAAATCTTTTCTTTTGACTTTTATGATAGGTACTGATCTAGACTCACTTGTCAACATATTTCCTTGTTTTCAAAAATGTCAAGATGCATTTGATCTGTGCTACTGGACAGCTTCATTAGCAACTCCTCATATCCAATTGCATCATTGGAAAGCCTACCAGAACAGAAAAGCAGAGATTCATTGCACATCTGTACAATTTAAGAAGAGATGCTTTCAACAGGCTTTTGAGTGCATCTGTGGTATTTAAATCTCAACAGGTACTACTACAGGTTAAAATACCTTATTATGATTTTCCAAATATAACACATGTGCCTGTACACATGGCTTCCAGAAATAAGGTGGCTAACAAGCAATAACGCTTCAAACCCATTTCATACACAAACTTTGCTTTAAGTGTCAGGATGAATGTTATATTTAGATGTTCATCAGTATTCATTAAAGAAATGGCTTCTTTATTGCCCATTATTACCCTGAATTCTGAGTTTATTGTCAGAGATTATCTCATCATCAGAGATAATGAGCAATAATAATCACCTCAAACCATTTTTTTTTACCTAGGAATTTTACAAACATTTTTAAGCAGCTGCTATGTGTCAAGCATCTTTCTGGGTGCTGGCCTTCATTATGTGGATATATGTTCCTTTCTTTGCCTAATTTGTTGAGTGTTTATCAGTAATGGATATTGAATTTTGTCAGTGCTTTTTCTGTGTCTATTGAGATGATCATCTGATTCTTTTTTTTTTTCATTCTATTAAGGTGATGTATCACAATGATTGATTTGCACATGTTGAACCATCCTTGCATCCCACAGATAAATTCTACTTGATCATGGTGAATTATTCTTTTAATGTGCTCCTGAATTCACTTTACTAGTGTTTTGTTAAGAATTTTTGCACCTATATTCATCAGGGGTATTGGTCCATAGTTTTCTTTTCTAGTAGTGTCCTTTTTCTGGTTATGGTATCAGGATAATACTTATTGTCTTTACTATTAGTTGAAGGCAATATTATATGTCATTTAAAAGTGATTGAAATTGAAAATATAACATTTTTTCTCATCCAAATATTAGCCCTCTGAATTCTAAGAAGGCTTGCTTGAGAAATATATATATATGGATTTCTAATATATGAAATTATTATTGGAGACAATGAATTCTGAATGACACTAGTTCTTGGAATTGCATAATTTTCTGGTTATGTGTAGAAGTCTAAACAGAGGAGGGGAGAATTTCAAAACATTGAACTAACCCACAGCTGGAATTTTATTTGACAGTATAATGAGAAATACTAACAGGCAAGTGAGTGAAGAACAATGGCAAGAGAATAATTAATTTAAGTGCCTATAGGTTGTTTCTTTGTTAGGGGAAAACTGATATCAGAAGAAAAGTCGTAACTGGGGAAAACTCAGTTGTCAAAAGGCTAACAGTTTCAGTGAAGCTAAAGGATAAATGGTTTTTCAAAAATGGAGTAATAAAATTTGAATAGTAAGCTTCCATCAGAGAGTAGTATAGTATATTAGTGTTTTGATCTGATGTCAATGATCATTTACACTGATGAATGATTTGATGAAGGAGTTAACTAGTATTAAGAAAGTTAAGTAATTTGGTTGTTGGGTGAATTGGCTACATGTATACTAAGTGTCAACTTGGAGAATATGGATGGAAAAGATAAGAACTTTCGTACTTTAGTACGAAAACCATAAATATATGTGAATAATTACATGACCAAAATGGACTAGATATATATGATGTCATGAGTTCTCAGGAAGATATTATTATTGAATTTTGAGGTATAATTAGTTGAAAATGAACCATGAATTGTATTTGTTTAATCACATTTCTTTATACTATAGCACATTGGAAATGAGAAAATAGGTAATGAGCTTCGAAATGAGATAACAGGGTCACATAACTCTTTCCTACGGGGAGCTCACAATGTAATAAAGGCTAAAGACCAATAATCAGATAGATTACTTCAAAAAGTATATACAGAATGAAACAAGAACACACAGTGGGATTGTTGAGATCCATTGCTTTTATGAATATGAATTAAACTAGATGTTTGTCACTCTAAATAATTGATGGTAAATTTAAAATTAAATATAACTCAAATATCACCTTTTGTTAGGAAAAATGAAGAATTTGCCTCCATATCAACTAAACACACACTCCTGGTATGAAATATGATGGATTCCTATTTAACAGATATGCCATATTTTATCCTATGTCTTTGTCCTTGAGATTTTTCCCTTTACCACAAATTATTTCATAACTTGAATAATAACCACATACAAGTAGACAGGAATATGATTAGACAGTGAACAAAAAAATATTTTGGTGACTGTTTCAAAGACATTTTGGTGACTAGATTGAAGAGGGAAGGAGGAAAAATAGTAGGAACTTGACTGAAAGAAAATTGGTTGACATACCTCATTATGTGCAAATTATGTTAGTGACATTATGAATAAATACTAACTGACATTCAAAGGTAGAAGTTGATGTTTACATAGTAAAATGCTGAAGATTATGACTTAGAGATTAAAGTGTTCTGTTATGAGACACTATATAGGAGTAAATGAATTTTTGAAATTAAGTCAAAAGTGAAGGCCACTAAGTATGAATCCAAAGAATAAAAGACCAGAGCATTACAGGAGTGGCCTACATCAATACAGGAGAGGAAATTGGAATGAGGAATGGAGAAAGTACTAGTCTGAATGGGAAAATAATAGTCTGAAAATCCCAACCTTTTCTCTGGACCCAAAACTTTTGGATAGTGTGAGAAAGGAAGACATGCACTCGTACAGTCACAGGGAGGTATGAGACGTCCTGCGAAAGCCGCATCTCAATAAAGGAAAGGAAGCAGAAAAATGTGATGAAGAGGTTACAGTTGTAACTAATGTAGAAACAGAAGACCCACCAGGCATGAATCATACACTGGAGATCACGAGGGAGGAAAGGTGGCGTAACACTAAAATAAAAGTCAGGAGGAAGGACTTTCTGAAGGATGGAAAGGAAATATCATTAAGTCCATTGCCCACTGAAGCAAAAGAATCATTGACAAACACTGTCAGAATCAATTTACTTCAGAGTTCTGAAAATTAACCCAAGTCTTGCAACAGCATGAGCAGTGCTTATATCCTGTTGCTGCTAATGCCAACTGGTTCAGCCACTGTGGAAAACAGTACTTAGGTTTCTCAAAAAATTAAAAATAGAACTTCCATATGATCCAGGAATCCCACTTCTGGGTATATATCTGAAGAAGATAAAAATCACTATATTGAAAAGATATCTGCGATCCCATGTTCAAAGTATCATTATTTATAATAGTCAAGATATGGCAACAACCTGTGCCTATCAACAGATGAAAGGCTAAAGACGAGGTACATGTGTGTGTGAGGGTGTGTGCATGTACACACATAGCAAAATATCATTCAGTCTTGAAAAGAAGGAAACCCTGCTATTTGTAACAACATGGGTGGTCCTACAAGGCTAAGTTATGCTAGGTGAGATAACACAGAGAAAGACAAATACTTTATGGTATCATTCTTCCTCCAAGATCTTTAGTATATCAGCCGGGATCGTCCATTTGGAGCCAATGTCAGCTCCAAAGTGTCAAAGCAAAACAAAGCTGAGCCTGAACAAACCTTGGAGAAGAGGTTACTGATCTTAGTCCTTTGCTTGTCCAACACCCACCACTTTCCTCCCTCATGCCCAGGCCTGGTACTTACTGAGGTATCTCTCTGTACCTACCTAGGACATGCAGCCTGTCATTCAGCACAGGCCTTTATTTCTGATTTGATTAAAATTTCAGTTCTTATTCAAAGAGAAATAAAGGCTTATTATAGGGGGAAAAAATAGAAAGAAAGAAAAAGGAAAAATAAGAAAAAGAAAAGGAAAGCAAAATGAAGTCTGTGGCTTGCATTTTCATTTTCTTATTGTTACCTCCTAAAGTGTTGTTGGCTGCAGCAAACTGAATCTTTACCTTGCTGAGCTGGGAGTGGAGAAGGAGCATGGTGTTGGTTCAAATACCATACACTCTCACTTTTCTTATTGAGTATTCACAGATGCTCACAAATAGATGTTTTTTCAAATTTTCTGTTCACTTGTAGGACTATTTCTAGAGCCTTTAAATGGTTCTTTTTTTCAGCAGTTTACCCCAGTTTCACTGGGGAGGTTAATGGAGCTCCTTATATTGTCATGCCAGAAACTGATTTTCCATCATAATTTCTTGCTGCTTTGCATACCTGCTAATTTTTGGATGCTTGGCAGACATTGTGAATTTTACCTTGTTAGCTGGTTATTTCTGTATAATTATAAATATTTGTGATCCTGTTCTAGAATATATAAAAAAATATTTTAGAATCTCATCTAATTATACAATCCAATATTCTGAGTTTTTTTCACTCTGGCTGATGGGATCAGATATTATTATTTTTGGTCCTGTGTGAGCGCAAGGGATTCTTTGCTGTAATAGTTTAGCCTAACACAGTTTCCTGTGTCTTTAACGCATGTGTTAATTACTGCATAGCTGAATACTTGAGGGGGAATCCTCTAAGAATCTCCAGCAATCACTTTCTGTTCAGGTTCTCTTCGCTGGTACTCTGTCCTAAACACTAACAATCTTAATATTCTCTGAATTTCAACTCGGTATCTTCAGCTACTGGAGACTGAAGGGCTTCATCTGGGTTTCCTCTACCTAAAATGTGTAAGTTGGGAAAAATACAGGGTTATCTTCTTTGTTTCCACTCTCAGGTATCCCTTTCTTGAGGTACCCAATGTCCAACATCTGGTAGTATTGCATGTATTGTTTACCAACTTCTAAAAAAATTTATTTTCAGGTGGGATGGTAAATCCCATCCTTCTTACTCTTTCCTGGCTCGAAGCAGAAGTCTTTTTCTACTTCCTTTGTTTTGAACAGCTAGACTATAAACTAAGGAGGTGGACAGGTTTGTTTTTCTTCCTCCCTTCCTTCCTTGCTTCCTCATACGACTTAATATCTGTATCAGTGTTGGAAAATAAGCCAGCATTTCTTTAGATTTTCTTCTGACTCATCCTCTTTTTTTGGTTCTCTGGTTCCCTTATCTTAGATGTTTTTATCATTTCCTACAGAGCTAGGATCTTTTCAGTATTCTCCATTTTTCTATCAATATTCTTTCTACTAATACATGATTCTACTAGCAGAATCTTCTATTCTGTTTCTAATTTAATTAACTTATCTTACCCGGACTACCATAGTAGCTTACTGAATCTATTTTCTACTCTACCTCTACTGCAATCTATTCTACAGGTAACAAAGTGGTATTTTAAACATGAAGTAAGAACTCCTCCTCTTCATAACGCCTTATAGTGTCTTCCCATTGCATTTAAAATAGAAACCTAACTTCTAGCCTTGGTCAAAAAGACTTGCATGTTCCTTGTAAACTTCTCCAAATTTAACTCCTGCCCCTTCACTGGCTGCAGCAATTTAAGGCTTCTTTCCACACTTTGTTTCTGCCATATTCACGCCTTACTTGAGGCCTTTTCACTTACTATTTTCACCCCCTGGGCTATTTTCTCCCATATCTTTGCTTGTCCAGCTCTTGTCATTTCCTGTGTAATCTTTTCCTTGACTAATTGATCTAAATTACTGTGCCACCGGCATTCCTTCTCTGCTGCAGCCTCCTGTTTTCTGTTCCCCACGGCACTTACCTCTGTCTGAAATTATCTTTCTTATTTGCCTGTATTTTTTTCTCTGCCCCTCCCTCTAGCAAACACACACTTACACATATATGTATGCATGATCATAAGCTCAGCTAGGGCAGGGAGAATTTCTTTCTGGTTGACTGCTAAAATTTTAGCATCAAGGAAACTTTCCAATCAAATAGGTGCTTAGTAAATGCTAATTGAATGAGTGAATAAATTATCCTCACAATGATGGACATGGATTAAATTATTATGTCTATTTTACATATGGAGAAACTGACTCAGAATGATTGATAAATATTCAGCTAGTAAATGGCCAAGCTCAAAATAGAACTATAAGTTTCCTCTTTGCTCTACACTATGCTGACAGTGTGTGTGTGTACTATTGCTACTGTTGTTGTTTTTAATTGATGTAAATATTTATCCTTTATTCACTGGGGACATTCTTAAGAATTCCTGGGGTATAAAATTTGTTGCCCCTGTTGAGACCATGGCATAATCTGTGTGAGCATCTCAATATATATGATAAACATTGTGACCAAGTATCCTCTATCACTCATTCTTCTAACATTGTTCTAGAAATGCATTTAAGGCAATGACATCAAAATCCCTTGTTAAAATAAAACTATATAAATTGAGATGAATGAGATCATATGTCAAGGAATAGTAATACGTCTGTCTTTGGGAAGTCACTTCCCTCTGGCCCTTTGTTTCCTCATATTTTCAATAAGGAAACTGTCCTAGGTGATCTTCCCATTCCATTCCTGATCACTCCAAGAATTCTCGATTTCTCACTTCATTAGCACCTCTTCAAGATTTGTTCTCATTGAGTTCAGTATCAGGACCACTCCTCCTAGGCAAGTTGGTACATCTTGAAAAATTCTTTGGTACTCCAACACATCCTTTCCCTTTCTCCTGTTTAAAACAACTTTCTCCAACATAACTGAGAAACTAAGTATCAGCTAAGTTAACCCAGTATCAGGAAGTAGGATGCTGAGGACATGCATGACACACAGGAGAGTTAGGAGTTTGAGAGCTAAAGATGGAGAAAGGCCCAGGGGCAGACCTCGCAGTAGAAAAAGTACAAAACAAAACAAACTAAGCAAACATAGACTGGAGGAAAGATGCACAGCAGAAGCTTTATACAACTGGGGGTTAAAAATGGGAGAACGGTAGTATCTTGTAATCTGGGGGTAGTAAAAGGCCAGCAAAAAGTGGGTCTAAAACGAGACCTCAGAGTTAGATGGAGAGAATAGTACTACATATGATTAATTTTCTTTATTTACCTCAGCAAAGGCACCATGTTCTTGTTCAGGCATTTACTTTCCCCACCGTTTCCTAATCTTCTGAATTTTCTGTTTCCCTCTTGGTTGTGTTAATAACTGAGGAAAGGTCTGCCCCCTTAATGAATATACACGTCTCTCTTCCTATTCTTCTGTTTACTATATTCTCTGCTTCCATGCTGAGTAAAATAGCAAACTACTACATTTCCTTATAACTTCTAGCATTATCAATAAAATCTTTCTGCTCATTTACAAAGATAGGCCATCCAGTAAAGCTTTTTCAAAGTTTATAATCATAATTCAACAGGTAATCTGTTAAAAATATAATCAAACATATAATTTGAATTATTCCTAAGGAGAATCTTCAGCCATGAGAATGCCTGCATTGTAAACTGTGATTCTTTTTTGATACATGTGAGACTCTTTTTTGGATAGGGGTTTTTAAGGCAGCCTTCCTCACCAGTTTTTATATTGACATTCCTGGTTCCCGGATCCTTATATACACTAGTTTTTTATAATTATCTGGAGCTAAATTTCAGGCTCATCCTTACTGCAAATGCTCTGGTCAACTCTGTCCTTTGTTAATGAGAATTTGAGCGCCCTAGTTGAAGGGCAAGCAGTTTGCCATGAAAGCCCTTGTCCCTCATTCAGATTCCTGTATTCAGGCAATTGTGCCTTTGCTTTATTCACATCTAGGGCTCAACCTAGTATTTCACACCTAGTGTGGGTGGTCCTGTTTTATTGTTTTGGATCTCAGTCTCTTCCTGGACAATCTGGTTATCTCCTTTAAGACCTAGACCCTTCCTTCCATGAGCATTCTAAATTCCGAAGATTTATCCTTAGAACCTAGTCCCTGATGATGGTACCCTGCTTCTTACTAGAATTCTCTTGTGCCAACATTCTACATTCTGTCTGGATCTGTACATACAGCCTGTTTCACTGTGATTTTTCAGCAAGTGGATTTGACACAGACTTGTGATCTCTCCCCAGGGCTTCCTGATGCTGCATTCTCCAGCTATTGCTGCAACGATGCTGTGAAATAAGCAGCCCCCGAATTCAGGGGCCCATTACAACAAATGTTTATTTCTCAGTCGCAGGTTTGCTAGAAGCCTTGACTCTGGCGAACATTTGGGGATTGACTGGGCATGACTCAGGCTGTGACTTGGGTTCAGGTCCTTCATATTCTGGAGCTGTATTTCTCTCACGTCAAATGGCAGAAACATAAGAGGGACTAGGAAAACACATGATGTCTCTTCAGGTTTTTATCTCAGAACTAGCTCATTATCACTGTTGTCCAAACAAATCTCATAACCAACCCCAATATTTAACAGGCAAGAAAGTATGCTCTGTTCAAGGTAAACCACGGCGACGAAGAGAGGGAATAAAGAATTGTGGACAAATTCAGTCTACTGCACATTCCCACAACTTAATTAGGTTAATGGAACTAGTCAACATGCATTTCAAAGGCTATATTCCACTCATTTATTTATTTAGAAATAGCTATTGAGTATTCATTACATATAAAGCATTAGGGTTTCATTACTGAATCATAAATTATCTCTGTCTTCATTAAACTCAAAAATCTTCTGGGAAAGCCAAAGCTGTCAGTGAGGTATCATACATGTTAAGACATTAGAGTACATACAAGGTGCTCCGGACTCCTAACCCAGTCTTGGTAGTTACAGAAAGCTCTCTATGTGAGCAGTTTTCTCATTCAGAAGTAGTCACCTGCCACATATTTTTATCCCCCTTGAGTATACTCAATTTCTGTTTTTCCTACTTTTCTACTTAGATCTGTCCCTCACCGTTGGCTGAGTTCTCAATTCCTGTTTTCAAAGAAACCTCCATAATCAATTGTAACTGATTGAAGTTTCACTCTGTAAAGTTGCTAGTACTGTTACCAAATGATGATTCTCTGAGTAAACAATTTGATCTAATTCTAAATTCTCAAAACATTTAAAATCTATTTTTGAAAGTAAGTAGATTTTATTTTTAAATTTAATTTTCCTGTCAGTATAAGGATATGTTAATACACACTGAAAAATATTGGGTTTGTTACATAATGGAATACTTTGTGATGAAAAAATTTCCAGCAGACTCAGTAAAAATTTTGATCAGTTCTTTTGTAAAATAAAAGCCAAACCTTGCTCAATTCTGCAATTCTGTGGAGCCAATATTTTTATGCTCTTTTTCCTTCCACACCACTTTTAGGCTTTCCAAGGACTACCAGATATTCCTTTAATGAATTTCAACTCAGAATTTCCCTGCTAACATCCAAGAGGTTTTCAAAAAGATTGCCTCCCTTGCTATCAAATTCAGAATCAAAAGGAATAGTATGAGTAATTCTCTGGGATTGACTCCATGTCTGATTATTTAATGATCTCAGAGGTCAAATTTACAACCTACTACAAAATACGTAAATTTGGAGATGACCATCTAGTAATTTAAGAAAGATATAGTAAAAACTCATTTAACTAAGTCATTATTCACTGGTTCTCCCAGGCAGGTTCACTCTGCATTCCTTCCATACTGATGCCCACAGTACGGGGATGGTACTAAGCTGATAAGCCACTTTCCACCCACATCCCCCATCAGTGGAAAGTTGTGCACTTAACAAGTGCCAGCTGGGTTGGTTTTCAAACATTTTTAGACTGGTTGTATCAGTTATTATACACACCAACTTTAAATAGAACGTAAATTAATGAAATGCTAGTGAAAAAAATTGATTCATTGAAAGTGATGTTGAATGAGGGAAAAACTTCATCAATATAAATTAGTGAATCTATAATTGAGATTCTAAAATATACAGCCATATAGGATAGGGGAAGACAACTGAAAAAGAGGGGAAAAAACTTAAAAAATCTAGAAGAATTCTGTATTCAGATTGAGTAAAAAATGCTTGTAAGTTTTCACTCCACTTTAAAGAAACCAAAACTAGAAATCATAGATTATGCATGACAAGCATGGTTTAAGAAAGATGATGATATGCTACTCTATTTAGAGGACTTAAATACAAAATAACTTCAAGTGAATTGGCAAATGATTATATACCTATTTCATTTACATAAAAATAAAATATTCATTCTGATTTTATGTATGCTTCATTTTACACACATATATATATACACACATACATACTTAATACTTTTTTTGTTATAGTATCCCAGTTCAGTTAATTTTTTTTAGCAGAGCCAAGTATTGTCTCTTAGCATGTCAGTAATAATAATAAAAGGTGTTTTTCATTGAGCACATATCCTGTGATTTATAAGATCCTAATTTGTGTGTATTAGCTCATTTCATGCTTATAGCAACCCTGTTATTGCCACCTTTTACAGATGAGGATACTGAGGCATAGAGATGTTAAGTAACTAGCTCAACATTTTGTGCATATCAAATGGTAGAGCTCAGATTATAACATGGGCAATCTGGCCCAAGAGTCCATGAATTGAACCTGCATGTACAGTTTATGATTTTATATATAAAGATACTGACAAATCATTGCCCTTTAATAGATGGACTGAATGAATGAATCAGCATGAGAAACTGAGTTGGTATTTACTAAATTATCCCAGTGATGGTCACTCAAACTAAAGTTGTATTACAAAAAATTTGCACTCGGGTTCTGCACATGTTTCATTTAAACAGGATAGTTTATCCCTTTAAAAAATTCCTTAGCCCATTTTGACTTACATCTCATTACTAACCTCTAAATCCTTACCACTGGCCACTTTTCGAATGCCTTCTAATTCTGAAGAAGAATTGGGAGGTCTCTCGCTTATCTGGTCTCTCTTCTTTCTTCATAAAACTCAACTGCATTTATAGCATAACTTCAACTTTAGTTTTCCCAGTTCAGTGATCCATACACTGGCCAAGAATGGAAATGGAGTAAAAGCATCTTGAGCCAAAATACACCACCAGATGTAGGTCCTCCTGCTGACCACCATTACTGTGTCCTTAGTCCATGAGCTTAGGATGCCACTGAGGCCACCAACCGACTAACAAACCAGCCATAAATTGATTAGGACAAAATATATTTTTCGTTTTCTCTTTTTAAAATCCAAAATTATTCATTCAAAACCCCCAGAGGTAGACTTTGTATGTGACATCCTATATTTAGCTCCATTAAATTCAAAATACCTACTGACAAGTTCCCTGTCTTTGTTACAGTCAGCTCTAAGAAAAGATTTCTTAAAATTCTTAAATGTATTTTGATTATGAACAGCAGGAAAATGTCCAGGCAATTCTCATAATTCAAGTGAAGAGATGGGTGCATTAGCAAGTACTACATTTAAAAATAACAGTTTTAATAATCTAAAGTGTAGCTATAAGTAGCTATAAGAAAAGTAATTCTTTGTTAACTGTGGATGTTTTATTCACTTGATACACCTCACTGGGCAACCCAATTAAAAAAAAGTAGAGTCCATGAGTGACTTATGGTATTGTGGTGAATCTCTCTTAACTGATACTTGCTGAAACCATGAATGTAATTAATACATTGGGAAGTGTGTTCCTATAAGAAAACTACATGGATAATAGCAGGGTCCTTTGCATTCTTCCATGTACTCAACTTTTCCCATTCCAAATTAATGACCATTTACTCAATTGGGCTTATTTGAGAAAAAAAGTGAAAACGACAAATACCGGCCAAAATTTTTTCCTCTAATATGTATAATTTAGTATCAGCTTTCAAACTGCTCAGCCAAAGAAATAACTAATGGTGGTAATTTCAGACAATGGTCTTTTAATTTCATAAGAATGAATCCATTCTCCTGAATTCTTCACTATGCACTTATAAACATATGTTTGCTTCTGAACGAGTTTGTGCATACAACACACATGTAAACATCATGACATCCACCATGTATAATCATTCTTTTTCTGGGTGTCAAGGAAATTTCATTTATCTTTTGTGGAAATTGTGAATTTTTCAAATCTGCTTTAAAATGACTTGTTTTAAAATCAACACTAGGTGTTCTGGCTCCACCTTGTTTTCCCACTGAATACAACTATAAAATATGTACAGAACATGTAGAGCAGTTATTTGAACTCTGTGAAGTAAATCAAAGAAATGAGATTGGAGAAAACCTGAATTTAAAATTTCATGCAACAAGTGGGTTAGCTTGCCATTTCTTTTCTTCTAATATTTCCCAGCCTGAGCTCAGCATACCAGAAGTGGGCAGTGAGGTGTATATAGTGTCCAGAAGAACCACTTAGTTCTGTCATAAGAAGAAGGAAAGGAACACTTAACACTCAGAGGATTCATGGAAATCACCTGTTTTTTTTTCCTTGCTCTCTGTTCTCTCATGCCCACTGCCAAGCAGTCCCATGGTGGTAATGACAGAAATTGGTTCCATAATTCTGCAGGAGCCAAAACTCTGAGGAAACGGAATCTTTCTCTCTGTTCAATGAAACTGATTCCAAGAGAATCCAATGAACCTATAAACTTGAGGTTCTTTATTCTCTCTTTGTCTCTCTCTCAGTTTCTTTTATGTGAGACATGGACATAGTTGCAGAAGTTCATAGCAGAGTGGGGTAACTAAAACTCCCGCTTTTTCACTAGAGGAGCAAAAAGAAGAGCTTTAGGGAACTCAAAAGCATTGGGAAAATTATAGGGAAAGAGCTGAATAAAGTGATTCATACATCTTTTTAAAAACTCCTGAGCACATCAACCTGCTCATGCATGGATCTGATCCTATTCAGCATATCAAAAGCATTAAGAATTGAATTAATAGATCACCAGCTATTCTCCATTGGATGTAAATATGACTTAAGCTCTCATAACAAGACATTCAAAATATTCAGATGCAATCCAAAATTACTTGAAATAAAAAAAGTTAGAAAAATCTCAGCTTACTTGGGAAAGGGCAATCAATAGACTTTTGTACCAAGGTGGCATAGATTTTGGAATTTTCTGACAAAGACTTTAACACAAGTATTATAAAAATGCTTCAGCAAGCAATGTCAATACTGTTAAAGTCAATGGATAAAAAAGATCTAATTAAAAGAAATAGAAGATAAAAAGAAAGACCAAAGGGACATTTTAGACCAAAAATCGTAATAATCAAAATAAAAATTCACAAAATGGTCTTTCAGTAGGTGAAGGGATAAACTGTGTGTGGTAAATCTAGACAATGAAGTACTATCTGTGCTAAAAAGAAATGAGTAACCAAGCCATGAAAAGATATGGTGGAACCTTAATTGACTATTACGAAGTGAAAGAAGCCAATCAGAATTGGATACCTAATGGTATGATTCCAACTTTATGATATTCTGGGAAAAAACCTTATAGAGGCAATAATAAAATCAGAATTTGCCAGGGGTTGAGGGGAAAGGTGGGATGAATAGGTAGAGCACAGAGGATTTTTAGGGCAGTGAAAATACTCTGTATGATACTATAATGATAGATACATGTCATCATACATTTGCTCCAAGCCATAGACTGTACAACATCAAGAGTGAACTGTAATGAACACCATGGACTTGGGGTGATAATGGTATGGCAATGCTGGTTTATCAATTGTAATAAATGTACCACTCTGGTGGGAAATGTTGATAATGGGGGAAGTTATGCACATGAGGTACATGAGGTAGCAGGGTCTATATGGAGAATTTGTCCCTTCCTCTCAATTTTTTTAGGAATCTAAAACTGCTCTTAAAAAAATGAGTACTTTAAAAAATTTCACAGGTGGGGCATAATAGTCCAAAGGAGATGACAGAACAGATTCAGTGAACTTGAAGATATATCAATAGATAGGAACAATCCAATTTGAAAAACAATGCAGATGAAAAAAAAAAGAGAAAGAAATGTCTGAGATTCCTTTATTTAGTAGTTTGGGGAAATGTATCTAGATTTCTTCTCATTCCAGGAGACCAATTTTAGTATCTGGGAGTTTATATTATGCCTATAAAATAAGATAAGGGCCTCCGATCTTGTATATTTGCTTAGTGGTAAATGATGGTTAGGCCACCTGGCCTTATCCCACCCAGTCTGCTCTAGTTACCTCTCCTGGCATTTTCCCTTTCCCTGGCGGTTAAATTAGACCCCTCGTCTTATGTCACGTCTCTGACTCTCAAACACCTAGCTTTAATAGTTGTTTTTATGTCATTGGGTTTTTGAGTGATTAATAATCTTCTCTGATTTACTGCTTTCTGTGGCCCATTCAGTTTTCAGCTCTGCATTCTCCTTTGCCATCTCAAGATAGAGTCCCTCTTGTGCGTTCACTACACAATTCTACAGGCTTACTTTCTGATTTACCAGCCCAAAGTAAGTGTTCTGTCCTCAGTTACTATCAATTTCCTGAAGCTAAATTCCAGAAAGGTCTAGCCAGTCAACACCGTACTGAAAGTGGGATATCTTAGAATTTGCCTATTTTGCTAGGCATGGAGTACTGAAGAAAAAAGATTGTTTTCTTTGCTGACTTTGTGACTTTAGAAATTACTCACTTAACAATTTCATGCAGTGTTTCATTTCTAATTGATAGATATCATACTTCAGCATAAATCCCCACAGAATGCCAAAATAGGAGTAGTTCAATATTTTAAGGAGATAACTTTTACTGGAAGACTTATTTTGTTTCTCTCTTCTTAAGCTTTAGTTAAAGCTCCTTTAAAATTCTCAAGTAAGCATTTCCTATTGATCCTCTGATTCTCTGGCCATTTTAAGTCTGTCTTCTCTGATTTAGTCTTACCTGTTAATCAAGAGGTCTTCAGAGATTTTTATAATGAATGTTCATATGACGATAACCACAAATGTGAACGATGGATGAGTTGTGAATTTGAATTGCTCAGAAATAACATGTCACATAAAGCATTATTTTTCTGTTTTCTGGTCATTTGTATTCTCTACAGAATACAGACTTGCAGAATACAGAATCCCTGCCTCTCTTTTGTCAAGTAAGAACAGTCCAACTAAAACCTGAAATTCTATCCTTCCCCCATAAAAAATCATTAGGGTTTGCATGGCCAGAGCATCGAAATGATACTTAAAGATAGCTTTTATTTTCCCCTTCAGTTTTTCAGCCACAAATCCCGTACAAAATCTCTGTGGTTCTCTGGCTATTCTTCCTGCCTCTGTAAGTAATGCAACAGAATGTAGCAATAGTTGTTTGGAGGAAAGCGCTGCAATTGCAGGCCTCTGTAGTCCTCTACCATGTCAGGCAGGGCACTCACCAAGTCTACTTATGTCAGGATGAGTGATGGTAGAGGCCCTTACAAGGCCAGTCTTCTCTTATGCAGGAATTAGGCTTGAATTTCAATTTTGTGCTGGTTCTCATAGAGAAAGAAAAATTATGTGGGTTGTTTATTTCTTTAAAACAACAATAACGACATCCCATACTTATCACAGCTCCAAAATTGCTATTCTAGAATGCAGTGTCACACTATCAATATGAGGCCTTTAGTATAGTGTTTCTTCAGTTGTGATCTTCAGACCACATGATCAGAATCATTTGGGCCCACCCCCAAATCTAGGAAATCAGAATTTTTGTGGGTAAGGCTCATAAATTTACACAGTTTACATTCTTCCAAGGTGATTCTTCCTCTACTAGGTAGAGAATCCCTGATCCTGGATAAGACTATATTTTAGGTCAATAAATATGATGGCCCAACATCACCAATGCTATGTAGTTAACATCTGAAGAACAAGAGTATCCATCAAAGATTAAGAAAAAGGAACAAATAACTTAAAATCAGTAAATATTCCACTTCCAGTACAAAAAATCATTTATTAGAACCAAGAAGGACCTTAGACATCATGCAGTCTAAACCTTACAATACAGGAGGAAATTGATTGCAGTAGCTGTTATTTATAAGTACTTATTATGTGCCAGGCATTATGCTAAGCACTCTATAGGGAATATTTGATATAGTCTCTGTTGCTCAGAGTTGAAAAGGATTTAAGGTTATCAAGCATGTTATTGGTTAAAATTGACTCCATATTCAGCTCAGCCATATTCCTGTTTCACCCCAAAGCTTCTTATTTTCTTCCTGGAGGAAAGGTGGATCCCACCCAATTGTATGTGCCCCTTAAAATGAGTTTCAAGTACTTATTTTACAAGTCACACTTTTTAACAAAATGTTTCCTATCTACTTATTTTTTCATTTTCCCTAAAGAAGGAAGAAATAGAACTCTCTACAAGGTCATACTTTGACCCTATTCAAAGTCTAAGCACAAAGTACATTGTGTTAAAAGGAAATGACTAGAAAACATCCAGATATAAAGTTTTATGGAAAGAGCACCAAGAATATTAGAATTAGTTTCCTTCTCAATGACTTATTTCTAATTTTGCAATGAACAATTACACAGTATGATCTTTAAGCAGTCATTTAATTATACATTCAGTATTGTGTACGATTCTGGATCAGGCAATTTGCTCATTCTCTCTAGGAATCTGTTCACATGTGGACTGTACATATGTTTCAGCCAACCATTTGTCAAGCATGCTTATATCTTCTATTTCTTACAAACCTTGTCCTTTATTTGAGTTTCCATGAATTTGTAAGATCAAAAGCTGTGTCTTCTCTTACATTCTCTTGTGGCTGACTTCAGACATGAGGACTAAGTAGTTCTGTCTCACCTGCCTATACCTTTCAG
The DNA here is from genome assembly GCF_040802235.1 of Manis javanica. Lineage (NCBI taxonomy): Eukaryota > Metazoa > Chordata > Mammalia > Pholidota > Manidae > Manis > Manis javanica. Next base: position 210,089,832 of record NC_133156.1, on the reverse strand, counting down.
CAAAAAGGGCAAATACTTTAGTATGGCTGAACTACCAGGCTCTAGTCCTGGCCCACTTTTTTAGCTGCTCTTTATTTTATATTGTGACAATACTTGAAATTCCATGAGCATATAGCACTCTTGTTCATCCATTTATATGTACATATTGTTTTCTCTGCCTAAGTCTTTTTTTATCTGCCTGAAGAATTTTAATAAGATCTAACTCAAATGTTAACTGCAATATACTCTTTAACTGAGCCTTTAACAAGCGGCATTAATTACTTCCTCCTCTGTCTTTTCTCTGGAACTTGTATTTCTATCTATCATCACATTTGCCACTCTAGGTTTTAGTTGCTTGTTTGTATACCTGGTTTCTTTCTTAATTCTGATGAAGATATTTTGCCTGATTCTCCTTTTTCTCAAGAACTTGGAATAATATCTGATAATAGAAGCAAAATCCTATTGAATAAATAAGACTCATCCTTCCCTTTGTTTTATGTTCCTAAAGACTCAGATCTTTTCAATGAAGTTTTCTTCAAAGAAGAAAAGCTGTTAACTGAGAAAACACATTTTAATGGGAATGATCATGTTGATTAGTAGATTAAAGTTTAATGATCACTGGCCCTGGGGCTGCGCGGCGGCACCAGACCATCAGTGGGCAGCGGGCAGCCCACAGAGGCACTGGAGACATTGCTTGTAAGGCAAAGTTGTCCATACAAGTATGGATGATACTAGAACTTTACTTGATATTAAAGAGTACCCTGATCCTGAGGTTCAGAAAAACCAAGAACTAACTGGAAGAATGGCAAGAAAAGTGGATGGACCACAAAATTTCACTTCATCAAGAGCAAGGACATCAGTTATAAAGAAGCATTTAGATACTTTTCTTAAAGGCAAGAGGGGACTGAGGGGATTTTTTTGTTTTCGTGGAAAAGCAGTTGAGACAAAATGGTTTGCAGATGGAGGACACAGTGTAGTAGGAGTGGAAATCAGAGACTTTGGGATATGGGAATTTTTTGTAGAGCAGAATCTTTCTTACTCAAAAGAACCAATCATGGAAATTCCTGGAGCCAAAATAGTCAAGAATTCTTCAGAGAATATTTCCTTGTACTGCTGCAGACTTTTTCATCTTCCCAGAGCAAATACTGGCAAATCTGACAAGATTTGAGATAGAGGAGCTTTAGTTACTGTTAGCCCAGGTGATCATAAATGCTATGCAGATACAACACTGTCCCTAATGGATAAAGGGTTTCACTACCTCTGGGTGTCCTTTCTTTTGATCCAACTCAACACACAAGCTCACTATTTTATGTTTCAGATACTGAAATTAAGATTGTTTGGTCAGTGTGCAATATTCATTGTCTTGAGAAGGTTGATTCTATTGAGGAACAACATAGAAGTTGGGGAATTGACTCTATTGTTGAAAAGTTCTATCTATTTACAGTAAAGTAAATGAAAGATAAATAAAAGAAGTAATGTCAACATGTTTTTGAGCTTTGGGACAATTGAAAATTATCCTAAGATATGAAACTATAATGGTGACTTTTGGAAAAAAAATTACTCATAAATCATATCACAGATCTTTGCTCAAAATGCATATAACATTTTAGAAAAACACATACTTAAATGTTAGAGTAGGTACTGTTAGAATGGAGAGCATGATACCTGTGTGTTTTACTTACAGATTGTGAGATTTTTTTTTGCAATCTGCATATATTACTTGTATAATTAAAAAAGAAAAGAAATGCAGTGCATCTTAAAGAATATAATAAACATACAAAAATTGACATTCTTTGTTCTTCTTATGCAATTTTATGTGTAACAGAATCAATAAAAAAATTTTAAAATTAAATAATCACCTATATGGGAAAAAGTATTTTTCTCAAACTGTAAAAATAAATTTAAAAAAGAAAAAAAGATGATTTGTCAATACAGTGGGAGCTAATATTTTCATAGAGTTTTCACAGTTTCTGAAGAATGTTCTTATACTTGAACTTATTTTGATACTACCAAGATAGATATTTATTATTTATTGTGGTGGAGGAAATGGAAATTCCCAAAATTATAGGTGGTTTGCCCAATATGGCTAGTTTATTTCTTTGTTTCCTTTTAACTTCAAATTTTATGCTCACTCCACTTACAAAGAGAGGATTATGAATAAATAGCTTAGTGAGTTCACTTAAAGGAAAGTGGGTAATCTATTCCTTTTATAGAAGTATTCAAATTGAAAATTGATTTGGTTTTCAGTATCCCTGATGAACATAGATGTAAAAATCTTTAACAAAATATCAGGAAATTGAATTGAAAAATATATCAAAAAGATCATCAAACTTGACCAAGTGAGATTTATTCCAGGGATGCAAGAATGGTACACTATTTGTAAATCAATCAGTATCACACACCACATTAACAAAAAGAAGGATAAAAACCACATGATTATCTCAATAAATGCTGAAAAAGCATTTCACAAAATTTATTTCATGATAAAAACTCTCAACAAAATGGGTATAGAGGGCAAGTACCTCAACATAATAAAGGCCATATATGACAAACCCATAAAGGGAAAAGTTTTCCTTTATGATCTTGAACAGGACAAGGATGTCCACTCTCACCACTTTTTTCAACATAATACTGGAGATCCTAGCCACAGCAATCAGACAACATAAAGGCATCCAAGTTTGTAAGGAAGAAGCTAACCTTTCCCTATTTTCAGATGACATATATTATATTGAAAATCCTAAACACTCCATCAAAAAACTATTAGAACTAATAATTGGATTCAGCAAAACTGCAGGACACAAAACTAACATGCAGAAATCTGTTGCATTCCTATATACTAACAACAAACTAGCAGAAAGAGAAATCAGGAAAATAATTCCATTTACAATTGCATTAAAAAGAAGAAAATACCTAGGAATAAACCTAACCAAGCAAATGAAAGATCTGTACTCTGAAAACTGTAAGACACTCTAGAGAAAAATTAAAGATAACACCAATAAATGGAATCTATCCTGTGCTCATGGATAGGAAAAATCAATACTGTCAAAGTGGCCAGCCTGCCCAAAACAGTTTATAGTTTCAATGCAATCCTTTTCAAAACACCAACAGTATTTTCCAATGAACTAGAACAGATAGTTCTAAAATTCATATGGAACTACAAAAGACCCTGAATAGACAAAACAATCCTGAGAAAGAAGAACAAAGCTGGGGGGATTATGCTCCCTGACTTCATGTTTTACTACAAAGTCACAGTAATCAAAACAATTTGGTATTGACACAAGGACAGACCCATAGATCAATGGAACAGAATAGAGAGCCCAGATATAAATCTAAGCATATATGGCCAAGTAATATGCAATAAAGGAGCCATGAATATACAATGGGGAAATGACAGCCTCTTCGATAACTGGTATTGGCAAAACTGGACAGCTACATGTGAAAGAATGAAACTGGATTATTGTCTTACCCCATACACAAAAATAAATTCGAACTGGATCAAAGACCTTAATTTAAGTCATAAAACCATAAAACTCTTAGAAGAAAACATAGGCAAAAATGTCTTGAATAGAAGCATGAGCAATTTTTTTCTGGGCATATCTCCTTGGGCAAGGGAATCAAAATAAAAAAATGAACAAATGGGACTACAACAAACTAAAAAGTTTCTGTACAGCAAAGAACACCATCAGCAGAACAAAAGTCATCCCGCAGTATGAGAGAATATACTTGTAAATGACTCATCTAATAAGGGTTAACACCCAAAATATATAAAGAACTCATATACCTCAACACCCAAAAAACAAATAAATAAATTTCAAAATGGGTAGAGTATCTGAACAGATATTTCTCCAAAGAAGAAATACAAATGGACAACAGACACATAAAAAGATGCTCCACATTGCTAATAATCAAGGAAATGCAAATCAAAACCACAATGAGATATCACCTTACTCCAGTTAGAATGGCTACTATTCAAAAAAACAAGAAATAACGAATATTGGTGAGGATGTAGAGAAATGGAAATGCTCCTACACTGTTAGATGGAATGTAAATTGGTGCAACCACTGTAGAAAGCAGAACAGAGGTTCCTCAAAAACATAAAAATAGGAATATCATCTGATCCATTAATCCCACTTCTAGGAATTTAGCCAAAGAAAACAAAATCCCTGTTTCAAAAGACATATGCACTCCTATGCTTATTGCTGTGCTATTTACAATAGCCGAGATGTGGAAGCAACCTAAGTGTCCATCAATAGATGAAAAGATGAGGAAGAGGTGGTACATATACACGATGGAGTAATATTGCCATTTGCAGCAACATAGATGGATCTAGAGGGTATATGCTCAGTGAAATAGGCAAGGTAGATAAATACAGATAACATATGATGTCACTTATTTGTGGAATATAAGAACAAAGCAAAACAGAATGAACAAAACAGCAGTAGACTCATAGACACTGAGAAGTGACTAGTGGTTATGGAGGGAGTGGTGTTGGGGTGAGTGGGTAGGGAGGGTGAGGGGGATAAAAGGGCACAATAATTCGCAATCACAATATTAGTGTGTCATGGGGACTGTGGTACAACATGGAGAATACAGTCAATGATTTTGTAACATCTTTCTATGTTGATAGATAGTAACCATACCAGAGGGGTTGATTACTTAATAATATGGGTTACTGTTGAACCACTGTGTTGTATATTTGAAACCAATATAAGATTGTACATCAGTGACACTCCAAAAAAAAAATACAATGTAGAGAAAATTGGTTTGGTTTTCTTAAAGATTATTTAGCATAAATAACTCTTTTTTTCAAATTGAATGGGAGCTCACAAACTATTATAAAAAATGTGTACCAGATCTCAGATGCTGAGATGTATGGCATGTGTATTTCCCAGTGCTGTTGCAAAATTTCAAAAAGACTTGTGGGAAAGAAGGAATTGCATCATCAAAAAAAAATCATTCCCCCCCCTTTTTTTGATGAATAAAGGAATAAAAGAGTATGGGGATCCATCCAATTTTTTTAATAGATCCCTAGTACACACAGACATGTAGAATGACTTATTTGCAATTGATAAAAAAAATAATAGAAATACAAATAAAATTGGTTTATATGTTGGAGTGTCAATTTATAGATTACTAGACATTTTAGAAATAGTTGTCCTATGGATCTTTAAACAAGAAAATATGGAAAACAAGTCATATTCTTTACCCTGTATTTACTCTATACATCATTTCAACAAAAATTCATTTAATTACACACAGTTTTGCAGCCCAGAGCTGCTATGTTTTTCTCTCCCCACTTCTTCATTTCTTGCCATAAATATTCTCTGAATTTAAAGGGTCTGACTGCATTTGAGAGCACCGAACCACCTGCCCACACTGAAGCGCTACACACCAAAGTCTCTAGTCAGAGTCGTATGTTGTAATAACCACTGAAGCACACTATTAATGGCTCAAGCTCTACTGTCCCATTTTTTTGACATTGATTTTCCTCTTAGTGTCACTAGCCTTTTTTTTGTGTTATGGACTGGCTCTTTGCAGTTAGTCTTCTATTCCTTTCCAGCGCCATTAATGACCCTGGCCCTGTGTGAGGGAATTTCCTGCCCTTCCCTGTGCTGTTCCTGCTAACCCTTCCTCTCCCTCGATTTTCAAAAAATGGGCACAAACAACTAAGACTAAATAATACATATTTCAAGGGGCTTCACTAAAGCTTAGGGAATAAGGAAAGAGAAATGTAAGTCATGCAAAAACGGAATTTCTCTCACCTACTAAAATGGTTCCTTGCATAGGTTCCCAGCTGTGTCCTTCCCAGCTTCCACCTATTCCCCAACATTAGAACTAACTACCCACTCTCCACAGCTCAGAAGATGACCCACAACAGCTACTGCCCATAAAGAGAGAGATTCCACGCCCCACCCCTCACCCTCCACTACAACCAGTCCATCTAAATCTCTGTTTCCTGAGTCCTCATTGTCTTTCTTTGGTTTAATCTCTTGCAAGGATGATTGAGATTGGGAACATCCATCATATTCCCTGGAAAACCCAACCCCATTATAGACATTTAGTATGACATTATGGTCTGGAAGTGACAATCACAAAGTATAATAACATTTCTAAATTTGAAAAAGTCTGAGTCATTTTATTTTATTCACATTCATCTTGAGATATCCATCTATGATTTTATCACACAGGCATCCATTTCAATTGCCTCTGGTGTACAAAGCATTTCTACTAAAGAAGTCATGCATCTCTCTGCAAACCTTTAACGTTTTTCAATTATGAGCTAGATTATATTGAAACTGCTTAGTGTGTCTTTCAAAACCCAATTCTGGTACCAAACTATTATCTCATGCTTATTGTTTCTGTTCCTCTGTACCCTATATTCCATTCAATCTTGTCAGATGAATAATTCCCCTTTGTATTTCTGTCCCCTACTGTTGCCTTAACGCAACTACTTTCCCACAGAAACAAGTGTTCATCCATGGACAGAACTCTTTTATTCCTCTTTATAATTACATTATTAACAAGGCATCATAGAACTCAACCCAGACGAACCACGCTTTTTGTGTTAACCTGATTTCCCTATGAAACTTCTTGTGCTTTTTTTTAGTGCATTAGACATTGTAGCTAAGCTTTATAGTTATGGAAAATCAAGCATTAATTAAAGGATCTGTGCAGATCAATACAAATCTGATTTTTTAGGTCCGATGTGCTTCCATGACTGAAATTCTGTAACGATCTACCAGCACCACCTGATCTACATAATTTACCAAGGGGAGAACTGGGGGAGAGTCAAAGTCAGTACACACTGGATATGCTCTTAATAAGTAAAGGGAGGACAACTGCTGTATCTTTTGCTTGTTCAGAAGAAAATAAGAGATTCTATTCTGTATGACCAAACATGTGAGTCACAGAGGTAATAACACACTGAAGAGGTTTAAAAAAAACACACAATTAAGAAAAGATTCCTAAAAGTGCTCTCTGAACAGCTAAATGCCAACTCATCCACTTAGGCACTAAAACATTAAAATTAAAAAGTACCAACCTCTTTTATCTTAGTGTCAAATGAATCTCATTTCAGTGTTTTTTTGCTGCCAACGTTGTTTGTTTTTGAAGAGTTGGCATTTATAGATGCAAATGACCAAGCCATTTAGTGAGTTCATAAAGTGGCAGCTCCAGACATAAAAGGCAGGGCTCTGTTGTTCACTGGCTTTAGGTTTTTCTTTATCCCCCTCAAATAGACATAATGAAATTACCCACAATGAAATATCTATGTGATGAGTATATGTCCAGTTATGTCTGAAAAACCTCTCTTGTAAACGGAAGACTAATCATTTCATGAGTTTGGAGATTCACTAAGCAAAAGTATATTCAGTCAAGAGTGTAATGTGGTGTAAGGAAGGGAAGCCAAATTCCAAAACAATGCAAGGGGGAAAGGGAGCAATGAGAAAAGGAAGACGAGGAGTGAAGACAGAGTGGACGAACCCGGCCACTTCCTTTCAAAAATGTCCTTCACAAGCACACGTATGTCTTGCGGAAAAGCAGAGTCATAACGAAGACTCTCTGTAAGTGCTGGACTGATGTTATGGGTCGGACTGTGATTGAGAATAGATTGATATAGTTTAAGCGTTTATCATGTCCTCATCTGCTTAAGGTATCTTCACATCTATTGCCTCTTCTGTTCCCAATGATACTGAAGTTACTCTTCACATTATTTGACTGTAGCAGAGGGATGTCTTTATAAATCACCTCTGCAATGATTAAAATTAATAAGAAATTATTCCATACATAGGTAAAGAAAGGCCATAAATCTTGAAGGTCTAAGTAACAGAAACAATGATATTGGTATCAATATAGCTTTGAGGAAATAAACAAGTGTGGGTGAACCGTGATGGCCGAACCTTGTTCTGACTCTGCAGATGCATGTCCATAACTTTAATGATGGAAGACAAAATAACGGCTCAGTTTCAAGCATCAGAGGGTGGGTGCAGAGCCCCCTTGAGAACAGAAAGCAGGGCTAAGTGCGGCTTTGTCATCACTGGGCAAGGAAAGGCACATTAGGAGGAGAAATGGCTCGTTTGATATAGCAGAGAAAATGGGATCCTTCACACGGCCTGACGAAGGAAATTTTAGGCAGTGGATTCTTGCTAATTCAGAGAATAAAGGAACTCCACATCTTTGGAAATAACTGAGACTAATCATAACCCAATCTTAAGTGAATTTCTCCAATGTATCTAGCAGAAGTTTGCCCGTAAGAAATCAAGAAATGCATGTTGGTGGAATGTATGTGCTATCGCCACCTGTGACCACAGAGCTAGTCATTTATTCAGTTTGTTCATGTTTTTTACTGTGGCATTGCCATTTTTCTTTCTTTTTTGCCATGTTCCTTGTCTTGTGTCTCCTCTTCCAACCTTCATTCCTCATTTTCCCTTTCCTCCTTCTCATTTTCTATACTTTCTCATTTTCTCTCTTTCTATACTCTCATTTTCTATCAAGTTAGTTAATCAGTTTGGCCCAGAATCTGCTATTAGTAATTTTTACTAGCTGAACCATTGATGTATTTTACTTGGGCAATGGGTTTCTGCATACTGAAAGGCAGAATATACAAATGGACAATGGCCAGTCTGTACATGAATATTATACTTTGACCCACAGCTTCTGCAGCAACCAGCCTGGGAAGTCAAATCACAATCACTACAATTACCCAGAATGGTTAGGACTTGATCAGTAACCGCTAGCTACCCTAATTTTTGCCCCTGTCCCCTTCATCCAATTAGGGTCAACCAGAGAAAGCCAGATATGCTCCAAAATCAACCACACAGAATACTTTGCTTCTCTTAGCCTGGCTCCAGTTTCCTCATCCTAGTGACCTCTACTCAGAGCATACCTAAAGCCTTCCCCTTTGTTTACTGTAAAGCTTTCTACTACCCTCCTACCACTGAATCTCTGCCCAACGCAAGGGATGATGTCTGACTCCCTTGCTAGAGAAAGCTCTAAATAAATAGCTCTGCTTGTCCTCATTTAGGTGACCTTAATTTATTTCCATAGTATTACCTCTACCAGTATTTATATTGTAAATTTCTAATTTACAAAAGAAACTTTGATTCTGTTTAAAATGTAAGTCAAGCTTAGCCAAACAATGGGGAGAAAGCTGTTTGGATTCTTGGGGGTGCTTGAGCCAGATGGTCCAGCTCTATTTTCTATAGACAATTTTCCAGAACTTGCTGATAGGAAGAGATTCTGTGATCTTTTAAACTTATGATGGTGTTTAGCAACTCTCTAAGCTCTAATTTACTGAAATGACTACTAAATAGCTGCTCTTCATCTCTTCCCTGTCTGCTTTAAATGGAAGACAGTTCTTTTTCCTCATTCTGCTAAGATTTCCAAATGTGCACTGATTTCTTTCTAGGATTATATTATCTCATATTTCACAGTTTACATGAATTGTTTCTTTTATGTAACATTTTAGGATATAGCCATGGATGAAGAAACTGAGGCTCAGCGAATCTAAATGACATAATCAAAAGCCAGAGTTGGTGTGTGGCATATTCACAGTGTGGTCTATCTTGCCCTGACTTATAAGACCGTCTGCTTTCCTCTGTATCACACAAGCTCATATAACCTCCCCCTTTTTTGTCTCTCATATATGAAAAGTTATCACTTCTTTTTGACCACTATTTGAAGGATTCAGAATGAAAATGTTCAATATAGGTTGAGTCGATGACTAAAAGAAACAGTTTTGTTCTGTTTTATTTTTAAATTTAAAAGTCTTCAAGGACAGAAACCATCTTATTATTTTGTAAGACCCGAGAACAATTAATAGTCTATGCTTGCCTTTCTAATGAAATTACAACCCTAACATTTTAATACAATTGAAATCAAGATGAAGTACTGCCTTTTGCAACAAATTGCCATAGATTGTATTTCCAAAGTGCAAGTCTCAATAAAATTACTCAGTGATTGTGAGGTTATAGAATGATTTTCTATATGCATATTCAATTACTTTTATTTTAGAATGAATTAGAAGAATCTAGTCAATATTACACCGTGGATTATTGTCATGAATCACTACTCAAAAAGCCCAGGTGAGGCAGAATCTTCCACATAAAATAGAAATATGAGAGAATACTCTTCCTTTAGAAATTGAGAAAAAGAAAAGAGAAACTTGATAATTAAAAAATATATTTTATTCTATAATACTTAAAAATGAAGGAGGAAAGGGGACATATTTAAAGAAAAAATTGAAAGGTAAAATAACAAGTCACAAAAGCAATCATGGTAGTGGTAGTGGATTCTTTCTCACACTGAGAATATTGAAATATAATTAAAATTGCAGGGTTGATTATGTATTAATGCACACAGAAGACCTTTACCTATTTACTTGCTCAAATTATGTAATGACCAGCCATGGCATTGTTAAATGTCAACTGCACTTAATCCTTAGATTGGCTGAATCAACACAAAAGCCTTAGGTTTGATTACACTTCCCTTCCACCTGAGGACTCCGTTTGACTGACAGACATTTTACAAATAAATATTTGTAGTTTTTGACCCGTATCAAAGCTAGGGAAAATGTATTTGATGATACCAGCATTGATGATACTAGTTGGTTTATAATCTGTCTTAAGAAAAGGATTATGTAAGACTACAATATCAAATACTTAAAAAAAACTGAATAGAAATTAGAAAACTTTAATTTTAATTAATTCATGATGCCTTACCAATCTCCAGAAATTTTACTGAGAGTACATAATTGATAACAACCTTGACTATATATAAAGCTCTATCCCATTACACATCTATATCCACATTATTTCATTTTATCCCCCAAATATTCAGTGAAATATATATAAAAGTATTAGTGTCTGCTTTTTTATAGATCAGTGAAATAAGGCTCAGAGAAAAGCAGGGACCAGTTCAAGGTTATACAATTAGTAAGTGACAGTCATTGATTAGGGCTTTTGATTCTCCATGGGTCTTGTCTCTACAACCCACTGAGTTAAATGTGACCACTCTGAAATATTCAGTATAGCATTAATTTAAATTGCATGTTTCTAAAAACAAAACCAGTGAATGGATTTTATTTTAATTTTTATATAATTATCACTACTGATAATAATTAATATAATGTATCAATAATAATGTATTATACCAATGTTTTCCAAACTTCTTTGAAAAAAAAGGATCCCCTAAATGCTTATTTCAAAAGGAAAGAAAAAATGAAATTCCCAGATCCACTGAATGAATATATCCAACATAGAGGTTTAGTGACCTATATATGAATAAGTTCCCCAAGAGATACTTAGGTTCAGGTAAACTAGGAATCAATGATGCAAATCAATTACAAAATAATCTAGTAGCTCCAGTATGAACATTTGTAGATGTGTAATGATCAAATATGTTTTAAGATAATATTGTATATAGCAGAAGGAATTTTGTATAACAAAAAGTATTTTCACCCAACTGTTATCATGCTTTGTAAAAGATATTAAAATATTCAAAAGAGAGAGATTAGGATGGTGAAGAGACAGAAAACTTAATGGAATGATAAATAACTAGATGGAATTGTGACACTTAAGACAGAAAGCAAGAGCTTCAAAGCTGTCTTAAAGTATTTGAAAAATTGTACTGAGAGGAAGAGAGAGAGAACTATGTTACTTAACTAATGGTGAGCATAGTAGATGAACAATAGATATTACAGGAATGAATGAATAGGTGACTAAATTAACAGAACCAGCAGGTAGAAGGAAAAGCAAAGCAAGGAAAGGACAGGGAAATAAAGATTACCTTAATATAAACACTAAGTTGTCTGCAAGAGCTGTCCACAGAGGTTCCGATCTACAAATTGCCTTGGTTGGATTGAAAAATCAGATGACACTTAATATTTTTTCAATATCACTGAAAAGAGAGGTGATGATTCTTACTGAAATTATACATCTTGCAAAAAACTAGCTCTTTAGAAGGTGCATCAAGCTCCAAAAGCTAGCCTTCAAGTTAGCATTCTTTTTAATTCCCATAAAATGAGGAAACTTTTTAACATATGGGGACAATTTCAGGAAGCAAGTTTTTCTGGGAGAGAAAATGTCAAATATTTTTCAATTGAGTATGTATCCTAACTGTTTCTAGTAGGAACAAACCAGCATTCCCAATAATAATAGTATGGCTTATTGTCTGTCTGCTCTCATCTAGGCAGTACACTGGGAATTTCACATCTCTCTAACTACACCAGTATGAAACCAGGTGTAAGACAACAAAGGAAGGTGGTATAGTATATAAACACCCTTGGGTTTTGGGAAGTTAGGCAGTTATTCAATGTCAAAAGTGTTAATTTGTGGATCAGGGACTTAAATCTGTATCTGCCTTATTTTATTTTTTTATTTTTATGATATGCTTTTTTTTAACTTGTGCAATTTTTTTTCACACCTGTAGAAAGTCTTCTTTCTAACTATTTCTTTTCTGAATTGAATTGTTGTCATCACTTGGTATTGCCTAATCAACATCCTCTGGCAGGCAAATAATACACAATTTATAGCAAAATAAATCTCAGTAGTTTCATTTGAGTTAAATTATATCTGAAAATAAGTAAAAATTGAGCAAGAGCTTTTATTAGGAAATGCTATACTGAAATACCATTGTCATTTTTGAAAAATGCATGCTGAGAGTAAATTTCAATATTCAATAGCAGATATTCTTTGAGTAGGGATTTTTTTTAGAGTCAGAATATGAACTGGTAATGGAACTCACGCAAGAAAGAATCAGCGAAGCACTGAGTTTGGTATGATGGACAGAGTGATTTGTGGATTACCTAGCAAGCTTTGCAGTAACAATACTTCATACAATAATTTAAGAAATTATTGAGATGGAAGAGTAGAAATTATACCAGTTATAAAATATGGAAAATCCTACAGAAGACAGGATTCACTTACGTTTTTGCTTTTGTGATGGAGATGAGATTTATTCACATATGAACATTCTACCCAACTCCTCCTGCAACTAAAAGAGAATTTTCTGTTTGAATACATTATCCTCCCCTCACTCTACCCTCTTTGAAAAGTTTGAACCCCTTCTGAGTCCCTCAAAATCGCACTCTCTCCCTTCCGATACATCCTAAATTTTATCATTTCCTTGCTTATCATTTTAGTTTTATCTCATATGAATGGACCCCTAATAATTTTGCTTTTTTTGAAATTCATAAAAAATTCATGAAATATATATATTCTTTGGCAACTTGCTTTCCTCAGCATATTATTGGAGAACTATCATATTAATGTGTATTATATTATTCATTCATTTTCATTGCTATATGGTGACCAATTATTTATTACTTTGATATCTAAAATGACTCTACCAACTAAAACAACTGAAAGCATATGGGAATTTTTATTATCCACTAACTTTCTAAAACTTTTGAAGTCAAACTTTTTATATTCAATATGGTACGTGTGACATAGTATTGTCCTATCTTTCCTAACTTGCATTTTCCAGAATGAAATGGAGCCTTTCTAAATGAGTTTTTCTTTTTCTGTGAAATATCTTTAAATAGTCTTTTGCCAATTTTCCTATTTTGTTATCTTTCTTATTGAGTTTTAGGCTTTCTTTAAACTGTACACAAAACTATAGCTTTATTGATGACATGGAACAAATATATTCTAGATGTTTTGTGTTCTGTTTTACCATATCTTTAATGAATAAAAATTTTAGATTTCAATATAATTCTTTACTCATTAAGTTTATGGATCATACAGTTTTTAAATCTCATTTAAGAAATTTTTTTATATGACAAAGTCATAAAAATATATTCTTATGTTTCATTCTAACTCTAATATTTATCTTTTACATTTGTCTTTAATCCATTTGGATTATTTCTGTGTATAGTGTAAATCTATGTCACAAACAACATTTATTGAAGTCCATATTTTTCCTGTTAACCTGAAATGATAATCTCTGCCATATATAAATTTTTTCAATTACATGTACAAATGTATATATACATGTATTTGATAAAATTCAAAACTTAGTCATCTTATCTGTCTTTATACCCATACCATACCACATTCATATAACTTTATAATAAATAAGAATATTAGGTAAGACAAGCTTATATCTTGCTCATTTTCAAGCATGACATAGTTATTCCTGGCCATTTGATCTTACTTTTAAATTCTGCATATGATTACCAAGTTCCATAAATAATACTGCTGGGATTTTGACTGAAAAGCAATTAACCTATAGATCATTTGGGAAATAACCAATAACTTTAAGATACTGATGTTTTATTTCTTTGAATAGAGTTTGCCCATACATTTATATATGCCTTTAATATTTTGCAATAATGTTTGATAATTTTCTCCATCAAGATCTTATGCATTTTATTGTACATTTTATTTCTATTCATTTTATTTTAATTGGTATTATGTTATATGTTTTATAAATTACAATATCTGGCCATCTTTGCTGGCATACAGAAATAAAACTTATATTTCCTTCCCAATCTTATCTATGGTTAAATTAATAAACTCCTCAGTTATTCTAGAGGAAATTCTGTATATTTTTGGTTACTGTTATGTAGTCAAAAAATCAAATCATACACTTACAATGGGTGAGTTTTATGGTAAAGTAAATCTTGATAACATTGTTTCAAAAAAGAAAAAAAGACAATTTTCTTGATCATCTGCCATATATAAGACTGGAATTTGTTCACTAGGATTTCAGGTACAAAGAAAAGGGGGAAGATAGTAACTGTTGACCAAGCACATGTTGCTACATACTATGCTGGGTTCTTTAAATGCATGATTTCATTAAGACCTTCATAATGAACCTGTAAGGTAGACTGCTATTCCTATCATACTGTGGTGAAGCCAAAGCTTCAGAAAGGAAATACCTCTCATAGCTTTCTGAGGAGAAACTTGCTTTTAAAACAGATGTGTCTGACTTACTTCCAGCACATGATGCTGATTTCAGTGATTGTCAAGAAACAGTCCAGACCCTCAGGAAAGTTATGAACTGAAGTTCAATTGCAATGTAATGCATCAAAGATTCATAAAACGAGTCGGTTATGACAAAGAACATCTGTAGGTGCATCATGTCTTCACGTGGACCAGCTGTAACTATTCATCTGATGCTACCACCACCATCCCAAGCGTGGAGGCGGGCAGGGCTCTGCTTCACTTCTTGATACTTAGTAGTGTTAATGGCCAGTAACACTATTTCATTTATATTCAGTTCTCTCATTAGATATATCTGAGGAAGCAACATTCTCAGATAAAATTTTGATAAGAGATTTTATGAGCACATTAGGTTATTAAATGCAAATAATCATTATCTTAGAAATTTCACACTTGATATGTTGTCATGGTTTTACCCCAAAAAGATAGTATTTAATCCTAATAGGGTTTTCCTGTCTCAAGAAGTACATTTTGTGATCATATATTGCAATCAACTCACCTCAAGTTGATAATAATTATAAGATAAGGCTGTTAAATGAACATGCCTCAGTGAAAATCATGCAATTTAAAAAAAAGTAAAGATACGGTTTTCCTACCTTCTTGTTCTACTTTATTAATAGGTCTGGGGAGGAAAAGCCCTTTCTTGCCATGTTAGCTCATTGTGCCAGAAATACCACTTCATAGTTCACAGCTTTGGTCTTTCACTTTACACTTCTATGAAGATGCTCTAGACTTCAAAGATTATAAGAGACGTAGCCTATCTGAGACTATGGCGAAGGGAACCTCTTCAATCACATATTGCCACACACAATGCCACCAAGACTATATGCCTCTTTTTATTTACAAAATCATATGTGGATTAAAATAGAAATTACATGTTAGTATTAGACAGCTACAGATCAGAAATATACACTACATCCATTATTGCTCCTCAGCTGACTTCCCACAAGTTATGTAATATTGTTTCCTAAGGTTCTAAGTATTTTATATTGCTGAATGCATTATAAAAAATTATGGCAGGGATCTTTGTTTCATTTTAGGCATCTTCTTGTTGAATAATCCAATTGAATGAATCTATGCTCCCTTCTTTTTTTGAATGACAATCAAAATTCTGCCTAATTCCCTGAAGTTATTGTGTATCACTGTATTTTTGTATAGTCATAAATAAGTTCCTCTGTTACACCTATTTACATGGTATAATACTGTCATAATGTGACAGACACTGTATAATAAATACAAGGAGGAGTGTTTCATGTTTTCTAATTATTTTCTGGTCATTATATTAGCCTTCTCCAAGACGGCAGGCTTGGAGTCTCTCATCTGAGTTTGAGAACCCAGTTCTGTACATTAGGAGTATGAACCTGAGATATCTAACCTTTCTTGGGCAAATTGCTGTTCTTACTTCCATAATTGGGAAAAAAGTCTATCTCAAAGATTATTGCAAGTATAAAGATAGAAAAAGCAAGAAACCATGTGTAGGGTAATAGTTATCTCAATCATCAGTATCACCCTTCTTGATAGTAAGTGTTAATTTTACTGGCTGAGATACGAATAACAGTTAACAACTAAGATATCATGCCTCAGCTGGGGAAAGAGATGGCCAGAGCAGGGCACAGGCCCACCATCCTTCCACTCGGCTGTTCTGTCGGACATCACTGATTAGTAATCTCCTTCACTGAGCTGAGATGTGCTCTCAGGTTCCTTGCCTTTTTCTTTTTTCATCACAGACTGTATATTTTATCTATATTTTATTGGATTGTAGTTGACGTACAATATTATATTAGTTTCATCTATACAACATAGTGATTCAACATTCATATACATTACAAAGTGATCATCATAAATCTAGCTACCATCTGTCACCAAAGTTGTTATAATATTAACTATATCCTTTATGCTGTATACTATATCTCCATGACTTATTTTATAACTAGAAGTTTGTGTCTTTTAATCCCCTTCCCCTTTTTTACCCATCCCCTCCCACTCCTCAGGTTCCTTTTCAAAGCTGCACCCTCAGTTATTTGTCTGTGAATTGAGAATATGGCTTATGAAGTTAACTTTTGTAGGCAGATAAAGATCGAGGTTTAAGAGCATGGGTCATGGCCCAGGACCTACTTGGGGGGAAACAGAAGGGGAGGAATGAGCAGCCGAAGTTCAGTACAACGAGGTCAGCTCCTGGGTAAGCAACTTCTGAAAAGGAAGTAGGACTTCCCCTGATTACCTGATTGAACGATCCATGGCTTAGAACTGCTAAGTCATGTGCTAACTGAAGTGAACCTTAGTTGGTAAGGTTCTAATTGAAGATACATGTCTTAGCAATTTTCCAGCAAGTAAAAAAAGTATAGCTCCCTTTGCTTTATTTACACATATCTTCTCTCCACAGGAAAAAGAATTGAAAGAGTCATGAAGGAAATTCTGTCTTCCTTTTGAAGACCCAGAGAACACATCCTCATCGATGGAGGTGTTTATTATCTGTTACCAAAAGGGATGCTCTTTGCACACTCTCCTGCTGAAGTACTGCCACACTGTCCACTCAGTTCAACTAAGGGGTTTTTTGTTCCAAGGAATATGGGAAATTGCCTTTTAGCTTTTGCACCCATGGTTATGAATTCTGAGGTTATTTCACTTTCCCATTTCTACGGTTCATGCAATATTTTTCTTACCATCTAATAAAGAAAAATATGACAAAATGAAAAAATAAAAGTATCAAGGAGTCCTCCCTACATTAGAGCTTGTGCCCCATTGGTAACTGCTTGAATGTGATGACACAGGACAGGTGGTCATTTATAATGCCTCAAAGGTCAGTATATGTTCTATGTGAAAGTTAAGTGAGTTAACTTTGACCTGAGTTTTCTTTGCAAAGTCTCCAAGTGCTTGCCAATTCCCTATATAACCATCTATGTCAAACAGCCAATCAAGAGAGTCAGAAGTATAAAATGAATTGGAATGTGGGAAAGCACTACTGAAGAAAGGGTACAGTGAAATCTCTGTCAGATTGATCCATCTGGTACTGAGGATACCTGGCTATTTAGTATATATTAGATCCTAGTACATGTGGTTATTCAGTTTTCCAGCTGCCACTCCCTCATTATTTTACATTTATACAAACAATACATGGATATCTTTATCAGAGGGTTCAATTTTAACATAAATCAGTCTCCTTCCATTGGTTCCACCTTTAATAATTTGTCTAGAGTTCTCTGTGTCACCGTTTTCTGTTAAACTTGCTCATATTGCACACTTCCTATCTCCTTACTGGGGCAGAATTTAGAGAAAAATTGTAGAAGATGCTGCAGAAGTTATACAGTGTGAATGAGTACAATTATTCTTTAGGCAATTCTCAACTTTCACCTTGCATAAACATTTTATGGAGAGTATGATTAAATAGATTACTTGGCTACACTCCAGATGATCTGAAGCTATAGGTCTGATATGAGGCTTGAGAATTTTATTTCTAGTAAGTTCCTAGGTAATATTGCTATTGATTTGGGACTACACATTGAATATCACTCCATTATGATACCAGGAGCAATTTTAGGATATTATCCTGCCAGATTTTAGAGGTAGAGCTTTCTCCTCAGGTATAATCTTTCTCTGTATGTTCACATTTAAAATGGCAGGTATACTCCTTAACCAGCAATGCTGCCTTATTTGACTCACACGCGATGTCAGAAGCGCAATTCAGTACTTCTTGTGCCAATGGACAATGATCACATTCTTACACATAACCCAAATGTGATCTGCTTTCAACTGTTGTGTGCTTTTGAAAGCTCAGATTACAATGGCTGTGAACTGACTTCCTAAATATATCCAAACAGCATTCCTAAAACTATCCCATTATTCCTGTTTGTCCCCCAAAAGGGAGACGTATCTCACAAACTAGTGTCATGAGGTGCAGGCAATTGCTGTTTCCATTACGTTCTTCCTCTTATATACTTGGCTCCCTACTTCCAATTATAAGCCACAGTTCCAAGCTTATTGGTGAGCACAAAATAATGGGAGTTGTCTATACAGGCCTATAGATTATTAATTTAGCTCCATTAACAGAGAATTAACTCAACACAAAAGCTCCATTTTACATATTTTTTCCTTCTGTCTTGCAAATAGTTTGAAGCTATTTCATTTATTTTTTATTATTTACTATTTTAGTTGAGACATGTGTCTTGGTTTAGAAGGGTGATGGTAAAGACAAAGAGTAGTAGTTATATTCAGAGTGTGTTTTTAAGTTTGTTTCTGCAATGATCTCCATGTTTTTCCATTGTCTCTTACGCCATTTGGAGAGAATTTAGGAAACAATGTTAATTGAATTCATTGTTACCGTTTTTTGTTCTTTTTAGCTCTTCATGTAATTGGTAAAATAACTTTATATAAATTTATATAGGTGGCACAAGCATGCTAGTCTTACAAGTCCAAAGGGTCTTGTCCAACCATTGTAGCAAATTAGTGGGTGAAGAGAGGTTTTATTAAAGTCCCTAGGGCTTCTCAGATAAAACAGAAGTTTCAGGATAACATTAACTGTTTGTAAAAGTTTTCCTCTAACATTTACCTGAGACTTAAACTTTTTTTTCTAATTCCTTTTAACATCATTCAGTGGCAAAGGAGCTAGTGCTTCCTTTTCTGGTGTTTTTCTCACCAAAAAGATGCATAGTACTGAGGTTACCAAGGCAACCCTGACCAAATATCCATTAACTCTCTTCATAGTTAATTTAGTATGCAACAAATCTTCCCAATTTTACCTCTGAACTTTTCTGTAATGTATTTCTCCCTTCTGTTACCCACAGTGCCGGTTAAGGTATTCGTTATCTCTTGCCAAGATTACTAACATAGCATCTTACTGGTCTCCCTCCATCCTTATTACTCTAAACTCTCTTTTCTACAATCAAGGACAGATTTGTCTAAATACCCAACTTACCTGTGCTATTTTGAATTAGATCTGTATTTCCTATGTTACAGAATAACACAAAAAATTCCAGAGGGAACTGAACTTCTCAATGGGCATAGGCAACTTTAGGAGTTCAAAATACTAAGTAATATTCCCAGTAAATAGTTGAACCCTTATACATATGAGTGTATTTATTAAGTTTACTTTTGAAGACATTAATATCTTCTATATAGGAAAAAAAACATGCAGTGTTTTTAGTATTCACATCAGTAGTTCAGAAGTAACTATCTGAGCTAAAAATGAGACTAAAACAAAATGGTAGAGGACTGGAAATGAATCATGTTTTGAAAGGAAATCTGGTTTCAATAATAAAAATTAATGTCCTGGTATCATGGAAGAATCAATATAAAGCATATTATGAATTTTATATTGGCAATTAAACAAAAAATGGAGAAGTGATGAGAAACATAGAAATGCTAGTATAGATTTTGAATAAAAATTGTTGGTATTCAAAATTGTTTTCAATAATAGAAGTTATTTTAAAGTGCCATCTTTATGTTTAATAACATTGGTCTAATATACTATTAGGTGTCAAGTATTCCACTTAATTCATGGACAACATAATCAGCAGAGAACAAATTTTGATGAATTCAATGGAGTCAGTGTTCTGGTGAGGCTGAGAAACAATGGGGTTAATAATTTTTGACATATGGATATACTTTTCACTGGAACTAGTCCTGCTGTTCCCATATAATGTCCCCCAAATATCAAAAAATCAGTCTGACCACACTACCCCACCGCAAGAAAACTCCAATTTCCATGGTGCTGGGAAGCCAGACAACCTTAATCAATAGTTTCAAGAGGGATGTGAAGAAAACACAAGGAAATGCCCTCAGCAGCCAAGGTAGATGAAACCACCTGCTGTTAAACCCCTACTGGCAGTGTTCCAGGCTTCTTTTGTTTAAAAAAAGTGAAGAGCATCCTAAATGTAGGAGTCAAAAGAAGAATCCTCATTATCTCAAAAAAAACAAGAAGGTTACAACTCATTTCTGCAATCTCAAGAAATTAGAGAAGGGAAAAAAAGTGTACCTGATTTTGCTCTCCAGTCCCTCTACCCCTTGCGTTTTGTTCATCTGTGGAAGGAGCTAGCTCTACACACAGGCCAAATGCTGGGGAATTCGTAAGGACACAAGATTTTTTTTTTAAACAAATAAGTATATTAGCTGTCTATTGCTCTATAAGGAGTAAATTATTTAAAATTTAGCATCTAAAAGCAGCAAGTATTTGCTGTCTCACAGAGGTTGAGGGTCAGGAATCCGAGAGTGGCTGAATTGGGTGATTCTGGCTCAGGGTTTCTCAGGAGGTTGCAGTAAAGTTGCCTTTAAAAACTTGGAGTTGGAGCATGCCCTTCAGCCCTCACTCCTGGGGTTGTTGGCAGGAGGCTTCCATTTATCTCCCTTTTCTTGCATTTTACTATAAGCAGTAAGAGAAACCAGGCAACACTTAACATTTTGCTTGGAAATCTCAGCTACATCACCCAGTTACCATAGGCAACAGTATTGCTAAAAATTTCTTCTACCACAGAGCAAGGATCCCCTTTCCTCCAGTTTTCAATAATATTTGCCTTATTTTTCTGCAAGCCCTTTCTGGAAGCCTTATTAAAGCACCTTCTTCAAGGGCAACATTTAAGCATTGACGCAAAGGAAGTGAGGGAGAGAACCATGCAGCTTATCCGGGAGAAGAACATTCCAATTAGAAGAAGCAGAATGCACAAATGTACTGTACATATTAGGTGTGCCCAGCGTGTTCAAGAAATAGCCCAAAGGCCAGTATGGCTGCCCCAAAATGAATGAGAGAGAGAGAGCATGATGAGGAGGAGGAAAGAGCTCTGTAGCAAGTAGTCAGATCATTTAGGGGCCTACACGCTGCTGGAAGGACTGACTTCTCTCTGACTGAGGTGGGGATGTAATAGAAGAAATTCAATCTGACTTAAATTATGAAAGAATCATCCTGGCTGCTATATGGAGTATAACTGTGTGTGGGGGGGGGAGGGTGGCAGGGGGATGGAGGGGGCAGCGTTGGCATAAAGGTGGTCCAGGAAACCAGTTAGGAAACATGGGCCAAGTGCAAGATGATGGTGCCCTAAGCTTGGTTCCTAGCAGTGGAATTAGTGAGAAATTGTTGAATTTTGAATATATTCTAAAGGAAGAGTCATAGGATTTGACAGAATTGATGGTCTATCCATAATTTAAATACATCTTGATGAATATTCAAATGTACAAATAACACTGGCTTTGAAATAAATGCTAGTCAGCGTAACATAAAAAAAAGACACAGAAGAATTAACTGACTATAAACATTACTAGCTTGAATATTATATACAAGAAGCAGCCAAAATACATTGGAATTTGAAATGAGAGGGGAATAAAAACAACTGAAGAATATAATTTCCACATCAATGAAAATAATTTTAAAATGTCCATCTTTGATAAGGCAGAATGTGTTTGCAGGGCCAATTTTAGCTTAGACATTCAACATCTGAATATTAGCTGTGTGGTTCCAGAGGCCATTCCAGCACAGTCTGGAAGGCCCTCTTCCATTCTTTTTGGAAGTAAGCATTTAGTGAAGGCCGCACACTTTTCCTGGTGCTTGGGAAATAGTTTACCAAAGAAGCAAACAGCCCACCTTCTTGAAGCTTTTCTTCTTGAGGATCCATGCTTCAAATTACTGGAGAGCTGATGACAAACCATTATTTTATAACTCTTAGGATTTGAGATCATTAGTGTTTGATTATAACACACAGGTATGCCTTTATACAATATCAGATTGAAATCCTGCAAAATAGATTATTGGTCCATTCTATTTTGTATCTAAATTTTAAGGTTAAATTATAAGTAAAAAAAAAAAAAAGAGAAAACACTTGTGCATTATACAGATACTTGTACTTCAAAAGTGGGTCTTGGAATCGAAAGTTCCATTGCACCTTCCATTCCTCATATTTATATAAGTGAACTACATCTGATACATCGTGAAATATAGAGGCTGAAAGGAAAGTCTGACAGATGAAAAGGGCAGATGAAACAGCTAACTAATGGAGTAGTGAAAGACAAGTGCCTTGTGGCTCTATTTATTAGATAAGGAATAACTAAGTAACTGAAATAGTTCACCAGTAATCCTTCCAAAGGTTGTTAATGCATAGATTACTATACCACTAACTATGACTTTTACATGTATTTGGAGGCAGCTACCTTAAAATGTAAATGGGAAAAAGTCTGTGGAACCTGAGATAGCCTAACCAAGAAAACTGATGGTTTGGAAATAGTACTTCAAAGACAAATTCAAAGTAGATAGCAGTATAGTTTCTATCTCTTTAATCATTATTGCATAGAATATCTTATAGAAGTACTTTAAATTTTATCCTAAGGTAAAGTGGCATTGGGCAGATCCCAGATATGAAGAAGTTATCAATTTCTTCTAGGTTTGACCCAGGACTGCTGACCCCAGTCTGTCCCATGAGTCTATTCTGAATTTATTTATGTATAAGAAGAGACTCAATTTGGTCACTGAAGATTATTTCCCAGAGCCTCCAACCATCCTTCACCTATTAATAGTGATCTCTTATGCTTCTTTTGAGTATTGTTAATGACTATCTAGTACTTACTGTCTTCATTGAGTTTATCTCCATTTTCCATGATGTACTACCGGCCACGTTGTTAGAATATTTATTAGTTAATCATTAGGTTTACAGGGACACTATTCATCTGGAGTTGTAATACAATCTAAGTGGTATTGGAAACAGTTCTATTAATAGAGTAGGATTTGATAAGGTGTTTTTAATGATAGTTGTCATCATCTTATGGACTATATAAAATATATTCCATAAATCTTGCATCAATGACAAAATCTTGCATCATAAATCTTTCTCCAATGACAAAAGTAGTCTTGATATTTATTCCTTGTACAAAACCAGCACTGTTGTTGCAGTCTGTGCTCAAAGAATGGCTAGGTGCTATGCATAAATAAGGGAATGTGTTATTTAGAGGCTAAATGTTATTTTTAAAATAGGAAATTTGGGCATTTTTTTCTGCCCTTATTAGTTGCTGACTACACACTCATTCTTAGGAAAAAAGTTATAAGGGGATCTTTTAGGTTCTTATGATAGTGCCAGTGGAAGCCTCAGATTCACATGTAATTGATATTACTAACAACTGAATTAATATTATTTTTTGGGCACTGTTCTTGGTACTTTCATAGGTTATCTAATTTAGTCCAAACAAGCAGGTGGGACTAGTCCTATTATTCAAAGAAGGAAACTAAAACAGAGAGATAAAATAATTCGCTTAAAGCATCACAGACTCTGTTTGGGTTCAGGTTTTTCTTCTCAGTCCACTATTCTGCCATACCACACACTCATTATTCTGCAAGGAGTATTCATGCCCTGAACCTTTAGTTTTAAATATCTGTGACAGTTATCATCAGAGACAAGCCGCTAATCCTAGTGTGTTCTTATTTCCTAGTAGGTTATTATTTCCAGAATGTCATTCTAGTCTGATAATTATGGGGCAAAAGTAA
The DNA here is from genome assembly GCF_040802235.1 of Manis javanica. Taxonomy (NCBI): domain Eukaryota; kingdom Metazoa; phylum Chordata; class Mammalia; order Pholidota; family Manidae; genus Manis; species Manis javanica. The sequence goes on along the minus strand of NC_133156.1, from coordinate 210,065,457 downwards.
GCACCTGGCTATACTTCACAATTAATGATTCCAAATCTTGAACATTCTTAAAGACAGAGCTTCACTTCTAAATGATTGATTTTTGCTTCAATATCTCAGGGGTTTGAGCAAAAGTCAAGACTGGGTCTTGGTTTTCTCAAATTGAGCTAGATTAAATTATATCTTGTCTTCATTCTGTCATGTAGTAGTCTGGAATTATAAATAGTACTAATATGATTGCCCTTGTTCACTTTAATATACACATGACTACTAAAACCAACCTAAAATAATTAAACAACCTTTAACTTAATATCTAGCCTTTTAAGCAGCCTAAAATAAGAGAGAAGATCTAATTTGGAAAACAGAGATGCCCAGTATGCTAAATCAAATTTAATCCATGTAACAAGTCAGATATTAACTTGACTGGAGATACATTTCTATAGACCAATTTGTGCCCTAAACACAGATCAAAAATGTTAATCCTGAGCCTTAGAGACGTAGAGTCAGGAAGTGTTTATTGATAGATCAAGGAACCTGGGCTCATGCTCAGTGGATAATTCATCTGCTCTGGGATGTGCAGTTATTTTCTATGAAGAGCCATCTAGCTTTCTTTTCTTCACTTTCTAATTTATTTTCATTTGTATGCACACATGGTTGGAAGATTTTATTGGAGGTAATGCCAGAAGTGGAGCAGAATCTGACAGTCTTTGGAATTACTTAAAAAGAGATATGTGCTCTATTAATAAAAGTGTTATGATGATGATGATGCCATCGTTAAATGTTTACTATGTACCAGAACTTATTCTAAGTTCTTTAAATGTAGTAACTTCATTAGTACTTATTGCAGACCCATAAGATGGGTTACTGTTACCACCTACCTATTTACAATGAGGAAATGAAGGGATACTTCTTCCAATCAACTTGAACAGTAAAGACACTATCTTCCTTTTTCATTTGTTTGTTATCATTCAGTAGACCCATGTGTTCAATAAATGTATACTCAAAGTTGATCCTAAAGGTACTTCTTTGCTAAAGTGTCTTTTCAAATATATTGCTTATTTTATTAGACTGTAGAGAGATAAGGGGGGAATGATCTTCAAAAAAACAGTATTAAAAAAAGGAAAAAAGATCAATGCTATAGATTTTAGATATTTTATATATGTATCCTCCCAGATTGCTCTCTCTCACACATATATATATATCAATAAATAATATGTGTTGACTGTATTCAGTGTAATTTTTAGAATGAATAAGAAGTCATAAACCAATAATAAAAAAACCTAATAAAAATAGGCAAAATATTTGAGCACTTAGCAAAGACATGGAAATAACTAGTAAGCACATAAAAAGATATGTAGCAATATTAGTTGCCTGAAAGATGCAAATTAAAGCCATAATGAGATATTGGTATACAGCCCATGTAACTATTATGATGGTTAAAAAAGGACACACCAATGTTTGGCAATAATGTGGATCAACAGGGACTCATACATTGCTGCTAAGAATGCGAAATAGGATATCCACTTTGGAAAACAGTTGTGAAGTCTGTTATAAATTTAAATATAAACTTACTATAAAATTCCCCAAAAAAGTGAAATATCATATGTCCACCTAGAGAATTGATATATGAATATTAATTGCAGATTTATTCATTGTAGCTAAAACCTGGAAACAATCTAAATCATGGTATATTCATACAACGAAATAGGATTCAGCCATAAATAGATATAAAGTACTAATAGACAACAATATGGATGAATCCCTAAAACATTTTACTGTGCGAAAAAAGCCAAACACGAAGGACAACATGCTGTAAGATTTCATGACTGTGACCCTCTAAAAGAGACAAATATAATTTATACTGGCAAAGAGCAGATTAATGTTTAACCTGGGTTTGTGGTGTGGAGGAAGAGATTGATTAGGAAGGACAGAATAGGATTGCCAGATTTAGCAAAAAAACAAAACAAAAACAAAAATGAGAATGAGATTCCCCATTAAATTTGAATTTCTGATAAAAATTGATTTTTTTTACTATGTCTCAAATATTGCATAAAATGTACTTATTTTTGAAAATTCAAATTTAACTGGGCTTCCTGGCATCTTGCAATGGAGATAGAAATGTTCTTATTTTTGTTTTTAGTTGTGCTTACATAGGTTTATGCTTTGCCTAAATATATCTAAATATACCCTGTATTGTTTGTAAATGACACCTCAATAAATTTAATTTAAAAAAAGTTGTGCTGTTAATAAAGATCACTAAATAAATGAAGGTATCATATAATAAATAAACAAGTAAATGAAATCCACAATCGTAACTAAAAAACCCATTCCTCAAAATAAGATAGTTATTATCATAATGTTAAATTTTGTGTTGGACGTAGAAAATTTATAATGCCTGCAGATTACTGAGGCTCAAAATTTCTAGGTGTAAAGGTGACTGCAGGATGTAGGTGCCTATTAAAGTTCAAGTATTCTTACATTTCCACTTAGATGGTGAACCAGATGTCTGGAAAATTCCTCTTATATTTCTGGTTTGTGTTTATATTTTAATCAATGGCTGAGTCAGAAGGAAAAAAAGAGGAATCTCCACAGACTAGAAATGAAAAGAAAAAAAAACTGAGTTTGAAGTACACCCTGAAGGAAACTGCTGGCCTTGAATTTGTTTTTTTAATAATCTTACGAAGGGGAAAGAGAGATAACCTGGTGCCTGAGAAAGTTGGAAGCCTAAGAAAGCCCCATGTAAAGTCAGATGAGAAGGAAGGAGCTCCAATAAGTAACATCCATAGTGAACTAACCAGGAAACAAATAAAGCTAGATCTCAGATATACCAAAAATATGTTTCATCCTCAACCTTAGCTGTAGGAGGAGGAAAAAAAAGGATATACTCCAGAATCTATTCAATAGTGAGTCTGCTTTCATGTGGAGGTTTGAGACCAGACTTCTACTACTTTTTTAGCTTTGACAACCCTTAGCTAACTTTCAGTTTAAAGCAGCCTGGAATGGTGCCTGGTAGAAGCAAAGACATAGTCATAGGCTAGACATAAACTATTCCCAGGATAAAAGTTTCAGAAAACACAATTCCAATTTAAAAACAGAAATGTATGAGCAAATCACCTTGAGTAAGACTAATAAGAAAAAATAAACAGCCAATCAGATGAACAAAAGTTGTAGATAATTAAATAGCAGATGTTGATATAAAAATTAAATGTTCAATATTTACAATTCAGTATTTTTGAAATTTTGACTAAACAAGAATTTTTCAAAATCAAGGAAAATAAAAAAGAACATGTCATAATGTCTAGAATTCAAAACATAATAAAACTCAGTAGATGGGATAAATGGCAGACTCCACTAGGTTAAAGAGAGAATTGGTGAATTGGAAGACAGGTACATTAAATACCAGAATGCAGCACAGAATGAAGAAAAGGGAAATATCAAAGAAATATTAAAAACATGAAGATAAAATCAAATGGTTGTACATTTATTTAATCAGAATTCTAAAAGTTGAAGGATAAGTATTCAAAAAGAAGGTGGAGAAGTGCCCAGAATTGTGAAAGAAACTTATTCTCACTTTCTGGGGGCCCCAGAAATCTCAAGACAGATTTTTTTAAAAGGATAATTACATGTTACACTTGAAATTGCAGAGTGGAAGAGATAAAAGGAGATATAAAAAGCAACTAAAGGTAATTATTTAATACACATAAAAGTATGATAGACTAACAGGTGACTTATCAAAGACAATTACAGTATTCAGAAAACTTTGAAATGGTTTCTTTTAGGTGATGAAACAAAGTAACAATAAATTTTGAGTGAAATATCCAGGGAAATTACGTTAAGCCTGCATGCAAACCAAAGATATTTTTTAAGAAAACAAAATCTGAGAGAATTTATTACCAATACCTATCCGGTAAAGGGACTCATAGACGTCCTTCATGAAAAAGTATTTTTTTATGAATATTGATCAAAACAGGAACTAGATATAACAGTACTGACTGATAAGGGAAATATTCCACATTCCAAAACACAACATAGTTAAAAAGAAATATAGGTACTTAAATGCTTATATTGGAACTTATATTAAAAAAGGAGAGCACATGAATATTAATAAGCAAAGCCACCTAATTAATGAAAAATAGTAATGTGTATTTATTTGAGAAAAATATATAATAAACAAAAATTAGGCAAAAAGAAATATAAAAATGCTAATTAGGAAGGTGGAAAAATACAGTAAAAGAGTACCATCAAAGTCAACAAAATTGTAAACCTTTGGTAAGATGAACCAAGAGGGGAAAAAGGGAGATGACGCAAATAACTATCCACAAGATTGAAAACGGGGTATCTTTACCAATAAGGAAGATATTTAAAAACAAATAAAATTCATGGAATATTTATGCAGAAATATGCAAATTTAGGTGAAATAAACAAATTAAAATTAAAATCATCAGAATTACTCAAAAAGAATTAGGAATTTTGAATTACTCTATAATCTTAAAATAAATTCAGTGGTTTGAAATGCCCTACCAGAAACAATAGCTTTTACTAGTGAGTTCTGCCAAAGTGTCAAGGAAGGTTAAAATCAAGGTTATCCAAGATCTTTCACCGACGGTACTGAGAAAAATCACAAATCATTCCACCCAGTTAGCATAGATAGTATTGATTGCAAAAACTCAAAATATGATAAATGAATATTACTGTGACTCTCACATGTGAACACTGTTTATATAGCTAAAATATTACCAAAGTAATTCAGAAATGTACAAAAAGTACATTATAAACAATTGAGTTCATTCAAAGTATACAAGGATCAGAAAATTAATGAACATAATTTTATCACATTAATGAAAATGAATAAATAAATGACTGACTGTACTGTTATCATAACAGCTGCAAACTAGGAATTAAAGGGAATCTCCTTAACCTGATAAAACTATCTGGAGGAAAAATATAGAACAAATATTATATTCTATGTTGAAAAACTGTATTTCCTACACAATCAATGTGATTACTATTATCATTTCTATTCAAAATTATTCTGGATATTCCAATACTTTAGTAAGCATAGGAATCATCTAGGGAGCTTGTTAAATGCGCATTCTGATTCAGGCCAAACAAGATGGGCCTCAGTTTCTGCACTTCTAACAAGTCCTTATCTAAAGGACTAACTTTAGTAGAAAATTCCAGCCTGTGGAGAAAGGCAAGAAAAAGAGTAAAGTTTAAGAATTAATAAGAAAAGGAAAGGCTCTAGCTTTACAAAGTTGGCATAATTTTTTACATAGAAATATAAATGGGTTCTATAGAAAAATTATTAAAACTAATTTTACTAAGTCTAGAAATATTCTTAGACATCACTTCAATAATTAAATCTAATTATAGTCCCATATTAAACTTACAAATTTTATAAAATTCAATTTATAAAATTTATAAAAATGCAATTCTCACATAATTGTAAATTCAGTTTATAAAATTCAACTGTTTATGCTAGTAACAAAAATGCAGAAGATCAAGAATTAAAACACAAATGCATAGAACATTATATAGAAAATTATGAAGTTTCTTGAAAAATGTTAAGAATGTTTAAAAAAACTGGAGAAATTTAATATGTTCATGAAATAGGAAGCCAATATTATTAAGGTATCCATTGTCCCCAGAGTGATCTATAATTCTAATGCACTTCAGTCAAAATATCACAAGTTTTTTTAATAGAAATTGGCAGACTGATTTTTAAATTAACAGAGAAAGGAAAGGGGCTAAAAATAGACTATCCTGAAGAAAGAGAACAAAGTAGAGACATTTGTCTAAATAATAACTCATAAAACTAAAATAACTAAGGCAATATTAGTTCATGGATAGATTAATAAAAAGTAGAAAAAAATCAGGAACATAGAATCAGACACATATACATTCTTGAAAGGACAATATGTTATGGAGATGGTCCTATATATCAAAGGTAATCAATAAACTATTAGATAACTTGTATTGGGAAAGAAGTTTATATATTGAAAAAAAGTACTTGGTTTCATTATTTTTACAACGAAAAAAATTGCTTCCTGAGAGGTTAAAGTGTTAATTTGCAAGGTAGAAATACAAAGCTATCAAAAGGCAATATAAAAAGAGATTTTTATGATCTCAAAGTAAGTATAGACTTCTAAAGATGTTAAATTAAGAAAAGATTTTAATAAGAAAAGCTTTAAAAGCTTGAAGAAGCCTGTTAGAATATACAAACATTAACTAGGGAAAAATGTTTGCAGCACAAATAACTGGCACAGAATTCGTATTTAGAATACACAATAATATAATAACATAATAACCATCGAAAAAAAGGAAAACAACCCAACAGAAAAAAAATTCACAAACAAAAATCCCACAGAGGAGAAAAACTATTATGTAAATCAATATATGAATCTCATTAATAATTGGGGGCACAGAAATTATAAATATCAGGAGGAAAAAAATTATGCCTGCCTGCCTGGTGAAAATTAAAATATCTAACTCAAGCACTGAGTAGAAAGCTGAAAGCTTTAGGACTGCTTATACACTATTAATGAGAGTATGTAATCAAATTGTACTTGGGAATTCATGTTAGAAAAACTTAGAATTGTTTTGTAAGGCTGAAGGTAAATACTCCTGGTGGTGCAAAAATTTCACTCTTATTTCAGAAATATCCTGGAGAAACTCTTACATATGTGCAGCGTGACAAATACATACAGTGTTAAAAGCAGTGTGGTTTAGAACAGCAAAATATTAAATTCAATCCAAATGTTTAAATAGTAAAATATGTACATGAATTATGATATGTTCATGTTCATGTAACACTATAGAAGAGTTAAAATGAATAAATTCTAGCTGCACTTATCAATCTGGATGTATTTCAAAAATATGGTATAAAGTAAAATGTATATTCATAAAAGGACACAATGTTTTTCCATTTATATTAGGCAAAAACAAGCAAAAATGGATATTATATGCTTAGGAGATTCATGAATGTAAGACAAATGTATTAAGACAAGTATGGCACATACTGAGGTCTTTAAAAGTACTAAAACTGCTAGATTTAAGTTGGAGGTTGGATTACAAAGATGTTTGAAATTCCTTAACTTGTGTATATACATTACATATACACATACTTATACATATATACATATAAATTATCTTGAGTACTTATTTACATAAATACATGTATTAAGAAGATCAAGGGGGAAATATTAAAGAGAATGTTTGATATCTTGATCTGGGTGATTGTTACATGAGTGTACATACAGGTCAAAATCCATTAAGCTGTACACTAAGATTTGTACATTTTATTGTATGTACCTCAATAAAAATAAAATAAAACTGAAAAACAATCAATAAAAAAATAAAATAAAACAAAGAGATAAAGCAAAATGTTATAAAACCATTCTTTACAAGAAAGCAATCAAATAACATTCTTTACCATGTACTCTCATCTGGTGTAAATATGGATATTCTCAATTCCCTTTGTTTCTCTGCCACTGAGGCTCAATATAAGTAAGGCAGACTTCATCACTTCTCTATGCTTGTGATTTCTTTTGCAAAATGTAATCCATATTTTTCATTCTCCTTGGGGAAATGCAATGGGGCCCAAAATATAATTTCTTTAAAAACAAAGCCAACAAATTCTCATCTGTTCATTTTATTTATTTTTCATGTGAAATTATTTCTAAGGATTTTTTTTTTTCATCACTAATATACAATCACATGAGCAACACTGCGGCCACTAAACTCCCCCCACTATCAAGTCCCCACCACATACCCCACTACCCATCAGCACAGCAAGATGCTATAGAGCCACTACTCACCCACCCTGTGCCATACCACTCTCCCATGCCCCCATCATATTATGTGTGCTAATCGCAATGCCCCCCATTTCTCTTCTCCCCCCGACCAGTCCCCTTCCCTCTAGCAACTGCCAGTCCTTTCCTGGGTTCTGTGAGTCCACTGCTGTTTTGTTCCTTCAGTTTTTGCTTTGTTCTTAAGCTCCACAGATGAGTGAAATCACTTGGTACTTGTCTTTCTCTACCTGGCTTATTTCATTGAACATAATACTCCCTAGCTCCATCCATGTTGTTGCAAATAGTAGGATTTGTTTAATCTGTTCATTTTAGACAACAACTGCCCTAGAGAAAATTCTTAGATTGCTCACAGCCCTTTACAATGGTTTTTCAAGGAATCAAATCTTCCCATTTTTTGAGCATTCACTATCATCATTAAATAACAAAATGTTATATGCAACTACTTACTCTACACTTGTGCTTTTTAAACCTCTGTCTACTTCCTGATACAATGAACTAACACACTTTTTCCTCATAAAATTCTCTAAAATTTGTTTTCTATCTCCATTTGCTCTTTCAAGATTTCATATTTTCATATTAGTCAGGGTTCTCCAGAAAACCAGAACATGTGTGTATGTATTTGAGTGATATATATGAGAGAGAGAGAGAGAGAGAGTGAGAGACAGAGACAGAGACAGAGACAGAGAGGAGAGTAATGGGCGAGGAGAGAGAGAGAATTACTTTAAGATACTGGCTCAGGATAACATGGACCCCAAAATCTTATGGAGTAGGCATGCAGACTGGAGACTCAGGGAAGAACTACAGTCTTCTGGCAAGATCCCCTCTTGCTTTGGACAGGTCAACTTTTGCTCTATTAATATCTTCCACTGATTGGACAAGGTCCAGCTACATTACGGAGGGTAATCTACTTTACTTGAAGTCCACCTATTTAAAAGTTAATCTCTTCCCAAAAACAATTTAACAGAAATCCCAAAAACAATTTAACAGAAATATTGTCTGAACAAATATCTGAGCACCGTGGCCAAGCTAAGTTGTCACAGAAAATTAATCATCATATTTTTGAATGTCCTAGACTCCATATCATTCCCTAAATGTTCTCCATGCTTATAGTATAGTTCATTTCAAATGCATACTTAACATTTTTAGTAATCTATCTAAAATGTAAATTTGATGATGCCCATTTTTGGTAATTGGCATAGACAGAATATTTGTATCACCTCCAAATTCGTATGTTGAAATCCAAACCCCCAATGTGATAGTATTATGTGGTGGGATCTTTGGAAGGTACTTAGTTCACAAGGCTGGAGGCCTTATGAATGAGATTAGTGCCCTTACTGAATGATCACAGAGAACTCCCTTGCCCCTTATACCATATGGAGACATGAGAAGAAGGCTGAATAGGAAATGGGCTCTCACCAGACAATCTACTGGCACCTTGATCATGGAATTTCCACCTTCCATAACTGTGAGAACTAAAGTTATGTTGTTTATACATCTATGGTATTGTCATAACAGTCCAAAAGGACTAAGACAATAATATCCCATTGAGACAATTAGAAAAGCTCTATGAATTATTATTTAAAATGCTTGAAGACACTGAAGTGATAAGAAGATGGGTAATCCTAGGAAGATTTTGAAGAGGAAACAGCTGTACCTAAGGTGTTAAGTCCGGCACTTGGAACACATTTTTTCATTGTGGAAACCAAACTCAAAGGTAGAAGCTAAGAGCAGTGAAGCTGAATAGTCTTTGTCAACACTCAAGGATTTAGAAGAAAAATAATACCATTCAAATCATGCCAGGAAGTAGAAGCACACACATAAATCCCTCACCTTGGGTTTGGACCGTGAAAGGCTGGGCACCAGGAATGACAGTGATTTGGATGGAGGTCCTCACAGGGACTGTAGTTCACCCAGTGTTAACTCAAACCCTGAAACTTTGTTTGTCTGATCGGTTAAGGATTGCATCTCACACTGCCTCCCAAAAGCAATCATAACTCTCTCTGAGGAAAGAAGGTAACAACCTGTTAGATCTCAAATTATTTTTATGAAAAATGCTGCACATATAATGATATGAACACTATAAACAACCAAGCACAAAGGGACAATACAACATGGACACACCAGCATAAGCTGTAAGATACAGAAACAGAACCACAAGGCAGCTACAGCTACTTGAAATAGACTATAAAATAGCTTTATTATAAAATAGCTATATTTGTTATGTTCTAGAAGATAAAATATATGATTAAGAAATGTAGCAGATAACTGAATAATGTAAAAAAATGACTCTGTAAATACTAGAAGTGACAAAGACAATAACAAAATTTAACAGTGTGATTGATGGGCTCAGAACAAACTAGACTTTTAGTTGATGAGGAGAGAATCTGTACCGTAAGATTGGTCAGTAGAAAATTTAGCACAGACAGGCAAAATAATAAAAATCTGAAGTTAAGAAACGAAGATGATGAGACAGTGATATGACCTAGCATAAATTTAATCAGTATACCAGCAAATGGGACAGAAGTTCCATTTAAAGAAATGATAAGGTACAATTTTGTAGTGCTACTGAAATACATAAATCTTTAGATTTGAAAAAACCCTAAGAATCTAAACAGAATGAAGTTAAATCCACTCCTACATCAGTCACAATAAAAATGCTGAAAAGCAAGCAGAAAGAGAAAAAGTTTAATAATATTTGGAGAAACTATCTTTAAAACAGACAACAACAAAAAAGGCAACAAATAGAGTAACGCTGACTTCTCACCAGAAACAATAGAAGCAGATACAAATCCCATATTAGCTTTATGATTTGTAAATATTCCCATTCAGCGTTGCTTTTCTACTTTCTTGATGATGTCATTTTAAGCATAAAATGTTTTAATTAAGTGCACTTCACCTACATTTTCCTTTCTTCCTTTCTGTTTAAAACCACTGTTTCCAACATAATGTCTAACATTACCACCAATTATTGGTTTTCCAAATTCTTAATGAGGTACAGGATTTAAAATTTTCACTTTAACATACATTGTGAGAAATTTCAAATGTTAAAAAGTGAAATTTTAAAGTCACAGATATACACATATCCATTATGTACTATATGCATATCTGTGCTTTATACATACAAAAGTAAGATTTTTGGGGGGCTCTCAAGAACCAGTATTTGCTCCTGTAGGGTTATTGTTCCCCATTGAGAATATAAGATCTATATTATGGGCACTTTATTCCAAATATTATTTATTTTTGTCTCCTTTCATTTTCACTTGAAGGTGTTTCCTGAGGTTGTTCTATATTTTGATTTTTTCAAAGGAACTATTTCATAACAAGTGTTATTGAGGATGTGGAGAAAAGGGAACCCTCGTTCACTGCTGGTGGGAATGTAAATTGATGCAGCCACTGTGGAAAGCAGTATAGAGGTTCCTCAAAAAACTAAAAATAGAAATACCATTTGACCCAGTAATTCCACTCTTGGGAATTTATCCAAAGAAAACAAAATCCCTGATTTGAAAATAAACATGCACCCCTGTTTATTGCCACATTATTTGCAATAGCCATGATATGGAAGCAACCTGTCCATCAATAGATGAATGGATAAAGAAGAGGTGGTACATATACACAATGGAATGTTATTCAGTCTTAAAAAAAGAAAGAAATCCTGCCATTTTCAACAACATGGATGGACCTAGAGGGTATTATGCTCAGTGAAATAAGCCAGGCAGAGAAAGACAAATACTACATAACTTCATTTATTTTTGGAATTAAAAAAAAATGAACAAAATAACAGTAGACTCATAGTCACTGAGATGTGACTGGTGGTTACCATGGGGGAGAGATTGGAGTGGTTGGTGTAGGGGTTGAGAGAGGATAAAGGGGCACAAAAACTCTCAATCATAATATAAACTGGTCATGGGGACTGTAGTACAGCATGGAGAATACAGCCAATGAATCTGTAGCATCTTCCTATGCAGTATCTGCACTAGTTGTGGTGAGGATCTAATAATGCAGGTAACTATTGAACCACTGTGCTGTATACTTGAAACTAATATAAGATTATATATCAACTATACTTCATTTAAAAAAAGGGGACCAATTTCAGGCTCTTTTGATTCTAGTTTACCTTTTTATATCATGTTTCATCAAATTGTTTTTATATTTATTAGTTTTTCTTCTATTTTCTTTGATTTCATACTTACATTCTTTTTTCTAAGTTCTTAAGTAATGAAACACTTTGCATTTTGAGACTTTTTCCTCCAAAATAAATATTTAAGTTCAGTTGTATCCTGCAACTTTTTAAGTAGTATTTTCATTATAGCTATTAGTTAAGAAGCACTTACTACTGTTGAAGATCTGTAAAATTTTAGGTATTTTAACTCATTTAATCCTCATAACACCACCTTTAAGTCAATAGTATTATTTTCTTCCCTTTTCACTGGAAACAAAGAAAAGTAAAATAACTAGGTCAAGGTCATGCAGCTAATAAACTCTGGAGGTAAGATACAACCAAGACAGTCAGAGTCCTGAATATAAGTTGTTAGACATTTATAGTGTGCTGTTTTCTGTTTTCATTATGATTTTAAAGTATGAGTTTATTAGAATTCTTATTTTGTTTCCATAATATGGGTATTTATCTTTACAACTTAAATGATCAGAGAACATCTTTGAATAAAACTAGTTGTTTAAAATATGTGACCTAGCACATGAACAGACTTTTTTAAAGCTTCATAGTTACTTGAGAATTATATAATCATTTTCTTAGTTAATGACAAGTTGTTATCATCTTTATTAGACCATTTTTATTGTTATGTTCAAGTCTTCTGTATTCTTTCAGTCTTTTGTCTGCTACTTGAATGAATACTTGAGAATTATATAGTAAATTTTGTCTCTTTCTTACTGTGGATTTTAAACATTTCTGCTTATGTTTATGTATATTATTTGTATGATATTTTATTGTAGTCATTCAAGATTTTTAAATCTGTCAAATATAGATTTTATCATTATTTAATGAATCACTTTTATAATGGCAATACTTTTGTCTTAAAAATATGCTTTAAATGACATTGTAATATCAGCTTTGTTTTAGATTGATTTTGTCGAATATATCTATTTCCACCTTCTTATTTTCAACTTGGTAACTACTTACTTATTCATTATATTGTAATGTCTATGACTCCTATTTCAAGACCTGTTAGGTTCTGTGATGGTCAGTTTTATATGTTGACTTGGCTGGGCTATAGTACCAAGTTTTGGTTAAATACCAGTCTAAATGTTGCTGTGAAGTAATTTATTTCATGTGCTAATTAAATTAATAGACTTTGAATAAAACAGATTACCCTCCATATGCAGGTGGACCTCATTTGGAATCAATTGGAAGACTTTAAGAGAAAAAAACTGAAGTGCTTGCCCCAAAGAAGAATAAGTTCTGCTTCCAGACTGCCTTTGGACTCAGCATGCAACATCAACTCTTCCATAGGTCTCCAGCCTGCCAGCCTATCCTGTAAATTTCAAATTTGTCGAGCCTTATAACAGCATGAGCCAATTCCTTAAAATAAATGTATCTTTCTCTCTCTCTCTCTATATATATATATATGTACTCTCTCTATGTATATGTATTCTGTCTCTCTTCATACACACAATCATGCACACACACACACACACACATACATACATACACAAATATGTATATATTCTACTGGTTGTTTCTTGGAGAACCCTAATACAAATTCTCTCAAACTTGTATTGGTCCTGAAAAAGAGTGCATAGAATATATTTTACTTCCTCATTTATTCATTTCCACCTTTCATTTATTTAGTCACTTGAACATACTCATTTTATAACCTGTATCTGATTATTTCATTATGTTTTTAAGTCTAATTCAGTTGTTTGTGTGTAGAGTTCATTTATGTACTCTCTCATCAGGCCTTGTTTCCTAGCAGATTTTGAAGTTTAGACTGAGTTTATGTTTTGTGGGAAACCTATGGGATATTGATTAAGGGAAGTCCCTCTAAAAGGATTGAACTGGCCCAGAGGCCCACTGGAACTATCATTATGAGAACATTTTATTTCCTTGACTAAGGTCTCCTGTATCATGCAGGTAGAATGAATTAAAACCTCAAACCCACTTAAGACAAGCATGATGTCATAATAATTACGGGAGACTATTTTCCACCCAAGCTCAGGCCAAGACAGACATGCTTACTTTGTAATCTTCTTTTCCCAATGAGTGATACTTCTCCATTTTACATTTTCACTAAAGGTAAAACAGTTTGGTAGTTCCAGTTTTATTTAGAGGTCTCAATTCTAAATCTCCACCCTGTGTAGGTTAAAGCTCATTCCATGCTCAAAGTAATGCCTTTAAAACATACTCCTCTTAGTCTCTGGGATGCCAGTCCTCTCAGGACTGCTAAACCTTCGAATTCCCTCTCTGATTTTTAGTTTGTGCTTCAGTATAGATATACTGCAAAATATATAGCCTTGAGATGACTTTTTTTCTTTAAGCTGTCTAAAATTAGTGACTTTTTAGGCTTCACCGCTATCTGTACTGTTTGGAGTCCAAAATTAATTTTAAAACTTGCAAATTCCTTTTCATATGTATGATTATCTTAAGCATAGAAATGAGGTAAATATGGCTCTTTCTCTTCAACTTTACATGATTTACACACCATTATCAACTCATTAATACAAGAATTCCCTTCTTGTTTTTGTTAATAAACAATGAAGGATATATATATATATATATATATATATATATATATATATACATATAAAATGTAAACTTCTCATCTCTTGGTTCAGAGTCCAAAATATTTGTGAACACTCTTGTGACTAATTTCCCTCAAAATCATCATTTTACAAATCATTTTAGAACAATTAAAACAATATTTAAAATTATAGTGATATTGAAATCTATAGAAAGGAATGAAAATGAAAATATAGGACATGGTTTTTGAAATTATACTATTGTGTTAATTTCTCTGTGCAACTATGTGTACTGAATTTTGCATTTTCATTTTTGATCTTATATTTCTGAGATGTCAAGTAAACAAAATAAGGATGAAATTCACTGTCCACTTCATTTCTATAAAGGATATTTCCCTGAAGTTCAAGAATATGTTTTATGTATCTGTGTGAATTAAGCAGGTTTAAAAAGTAGCATTAAAAATTAACATCATCTTCATCATTTTTTAGCATGCAAAAATGTTGTTTGATGAGTCAGCAGTAATGTGTGCCTTTTAATCCTGTTCATATACTTTACCTATTATATCCACACTTTTTTCCTTGGACTCAATTACCTACATTGTTAAAGATGTGGATAAGTGTGAAGGTAAGATCCATACTAACTTGATTCTGGCATGACCCTTCTGCATCATTTCTTCTGAATTGAGAATTCTGATCATGCTAGGATATGTTATGGGAAGGGTTAAGTCCCTGAGGTTGTTACCTAACAATTTTAATACGTAGATTAGGTCTTCTTTAATTTCTGCAAAATTTTCATTGATTATAGTTTCAAATATTTTTCTGTTTCATTACTTTTTCTTCTTCAGCTCTCACAATTATACTTTTGGTGAATCAGCTTTGCCTGTCCCCATTTCAACCCCTCTTTCTCTCTATTTTGCTGTCACAAAGGTATTATAATGTTCAATCTCTTGGTACACATGATTGAGTTTTTTTATGATAACTGAGAGGACAATTTTAAATTGAGCTATGACAATTTTAAAATATATTGCTAATTTGCTACCAAAAATGACTGTCAATTCATACAACAAATAACAAAAAAGTTTATTGCTCTCTGCTTATTCTGGTTTATACTTCCTATCAAACATTTCTTTTCCTTGTACTGAGGAGTATAACTTAATATTCAATATTTGCATTAATTGTATGATCTTAATTATTAGATATATTAATCAGTTTATCATATGTTTATTGGCTATTTCATTGTGAATTTTTGTTCATTTTCCCATTTTTCTGTTGCCTTTTTTTCTTATTCATTTATGGGAACTCTTCATGTATTGTTGGCATCTCTTTTACATATTGAACATAGTCTGTTTTTTATATACATATATACCTATATATACATTGTTTTATACATATGTTCTTTTTACCTTTTAAAACTTAATTATCTTTTGTGTTACATAAGCTTTAAAAAATGTGGCGCAGCTATATTTATTCCTTTGTTCTTTAATGGTCTTTTACTTTATCATTACATAGCCTTCCCCTTCCTACCCTACAACATAAACACATTTTCCTACACATAGTGCTAATATTGCATATAGTTTTTATATGTAGACATCATATTAGCAATTTATGCTTGTGAATTTGTGAAAAGTAAGAAGATAACCTTTTATTTTCTTTAAGTGAATCTGTGAAATTACGTAAAAGTGTTATGAGAAGAATATTCTTCCAATCCAAGGAAGTCTTTTAAATAGAAGATGAATTTATCATAAAAATAAAATATCAAAAGGAAAACATTCATCCTTTATCTGAAATCTTATAATTATGGATTTCATAAAATATATATAGTATGCTGAATTTTTATTGAATATAATTTTAATATAAATTTATATCATATGTAATTGTGTCTGTTAATTTTATTACCTAGTTTTTGATAGAATTTACAGATCTTTAGAGCTCAGATCATGAGAAATAAGAATTCAGCTAAGCAGTAGCACAACACTAGGAGTTTGTGTTGATTTGTGATAGGTGTAGGATTAACACTGTATACTGGAGAATAATGGATATAATGACACATTACACATGCTAGAACCTTCAGCGTAAAGAAAAGAAATCTTAGAGGATTCATGGTAGCTACTGTCAAATATTTGAAATAATATCATATTTAAAGAGAATATACCAATGAATAAGATCTAGAGAACAGCAAGATTTAGTTCAATAAAATAGAAAGCTATTTACACTAAAACTAAGAACTGAGTAGGTGGTCATATGATGAAGGTCACTAAAGAAATCTAAGAGAGGCTGGGATTGGAACAGTTGGCTGAAGGTTAAACTAATGTATCTTTTGTTTCTAGATACTATTATTTAATATGCGCACTGTCACTTGGAACTTTCATAGCCTCATAAAAATTAAACAATGGGAATATAAATTGAAGAATTTTCTAATGAAAATGGGAATTTTATGAGAAATGTAATGAAAAGCAGAAAGTGAAGGGAAACAAGTGTCTTGTAATTTCTTTTGGTTGTCATAAACATACTAAACAGAGACAAGTGAGGGAAAGTAAAGCAGGATGTGCTAAGTCCAGGAGGCTAACAGCAATGAGGAGGTGGGGAAGGAAATTTGACATTTCTGGAGCCTAAAATATTCTGGGAACTCACAACCCCCATAACTCCTGGTTATTGTTGACCTGTATGTTGGGTTCTCAGCACATTCAAAGGCACCTAAGTCACTCATTTCTATACATCGTTTTAGTCACTTTGATCCCTGCTTGAAAGTGTTCTTAAATTTCTTAAACACTTTGAACAGAGCATTATTAAGCAAAACATGCTTTAGGCTGCATCGTATCAATGGTCTTTCTAACTTATACAAACAGGACAGAGTTGTGTATTTTTTCTAAGAGATTTAGACAAACACAGGAGCTGGAATTTCAATCTGATAGTGGAAGTGGAAGCTCAGAGAAAGTATACGAATTTACCTGAAATAGTACAATTCATACTAATTTATTTCATGACCCTGGAAAATATGAATTTTCAGGATACATAATTATTATGGGAATTAATAAAATTTATGTGGGATCAGCTATGAAGTAAATCAACTATTTACATTTCTAAAATGGGAAGGTAGGAGCAGAAAAGGTAACTGGGATGGTAAGAGGCGAGGCAAAGAAGAAAGAAACCAAAACTCTCCAATGGAGCTTTGGCATCATGACAGCACAAGTGCAAAGGGCCAGGGGGTGGAGGGGGAAAGAAAGTCTCTGTGAAAAGTCCGCATTGATAACATTACCAAAGAAGTTTTCTTATGAAGAAACAGTAAGACAGGAAGGTCATCCACTTGCCAGTGATGGAAACCACTCTGTTATTTACCTTATTCTTCTTCTCATGTAATGAAGCTGGGCTAATTAAGAACACAGAAAAACAGAATATACAGAAAGAAAACTATGTGAAGCTCTTCATTCAGTATCCCTAAAGGCCAAATAGTGACTGAGGGAGTTTTGACATTTTTGCAAATGAGTATATGGCAGACACTGAAAGAGAAAGCCATTTAGCCTCCCTTAAAAGAAAAGATGATGGAATGCTACCACGTGTATTTTCTGAACAGCATCTGCTGGAATTATCCCTCTCTCTCTCTTTAACTACTTCTTTTCGCTCCATTCCATCTTCCTTTCTGTCTTTCCACCCTATACACGCCTTTTTATTTATTTCCATTATTTCCACCCGGTTGATTTATTTTAACATAAAATATTCTTAAAATTAAAAAAAAAACATGAAAATACTTAAATATAAATTCTGGACTCTGAATCAAACTATGGGTGGGCCCCTTTTCCAGAAGAAGTTGTGCTCTGCTCCCCTCCTCCCACACTATGGACATTAGGCTGGTTGAAGGGCAATGTGCTGAAAGATAAAATAATCTCTCAACATATCTTTTAACTAAACGCCCAGCATGGTACTCCTAGTACTGACTGTTTTAATTGGCTATTTTCTCCCTCTGGAGCCTAGAATAAAAATGGTAATCCAATTTCCCAGACACTGTTAGCACTGTTTGGCATTTCCCTAATAAAGCCACAACACTCCTGGCCTTTCATCATAGCTTTCCAGTAGTTTCTCCAAACCACTCTACCCTAATTAGAGTAGCCCGGAAACATTACCTCCCACCCCCTGCAAGTTTTACTGAGCAATTAGCAATTTGCTGAGAGGAATGATGACCATGTTGTATTTCTCAGACTTTCATGTAGTCAGGCTTCTTTTAAATAAATTCAGCTTTATGTTTAGTCTTTGAAAGAAAGTAGTGGGTCTGCTATTTCCAGTTCTCAGAGAGCAATTGGTAGCAATAGGTAGAAATGCCTCCTATGAAGAATTAATTATCATGTCTGTTAACTTGTGGATCAGAGCAGGATGAGAAGCTGGGTGCGAAAGTATCGCATGAGATGAGATGTCATCTCCCTTAAGTTAGTCTATGGAAATATGCCTTCATGAGCATGAGTTTTCCTTATTTCTGTTTTAGTCTTTATTGAAATGAAAAATAAATGCCTCAGAAAATTGAAGGATCTCACTGGTAGCACTGCTTACAAGTCAAGACACTTTTAAAAATCATATTAACCATCCATGTTTTCCTCAAAAGGGGTTAGATAGGTCCACAGGGCTTCTTGGTCTTGAGACTCCTTTTTGAACCTCAAAGGCAGTGTTCAGGCTAAATGAATCACTGTGAATTTTTCTTTTTGGGGGGACAGACAACATTAATACTGTCCTTAATAAACAGGAGGAGTGGAAAATATATAGAAATTTGAGTAGGGCAGATGCAAAGTTTTGATTGGGAGGAGCGATCTAAATTGCATACTCAGAAAAAGAGGAAGGAAAAGCTATCCCTACAAAGGGGAAGATACAGAGGATGACTTTACTTCCACACTGACAAAAGGCCAGCAATTAATTTCTGAGGGGAAACAGAACAAAAGTACCATCATATATAATCAGTATTAACCTGAAGAATAAGTGTTTGAAGGGGAGGCATTAGGATTTGGGGATCAATGTTTCACATGCAAATGTTAACTTTATCAATGAGGCTTAGCTTGACTTTCATTCCCTCTTCACCTCATTCTATTTTTATTTCTTCATAACAATGATCACCATCTAATATACTATATAATTTACTATTTTTTTTCTGTTTGATTCACTTTTATATTCTCATCCTCTAGAATAAGGCTGGCAGAAAGTAGGGACTCAATAAATATTTGTTCAATGAATAAATTCAATTCACTCCTAGTTGTAGAAAGATAAATTAAAATTCAAACAGGATGCTTTTTTAATATAACAAATTGGCAAAAACCAAAAGTTGACAACACACTCTGGCAAAACATACTTTCATAATTACCAGTGGGAGTATGGAATGGTTCAAACCTTATGGAGGGAAATTTGGCAATATCTGCAAAATATATTGGAATACATATGTCCTTTGGCATAGCAAGTCCATTAGTATTTCTTTATAGAAAGGACATGTTCAAGTTATTCATTTTCATGTTGTTGTTAAAGTAAAAAATAGAAGAGACCGAACACCAATTAATAAAGAACTAGTTGAACAAATTACGGTACATTTATACATTGGAATACTACATAGATGGAAAAAATAATGAGTAGCTTTCTATGCACTGATTTGGAAAGCTTCCTTAAGTATTTTGTTGATTAAAGAAGGTACACAAGAGTGTGTAAGTCATCTAGCATTTGTGTAACAAGGAAAACTAGGCAAATTCACATTTGTTTCTATCTCTATCCATTATCTTTCATCTACAAGATACGGAAGGATAGAGAATAAATTAACAGCAGTTGGTAGGATGGGAGTAGTGGGAAAAGGAAAATTGGAGGGCAAAGGTGAGCAGGGTATATTTCTCTTCATACTTTGATTTTTTTTTTTTTTAGGTTTTTGAACCATGTTAAAGATGATATTTTTAAAACATTGAATTTAAAATTACTTTAAGATAGTATATACAATAAGCCACAAGAGAGGTATAGGTAAAAGGACTGACTTTTTAATCACATTCAAAAGAGTAATATAAGGGCACAAGTTTTCTTTAGAACTTAGGAATTTGTTAAACTTCTGAGAATAGATTGCGAAAAATTGATATGTAAATAGATGAAGTCAGCTATATGGAAAAACAACCACTTAAGTTGTTATTTTCTGAAAATAAGTGGTCTTAATTAAGAGATGAGGGTGTATTTTCTATCAAAGTCTGACTACATTAACATGTTTAAATTGTGACTAAGACAATGCTGTTAATAAATTAAAAGAAAAAGGATATACACTGAAGGTAGACAGTTGATTAGAAAGAGAAAAGCCAGAGTCAGAAAAAGAAGCTGGCAGTTCATTCCTCAATGTACCATGGTAGGGGTCTCTGGACACTGGTCTTTAGTTTGTAGTCTGCTTAGCATATGTACTCACTGTGAAGATGGATGCAACAGACTATTAAAGATTGATGTCAAAATCCATTGAAAGTGTCTTACTCCATCACCCTACCTTAACTAAAACAACCTTCTAATTATCTAATGTACCTTTCTGAGAGTGAATAAAGGTTAAAGCTCATTTTAACATTCCATTCTACTTTCTGATTATATTTTTCAATGACAATTAGTACATGTACATGTTGTTCTCTTGATATTTTGGTTACTATAAGTTCATTTCTCTGTCTAAGAAAATTAACAAATGCTACAAACCCATGAAACTGAAGGCCTGGTACAGAATTGATATCATATCACCAAAGTGTGGCCAGAAGGTATTGTCTGGATGACCAGCCAGTGACATTACTGATGTCACTGTTAACTACTTAACTCTTCCTACTACAATGATAACATTGAAGGTAATTTGCTAGAGGAACACAGGATGTAAAGAATGAGGTGACTGAGTTAACTCCCAGTATGTCTCAGTTTTTTTTTATGTTATTAAGATACACATGTGAAAAAAAAATTTTGTTCCTTAGAATAACTAGCCATCAGGGTATAATTCAAACAAGAGAACAGATCATCTCCTATTCCATTAATACAGAACAATCATTAAATGCACTGTTAATAAACAACCAAGTAGGGCACTCTGCATAAAAAAACTGAAAAAAAAAAACTGAATCCCCTCCTTCTCAATTAACCTACAAATAAAAATTGATAAGAGCCTCCATGTCTCTGTGCTCATGACCACTCAAGCAAAGAGAGTATTTCATTAAAAAATATCAACATGTCCCACACAGTACCATATATTTTTTTAAGTATCGGTATGATGACTAATAGGTTTCTTTAAGTATGAAATAATGAAGGAAGAAAACTTAGTTCCCAATTATCCAAGTGATTTTCTTCAGGAGCTTTTATTTCATTTATGTTAAAGCATTTCCATTTAAACTTTTGCCTATGAGGGAAGTTTTTCTTTTTTTGCTCCATATGACGAATTTTTAAGAGAATTAAGTATTCATTGACTATTGGTGAATGGAGTAGGGTAAGAGCCCTAGGAGACCTCTAGTCCTGCTCTGTCCCTTAAAGCTACTTGTCCTGCTGAGACAGTTGAACTCTGCTTCCTCTCAAACGATGACCCACTGACTACTGCACATCTTCTCTTTCTATCATTCTAATGTTACTTATTTATCATTGAAGACAAAAGATGCTATCTTACATAATTATATAGAAAATTAAATGAGGTAGCAGTTATAAACATATAAGGACGTGCTCCTTTTTAATTTTCTGTACCAGGCACTGTACTAAGCACTTCACATGTTACCTCAAAATCACTTTTTGTATTCCTATATTGAAGAGGAGAAAACCAGTAATCACAGAAGTCATTTTTGATCACATGTGATCACTTGATCACATGCAAAAGGTGTTAGAATTCAATTTTCTTTGGAATTCTGAGGCACATATTCTTCCAGGGAGCAAACAAGATTGACTGGCTCTCCTTTTTCCTACTGGTTCTCTTCATACAACCCCTTCTCACCATCCCTTTAGAGAGGGTTCTGTGGGCATCAGACAAAGGTTTCTACTTAGGAACCTTTGTCCATGGACTGGTCTTCCGCCTAGGCTGCAAAGGAGATTGATTAGATGATCTCTAACACTCTTCTGACCCACCAAAGAAGTGCAACCTAAGCCTGATATCTTAGCTTGGCTTCCCCTGGAACCACACTCTGAGTCTACGCAGGAAGCTTACTGGGGAGTGTTTGTCTTAGTCCATTCAAGATGCTGTAACAGGATACTATGGACTGGGTGGCTTATAAACAAGAGGAATTTATTTCTGAAGGCTGGGAAGTCAAAGATCAAGGTGCCAGCAGATTTGGTGTCTGGTGAGAGCCCAGTTCTGGGTTCCCAGATCGCTGTCTTTTCCTTGTGTTCTCATATGGTAGAGGGCCCAGAGAGTTCTTTGGGGTCTCTTTTTTTAAAAGCACTAACCCCATTCATGAGGGATCCAGCCTCATGACCTAATCACCTCTCAAAGGCCCCGCCTCCTAATACCATCACATTAGGGGTTAGAATTTCAACATAAGAATTTTGGTGGGACAAAAACATTTCAACCCATAACAGTGAGCTTGGTGACAACACCCATAAGAAAGGAAGTAAAGAAAGCGGGATTTGTTCCAGGGAGAACCTGAACTATGATGCAGTCTTAACAAAGGCCTTAGCCCACTCCACAGTGAACTCTGGAGCTTGACTGGCCTTTCAAAATCATCCCAACTCGGGGAAAAAAGCTGGGTCCTTGTACCCCCCACATGAAGTTATTAGACACAGGGTACCTGGGAAGAGGCATTAACTTGACGAGGTTTATCTCTTTGTCCTGAGGCAACACCTGGGGAGGACCTCAGCTGTAAGCCATCAATATGAAAAACGAAGGCCTCTGTCCAAAACAGGGGATCTTGATGGCACATAAGAACAATCACTACACCTGATATCCCTTCTCTTCTACATTATGATAGTTGTGGGTTCCTGTTTAGATTTTGTCTCTCTTTGGCCAAAGTCATAGTCTACTTGGACCCTTTATCTCTACTTTATTCAAGTCTGACAGGTTGGTGATACTTTTTTTGGAAGGGAGCCCATGAAGTCTATGCATAAACTGGTCATTTGCTTTGGGTTTTTCAGAATAGTTCTCTCAACTTTGAATATATTTGTAAAAGTTGAATAAGTATTCTGGAATTAACTGGAAGAGCTCATTCATTATACAATTTGAAAACTGTCAATGTTGAATTCTCTCTCTGTCTTCATTGAGCTGCGGCCTAGTCCACCTGTCTACAAACTGTGGACTTTAACTTTTGTATGTTACTTATAAATTGGTCTTCCTCTTTTTGGGACTCACAAAGTCACTCTGCCATGGGGATGAGGAAGTGTGAGAATTTCCAGAATCTTGTAATGCTGGACATGTATAATTTGAAATTGTATCAATATTTAGTACTACTTACTTTGATATTTTGAAAGTGACAAAAAAGTGTTTTAAACACAGGCTATAAGAAAGCAAACTCTATAAAAATCATCATGACTGGTAGACCACAGGCCTTGAAACATTGGTCAGCTTACTGTACCCATGCAAAGTAGTAGAACCTGACACAGGGATCAGGATCCAACTAGCAGGTTTTTCTTTATTTGTCTTCTTTCCTAATTCACATTTAGTCCCTTCTTGGTCATTTTCTTTCCATGAAAAATTTTACTTCTCTCTTTTAAATGAAATTTGGCAGAATATTTGAGACATGAATACTGACAATTTAGAGAATGATTTAATTGGCTGGGTGTTATCACTGATGTGAAAGTTGTAGAGGGAGTTAGGTTGGTAAAGAAGGACAAGAAAGGTTATTCATTTACTGTGAATAGCTGTGATGAATGTGACCATAAGGCATAGTAGAAGGGTTGAGGCATTCTTTTTCAACATATTTTTGGTTTTAATAATTAGGTCTTTTGATCAGAAAATTGCTGGGGAAGAAAGCCAGATTTTAGGTACGTAAGGACAAAGCCAGTGGGGAAGAAAATGACAATAGCTAGCAGATATCACTTAAGTCCAAATCTACTCTTCTAAAATGAAAAGAAAGGATTAAGGGCAAAGACCAATGAGAAAAATGTGTTCAGATAGGGGGCAGAGACAATGAAAAATAGAAATGCTATGTGCAAAGGCATAAAGAAGGGAGGAGATCAACTCAACTTTTGAGGCTGTTAAGACAAAATAAAAATGATTGTGGGATAAGAAGAATGAATGGATTTTTTTTCAAAATGAAAATGCAATCTTTTCCTTATTCAAATATGTAAAAATATCACAATAAAATTGTATTTTGATCCATTAAATCTCAATGAATTAAAACAAGCCTCAGTCCTGTGGTTCTAGGTATAAATAGATCATTGGAGATTAAATTATTCAGTTTGAATCTCAAGTACTGTGCCACTGCTATTACTTCCTCCTACCAATTCTCTTCTAGTATTTGAGACTTCCTGTAGGTCTTAGTAACACTTTCTCATGCTCACAGCTTTCCATCAATAGGTGAACAGATTCTTCCTGTAGTGTTGATCAACACATCTCCCAACTCCTGAAATATATTTAAAATGTGGATATATGCTAATGGGGCTACCTAATTTGCAGTGTAATTGATGGGCAGTGTTTGCTGGCCCACAACTCATTCTTTTCATGTCAGTGATATCTTTCCAGAATTCCTACAAATCTATATAACATAGGTAAAAGTAAGTCACTCTGGCACACACACTGCAGTTATATTTAAATGTTTGATCTGAAATTTTTTTCCAAAATTCTTATTGAATTATGAATCTACCTTTTTCTTTTTTTCCCCACAAAAAAAGCAAACCATTTGTTTCATGAACTTTTACAAAATAAATCAATTTTCCCAGTAGTTAAAGAGCCAATTTTACTAAGCATTAAATCATCACCTGTGGTTAGGTCTGTTTTTAGAACTACTAATTTCTTCCAGGTATGATTTAGTGTATTCCTTCTTCAATACTCAGTTGTTTTAATTACATAATTTATACTGTATCTTTTAACTTTACAAGACAGTTTCTCCCTCATTATTATTCTTCCCAGAATTTTCCTGGCTATTCTAACATATTTATATTTCCACAAAAACTTTAATATTATTTTTCAAATTAACAAAATAAATAAATAACATCTCCCAAAATAATATTTGAGATATCACAAAATTTATAGATTTCACACTGGGTAAGGTGTTTACAATTTTTGCCTTCCTTTAATTAGTTTAAATGACCTCCAATAAAATTTTGTAGAGTTTTTATAAGTGCTATACATTTCTTGGGAAGATATAGATTTTTCTATCTTATGTTACTATTTTAATAAAGATTAATTATCTTATTATATTTTCTCCCTGGTTATTATTTAAACTATTAAAAATCATGCACTGTGTACTATAGATTCATATAGAAATTGACTAAATTATTAAATTGTATCTTTTCCTAATACCTTCTTAGTTAATTCATTTAGAGTGTTTTTAAAAATTTATAGAGAATTTGAAAGTTGTATCTCCTCTTTTTTCACTATAAGTTTTGTCTTATCTAATTGAATTGGTTTAGTAAGAAATGATAGGGTGTATAACCTTCATGCTTGTGAATTGAATAATAATGCTTCTAATGTTTTACCATTGAGATAATATTAAGCATTTTTCTGATCTCTCAAGAAGAGATTTGATTAATATGTGATCTGATTAGATATTTAGGAGACATATAATGAGATGATTATTAAATTTTCCCATTTATAAGTTTAGTGAGTAATTATATTAGTTCATTTGTAAATGGTAAATTTTCCCTGAATTCCTGAAAAAAATATTTATAAATGATATAGTTTATTTAAATATCTATAAGAACACATAAATGATTTTTATCCCTCTTTCTTTTAACATGGTATATCACATTTATTGATTTGTGTATATTGAATCAACCTTGTATCCCATGAATACATTTCAATTGTTCCTGGTGTATGGTCTTTCTAATGTGCTGTTGAATTCAGTTTGATAGTATTGTGTTGGGGATACATCATCCATGTTCATCAGTGATACTGGCCTGTAATTTTATTTTCTTGTAATACCCTTGTCTGGCTTTGGTATCAGCGTAACACTGGCTTCATAAAATGAGTTTCTTAAGTATTGCATTTTTGGTAAGACTTTGAGAATGATTGGCATTAATTCATCTTTAAATGTTTGGTACAACTTACCAGTGAAGCCATCTGGTCCTGGAGGTTTCTTTTGGGAATTTATTGATTCAGTCTCTCTACTCATTGGTCTTTTCAGATTTTCTATTTCTTCTTGATTCCATCTTAGCAGGTAGCATTATTTCTAGGAATCTATCCATTTCTGCCAGGTTATGCACTTTATTTGTAATGTAATTGTTCACAGTTGTCTCTTGTGATCTTTGCATTTCCGTGGTATCAGTTATAATGTCTCTTTCATTTTTGATTTTATGTATTGAGCCTTTCTTTTTATTAGTAGTCTGGTTAAAGTTTTGCCAATTTTGTTTATCTTTTGGAGAAAGAAAACTGTTAGTTTCATTAATCTTTTATATTTTTTTCATTCTCTATGTCATTTCTTTTTCCTATATGCTTTTTGAGATCCTTAGATAATAACTGTAATTTTGCAATGTTTACCTTATAATTGTATCTTCTTGTCTTATATTCACTTCTATTGAACTTATATTTCATTTCATATTAAATTTAATTGAAGTTGTATTGAAATTTCCTGTCCATTTGATCTTTATTTCCTTGATGTGTTGTTCATGGAGACCAAAGAAAAGTAAGTGATGGTTAATCCAGTATCTCCATAGCATTCAGGAGACCTTGGCCACTAACTCATAAGTATAAACTATTAAAATAACAGAGTAAATAAAACTCTCAGAAAATATGAGAAATGAGAGTTGCCTAGTACAGGGACTATGGCCAGGATCCTCACCTGATGCTAATTTACATGCCCACTGTGCACGTGCAATGTTTGCAGGCATATGTTTGCACACGTGTTGGCAGTTCTTGCTATTATTTACTGTGCTGCTATATAATGACCTCTGTCCAATACTCTGGGTGGAGAGGTGAGGATGTGGAGAAGGATGCAGATGCCAAGGGGATTTCAGCGCTGGACCTGCCACCACAAATAGAGCTTGATATAAGACCTTTCACCTCCAACATTCCATTGTCATTATTCAGTCTCACCGAATCCAGAGTGAACTTGCCCAGGGCTGAAATCCCTCTGGTGAGACACTTAGTCACTCCATTCTCAGAGTTTTTTAAATATTATCTCAAAGGATAGAACATACTCTTTGGAATTTCTGCTCCCCTTTCCAAAGGTTGATAAACTGGTAATTTGTTGATTCTTACTCAAAACTAAAATGAATAAGTTATTTCTTTATCATCTCTACTGACATTTTCAGTTAGGATTTTCTACAGACAGAAAAGTTTCTTTATACAGTCTTTTTGATTAACAGCATCTTTTAACATTTTAAGAGCTTGAATGAATCTCTTTCCCCACATGGTATGTGTCATATAAGAACTACTACAACTATATATATATATATATCTCATGTACACTGGCCATCACTGTAGAGGCCGAAGTATACAGTACTACAAAAATGATAGAGAATCTAACTATAATAGAGATGTTTTTGTCCAAAAGTTACATGAAATAGTTGAAGATCCTTGATTTTTTTTCCTAAACTCAATATGGAACCATTGAAAACATGATACAGAAAAATAGGTCTTTAGGGAAGAGCAAAGAAACACGCAAGTGGTAGGAAATCAATTTGTTCATTTTTAAAGGAACACTAACAAGAAACCACATTTTCCTATTAGAGAAAAGGAAGCTACCTTAACTGAATGAAGTTTTTACAAAAATCAGATCAAAGAAAAGGGGAGAAAAAACCTAATGTTATTTGAATCACAGAAGTGGAACCATCTTTCATGCTCCCCAGTGATCTCCAGGAAAATAACATCAGCAAGAGTGATGCAAATTACCATAACTGCAGTTTGTGCCAAAATAAAACCGAATGCAAAACTTCTTTCCACAGGAAGGTCTGTTGGTTGTTATTTGGTCTCCTTGTACATTTGTCCTTTGAGAACTACAGCTGAAGTGATATTTTTAGAATCTGATTACACTTTACCATGCTATTAAAACAGAATATAGTTCAATTGGGTATGAGATATAGTTGTAATAGTTTTGAACACTCTCTTTGAAATAATAACATACAATCTGATAGGCAAACCTGTTTATAGTGTCCTCTTATTCCTTAAATATTTTCTTCTTTTGAGGAGGAGATATTCAAGTGATAATTTTAAGCAATTACCAGATATGAAGATACCATGAGGAGTTTTTCCTGTATCACAGACATGGCCTTTCAGAGTTTGGTATCTCTCAGTACTGTTGTTCACAAATTGTGCCCTGAGAATTCTCAGGTGATTCTAATCAAGTCCTTCACAGCTGTCTTTGAGGGAGACTGAGGGACTTGTGAGTGGGAGGGGAGGCCCCAGCTTCCCCCTGTTTATTTTTTGACTAAAAAAGCTGAGACACTTTACCTTGGTCCTCTACTTAGGATTTATTTTGAAGAAACAGTACTTCTACCTTAAAAAGTTAAAAAATATTACTTTTTCTGCTTTACAAAGGTTTTTTTGAACTAATGAGCCAAAACCATTGACCTGGTGTGCTTTATTTGAATAACACATGTGATTTCACGTGTTTTTGGGAGAGTTAGTAAAAACCTGGACTGAAATATTATTTTATTATTGTTCTGGTCCACAATATTATGAAAGGTATCTTCTTCAGACCTGTCACCACTACTTGGAGATGATTAATTCTTTACAGAAAGAAAGGGCAGACAGGATAAAAAAGGTGTTTGCTCTGAAGAGAAGTTCACTGTGTCTTGCTATAACTCCAATTTAATAAGATTGCTTTTGCTATTTGAATTAAGGAAAGGGCCTTCACATCTAGAGCCTTGTCCTACTGACATAAATGGCAATGTCTCCAAAAGTAAAAGTGATTCTCAAGTGACATTAGGTAGAGGGTATAGGATGTATAGATGGCAAAAAGAAAAAACATTACCATATTCAGAGAATGGATCCTTGAGGAACAAAACGTGAACTCAAGAAGTGAGTCAGTGGGAAGATGGAGTGTTATGAGCATTTAGCAAAGAAGAAGTTGGCAGCTTGCTAATAGATGGCTCCAATAAACAAGAGTTCTGCCATGTGGGGGTGGGAGAGGCAATATCTGAGCCTTCTTATTAAAGTGTTACAGTTCCAATACAATTTGCTTTATGTGCTTGGCAAGATACCCAGGACTCTTAAAATATGAAGAGAAGAACACTGAATGCCTTCCAAGACTTCAATTCAAATATTTTTTTAAAAATTTACTTTATCTGTGAAGACAAATTAGATATTCAGAAGCTAATTTTTTTTATATTTGGCATCTGTTCTTCTCTCAAGTAATAACTTTGAAGAAAACATAATTCTGTGATAAGCATAGTGTGCCAGAGCAAAGCAGAGATTGTCCCTTGAAATTGAGTTTAGGAATCCATAGAGGATTTTCAGCTTTATAAAGACATAAACCATCTCAAATAGACCTGTGCTTTCCTTTCTGGAATAGACACAGTTTTATCTATCTACCTGAGAAACTTCAGAATTCTCCTATCAAGTGACCCCTGTATGTCTGTACTTTCAAAAAACCTGTTGAAACCTATACTCATTTCTGATAAGGTACAAATTATTGTAGTTACTGGTTGTGAACCACATAGACATATCCTAGGATAGTTAGAACCAGTTTGGATTCTTCCATTCTGAAGATCATCCTTGGTGAGACTTCATGTAATAATCTATCTTAGAAAATCATTCTCTTCTGCATATCTTCTCTATCCTATCAATTAGAATATCCTCCATTTTCTGGATTCTCTGGAAACACATTCATACAAAAACATACATTTCCTTTGTGGTCCCATAGTAAAAACCATGGTGTTCTGAGTATACTTGGCACATCCTCAAGATTTTTGATTGACAGGCTGGCACTCCAGCCGAGCTGTGCCTCCCAGGTAGTGTTGCATGGAGTGGAAGTATGGCTGTGAAACTGATATTATAAAATCATTTTTCTAAGGATGTCTGTAGTGCCATAGGATGATGCATATTGCACTTGAGTTGGCTAAATCATGCCTCTTGAAGTGAATTTTGTTTTGCAACATTATTTTTTTGTTTCTGTTATAGCTAGGGGTAGAGAGGGAATGAAGAGGGAGGGATATAACTTGTAAAGATATTCTGGGAAACTGTAATCTATCTATGGCTACACCCCTTAGACATACAATTTTTCCCAAAGGATAGTTTGATACATATTTTTATTTTATCTTCCTGCATCTAAAAAAGGTTTTCTGAGCAAGAGAAAAATCTCATCAAATATGCATAAATTGCGCTAATTTATCAGATTCTTTCATGACCCATTCTGGAGTAGAGACATCACAATTAGAGGCTTACATATTGGGAAAAAATAGACTTGCAGCTATAGAAAATACTAATTTTTAATAATAGCTTTTTTGGTGTTGTTTTTTAAAGCATATAATATTTGCAATCAGCTAGAAAGTTTAAATATGTCAGTAAAAGCCTTGGCTTTCATGGAAATAATTTTGCTAATATTTGTCAACTCATCAAAGGCCTGATTTGGAAGCACAAATAGTCTTTTTTAAAAATCAGTGTCTAACGAGTGTTATTATTTTCCTATATGTAACTTATGTAGTCTTCCTTTTTGGGGCTAAGACATTAGTTTTTTTAAGGTTTTGCAGGTCAAAGCTCTTTGTTAGCTTTCTATATTACTGTAGCCAAGTAAGACATATTTATGTTCCTCATATGCACAGAACTTGTCCAAAAGACTTAAGGAATTTGCCAGAGTCATTTCAGACAGGTTCGTGCTATTTAATCTCCTTAACGGTTTCACAGAATGTTAGTTACCTTTCTCCATGTTGTGTCATATTGAGAAATACAGCATTGCCTGTATGTATGTTAATTCTACAGCTTTTCTCTCCCCAGTCATGATATGGCACCCAAATTAGAGGGATTGCCATTATTAAGGTATCACTCAGGTAGAGGAATAAAATGAGTTGTCAAGTCAAAGTGAAGGACCACAGGTGATCTAGTTACCTCACTTACTGGGAGCCCCACATTAGCAACACCCTGTCTGTCTCATTAGTAATTTATTATCAGTGCCTTTGCATCACCTAGGGCTAGATCAACATTGGGTAAACATATAAATAAATGAATAAAAATCTGCTAAGTAGGTATCCTTCAGAGAAGGTACCGTGGTTCTTAAACCAGCCATCAGTTGGCATCAAGATAAGTACAGGGTGCATCAAGGGCTAGTGTTTCTTTTTTTGCCATCCGAAATGTATGGTTTGGGGCTTAAGGGGAGAGATCATCTCCTAGTGTGTAATCTTATTATGATAAATATTCCTTTTCATATCATCAATAGTTTTGTCTCCATCTGACACTCTTTCAGTTGTCTGAGAAAAAATCCTTAAAATGATGTGTGATTCCTCTTTTTCTGTCCACCTACACTTGATTGATAAATTCTATTAGCTCCAACTTCAACATTTATCTAAAATCTTAACACTAGACATTTTGCTGGCACCTTAATCTGAGCAATCACCCTTTCTTTCCTAGATTATTGCAAGAGCCTTCTGATTTATTTCCCTTCTATCCCCCTTGTTGCACTCCAGCCTATTCTCACCCAGAAACTAGAGCAAATTCATTTAAAAGATAAGCCAGATCATATCACTTCAGTGCCTTCCTTTCTGACTCAGAGTAAAAGCCCCAAATCCTCCTCTATGACCTACAAGGCTATGGCTCTAGCCCTCTGTTCTCTCCCTCACCTCCTCTCTGCTCACAATGCTTCACCCTTGCTCACACTGATCCAGCCACACTAATGGCTTCAAACACTGCAGGAATGTTCCTACTGTATAGGCTTTGCTTCCTCTCCCTGGACAGCTCTGCACACAGATACCTATTGACTTATTCCCTAACCCGTATCCAGTCATCGCTCAAATCTCATTTTCTCTCTGGAGGTCACACCATCCACTCTATCTAGTGTTGCAAATGGCCTTTCCCCATCACCCTGCGATTCTGATTCTCTTTACCCTGTTTTTCAGTTTCTCCAGTACTCAACACTCTCAAATGTAATATATAATTCATACATTTAAGTTTATTGCTTATTTTCTGAGTCCCCCACCAGAAGATTATCTCTTTCAGAATGAGGACCTTAGTCTATATTGCTCACTGAGTATCCTCACAATCTAGAATGGTACTTGATACATACTACCCACTCAATTAATAGATGTTGAATCAATGAATGGAAGGGACTTATTTAGCCTGATTCACCTCTACTACAACAGAAAGCAAAACACATAAGAGGCAAGGGACTTTGTGCAGGATGAACATGATCTGTATTTTATCATTTTAGGCATAAAAATCACCTTCAAATACAAAAGGCCAAGTTAATCAGCATGTATTCATTGAGAACTCAGTACACATTTTATACATTTATATTTTGAGTGGATAGGAAAGAAAACTAAAATGTGATTCTTACCTCCAAGATAATCTCTTGATTGTAAGTGGTTATGAACAAGTCTAATTCTCTTTAATTAGTAGAAAAGTTACAACTCCTTATTATAATTTACTGGCTTTATGACATTATTCACAAACTTGAATGTGCATTAGAATCACTTAGAGGGCACATTAAAACACTGACTGCAGGGCTCTATTGACCACAGTTTCGGATTCAGTAGGTCATGACTGGGCCAGAGCATCTGCATTTCCAACAGGTTCCCAGGTGATGCTATGCCGCACTCTGGGACCCACGGCTCTATGATAAAGGTTCTTAACCCTGGCTGCACATTAAAATCATCTGAATTTTCATTAATTAAAAAAAATGTATTGATAAATAGGCAGCAAGCCCATTGATTTATATTTAACTCTTATGGGGCAGAGCACAGTAAATTTGATAATAATGTCAAGCCACTGAAGAATGACTTTGATTATTATCCAGAGTTAGAGTTTTCATATTAAATAATTAAACATAGAAATTCTGTTTGAAATGATGAGCAGGCCCTTTGCAGTGAGCAGTGCATTATATCAGTCAATTGATTTTGTTTCCTTCTGGCATCATTATCAGACTTTGATTCGAGGAAGTAAGATAGAGCATTATCTTCTTCTTTCCAGTTCCCACCTAACTTGTAGTAGACAAGACTGGAAAGGAAAGTACCAACCTACAGATTCACCTATACTCTCTTTGGGATTCAGTGACCTTTTGAGCAAATGCGTTTTCTTTCTTTTTTATTCTTAATTCCAATTTATAATTTCAGGAAGACTAACATCTCCCTCTTAATTTTCTATATGCCTCAACCCACAATTTTTCAAATTCCTAAGAATTTATTCACATTACAGGAGTAGTCCTTCATCCACTCATCAAGAAAGGGAGGATTGGAGAGCCCACTGTGATCACTTGACCAATGTTTCTGTTGCAACCTGACATGCTTGTCTCATACATCTGCATTCAGGGGCTCACAGACAACTTTGCCAGGCCAGGTGCCTGTAGAGACTACAGAATTATCTCATGGTACTCTGTGCTCTCAGTATCACAGTTCCTCTGGGTTACACTGACATGCTCAAACATTTTACTTAAAATGTTTTACTTAAAACTGGCTGGGTCAAGCAGGGCATTTAGCCTAAACAGCATGCTTTCCTAGAACCTGGTCTCACCTAAGAGCAGATAAGTTCTGCTGCCACCTTTCAGGATGAATTTTAGTCTGAGGCTCTTTTCTTAAAAGGAAATATCCATTGGAACATTTCAATCTATGACAGAGGTTCTAATATGGTAAATCCTAAAAAGAGGAATAAATCTGGATTCCTTTTTTTAAGATGTTCCTTGCTCCCTATATATACTTTCTTACCCACACTCCAGTTACCACTTCTGCATACCAAAGAAATTTCAGAATAGAGATAAGGGTAGCCTCAAAAGTTACTGTTACATCCTTTTCAAAGAGCAATGAGTCCTACTAAAATATTAGCTATTTGCATTATTAACTGTAGCCATCCAAATCATTATTTCCCTGGGAATGAAGATCTACTCTAGGTTGACAAAATATCTATACCATATAGTCAGTCATAAAAGGGCTGGAATATATGTATATTTAAAAAAAATTCCTCCTAAAGGGAAATTTGCTTTTTAAGATAAAACTTTCTTCTCTAAACACCCCAAAGAAAAACACTCTGTTTTTCTTCATTTGATATTTAAATTCATCCTCCTAGTCTAGCATACCATGTGGAAAGCACTGATTGAATATTAAATTGAATTATATTCTTCCCATTAATTCTATTTCTACTTACACAAAATATGTCTCTCTGGTATTTCTATTATCATTGGAGATACGTAAAATAATTGTAATTATTCTTGAACATGAAAACTCTTCAAATATTTGATGGCAGCTATTTTGTTCCTATTCTCTTAGTGTTTTTTATTCCAGACTAAACAAATATAATTCCTTTAACTGTTTCCTTTAATTATTTAGGGAATCAATAATCCTCATCACCTCACCACTTGGTCTTAGATCAGAGATTCTTAAGATGAAGTCCATGAACATCTAGAGAGATCATAGATGGGTTTCAAGGAATGCTACAAACCTTCTAAAATCATATAAAAATTTTTGTGTATATATATATTAAGCACATTTTTTCTGGGGAGATATTTATAGCTTTAAATTCCCAATAGGAGATTACCTATGATCTCCCAAAGATTAAGAATCACTGATAGAAAAGTTGGCCGATTTATCATCACTGATTTTAAAATGTGGTTCTCAAACTTGTATGCAATGCTGCTGTACAATGAGATAAAGCACAGAGGAGTTGGTATTTCTCTTGATC
The DNA here is from genome assembly GCF_040802235.1 of Manis javanica. Classification (NCBI taxonomy): domain Eukaryota; kingdom Metazoa; phylum Chordata; class Mammalia; order Pholidota; family Manidae; genus Manis; species Manis javanica. The sequence continues at coordinate 210,030,129 of NC_133156.1, read as the reverse complement.
AAGACACTGCTTTTCTATTAAGGGAACTCAAGGTTCCAGGCACCTCTGATTGTCATCTGATATACTTAGTTAACACTAAATTTATATGAAAGTAAAGCTAATGAATCTCTTAAGGATAAACACACAAGTATTCACTACCAAGCTGGTTTCCACTGCTATTTTTATCTTTTAGTGTAGAATTCATAGTCTACGTTTACACCTATTCAGTTTCATCATGAAGGCATGGCCCATCATAATCACAGACATATTCTTGTATTTTATTTCTTACATTAATTTTCCTTCCAGGTGTCTAGTCATTTATAAATTTGATTACCATATTTTCTCTCTCGTCTTCCAAGTAGGTAATAAATCCACTGACAGCTTTGTATCCGCTACAAAAGACTTCCCTTTGAGTTGCTAAGAACCCATTAATCCATGCTCGGAGAGCTTATCAGTGGAGTACGCAGCTATGTCATGCAATGCACTCCTCCCCAACGTTTAGCCGAGATACCATGAAAGATTTTGATAATGCCAAAGTCAAATTAAGGACCTACTTTATCAACAACATGCAATTTGTTCATTCTGTCAGCGCAGAAAATAAGGTTAGGGTGGACAAAACTCTACTATAACACAGTATAATCAGTTGGTTTCCAGTTACTGAGTTTTCATTTTGTAATTTTTAGTTGGTAATTCTAGAATATCACCAGTTTGAAATTATCACTGAAAGGGGAGATCATCAAATGCATGACAATAGATTAACCCATAACACCGGCATGCTTAAAAGTGATCATTTTAGAATTGTCTACAGTTTAGGAAGTTTTCTTTAAAATGGATTATATTCAGAAATCGGTTTTTGAAGCAACACATTTGCTCTGTGGTATAGAAACAAGCATTTTAAGAATAATGAGAAAAATTGACCTACCTTGGCACAATAACAGCTTGCTGTCATTCTTCAATGGCAGAGCAAAGATTCTTTATAACAAAACACTGCAACACATAATCCTTGAACAAGTGTAGGGATTTTGAATTATTTATACAAATTAAACATTAAGATTTCATATTTTCTCAAAAATGAACATGTTTTCCTTGTTTGATGTATGACTAAAGAAAAAAATGATATAGAAAAGAGGCACAGATTATTGAGAGTATCAAATATTTTCTTTAATGTCACAGATGGTGAAGAATATTTATAAAACTTAAAGAATGAAAATATATATAAATTATAGATATCTTATTAATTATAATAATATATAATTTATGGCATATTGATTTGCTGTGAACTGACTTATCTATAAATGCCAATATCTTACAGTATCAAAAATAAGAGCATATTTGAATTTAGGAGTGTGATTCAAGTGAAATAAAGGTAAATAAATAATTCAATAACTAAGAGAAAAAAATGAAGCACAAAATGGGACACATAATTGGAAAATGCCCAATATTTATTTAAAAATCAATATGTTTATGCAGAGAAGACAAGCAATGATTCTATAGCATCTTACTACGCTGATGGACAGTGACAGTGACTGTAATGGTGTATGTGGGGGCGACTTGATAATAATAGGGGGAGTCTAGTAACCATACTGTTGTTCAAGTAATTGTACATTAATGATAACAAAATTAAAAAATAAAAAACAAAAAAATCAGTATGTTGCATTAAAGAAATTCCTCCCCATTTCAGAAAGGTAAAAGCAGACAAAAACAAAGCTTAAAGGGATTAAATAAAATTATTTTTGACTGTCTGTTGCCTTCTATCAAAGTTTTTCAGCTGTCTAAAACATGTTTATAATAAAAACATATTTAATTGTTGCAGAAAAAAAACAACTTACCTCAAGATTGACCTTGGTTTTGCATAAAACATAATTTTATTTGCTGAGATGCACAGCATACTTCAGAATGAAAGGGCTGTTGTCTAGATCTCCTAGCAAAGGAGAGAACTGGAGGTACTAAGAGAAAAGGAAATAAAAATAATAAGTTACATACAAACAATATGCTTCACATATTTATAGATTGGGAAATTACTTGAACTGGTTGGAAAACCTAAGGGCATGTTTTTGATCAAAGATCTATTGAGCAAAAGGAACTTTTGAACCTGAAAATGCTGAGTTCTTAAAGGCATCAGCTCAAATAATACTCCTAGTAACATCCAACATCCATCTCAAATCACATCCATCAATAATGTGACTGCCAGCTTGCATGTTTCCAGGCACAAATAAGTATCCTGTCCACCTGAAGAATCACTAAAATATCTGTTAATACCAAGCCCCTTTCCCCTTGCTGCTCTTTTACCTGCAGCAGTTAGAGGTGATTAATGTTTATCAGACATTAAGTCCTGCCACTCTAGTAAGGATGAAAGGAAGGGAATTTTGAGCTCAGTGGTTCATCTATTCATGAAAATTGAAATGTAGAGAATGAACAAATAACATCATGTTACTGCATAATAGATGGGGACCTTCCACTTTTGGTTTCACCACTTATTCCTCTCCTTTGGAGATGAGAGGTGGCAAAAGAGATTATGGTAGCCATGCTTGAATAACCTGATGTAGTGAAAATAAGAGGCTTGGCCTGCCCTTACCATGGCATGTTCATATACATAATCTGTCATAAATCCTGAGGCCTACTACTTAGAAATAAAGAATGAACTAATGTTATACTCAACTCAACAGTACAGATAAGTATCACAGATAAAAAATGAAAAAAAGAGAATGGTCACACAAAATACATACTGTGAGATTTTTTTCTATATGAAGTTCAAGAACTGAAAAAACGAATCTATTGTGATAGGTGTGCAGGGTATTTACTGCGATGGGGCATCAGAGAAACTTTTGAAATGTCCTGTATTTTAATCTGGCTGGTGGTTACCTGGGTGCATATATATAAGAAGCAGCTCCTTGAATTGCATTTTATTATACTTCGATGAAACATTTTCCAAAAAATAAGTATTATTAAAATGGGAGCAAATAGATATAAATCTGCATATATTACATGTGGTAATCAATAACTTTTAAGCTTTTTCTTTTTTGTGTTTTAGCTACTCTAGCTACTTAGGTTTACTACTACCTAAGACATTTTAAGTCTTATGTCTGGTTCCTCTCTTATATCCAAACTACTGCATCTTATTTTTCATTCCACTCTTGTCCCATTTTAATATTTCGTAAACCAATTTAAATATATTTTCTGAAATGGGTATGTCTTAATTTGCATTAAAGAGAACTCTATATTAGTGCATTTGTAATAAATTTTATGAAAATTCTGAGTTAAGACTTCAAAAACAAAGTTAAGAAACATAATCTTACAAAGAATTTATACAAACTAGATTAATTTAGATAGAATACAAGCAACTATTACCTAAATTTCTATAAGCCACTATCTTTTTTCATGACTGGGAAAAATCATGATTTCAAATTGAGAAACATGATGTAGTACACCTTATATAATAGCACTTGACAGGAAATTAATAGAAACATTTTTGTTACATAAGTTAAGTTTTAGAAAACTGTTTAAACTTTCGCCTATGTATATAATTCTTTACACATGTGGAACACAGATAATGAGCCAAGAAAGCAAGGAGATTCAAATTCTGCTAGAAACATATAATCTACAGACATCTCTCTCTCCCATCCAGTCACTTTTAGCTTCCATGGAGGGTGAACGAAAATAGAGAAGGAAGACAACCTTATGCCGACATTGTTGGAAGACCTTGAAGATACTTTGCAAAAAAAAAGTCATACTTGACCCCTTGGTTTTGCCTTCCCAGAAAGAGGAATCATTTTTATTTTCCTTCTGAAATTTAAGTTTCTGAGAACTGTAGGGTTTCTTGGAATTAAACAAAAATCTAATCAAGTCATCATTTTCGTACCACATGACACGTATGTGTATTTTTGGTGATGCCTATCTCACCACATGACAGAATTACTCTATGTGGTGTGTCAATTATCCTCATATCAAAACGAAAGCTCTGCTGGAAAAGTATGTACTACCTTCTGAAAATTAACTGCCTATGAAGAACATTTCTTTGAATGTTTAAAATCTTGTGGAAATATATGCTCAACTTTCAAATGTATTATTTGATGAAATTTGTGCAGTACTATGGGAAGTGTGGAATTCGAAGGATAATTTTTGTGTCTTGTTTTGTGAGATAACATACTAATGCATTCCTATCATTCCTATCAAAAATGGGGGAAATTTTTTGCTTACTTGTGATAATAAAAGAAAGAATCTTAGCACTTAAAAAATAAAGATTTGGAAGAATTCTTATTTTAATAATGAAATGATACAGGTTAACTATTTACAGTACTTACAGGTATTTACTAACAAGTTTTCTTCATAACTGCAAGGTTTCAGATTATATGCAAAGCACCCAAAGTATATTAACCTTTAGTTCGTAAGGATCAATTATGTAATGATCTCCACAATAAGTATAACCATGGGATATAATAACATGGAATTTCTACTTCCCACAATCAATGGTGAATGGAATTGTTTTCCTGATTTCTCTTTCTATTGATTCGTTGTTAGTGTATAGGAAAGCTACAGATTTCTGTGTGTTGATTTTGTATCCTGATGTATTCCGATATCAGTTCTAGTAGTTTTGGAGTGGAGTCTTTAGGGTTTTTTATGTACAGTATCATATCATCTGCAAATAGTGACAGTTTAACTTCTTCTTTACCAATCTGGATTCCTTGTATTTCTTTGTTTTGTCTGATTGCCGTGGCTAGGACCTCCAGTACTATGTTAAATAACAGTGGGGAGAGTGGGCATCCCTGTCTGGTTCCCGATCTCAGTGGAAATGCTTTCAGCTTCTCGCTGTTCAGTATAATGCTGGCTGTGGGTTTATCATATATGCCTTTATTATGTTGAGGTACTTGCCCTCTATTCCCATTTTGCTGAGAGTTTTTATCATGAATGGATGTTGAATTTTGTCAAATGCTTTTTCAGCATCTATGGAGATGATCATGTGGTTTTTGGGCTCATGGACATTAGAATTTTTGTGGGATGCCCAATTATTCTACTGTTGGATGATCAAGAAGAATTCCAGCTTGTTGGCATATAGGTTTTCATAGTAGTCTTTAATAATTCTTTGTATTTCTGTGGAGTCTGTCGTGATTTTTCCATTCTCATTTCTGATTATGTTGATTTGTGTTGACTCTCTTTTTCTCTTAATAAGTTGGGCTAGAGGCTTATCTATTTTGTTTATTTTCTCAAAGAACCAGCTCTTGGTTTCGTTGATTTTTGCTATTGTTTTATTCTTCTCAATTTTGTTTATTTCTTCTCTGATCTTTATTATGTCCCTCCTTCTGCTGACTTTAGGCCTCATTTGTTCTTCTTTTTCCAGTTTTAATAATTGTGATGTTAGACTATTCATTTGGGATTGTTCTTCCTTCTTCAAGTGTGCCTGGATTGCCATATACTTTCCTCTTAAGACTGCTTTCGCTGCATCCCACAGAAGTTGGGGCTTAGTGTTGTTGTTGTCATTTGTTTCTATATATTCCTTGATCTCTATTTTGATTTGTTCATTGATCCATTGATTATCACTGATGCTTCCAAAATATATAAACATAGAAGAGTGAAGTCTATTTTGTCTGATATTAGTACTGCAACCCCTGCTTTCTTCTCACTGTTGTTTGCCTGAAATATGTTTTTCCATCCCTTGACTTTTAGTCTATGCTTATCTTTGGGTTTAAGGTGAGTTTCTTGTAAGCAGCATATATATGGGTCTTGCTTTTTTATCCATTCTATTACTCTATGTCTTTTGATTGGTGCATTAAGTCCATTTACATTTAGGGTGACTATTGAAAGATATGTACTTATTGCCATTGCAGGCTTTAGATTCGTGTGTACCAAAGGTTCAAGCTTAGCTTCTTTAGTATCTTACTGCCTAACTTAGCTCGCTTATTGGGCTGTGATATACACTGTCTGGAGAGTCTTTTCTTCTCTCCCTTCTTATTCCTCCTCCTCCCTTCTTCATATGTTGTGTGTTTTGTTCTGTGCTCTTTTTAGGGGTGCTCCCATCTAGAGCAGTCCCTGTAGGATGCCCTGTAGAGGTGGTTTGTGGGAAGCAAATTCCCTCAGCTTTTGCTTGTCTGGGAATTGTTTGATCCCACCATCATATTTAAATGATAGTCGTGCTGGATACAGTATCCTTGGTTCAAGGCCCTTCTGTTTCATTGCATTAAGTATATCATGCCATTCTCTTCTGGCCTGTAGGGTTTCTGTTGAGAAGTCTGATGTTAGCCTGATTGGTTTTCCTTTATAGGTGACCTTTTTCTCTCTAGCTGCCTTTAAAACTCTTTCCTTGTCCTTGATCCTTGCCATTTTAATTATTATGTGTCTTGGTGTTGTCCTCCTTGGATCCTTTCTGTTGGGGGTTCTGTATAATTCCATGGTCTGTTCGATTATTTCCTCCCCCAGTTTGGGGAAGTTTTCAGCAATTATTTCTTCAAAGACCCTTTCTATCCCTTTTCCTCTTTTCTTCCTCTTCTGGTATCCCTATAATACGAATGTTTTTCCTTTTGTATTGGTCACATATTTCTCTTAGTGTTGTTTCATTCCTGAGATCCTTTTATCTCCTATGTTGGTGAAGATAGAATTTTATGGAAATTATTATGATCACTTTTGAAGTTTGTCCCATTTATTCAGAATGTTGAACAATGTATTAATAAGCTTCTTCCACTATGATATTTAGTCTGAAAATATTTCAGCATAAATGAAAGAAACTTTCCTATAGGGTATTAGAAACATTTTCAAATATGATATTTTTAGTTAAATAGAATTAATAGCATTAAAAATAACTACATATTTGTATTTCTATTGACTATGTTATCCAGATACTTAGATTCTCTTCAGTTTTCTTTTTCTGGATCTACATTTACTGATCTTTTAATAAACCCTTCACCTTAGGAAGATTTAAAAAACATGTAAGCATTCCACCAGTCTCAAAAGAGCTACTCCCTGAATTATCGGCATTTTGTGATTAGAAATCTATATATTTGAACAAAGGCTGGGAACGGTTAGATAATGAAAGCTATTTTTACTGCTTCCCGTATCCCCCAACCCGTTTTAATACACATTTTTAAAGTTTGCTTTACTTTGGAGAAGGATATTAGGATTTAAATGGGATAGAGCCTCTTATTCTGAATAAAGTTAAATGACCACTGGTTTCCTCTTCTTTTTTAAAAAAATTTCAATCATCATGCCAGTAAAGAGTTATTTCTCAAATTATGACTTCAGATAACTTTTAAAACCAAAAAAGGAAGTGAAATAGATTAAATACCTCAAAAGTCATTTGTCTTCAAATATTAAAAATAAAGATTAGAAAAATCCATCTATGATGCTCTTTCTGTTCCTGAACTTAATTTCAGCTTTTGTGAGAATATTTCTCTCACTTTTCTTTATTAAAAATGGACTACTTTTACTTTGGCTGTTAAATAAGTTTTCTTCTTTTCTCAGCTAGCCTAACCACTTCACCTTAAATGCTATTTCTATGGAGAAAAGCTTTCCATCTCTCAGCTTACGAACAAATATGTGTCTCACCACTCGGTTTTAAGTTGGGAACTTTTTATATTAAAAATGTCTGTCTTTTAGTGACATGCTTGTATCATTAACAGTAATAACAAGTTCTGAAAGCCACTTTTCATTGCTAGTAGGTTTAATAACAGATCTTAGAAGTCACCATGGAGATCATCCATTCTAATAGTTACAAGCACTTAAAAACACATTTCTATGTCCATTTTCTCTTAAAAAATAAAAGTCTACTAAACCCAGTATACAAACACACAATAACAGTATTTTCTGTTGAATGGTGGCATGGTGGGGGTGGGTGAGAGACAGGTAGATAGACATCTGCTCACTCTCCATTCCAATCCCTAGGGGCTTCTGAGGTATATCCATGGAAGCTTTGGTTGAAAATGTCAGATCCAGTCCACCCACTTCATTTGAAGACATAAAACAGATCCAGAAAGCGTCATAACTTGCAGAAGTCAACATACGGCTCAGTGGAAATAAAGATGTTAGTCTGCTCTCCTGATACTGCCTTGGATACTGCTGGCTTAGACACTATTTAATTAGTCAAGTCATAAAATGAGACTGAAGTATGGGTTATTTATGTCAAATAGGTGAGCCCTTTCCTCGTTCTCTTTTTGTAAAATTGATAAAAATTGATATTAGGTGACTTTCAATGTGTAAAAATAACTGGTCACACTAAAGGTATCATTGAATATTTCTCATTTGTCCTAAGTAGTTTTGATTCCTTTCCAATAAAAATAATGTGCTTCTTTAACTGCACTAGTTCAGGTGAGGATGTAATAATGTGGGTACGACTGTAATAATGTTGAACCACTGTGTTGTATACATGAAATTAATATAAGATGTATATCAACTATATGTCAATTAAAAAAAGAAAAACAGAAATGCTATGAAGAAAAAAATCTGCTCTTCACTAAACCTATCATTAAAAGGATTCAGTTTGGAAAACCTTTTCTTCTAAAAACAAAGGAATGCCATCTTTGTGTTGCCTGTGGAGCGGAAGTGTTCCTAGACTCCAAGGCTCACTGTCCAGCTTGGTTGTTGGGTAGGTGCAGTAGAGAAGCAAGAGCAGGGAGAGCTTCTAATTGCTATGTATTTTTTTTCCAATAAAATATTTGGCTTTCTGTAATAAGTATTCTTGTTTTGTTGTTGTTTCTTCTGTTTTTCAAGGCTGTATGAATTCCCAGATGGTTTGCTTGCTTCCTTTGCAGGTATGAATTATGGCTTTCAGGTGTGTTGAAATGGAGAGGCATGAAAAAAATCCAGAAATGCCTTTAAACTGGGCTGACTTAGCTATAACGAATGGACTAACAGAATTTACTTAATCTTGAATTGTCTCATTATGTAACCCCAGTTGCTAAGGAAAACATACTTGTTTTTAACATAACCAACAGAGAAATCATCATAAATATCTTTTAAAAATACAGTTTTCCAAAAGAAAGTATATTGATGTGGTCAGTTCTTCAATCATGCCATACATAACAGTTACCCGCATTTGCAAATGCTAATGTTCTAATACATTTGCAAAATTGTGATTTACAAACAGGAAAGAGTCTCCTTAGTGTCTGAAATAATACATATGGATCAAGGCTAGCCAATAAGTCAACCTTAGATTATAATAGCACTAAAATATTATTTACAATGAATACAAGAGGGAATATTATGACTTCAAAAAATACTTCTAAATTGAATTTCAATAACATACTATTTCTGACAAAAATACCAGCTATAGAGTAATAACAAAATTATCAATATTTTCAAAGTGATCTTGTTGGGTGTTTCCCAAACTTGAGAAACTTAGAAATTCCTTTTGAAGAAAAATGACTTTTAGTTGTTCTCATTATAATTATATTTAACCTGTATGCATATAAACTGTATATATGACATACAGCTGTTAAATGTTTTGTGAAGCTTTAATGATACAATTTTCTCATTTCTGAGCTTCTACAAATCTTTGGTTAATTGACACAAATTAATATTCACTTAATGAGAATAAATAACTTACATATAAAATCTATGCTACATCTTTTCAGATCATATTAATTATTAATTATTAAATGATTGAAGTTCCCTAGCACTACTATTTAGTACTAAATCATTATAGTTCTATGGTACTATGTAGTACGATATCATTCACACAAATGGATACATGCTCAGATAGCGCCTATCAGTATACAGCAAGGAAGTTGTCATCTCTGAAAAATGTTTAGTGTTTTAAAGTTTCCATTGTGACTGAAAGCACAGAACTGAAGAAGTATTGTAGAAAACCTGTAAAATCCAAAGAATACATCTTGGCTCCCACCAAGGTTTGACAATCTTGTCTGATCCTACTGAAATGTTGAATCTATGATTTTTCCTAACTTTATTGTGATACAATTTACTCCAACAAACTGCACCCGTTTAAAGAGTACATTTCAAAAAGTTTTGAGAGATGCGAATGCCTGAGAAACTACCACCACGATCGAGGTACAAATAGTTATTTCTATCAACAAGATGTCCTCATGCCCTTTTACAATCCATCCTTTCCTCCCCCTTATGTAACCTAGCCAACTACTCATCTGCTTTCTATCCCTGTGGATCAGTTTGCACTTTCTGAATGTTTATACAAGTAGAATCAACCAATATGTACTACTTTGTATCTGATTTCTTTCACTAAGAATAATGACTTCCAGTGTTATCTGTTACCATGTGTGTCATTAGTTTATGCCTCACTTTTTGCTGCATAGTTTGAAGTGATTTGATCTCTGCTGTATGTCCGACAGTACTAGAGCTTGACAATCTCTACTTTTGATGAATGGTTCATTGACAGATGAGTTGGAGATACATGGTTCTGAGGCTGTGAAGAAGGACCGCTACTGCTGTGTTAATAGATGGAGGTCTACAGAAACCTTTCCTTTTAGTCTTGCTAAGTCATCAGATGGCATGGGAGATTTTTTCCTATATCAATTCTGCCCTTGAGAAATCACGTTACTTTTGTTACTGTATATCTTTCTTACTTATAATTCAGACTAGTATCAGAATAATGAATAGTTTTCTTCTCAGTGTGGAAGAAAAAAATTAACTCTTGCCTACCAGAAATATTTTTCTCCTTAGTATTGATTAGTTAAGGTCTCTAACAGTGAGGTTATTCTCAGATAAAGATGAACACACTACCTCTTTCAAATTGGAGGTTAAAACCCTAAATCATTATATATATATAATGATATATATATATATATATATATATAATTTGTTGTGTTAATGCTGTACTGTATAAATGAGTGTGAAACCTGAAACTGTGTAATCTTATAAGAAAAATTACGATTATTTTATGGCCTTTAAAATTTTTTCACAAACATTCAGAGCCTTCTTATTGTCAGTTATAAATGAGTAAAAATATAAAAGTAATATTTAGTATACTGTAACTTATAATATTAGAACTATTAAGAATTTAAAAAATTTTACTTCTTTGCAAAAAACTTCTTAAGGGTAGTCTGAACAATGGTTTCCTTATTCTTGTCATTGTACAGCTTATTAAATGAAGACACACCTTCTCTATGCTGTAGCAAATTGTCATGCTTCTAAGTTTAGATTAGCCTTCAATATTTTAGTCTCTGTGCTTCAATGTTGTGAAATACCTTTGAGAGTTTCTTTGATGTTGAGTATTTTGCTGGCATCATTTACTCTGGGATATGCTGCCAGTTTGTGAACTGAGTAAGAGGTATGGGAGCAGTAGCCCCTCATAGACAGACTTTGAAAGAAGTGATATGACTGGTTGTCAATCATGATGCATTTCTGTTATTAATACAGTAATTTGTGGGCTGAAGAACTTGTAGTAAACTTTGTAGTTTACACAATTACTCACAATTAATTCATTAACTGAAATTTAAACTGTGCTATGGTATTATTTAACTTAATCACTGTAACTAAAATTCATGCAAACTGGAATTATACAAAACAAGGACTGCCTCTCAGATTGTTTCTGTGTGGATTAAATTTTTCCTATAGTTATATAATAACCAAATTAAGACTTGAATTCTCTCTCCATTTGTTAAACAATTCAATATTGGACAATTGCTTCATTTAAAATATATTACCAAGGAAGATATTTGTCAAGTTGAGTTAATTTGCATTTTTTACTTGACGACCCAATAGTTGTCTTCATTGTATTCTTGGTCTATCTGGCACTTGAGAAAATGTAAAATTGAGGTTGTCCTCTATAGATTTAAGTAAAAACTCAAGTTTAATAAAACAAATAAGATACCAAAACACAGAACAAAGCACTTACTTTGCAATTAATTTCATTCCGTCAGGCTTATAGCAGTGCTTCGGCAGCCCATGTGAGTGTTCCTTCACCTGTGAAGAGTCACAGAAAAGTTGTGATGCCTTAGATTGCATGAAGTCCATGCATAGGAGAGTGCTGGTATGGAGGGAGTGATCAACAATTACATTTGCTTTTTAAAAACTGTTGGTTGAATTCTAATTTTCACCTCAGGATTAATCTATCTTTTCTTCCTATTTTTGCAAAAAGGTGAATGTAAAATATAGATATTTTATGTTGTTTACTAGGTAAAGAACTATAAAATGAAATAATGTAACAGGCAATTTCCATTAATTCGTGGCTTAAAAAAAATCTAAGTAAAATAACTTTCCAAAATATTCCCTCCTTTTGTTTCTTACTTATCATGTGGGAAAATGGGAGTCATACTGATTTAATTCTAAATTCTTAATGTGACAAGAATAGCAAACAATTAATAAATATTCACAACTTTCTGTTTGAGTGGCAGTAATCTATAACTGGCAATAATTTTGGGGGCACAATTTTAAAGCAAGATTGGTCTCTTCCTTCCTTCCTCTCTTTCTCCCTCCCTCCCTCTGCCGCTCCCTCCCTTTCTTAACACAGAACTCTGTAAACATTGAGTGTTGAGTGTGATGAATGGATAAAGTAGAAAGCCCCAGGGCAAAATAGGAAGTGCATTTCTGACTGAGCTTCATATGAAATGTCTTCCTTTTAATTTTGAGTCCCTTTTAAGTCTGAGTCTATCTGGAGGACTCCTCTTCAAGGAGGGTAAATGCCTGAGGGTATCCAGGAGCAGGGAAATGGAGTTTACCAAAAGCTGTGTCAAGTCCTCATTCCAAAATTTAGGAATTATACATCCTTTCAACCTCTGACCCTCCGGTCAGTAATAATCCATGATGTAAAGTTTTGAATGAAAAATTCTACTTCTATAATTAAATGGCAACAAATATTAAGCCCTACCTTTTAAAACTAGAATCACTTCTAATGTCATTGCATAATAGGATACAAAATTCTTTAAGAAATTGACTTTCAATTCTCTACATGTAGTTCACCTCCAGGTGGTCAAATTCTAGCCCTCAGAATATAGGATTCTTTTTTAAAATAGTAGAATGCTGTAGGGAAGCCCCCTGTCCCTGCCCACTTTCCCTACTGTTATATGAGGATAGCTGTCTGCTGCTTCAAGTAGGTCTGGCCTTGTATGGAGCCAGATATGTCTGGCCTTGAGAAATCTGAAAACACAGGGTGCTGTACTCATGAGTAAGGAGCTAGATAAAAGCCCTGAAGGCCAGATACCTGGCCATGAAGGCCACATGCATGCACGTCTTCAATATTTATGCAACCATGAATTACCACTGTAGCAATATAAGAAGTGCAGCTTTATGCAGAATAAATTGGCCTCTTTGAGCACCCTCCATGACAACTCCCACCGCCTTCTTTGCTCTTTGCGTTGCTCCAAAACCTCAATGGCAACCCTCATATCCCGACAAATGTACATGCCGATTTCTGCCTATTAGAAACAGGTCCTTCCCTCACTTAATTCTACTTAAAATGTAAACCATAACAAAGAAGACACAACCCTCAAAATCACTGAAATATAATCCTTCCATTTGAATATATTTAAAACCAAATTCTAACCATTTCTACTTGTACTATATGCACTCTGCTGCACAATGAATCACAGCAGGAAGTGAATAGTTGTATTTTTTAATCCCAACGACCCTTGACTTAAGATGGTACACATTGAGCAGAGGAAAATTGTCCTTAATGAGCACAGTTGCAATTCTTGCAACATTTTTTGATTTATATTCTATTTTCAAATGCTACAAACACATGTTGCGCCTATTCATCTTAACCTTTAGCTACTTTTAACTTTTAAATAGGTGCTTTGACTTCAGGCTAGTATTTGGAATTTTTAAAATCTTCACTATAAATTCAAGTTCCCTTTTCTTGCTCTCAGGGAATCTTCTGTGTTTCCGTATTAAGCAAAGCTTAACAATTTCTAGGGGTAGAGGGACTCTGAAATATCTAAAACTTTTTGTGTTTCAAACATTGGAGTTGGATGAATAGCTTAATCGTTAAGTCTGTGAACTGTGAGACCAAAGTACATGGATCAAATTCTAACTCCACCGTTTAGTATCTGTGGTACCACAGAAGGTTGCTTACCCTGTGTATGCCATGATCCTTTCATCTCTAAAATGTAGGTGATAGAACTATTTAGCACATAGTTTAAAAGATGTGATATGAAACTATTTCTCACACATTATGCTCAATACATGCTAGTTATCATTATCAGTATTATTATAATGAAATCTTTTACATCTGTTTCATTTTAAATCTTCTTTCAGAGAATCCATGGTTTTAGGTTTTATCCCTCTTGATCACTCACATCTAAAACATTCACCTGATAACAAGTATACCTATCCCTGGAGTTCTAGACCTTTCCTATGAAAATGGATATGACTGGGTGTTAGGCTGGAGAAAGGAAAAACAAGGACATGCAAACAGAACAGAGAGATGCCATAGGGGGAGAACAGACCAGACCCCAAGGTCTGTGCCATATATGGAAAGGGGGCAGCTCTCCCTGAATTCCATCCTGATGTGCCAACTGGGACCCGGATGTCAGCCTCCTCCCTCTTGGAAAGAAAAAAGTTTCTAGTTGACTATTATGTCACCTTTAGCCAATCATACCTCTCAACACCCCCCTAAGATAGTTTGCCCACTCCTCCCCCTCCTAATCCCTTATAAGCCCCCACCTCCCTAACCGGGCATGACTTCTCCAGCTTGTAGTACCCAGGCCGTGAGAACATCATCCAGGGGTATTTAAATAAATTACCTGGCCCTTTGTTGCCTCTCTTTGCCTGCTTATTCTGGCTAGAATTTACCTTACATATGGTGCTGAAACGCGGGAGGAGTGTGAGCATGAGGCCCTGACTGGCCACCGGCAGCCCCGCCCTCCTTCCCTGACCTGGGACCTCAGCCTGCTCTCTGCTGCGTAGATTATTTTCTGGTGAGTCCCTCAGTTTCTCCTGGTCAGCTTCCCTTCCTAACTCCATTTCACCTGGTCCGTCCGAAATCGTAGCTACGTCCAGATCTGGGCATTCAGCCCATCCATTATGAGTATCCGGGATACTCGCCCCTAGCCCTGTGGTGGGGGAGATGTCCCTCACCCAGGCTCCCAGGCCATCTCCCCTGACTTGGTGCACTTGGGACGCTGGGTGCTCCTCTTAGCGGGATATTTTTTGGGAAGTGGTCGCAGACATGAGGAACCAGCCCATGAAAGCAGAGGCTCAGACCCCGCTGCGGTGTCTCATTTCTAATCTGGCTACTCTGTTTGTCCCGGGAAATTCGCAAATGGAATTTAGTCTTCCTTTGCTCTGAGGCCGGGCATCAGTATCCCTTAGACAACCAATCTCGCTGGCCCCCTGAGGGAACTTTTGATTTTAGCCTCCTCACTGACTTAACTAATTATTGCCACCGGAGCGGAAAGTAGAATGAAATCCCGTATGTGCAGGCTTTTTGGACTTTGCACTCCCGTCAAAACCTTTATGTTAAATGTTCTATAACTCAGGTTCTCCTAGCCCGACCTCTAGTTAAAAATTATCAGGCTCTTACTCTGCTCAGTCCTTTTCAGATCTGCCAGAAAACCTCAGTCGCCCACCTCCCTCAGCTCGCAATCCCCTCCCCCTCTCTCCACCACCATCTCTAAGTCCTTTGTCTTCCCACGTGTCACCTCCATCTTAAAGTCCTGCATTCTCAAACATGCTGTTGTCCTGCTCTCCTCTTCCAGTGGCTGCACCACCCCCTCCCCCTCTCCTTCCACCTTCACTGCCCTCTTCCCCCACCAGAACAAGCCCCTCCCACCCTCTAGTTCTAGAAGCCACAGACAAGAAGCTGAGAAGAGAGATGGCAATTGGATATCAGTAACTTAAGTCTTTGTATAGGTTTGTCTATCTGTGTATGTTTTTATATGAAAAGTGTTGCTGACTGTAGTCATTGTATCTCAGTTTGTACGTTTGTGTGTCTAAGTGTATAAATGAAAAATATTTTATTTAAAAACAAGCGCTTGTGAGGATTGGGCATTCTAGAACTTCCAGAGAATCTAGTAAAAAAATGTTAAGCATGGAAGCTAATTTGAGTTTAGCTGAAGCAGGCATGTCCTTGTTGTTATCAGCTGCCTCAGTTTACCTAAAGTCATTTAAGTCAGTTTATCTGCTAAATCTTTTAAGGATAAAATGCTTAAAGGCTTAGCTTTATCTAACATTCAGTAAAAGTTTTGTAAGTAATCTAGCATAGTTGCTAAAAATAAGTAAACAAGCCTAGCAAATAAATATCTTAATAATAATACTGTATTAATGTATAACAGTATATATATATATATATATATGAAAACAGCCTGAGAATTTTTGTAGTAACCAAAATTCTTAAAGTTTGCTAAGTTATATAGACGTATTTTGTGCCTAATAAGAAATTGTGCTATAAAGCACATTTCCAAAAATGATAATATACATTCATGAATGTATCAATCTGAAGAATGCTAGTGTAACAGTTTACAGTAGCCTATTTTTCAGTGTTCACTGAAGGTTAAAGTAATAGTTTTAAGTTATCAAAGCAGTTTCTTATGCTTAAAGTCTCAGTGAGTTGTCAGTCTTTAAGAAAATGAGATCTTAATATTAAGAAGACTGAAAGCTAAACTTTGATAACTGTGTAACCTTTATTTGCCTTTGAAGTACTTTGTTGTTATTCTAGTTAACTGGATAAGTATTGCTTCATAGCAACCTATAATCCTATTTAAGCAAGTGCCTTAAAACTTTTAACAACTTCCCAAAATCAAATTCAAAAAGGTACTTTTACCTCTAGTTAACTCTGATATTTTCCAGAGAGCCCCTGGAACATGTCAGAGAAATTTTTTCCTCATTGGAGAAAGTATTTAGCTAATTTGGCTTATTTATCTGATATATAATTACCTGCTTAATTACCTGGAAAGCACTGTCAAAGAGAATGATGCTAAACTTTGTTACTGAATGTTTTTTTGTTACAGAAATATCAGAATTTCCCTATGACAACTGTCTTATAGTAAGCTCTCATCAGATCTTTAACCATGGTCATTTGTACGTCTTTTGCCATTTATAGTCACTGTTTCATTACTCCTACACTAGTAAAGAACTAGATTTCAGCAGAACAGGTACTGGTTACATAGGATTAAGTGAACTAAAGAAGATAGTTTTGTGACTTTTTGTTTCAGATGTTGCTGATAAAGTGTTTTAAGCTTTTTCTCTTAAGCTGACAACAGTTTCATGAATGACAATGCCTTTATAAGCAGAATTGAAACATTTATCTTTCTCTCTACCTGACCCCTCAAGAATTTAAAAGCTTTCAGTATTTTTATGTTTCATGGCAGTATGTTTATTTGCATAAGTTCAAGAAGAACCTGCATTCCTTGTAAGAGGACCAATTAAAAACACTGGTTATACTACCAAAGCTTTGACTAGAATGTCAAACCTGAGAGACACGTGCATAAACTCAGATATGAACAGACAGCTTTAAGGAACTAAGATTAACTTTATGGAGCCAACAAAGCCCCTTAAAAAAAAACTGGCCTGGTACCTTGCTTACAGAGTTCCCAGCAGCCTTACCAGGTGAGTAAAGAAGGTCACTTCCTGGCAGGTGCAGGAACCTCAAGAAGAGGTTCACCCAAATCTACAGGTACTGCAGGCACAACATGATCGCAAGTCTGGCTTGGCTTTCTGGCCTCGAGAGGCCCTTAAAAGTCCCATCTGAAATTCCTTACAAAAAGTTCCAGCAAAGCAGATTTAAAAGAGCCTGTGTAATTAATTGCTCTTCTTGCTGCACTTATGCAAATAATCAAGCCAACTGTTAATTATTTTCTTAATCTAGCTACTTCTAATAAAAAGTAAGGATGATTTTAGAGAAAAGTATTGTTCCAATAATGCAGTCTTATCTATACTAAATCCTAATACTACTCATTGAGATGTAAACTCGTTCCAGAATTTCAGTCCCCCATAACAGCCTGGCTAATGCCCCTATTGGGCCCCTTAAAAACAGTTTGAGGTTTACTCTTAGTTGCCCCTTGTGTCCTCAGGTTCCTACAACAGCAGCTAACCCAGATGACCCAAGTCACCACCAACCAGATGTTACTTCACCGTCACGCACCTCTTCCACTGAACCCCCTCCTTCGGCCTTATACCAGCCTCAAACCCCCACGATGCCCCTTGTCAGCCGGAAGTAGCCAGATTGAGTCGTCGCCCATTATGACCAAAAGGCTGGAATGTTAGGCTGGAGAAAGGAAAAACAAGGACATGCAAACAGAACAGAGAGATGCCATAGGGGGAGAACAGACCAGACCCCAAAGTCTGTGCCGTATATGGAAAGGAGGCAGCTCTCCCTGAATTCCATCCTGATGTGCCAACTAAGACCCGGATGTCAGCCTCCTCCCTCTTGGAAGGAAAAAAGTTTCTAGTTGACTATTATGTCACCTTTAGTCAATCATACCTCTCAACACCCCCTTAAGATAGTTTGCCCACTCCTCCCCCTCCTAATCCCTTATAAGCGCCCCACCTCCCTAACCGGGCGTGACTTCTCTGGCTTGTAGTACCCAGGCCAGGAGAACATCACCCGGGGGTATTTAAATAAATAACCTGGCCCTTTGTTGTCTGCTTATTCCGACTAGAATTTACCTTACACTGGGAATAACTTAAGAAGTATTAGAAAGCCTCTTCCAATACT
The DNA here is from genome assembly GCF_040802235.1 of Manis javanica. NCBI lineage: Eukaryota > Metazoa > Chordata > Mammalia > Pholidota > Manidae > Manis > Manis javanica. Next base: position 210,011,603 of record NC_133156.1, on the reverse strand, counting down.
TGAAGAAACTTTAGTTTCCTATAAGGCACCATATGCTGTAATTACTTTTGTGGCCTGAATGTGACAATCTGGTTAAAAATAGTAGAAGTTATGTTCAAAATATCTTATTTTCTGTGAGATATGGTCTCTCAGGAAAGAGTGCTCTCATTTCAAATAAGTATTTCAAGTTGGCCAGTTTAAGTTCATTGTAATAATATTAAATGAACATTTTAAAAATGCATTGTTTACTGATTACAACAAAGCATTTTTTTTAATTGAGAAACAAAAGTTCGTCATTTCACCCAATAATTCTTCATCATTATGTAGAAAGCAGTGCTTTTTAGTAGAACTCTAAAAGAAAATGCATTCCATCATTTACAAAAAAATCAAAGGCAAGATCACCTCAAGTAAGTCTTTCCTTTCCATAAAGTACAGTCATTAAGTCCTGTATTATAGTTTTCCATGCTATATGTTGAGCATATAAAAACTGCCCTTTCTTTTCAAATTCATATTGGTAGAAATAGAAATGTAAGAAGCTTAAAGATAAAACAGACCATTTTAAAGAAAGAGACAATATTATTTTGACCGGATTTCTTTTTTTTTACATAAATTAAAATTTTAAATCATCCAACATTTGATATGTAGAGAAAAGGCAGTAAGTACAGAATAATGAGAATTAGTCACTGTGCCTATATTTGTCTAAGTACATAATTCTCCAAAACAATATTGCAGATGTAATTTTCAGCTGAATATTTAAAGTCAATTTGGTTGATTTTTCCTCTTGGTTATGAAATATTTCATGTAGTTTCTCATAAGGCATCAATCCATTGTATCAAATATTTAGTCAGCATCTGACAGGTGCTAAACAATTTTTCAGGCTTTAAGAAATTAAAATCTGAGTGAAATATGTGACTCCCTCTCAAAGAGCTCAATCTTTTGCATGTGTAGTTTTATTAAGAGACAAACTTGAAAATTTGATGAGGTTAATTTTAAAGTTGTAATTTTGTTTCTTAATCATATCACCTACTTAAATAGTTTCACCTGCCTGACCCCTGGCAGAGGTATCATTATGCAATGATCTTGGAAGCAAACTGTGTTTTAGTTGGTCTGTCCAGACAAGCTCAGAAATTGATCAGTGCAGCATTTTATATACCTCTTGATGGCCTCAATAGTTTTTATATCAACTCAATTACACTGACTACAAAGCCTTTTATTCACTTTATTTTCCAGCAATGTTGTATATAAAGATATCAATAAACAAGATACAAATCACAAAAATATGATATATATTAAAATTGTCTTTGGTTTAGGATAAAGTGAAACCCAGCACCCAAGGTCATGCTAACAGTTGGACTAAGTGACATAGAGCATGTGGAACTAGACAAGAATTTTTTAAAACAGTTATTTGAATACTTCTGTAATATTGTTTATATTATAGAAATAATATAATGAAGAATATGTTATATATTAGAAATCGTCTCGGAGGTAGCTTTTTGTAGAATCACAGGTTATTCAAACTTACATCATTTATTCAGATATTTTTTTAAAAAGAAACAATTACTTTCATTCTATGGAAATAGAAAGGGTCAGGAAGACTAACATTTTGACATCCAAAAACCATTAGTTTGCTAAGGCCTAAAAGTTCCTTTAACAAAGATATTACACAGCAACTAATCTGTGGTAAATAGGGTCAAAATATTAAAACTAAATGCAGTGTTGATGGAAAATGATGAAAACTAATTTGTATAATTTTACAATGTTTACTTTCATCTTTTTCTTTCTCATAATTTTCAATATTCATTCTATATAATTATTTGTAATTTAAAAAATATATCATTATCAAATTATGTTGAGGAGAATAATTTAAAAAATTAGGCTTTACCTACTTACCTCTTTTCACATGGGTATTAGAAGAGAGAAGAAAATATTTGTATTTCTAATTCTCCATGGATAGAAAGTCAAACTAGGAAGGAAAGCATTAAGTAAATGTTTATATTTTTAAAACAGTCTTCCTTCTGTATCTACTTTCAAATTCTGCTTTAAAGAAAATTTACAAGTTTCTCCCCAAAGCCAGTTATCCCATATTTTCTCCCTAAAACAGTATTCTCTTCTATTTTCAGTAATTTTAATTACTTCTCCCCTTCCTTATATAAAATAAAATATACATGAGGAGACTAATCCCTATGTAACAGCCTTTTCTCTGTAAGTATATGTAAGTATATTATACACATAGCTGAGAATCTGCCAAAATAAATTATATCTCTGAAATTGTTTCTTGCTTGGTATTATTTCAGTATGTAATACTTTAGTTCTTTATAACAGAAGAGATGAAAAAATATGTTAAACCTAAATTCATTATTTCTGGGATGATTTTATTTGAATAGCTCACCTTTATTTTTCTATCATTAAAAAAAAATCACTGGCTGGTTGCTCAGTTGGTTAGAGTATGGTGCCAATAAAAAAAAAACACTGAAATTATTTTTTTTCCCAAAAGAAAATTATATACTCTGACTTCTCAGAGCAAGAGATACTTTTCTTTTGCATTTCAGCTCTTTTTCAATTATGGAGGAAACTATGAATCTCAAATTAGCAATGATCATAGAAGAGTACTGACTCTTGAATGGCTTATGAATAGGTCTGCATAGGAATTCCCTAGTGGTTTTCTAAAGTATGGTTTACGATTGCAGAAGACATACACCTAGGATCTGAAATTTAGAAAGTCAAAATATAAAATGCTGAATGTACATTTTATACATGTACAAACATGGTGATGACAATGTTTCATTTTCCTCAGATAATGGTGGACCTCCAAATGTCCAAACACCCAATGGTTCCCCCCCACCAAAATCATTAAATTATAATTCTGCTCTAAAAAATGTCATAAAATATGTAAAAATGAAGTGACTTAAAGATGTTTGGTGATATAATTCTTTCTGCTTTGGTGAATTTCTCAATGATGTGGCCAACCAAGTAAACTTTTCCTTTTTATTTTTGTGAATTTTTAATGTATAAATATACAAACATCCAAAGAGCTTTTCAATTGCAGTGTTTTTATAAATGGAAAAATATGTATGTTCATATCTATAACCATATCCACCAAGATACCTTCGGATGGAAGACATAAGATAAATAAAAGCAAAGTTTCACTCATAAGTATTAATATAAAGAAGAGAAATTCTTTCAGTGTTGCACAGGCAAATTTCCTATATTAATCTGAAAAAGCTTTGAAGTAAAATTGTATAAAATATGTTCACACTTGTCATTGTTTTCCTTATATTGTCTTCCTAATTAATATTATGCTCTTAAAAAGTGGCTATAATTTTGAAATATATGTACATGTTGCTCCCTGATCTGAAAACCTTCCTTTAAAATTATTTGTTTGACAATGGTTCAAGGAATTGGTGGTCACACTTTCTTGTTGTACACTAAACTATAGAAATGCAAATACTTGTCCTCTAGAATCACTATTTAGTTGTGAAAGTTCTGCCATTTCTAACAATCTTGATTCTGAATATATCTCATTTTAGATGATGATGACAATGTTTCATTTTCCTCAGATAATGGTGGATCTCCTGGAGGTAAAAACATTACCAAATGTCCAAACACCCAATGGTTCCCCCCCAAACAATCATTAAATTGTAATCTGCTCTTTAAAGAATGTCATAAAATATATAAAAATGAAGTGACTTAAAGATGCTTGGTGATATAATCCTTTCTGCTTTGGGCCTTTCCTCTCCTTTGAGGAAAAAGCTTTATCTGTTGCTTTATTAGTATCTCAGAGTTGAACCCGTGTCACACAATAAAGTTGTAAGTGGAATACCACATCTTATTTGACTGTTGAAGTGCTTACTTTTGTGCTCTCAATTTTTCCACTGTAATGCAAATGTCAAGTGTTTTGTTGATCATTTTCCCCCAAAGACCAGTAGATTTAGAGTTGGACAATAACCTTGGCCATAGCAGTACCTTATAACACGATCTGAGATTACACAATTTTACCAGGCAGTAAATCAAGTCTTTGGAGGACCTGCTGGCTCATTCGGTGACTTCACCTGAAAAATTTTTTAGGGGGCCCTTCAGTAATGGGCATATGTTTGTGAATGTATTCCTGAGGACAATTTTTTAGAACTATTCCAGAATGAAATTGGCTCTTCTCATATTTTATACACAGTAAAATGCTTTTCCCACAGTTGAACAACATTTTGAACAGTTGATTTGCATAAAACAAAGACATCTCAAGTCTCAAGCAAATGTCATAAAGTGATGTCAACCAGAAAATTACTTTTTCCCATTTCATTTTCCTAATAATAGCTATACTTATAGAGGAGTTAGCATACTGCAGTTAGAAAATAGAAAGAGGACTAATGATGTCATTCCTAAAAACTGAAAACAAATCAGAAAAGAGGGATTCATTAAACTAATGCCTATATTTAGCAACACTTATTATTAAGTTATGTGTATTATTTAAAATCATTTTTTTTTTAAAAACTGTCTTTTAAGTAAAAAGACTTGAAGTTTATTAATCTAAAAACTGGTTTTTCACACAGAATAATTAAATCTGAAGATTTCAATATCTTTTTTAAGGAGGGATATAATATGAACTCCAACAGAAATATTTAAAGAGAGCTTCCACACACACTCTTAAGACCACATCGACCAACTTTCCTATGTCTCTGCTATTATGGACAAAATATTCATATTTTTATATACATATTAAATCCTCTCTCATCTACTCAGTTTCCCCTCTTTCTGTTACATTATCAATTTATCATCTTTGCTGGATCATTTCAATTAGAATAAAGACCTGATATAAAAGTGGCACATTAAAAGATGTATTTGTGCACATATTCTGCTCCAGTTAATGCCCTTTCTTTGTGACCTTACACAGTAACACTCCTTGAAAATCCTGCCCCAATTTATTATCCTTCATTTACTCTTTGAGCCAGTATAATTGGACCTTCTTCCACATCACTCCAACAAACAACTCCTGTCAAGGTCAGCCGTGGCCAACACATGGCTAAACTCGATGGTTTTAATTCTGAGAACAGTTGATCACATGTCCCACCACAAACTCTTCACTTGGCTTTCAAGACATCAGTCTCTCTTGATTCTCCTCATACCTGCATTGCTGCTTCTTTGCTAGTTTCCCTATTCCCTCTAACCTGCAAACATTGGAAGGCCAGGACTTACGCCTCAGACTTCTCTTCTGTATCTACACTTACTCTATAGGGAGAACCCACTCAGTCTTATAGTGGAAAATATTATTTATATGCTTAGGATTCCTCATTTTATATCTCTAAACCTGACTATTCTTCTGAATTCTGACATTTACAACTAATTACTCAACATCTCAGTCTCATATCTAATACTCATCTCGAACTTAACAGGAATAAACTAACCTCTTGATAAGTTAGCTTTCCTAATATCTTCCTCTCCTCACCCACCCTCTCAGTTGGAGTACTCTATGGTTTCTCTATTTCTTTCGTATCCCATGCCTAATCTATATTAGTAAATTCTGTTGACTTGAGCTTCAAAATGGATTGTCAGAATTTCTACTGCTATAAGCAAGCTCCAAGCCATCATTTGTCTCTTATCTGTATTATTCCAATAGTTTATCACTGGTATCTGTCTTTGCCTTGCTCCTTAACTCTGTCCCCATAATGATTCTTTCAGAATGTAAGTAAAAGCACATCACTCCATAAAAATCCTTCAATGAATTCCTTTCTCAGAGTAAATACCAAGATCCAAACAAAGTATTAAAAGACCTACACATTCTGGCCTCCCCCAACCATGTTGATACTGATACTCATCTGCTGACACTCCCCTCTCTCAAACTCCACTCTTTCATACAATTCAAATTAGGATTCCTCATTTTATCTCTCTAAACCTGACTGTTCTTCTGAATTCTGACTTTTACAACTAATTAGTCAACATCTCAGTTGCATATCTAATACTCACCTCAAACTTATGAGGAATAAAACTAATCAATGACCGAATCAAGTACATGGATGGCTGAAACACTCCCAGCACATTTTGGGCTAAATCATTGCACTGGCTCTTCCTTTTGCTTGAAATGCTGGCCTTTAGGTAAGTTTGCAGCTCACTTCCTCATACTTCTCAGGTCTCTGCTCAAATGTTCTCTCTGTAATATACATCCCCACCTAACCACCCTAAATTTCCTTTTCCCTTGCTTGACCCATTTTATTGAATCAGCATTTTATCAGATTTATCAGAGGTTTATTATTTCCTTATCTGTTTGCTTATTGAATGTGTCCCTCTTGCTAAAAGATCACTAAGGGCTGGAACCTTCACTGCTATATGCAACCCCAGAAATTGCAAGAGTTCTTGGCATGCAGAGGGCATTCTGATTGTCAAATGCCTGGGGAAAAACTGAATATTTCCTTGCTGCCTCAACACTTATCCATGATATGTTTTCTAATAGGTTTTATCATAAATCTTGACGTTTTTATAAATATTGTCCACCTACACTCTTCTAATGTTTTCCCTTTGGGACTGATAACTTCATTGTGAAGAAGATTTTACATCTAATCCTTAAAAACAAATTTTAGAATTCAGTTTTAAAAGAAAATAAAGGTTCAGAAATTTGATGGAAATACTATAATTTTTATGAAGCTATCTTATTAAATTAAAAGTTAATTCTAAATTAAATACATTCATAATTTTTAATTAAACTTACTTCTAAATTAAAATTACCACAGTTTATTGCATTTCAGCTGAGCAATTTTCAGAAATAATGCTATGTTAGAGAATGTGTTCTTTCCAGGACAAGTTCAGGAAATGCAAAAATCTAGACTATAATTTTGATTTGGTTACCATCTGGTCAAAACCTGTGATGGTTCCCCATTGAATGCAATATAAAGTACAAGTTCATTCTATTGGGGAGGAAGAAATTTCCTCTAACCTTTGAGGTTCTTCTAGCTGATCTAAAAATAAAGGGTCATAAGACAAATTAACAGGAAAATAAGTTTAAGTACAAACATACAGTGAAGTCAGAGACTTGGGTTCCAAAGACAGTCAGGGAGAATGAGGTATATATGCTATCCTGAATCAAGGAGAAAGGGGTAGGGCTCTAAGACTTCAAAGGCAAGGGGAATGTAATTCATAGGAATATGAAAAATGTTTGATAAGCAAAATACTTGATGGGCCACAAGGAAACAATGGAGTACAGAGAGGAATTTTAACAGACTCAGCCACATCTCTCCCATCTACCATACCCAATTTACATTATAACATAGCTATATATGGTGATAGCTCTCCTCCTGGAGTAGCTCCTCCATCTAAATTCTTTTTATACAGTTGGGGGGATGGGGGGTCAAAGTTTCTTTCCGAGTATTTGGGCCTTGATGGTTTTCAGCTCAAAATAATCTGGAAGTCACAATGCCACTTCTTGGGGTAATTTGCCCTTGGTCCCTACACTTACTTGGTATCTAAGATTTTCTTTAACTTGGAGAATGAAATTACAGTGGTAATGGTCCAACTCCATTACTACCTCATAACCCAAGCTCCTTCCACATCCTTATTACCCACATACTATGATGCTTCACATCTCACTATTGCTTGGCTCATATGATATTGTCAGGTATAGTAAGTTTTGGAGTCACACATGTGAGTTTGCATAATAACAAGTTTCTCTGAATTTTCATAAAAGTATTTCAACCAAGATCATAAATGTAATTGGATATAAAACTCACAACCTGTGTGACTGGCTAAAGAAGGCCACTCATCCAAACTTTGCTCAGCTATATGATAAATATATTATCTACTCAAGCACTATTACTTTGATAAAATATACAGAGTATCTAATAAAATGCATGAAACAAGTAGACACAAAGAAATGCATGCTGTGGTGAAAATGGAAATTTCTGACCAGGATTCTCGCTTGGCATTAATTGTGCCCATCGCATATATATGGGCCTGTTTGCACATGTATGGGATGTTTACTGGAGAAAGAGCAGCTGGTCAGTCATAGGAGTATCAGCCTAGGGGAGGCACGGAGAGGAAACACCCATTCTGTCCTCTCCTCAGTTCTTGGGACGTAATTCACTAGAGCCCTGCCCACAGGGTTCCTTCCCGTCTCAGTGTGGGGAAGCAGGAGAGCCAGGAGAGCAGGGAGAGAGTGGTGAGAGGGTGGGTGCAGAGAGCTTGGGGAGCAGAGCAGGGGAGCCTGGAGGGAGAACAAGGAGAGAGTGGCAGCTAGCGGTGGGAAGCTGTGGAGCCCCTGCTGGGGAGCAGGAGGGGGCAGTGCCAGACCCAGCTGCTTGCACACAGCTGGTGACTGCTGTGAGAATAAAGACGGTAGTGAACCCCTTTTAAAACTCCCAACTTCTTGCCCTTGCCTTTATTCAGTCTCACCTAATTCATAGCAATCTTGCTCCAGGTGGGGAACCCTTTTCTCCTGGAGCAACACCTGCTTCTTCTATTTCATTCTCCCACCCAATATCACTCAACTTCATTACCTGTCTAAACCACAGTTCCGCTTCTATCATACAACTTCTCATAGATTTGTTTTGATTAGTTTAATCTTTATTCTTGAAGTTTTTTTCTATATTATTGCACCTATAACCAAGGCATACACTCTACCTAGGCATCAAACTACTACTGTTTTTAAGTGTTAAACATGTGATCGAAGTTTCACAAATTTTATATTGATAAGGAATTTAAAAGATAAAATAGCTCCCTATGAACTTGGCCTATCAAAAGATACATTTAGATGAAATACCTTAAATATATAGGTTTGATGTAACCATCAATCATTGTTTAATTCCTAGTATAACCTAAAAATGATTTGGGGTGTCCATAATGGGATGTGAATAACTTTAGTGCAATTCATATCTGATGTTATTCACAGAAACATTAAACAGCTTGCATAAGGTTATTTTCTTTAAAAAGTATAGTTTAAAATAAAATAATTGTACTTCAAAATTACTGTACCTTTTCTTTAAATTAAGGATGCCTAAACTTTATTAGCTGATTTAGATAAATAATTTATAAGCCAAGATTAAGGGGGAGCTCTTTGTTGAAACTGGAAGATTTTTCTCCAAAGCAGTAAAATCTCACAATTTGGAGAAAGTTAACTCTGATTAGGTAAAAAGAATTTATTCCAAGTGATGCTATTTCTGTCACAATATCCCAAATTACAGATTTCCTTCCAGCTTTATAGATTGTGCTTTTAGTTCCTGTTTCGGCATTTCATCCATTAAGCACTTTCCTTCAAGGTACTGAGTAGTTGTTCCTTTTAAACACAATATAGCAAATAATTTGCTATCAAATGTCCTGGTTGTTCCCTATTTCTTTTTTGTAAGTACTATAATTTTTTCTATCAACTGAATTCGCAATCACAACCATTCATTCAGGAGAAAAAGAGCCTTCAGATTGAAAAATAGACCAATTTAAAGGAAAGTTCATTTTGACATTTAAACCTTAAATAAAAATTAAACTTTGCCAACAGTGTTGAAGAACAAGAATTTATCTTTTTTTATTAATGTTTGTAGGCTACTGTTGGGAAGGAAAAAATCTGCTTTCTACCCTTCTAGGTTCTTTGGCTGTTTTAATAATCAAATTGACATAAGACAGATTAATGGGACAAAAAACAGATTTAGTTTATACTTACAGAAAGCCCACACATGAGAGGTTCAAAGACAGAAAGTTAAAATAAGGTATATTTGCCAACCTGAGATAAAATCTGGGATAGGGTTCTAGGGTTTCAAAGGGTAGGAAGACAATTAATTCACAGGGTGATAAGGAGAGCAGATATTTGGTAGATGTTTGCCTTGCCATACAGGTGGATCACTCAAAATTTATCTCTGATAGAACTTTATTCTGGGAAAGACCCCTAATTTAGATTCTTTTAGGTAGTTAAGGGAGAGATTAAAGTTTCTCTTGAGCCTGCAGGGTCTCAATTGCCTTCAACTCAACATAATCCATATACCAAAGTAACACATTTTGGTGAGACTTGTTCTGAACCCCTTCACTACAAAAATTGTAAATCAGATACAATTTGCATTCTTTTTCATTTTAATTTCCTATAACATAATTTTCAGTATACATCTGTCAACTCCTATTACAATGCCAAGACAAACTAAATTGTGTCTCAAATTTGAAAGAAATTTGAAAGAATGTACTCAAATTTGAGTACAATGAATATTCTGGAGAATATATTATCCATTCTGCCAAAATGCTTTTCATGAGTTTCACTTTCTTGAGAACTTTGCATATATTTGAAACTACTCTCAAATTTGTTATAATAAAGAAACGCTTGGGAAATTTAGAAAAATGCTACAATTATTAATACAATTAATAAGTCATCAGCATTAGTCCTAGGTCTATAAATGCATTTCTAAGGTTAAAACACCTTAGATAAATAGATAGAGTAGGGATACAGATATAGATGTAGCTCTCGTCTACCTACCTGCCTATCTATACCTTATAATTACAGATGTCCTACAGTAAACATCTGTACAATAGAGAGGATTTAAAAAGATCAAATTTAATAGGACAGGAAATGGTGAAACAGCTTGACTCTACAAATCACCAAATCAGTTCACAAATAAAAAGACCTGTTAATGTTAGGTATATAAACATTTTCCTCAACCATCAAGAAATATTTTGCAGTTGGAAACTTGCTTAAAACTATATTCAGCTTTCATTAAATCCCATTTTAGAAGAATAATGTTATCTTCTTTCTTGAAAGACACTGGAGAAGTCTTTTCTGAAGGACAGAATTAAAGAAAATGTACTTCCAACAGTTCTGCCTCTGAACTTTCTACCATTCACTTCTTTATTATCAGAAAACATTTGGCATAATACTTTCTTATACTGACAATATTCCCATAGGAGGAAATTTTAAGACTGTGGAAACCAAGAAGACACCTGATAGATCCATCCCAAGGCTCCTAAGGGGGTGTTACCCCATCACTCTATTTCATGGGACTCCTTTGTCAGAGCTCTCCACTCTCTGGGAGTAGTTCATACTAACTAAACAGTCTGTATGCTACAGTTTTAAATTCTGAACCAAATTTTCTAAATATAGTGTATATAATCATTCCACAATACACATAAACAGATAAATATTTTTCTTATATTTTCCCACCAAATATTCAAATGTGGGTGGTTAATTTCATATATGCTTCACACTGACCTTTCAAAAATTATAACCACTGCTGTGACATTATTGGATGAAAGTCTCAATTGAAAAGCCTTTTTTTTAACAAAGGGATGCCAATATGATTTAAAGTTTACTTTTTCATTGATTATTTTCTGTAATTCAGAAAAGTCATAGTTTATACTATCAAGTCTATTTAAAAGAAATAAATTCTCTCGCTAGATTGTTATCCACTGAGAAAAACTATTGTTTCCAAAGAAAAATATAACTTGGTAAAATAGGACAGACTAGCCTTAAATGCCCAAGCTTCTGTATGTATTTGGAATATATTATTTGGAACATAATGGAAAATAAAAGAGTACCAGAAAAGTATGATGCTAGCTTTGTTCCCTAAACTTGTCACTTAATCATTGCCAGAACAGAATGCAGTTTGAGAAAAGTATAAATTTATAGAGGTATTAGAAAGGCAGAGAATCAGATTGTATTATCTATTGCTGAGTAAGAAATACCCTAAAACTTAGCAACTTAAAGGAACAAACATTTATTATCTCAGCCTCTGTGGATCATAAATTTGAGCATTTACCTGGGTGCCTCTGGCTCAGAGTCTCTTACTAGTGCTGCATTCAGGGTGTTTGCCAGGGCTACAGCCGTCACAAGGCTTAAATGTGAGCTCTTGACAGTCTGCCCTGGACCTCACTCACATGTCTGCTGGCAGGCTCCAGGTCTTCCCTGGCTATTGGCTAGACACATCAGATCCTTGGCATGTGGGTCTCTTCACAGGGCAGCTCCCAATGTGTCAGCTGGCTTCTTACACAGCAAGTGGCCAGAAAATGAGTTGGAAACTGAAAGGGGAAGAAACTCCCAGTATCTCTGTAACCTATTAGAAAAGTGACTTCCATTACTGTAGTCCATTTGTTAAAAGCCAGCCATTAGGTAAAGCCCACATGCAACAGAAGTCAACAATGCCAAGAGGCAGAGATCACTGGAAACCGTCTTGGACCTATTTACCACACTGCATTAATGAAATTAATGGTGAATACTGACCAGCAAATAAGTAATAGAAGTCTTTATTATCCTAACTTTAAAATTGCTATAAACATTACTGATTACATTAGATAATATAAATATTTCAACAGTGATGTATTGAGCAATTTCCTTTCAATTATCCAACAAATAAAATCCAACACATGGATTAGGAAAAAGTACTGTCAGCTATTGATGGCTAAAATGAGTCATTAGAATAAAAGTTGAAAATGAAAGGATGACTAAATTGACTTTATGAAAATCTGGTGACTCTTTAGAGAGAAGATATCAAAGAGTCTTGATTTCCTTAATCCTAATTCCCTGTATTGTTTTATCATTTACCTATTGTCTTGAAGGGAATGAAACTAATGTGTATTTTCCTCTTTTTGTGTTTGAAATCCAGATAGAGGTGCTGGCTGTTTTTGTAAAATATGTCTTAATTATTCTTAGTAATTAATAACTTAACTAGCCAGAAATTATGTATGAGATTATTACCAGAGACATGCTCTGTGATTTTAAAATCCCATGAATAATCTCCACACACACATAGTCATGCAGACAGGAGATGATACCCATAGCTGAGATGATCTCCAATGCAACCTACTTTCCCAAGAAAATAATGAAAAACAATAAAGGAACTGGCTATGGGTTTTCACTATCATCAAGCTAAAGGACTGAAAGTGAGTAGCATTGCTGATATCCTTGTTCTGGTAGGGTATTTAATGAATGGAAAGGTGACTTACTCAGGCATTTATGCTTTTCAATATATTTTTTTAAATGTCCTCTGAATGACCATGGAAATACTGCATTCAAGAAATGAACACTAGCCTATGAAATTCAGAATTCATTCCACATTTATAAACTTTGTTTTGGGGTTATTTTAAATTGAATTATTGAAATGAGGGTTACTATGAAATTTCTGGACTTCTATATTAGAAGGGACCTCAGTTTTTAACACTCTAGTCTCTTAATTCCTGAAGTTTTTTTTTTTAATATTAAAAACTGCTACCTCCTCCTTAATAGAGAAGTCAGAGAATAGGCAATTTCTTAAGAGCAGAGTAGTGGTTGGTCATGGTTAGAATAACCAGGAGTTCTGGAAAAGAAAATTAAGGCGTAACTTCTTTTCTGAGTCTTTTGGGCCTTTAAATAATCTGCAGGCCACAAGGGGCAGCCTTGGGGCATCCTGGGGCAGCCTACCCTTAGCCCGTATAGGTGGAAAGAGGGAAATTAGGAGGTCACTATGGAAGAGGAGAAAGATTGCACGGAAGGCAGAGGAGTCAGTGTTTTTAGAGAGGAATGAAAATGTATACTTCTCTAATTTGAGTCTATAATTAGGAAGTATAGCTCTATTCCCATCAAATAGGAAACTGGTATAAAAGACTGTGATGTATTTGGTAAATTAAACAGACACAATTCTGAGAACCTCTTAGCACATAGAGTTGCTTTGTGGGACCTGGGAAAATTCTTGTGAAGGGGAGCAAAACATACTACCCTAAAACAAAATTGCTTCTTTGGCATGTGGATTATTTTGGCTGATTATTTTTAAGAAATATCAGACACAGGAAAAACTCTAAAAACAGTATTAAGTTTCCTTTTAGTGAGAGGCATTTACATTTATAAGGAAAATCTCTATTTGTAAGAATGTCATTCCCCCTCCCCAACCCTCCAACCCGTCCCACCCCCCCACAAAGAAGGATGACTCTAAATCTCTAGAAACTCTTATCAATGGAGAACCCAATGACAACTTTACCCTTGTTTACTGTGTTTTTTTCCAGGTAGCCCACCATAATTGGTTCCCAAACCCACAAAATCTTCTTTTGTTTCTAGTTGGAGATGGTATTTATGGTGACAGCTTGGGCCATTTCTGGGAGTTAGGTTTTCTGGTCTCTCCCATGTATATAGGAGGTACACATTTTATTAAACTTCTGTTTGTTCTTCTGATAATCCACCTTTTATTAAAGGGGAGTCTTAGCCAAAAACATAGAAGGATAGAGGGGAAATTATTTTTCCTCCCCAACACCTGCATGTGGGGAAGCTTAGAAAGGTTATTTTTCAAAAGGGAAAAACTTCATTAAAGTCCAATACAAGATAAAGGTAGAAAACATAGTTTAGTGTTGTAAGAGAGCAATTGTAGATGATCAGGTGTGTGCCTGTAGACTGTGCTAATCCAAGCCAGACAAGGGCATTAAAACATCCACAGATGCAGAAGATTTCTCTCAAAACAGGGGGGTTGAGGTTCTAAGCCTCACCTTAGAACTTGTTCGTTATGCTTCAGAAGATTGGAGACTGACAAGAATTAGGCTTGAGATGGATTAATGATTGAGCATTGAGCATTGACTCCCCTATACAGAATTTTATTGTTGTTAACAACCATTTGATCAATAAATATGAGAGATGCCCTCTCAAAAAAAAAAAATGTCCAAATCAAATGATGGCTAAACTTCAATTAAGAATTTAATATATCCATGCTACACCATAGAACACTGAGAAGTAAGGACTGTTATTTTGCATATTTTTATAGTTAAACAGATACAGAGAGCTTAAATAACTTGCTTAAAACAAAAATAAATGGAGGGGCCAAGATCTGAATGTAGACAGTAAGCCTCCCAAATACATATTGCACTTCAGGGGCAATACTCTCTTCTGCCTCTCAGGCAGATAGCTGCCCTCCTGGTAGGATCAAACTTATAACTATGCTCATCAAAAAAATGGGTTTCTTGAAATCCACAGTATTCCAGGATACGTGCAAAAATGCTCCCAATTTATTAATGCTAAATTATAGTGATGTATGAATATATCAAGGATAAAGGAAGTTATTTCAACTGCTATTTAAGAAATATTAATAGTCTAGAATACAGAACTGTTAGGTAGGAAAATATATATGAGCGGTGTGGAAAGAGAATGAGGTCAGTAAAGCCCAAAAGAAAAGACTGAGTTAACCAATTAAAACTAGAAAGCCAGAAAAGACTGAGAGTTAATCAGTTAAAACTCAAAAGGTCAGGAGCAACTTGGCCTTGAATGTTTGAATATTCCCCAGAAAGGAAAAGTATCTGAGTACAGCCCATGTCTTCATTGTGTCAATTAGATCATGCCATTGTAAGATTTACTCTAGCCTGCTAGAAGGTCCACCTACAAACAGCATAATAAAGACAGGATGATTCCATCTTAAAGCTAAAATTGCATTTTAAAAAAACCAAGAAGTTAAGAAGTAAGATTCTTAACATAGTCTTTAGCAAACAGACAACAACTCAGCCCACCTTGGAGGAAGGGCAGGCAATCTTGATTGACATGCTCCCAAACCAGGAAGCTGCTATCCTGGGAGGGAACCAGAGCAATAAATTTCTTTGGTTAAGCTAATTTTGCAGAACTACCTGGAAGATGGATAAGAAGAAATTTAATGGCTCATCAAAGATACTTCAGACCATTTAACAAGTCCACATCCCTAGTCCTTTGTCACATTCTGGAAAAATCCTTAAATGGGGGAACTCCCAATCTTTCAGTGCGCTCTTCTCTCTGCGGTTGCTGGCACTTTCTAAGTGCCTAAGTTTATTTTCTTCCCAACCTTTTAACCTTAAACTTTCCTCTCCAACCGTTCATGGTGCCTCTCCTCCCTGAGGTCACCTGTACTTTCTCTCTCTTTAGGTAACTTAAATAAAACTTTTATTCTGCTTCATTACTGTGTCTCTGCCCTTCAATTTTTTGTTGCAGCAGGGATAAGAACCAAGGAAAATACACAATGCACCCCCAACAGAACTATGCCCTACCTATCAAAACTCAAAGTATAGCTCTTCATGCAGATTTTTCAGTGGTGTGCTGAAGCTAGCCTGCACTGGTCTACCAGAATCACTGCATTTTCAGGAATTTTGTGAGCAGTGTGTAACATGGATAAATGTACATTTAAATCAATTATTACAAAGCAAACATAATACTCAAAATATCATTTCCCAATTGTTTTGCTACATTTTACTATTATCTTTAAATTATATATTGTTGTATCATGTAACAGGATGGTGGAAATACTATAGAATGGTGTGTTATTGTGTATCTCTTTCCGACTCCTCATTCAATGACACCATCTCAGTAGCTAGAAATTGGCCAAGGTAGTAGTTATATCATGGAAATCGGCAAATGGTACAAATTAAGGCTTCTTCTGTCTTGTTTTCTGTTTGTTAAACATTTACCAGCACATCACAGCCAGAAGTCCTTTAAGGCATATACATGTGCTTTTATCCTTTTTTCTTTTTCAATAAACTTACTTTGGTAGACCAACTGGGAAGAAAGTACAGACATTACCCACATACTCCCTGCCCACCTCCCACACCATGTACATAGCCTTCCCCATTTTCAACATCATCCACCAGAATGGTACATTTGTTATAATTGATTAACCTTCACCTACATATCATTATCACTCAAACTCCATAGTTCACATTAGAGTTCTTTCTTGGTAATGTGTATTTTATGGGTGTGGATAAGTGTATAATAACATGTATCCACCACAGTAGTATCATGAAGAATAATTTCACTGTCACAAAAATCCTCTCTGCTGGAGGGGTCAAGATGGCAGCATGAGTAGAGCAGCACAAATTTCCTCCCAAAAACATATATATTTTTGAAAATATAACAGATACAACTATTTCAAAAGGAGAGAACAGAAGATACAGGACAATAGCCGGACTACATCTACACCTGTGAGAACCCAGTGCCTCACAAGGGGGGTAAGATACAAGCTGCAGCCCGGCGGGACCCGAGCACCCCTCATCCCAGCTCCCGGCGGGAGGAGAGGAGTCGAAGCAGGGAGGGAGAGGGAGCCCAGGACTGCTAAACACCCAGCCCTAGCCATCCACACTGGAGTGCAGAAACACAGTGCGTGGGGTGCTGGGTACTAAGTAATAGGAACAGTAAAATCTGTGAGCAGGTCCCTGAAGCCGGCGCCCCTGGGACAAAGAAAAGCAAGTGCTTTTTGAAAGTCTTAAAGGGACAGGGACAGAAAAGCTGGATGGAGGCATCCTGGCAAAATCAGCTGAGCAGTTGGGAACCCGGGGAACTCCACATGCCCCAACCCACTGGGTGGCAGTGCAGCTCCGAGGTCCCTCAAGCCCACAGCAACCACACGCAGAGCTGCCCTCACAGTGGCTGGGCAAGAATCAGAAACCCCGTCTGTGTGCAACTGCCCAGCACAAGCCGCTAGAGGTCGCTGTTCTCCCAGGAGAGGAGGAAAACAAACGAGCAAGAAGGGACGTTCTCCCAGCTGACACATGCCAACTACCCACAACTATCTCTATCACCATGAAAAGGCAGAAGAATTTGATACAGACCAGATTAACCCAGACAGTCTCCCCTGAAAAGGAAACTGGGGAGACAGACCTAACCAATCTTCCTGAAAAAGAATTTAAAATTAAGGTCATAACCATGCTGATGGACTTGCAGAGAAATATGCAAGAGCTAAGAAGGGAGAATACAGAAATAAAACAAACTCTGGAAGGATTTAAAAGCAGAATGGCTGAGATGCAAGAGGCCATTGGTGGATTAGAAACCAGAGAACAGGGACGCATAGAAGCTGATGCAGAGAGAGATAAAAGGATCTCCAGGAATGAAACAATATTAAGAGAACTGTGTGACCAATCCAAAATAAACAATATCCACATTATAGGGGTACCAGAAGAAGAAGAGAGAGAAAAAGGGATAGAAAATGTCTTTGAATAAATAATTGCTGAAAACTTCCCCAAACAGGGGAGGAAATAGTTGCTCAGACCACAGAAGTACACAGAACTCCAAACAGGAGAGACCCAAAGAGGACAACACCAAGACACATAATCATTAAAATGGCAAAGCTAAAGGACAAGGACAGAATTTAAAAGCAGCTAGAGAGAGGAAAAAGGTCACCTACAAAGGAAAACCCATCAGGCTATCATCAGACTTCTCAACAGAAACCTTACAGGCCAAAAGAGAATGGCATGATATATTTAATGAAATGAAACAGAAGGGCCTTGAGCCAAGAATACTATATCGAGCACAATTATCATTTAAATATGAAGGAGGGATTAAACAATTCCCAGACAAGCAAAAGTTGAGGGAATTTGCCTCCCACAAACCACCTCTACAGGGTATGTTAGAGGGACTGCTCTAGATGGGAGCACTCCTAAGGCTAAATAGATGTCACCAGAGAAAATAAAATCAGAGCAAAGAAAGCAGACAAACCAAATACTAACTAAAGGCAAAAAACAAAATCAATTACCCACAAAAGCAGTAAAAGGGAACACAAAAGAGCACAAAATAAAACACCCAACATATAAAGAATGGAGGAGGAGGAATAAGGGAGAGAAATAAAGAATCATCAGACAGTGTTTATAACAGCTCAATAAGCGAGTTAAGTTAGACAGAAAGATAGTAAAGAAGCTAACCTTGAACCTTTGGTAACCACGAACCTAAAGCCTGCAATGGCAATAAGTACATATCTTTCAATAATCACACTAAATGTAAATGGACTGAATGCACCAATCAAAAGACACAGAGTAATAGAATGGATAAAAAAGCAAGACCCAGCCTCAAACCCAAAGATATGCACAGACTAAAAGTCAAGGGATGGAAAAAGATATTTCATGCAAACAACAAGGAGAGAAAAGCAGGTGTTGCAGTACTAGTATCAGACAAAATAGACTTCAAAACAAAAAAAGTTACAAGAGATAAAGAAGGACACTACATAATGATAAAGGGCTCAGTCCAACAAGAGGATATAACCATTCTAAATATATATGTACCCAACACAGGAGCACCAGCATATGTGAAACAAATACTAACAGAACTAAAGGAGGAAATAGAATGCAATGCACTCATTTTAGGAGACTTCAACACATCACTCACTTCAAAGGATAGATCCACCAGACAGAAAATAAGTAAGGACACCGAGGCACTGAACAACACACTAGAACAGATGGACCTAATAGACATCTACAGAACTCTACATCCAAAAGCAACAGGATACACATTCTTCTCAAGTGCACATGGAACATTCTCCAGAATAGACCATATACTGGGCCACAAAAAGAGCCTCAGTAAATTCAAAAAGATTGAAATCCTACAACCAACTTTTCAGACCACAAAGGTATAAAACTAGAAACAAATTGTAAAAAGAAAGTAAAAAGGCCCACAAACACATAGAGGCTTAACAACATTCTCCTAAACAATCAGTGGATCAACGACCAAATCAAAATAGAGATCAAGCAATATATGGAAATAAATGACAACAAGAACACAAAGCCCCACCTACTGTGGGACACAGCGAAAGCAATCTTAAGAGGAAAGTATATAGCAATCAGGCATATTTAAAGAAGGAAGAACAATACCAAATGAATAGTCTAATGTCACAATTATCAAAATTGGAAAGAGAAGAACAAATGAGTCCTAAAGTCAGCAGAAGGAGGGACATAATAAAGATCAGAGAAGAAATAAACAAAATTGAGAAGAATAAAACAGTAGAAAAAATCAATGAAACCAAGAGCTGGTTCTTTGAGAAAATAAACAAAATAGATAAGCCTCTAGCCAGACTTATTAAGAAAAAAAGAGAATCAACATAAATCAACAGAATCAGAAACAAGATAGGAAACATCATGATGGACCCAATAGAAATACAAAGAATTATTAGAGACTACTATGAAAACCTACTTGCTAAGAATCTGAAAAACCTAGAAGAAATGGACAACTTCCTAGAAAAATACAACCTTCCAAGACTGACCAAGGAAGAAACACAAAATCTAAACAAACCAATTACCAGCAAAGAAATTGAAGTGGTAATCAAAAAACTACTCATGAAAAAAATCCCCAGGCCAGATGGATTTACCTCGGAATTTTATCAGACATACAGAGAAGATATAGTACCCATTCTCCTTAAAGTTTTCCAAAAAATAGAAGAAGAGGGAATATTCCCAAACTCATTCTATGAAGCCAACATCACCCTAATACCAAAACCAAGCAAAGACCCCACCAAAAAAGAAAATTACAGACCAATATCCCTGATGAATGTAGATGCAAAAATAGTCAACAAAATATTAGCAAACCGAATTCAAAAATACATCAAAAGGATCATACACCATGACCAAGTGGGATTCATCCCAGGGATGCAAGGATGGTACATTCAAAAATTCATCAACATCATTCACCACATCAACAAAAAGGACAAAAACCACATGATCATCTCCATAGATGCTGAAAAAGCATTCAACAAAATTCAACATCCATTCATGATAAAAACTCTCAACAAAATGGGTATACAGGGCAAGTACCTCAACATAATAAAGGCCATATGTGATAAACCCACAGCCAACATCATACTGAACAGCAAGAAGCTGAAAGCTTTTCCTCTGAGATCGGGAACAAGACAGGGATGCCCACTCTCCCCACTGTTATTCAACATAGTACTGGAGGTCCTAGCCACAGCAATCAGACAAAACAAAGAAATACAAGGAATCCATATTGGTAAAGAAGAAGTCAAACTGTCACTATTTGCAGATGACATGATATTGTACATAAAAAACTCTAAAGACTCCAGTCCAAAACTACTAGAACTGATATCAGAATACAGCAAAGTTGCAGGATACAAAATTAACACACAGAAATCTGTGGCTTTCCTATACACTAACAATGAACTAATAGAAAGAGAAATCAGGAAAACAATTCCATTCACAATTGCATCAAAAAGAATAAAATACCTAGGAATAAATAAACTTAACCAAGGAAGTGAAAGACCTATACCCTGAAAACTATAAGACACTCTTAAGAGAAATTAAAGAGGACACTAACAAATGGAAACTCATCCCATGCCTCTTGGCTAGGAAGAATTATATCATCAAAATGGCCATCCTGCCCAAAGCAATATACAGATTTGATGCAATCCCTATTAAATTACCAACAGCATTCTTCAATGAACTGTAACAAATAGTTCAAAAATTCATATGGAAACACCAAAGACCCCGAATAGCCAAAGCAATCCTGAGAAAGAAGAATAAAGTGGGGATATCTTGCTCCCCAACTTCAAGCTTTACTACAAAGCCACAGTAATCAATACAGTTTGGTACTGGCACAAGAACAGAGCCACAGACCAGTGGAACAGAATAGAGACTCCAGACATTAACCCATACATATATGGTCAATTAATATATGATAAAGGAGCCATGGACATACAATGGGGAAATGACAGTCTCTTCAACAGATGGTGCTGGCAAAACTGGACAGCTACATGTAAGAGAATGAAACTGGACCACTGTCTAACCCCATACACAAAAGTAAATTCAAAATGGATCAAAGACCTGAATGTAAGTCATGAAACCATAAAACTCTTAGAAAAAAACAGGCAAAAATCTCTTGAACATAAACATGAGCGACTTCTTCATGAACATATCTCCCCGGGCAAGGGAAATAAAAGCAAAAATGAACAAGTGGGACTACATCAAGCTGAAAAGCTTCTGTACAGCAAAGGACACCATCAATAGAACAAAAAGGTACCCTACAGTATGGGAGAATATATTCATAAATGACAGATCCAATAAAGGGTTGATATCCAAAATACATAAAGAGCTCATGCACCTCAACAAACAAAAAGCAAATAGTCCAATTAAAAAATGGGCAGAGGAGCTGAACAGACAGTTCTCCGAAGAAGAAATTCAGATGGCCAACAGACACATGAAAAGATGCTCCACATCGCTAGTCATCAGAGAAATGCAAATTAAAACCACAACAAGATATCACCTCACACCAGTAAGGATTGCCACCATCCAAAAGACAAACAACAACAAATGTTGGGGAGGTTGTGGAGAAAGGGGAAACCCCCTACACTGCTGGTGGGAATGTAAATTAGTTCAACCATTGTGGAAAGCAGTATGGAGGTTCCTCAAAAAGCTCAAGATAGAAATACCATTTGACCCAGGAATTCCACTTCTAGGAATTTACCCTAAGAATGCAGCACTCCAGTTTGAAAAAGACAGATGTGCCCCTATGTTTATAGCTGCACTATTTACAATAGCCAAGAAATGGAAGCAACGTTAAGTGTCCATCAATAGATGAATGGATAAAGAAGAGGTGGTACATATACACAAAGGAATATTATTCGGTCATAAGAAGAAAATAAATCCTACCATTTGCAACAATATGGATGGAGCTAGAGGGTATTATGCTCAGTGAAATAAGCCAGGCGGAGAAAGACAAGTACCAAATGATTGCACTCATGTGGAGTATAAGAACAAAGAAAAACTGAAGGAACAAAACAGCAGCAGAATCACAGAACCCAAGAATGGAGTAACAGTTACCAAAGGGAAAGGGACTGGGGAGGATGGGTGGGAAGGGAGGGATAAGGGGGGGGGAAAAAGAAAGGAGGCATTATGATTAGCATGTATAATGTGTGGGGGAGCACGGGGAGGGCTGTGCAACACAGAGAAGACAAGTGGTGATTCTATAGCATCTTACTACGCTGATGGACAGTGACTGTAATGGGGATTGTGGGGGGGGGACTTGGTGAAGGGGGAGCCTAGTAAACATAATATTCTGCATGTAATTGTAGATTAATGATAACAAAAACAAAAACAAAAAAAATCCTCTCTGCTCTGCCTACTCATCACTTCCTCTTTCTTACCCTTTGGCAGTCACTGATCTTGATACTGACTCACAGCTTTGCCTTTTCTAGAATGTCATATAATTTGAATTGAACAGTATATAGCTTTTTTCATGACATAGGCAGTGTAGTTTAGGAAGAGAGGCAAGACCTGGGTGGGTCAAGAAAAGCTTGAGGTCAGTTTGTGTGGCAAGCTGGCAAAATTAAGCAGAAACAAACCAGCTAGATTCTAGATGGGGTAACCTACACTTACCCCAAAGTTCATTATACATTCATTAACATACTAAAAATCACATCCCTTGCGTCCATGATAGTTCTGAGGCTGACCATATCAGGACAAAAAGACGATATAGCCCCTAACTCTCCCCATTCTGAGAAAACACTGCCTACCCTGATGAATCCCTACCCAACAGTAAGCTACACCTTTTTAAGAATTCAGGAAGAGACATCCCACAGCTGCTCACCTCTTGAGCATGACTTAACTCCCTTTTTGAGTGTGTATTTCTGCTTCAGTAGACTGTTGCTTGCTCACATCTATCTGGTCTGTTCATGAATTCTTTCTTGACTGGAGCCAAGAACCCAGCTGCACTGTCTCTAGGTAGAGGTCTTGCCCCAGTGAACAGGAGAGATCTCCTTGGTACAGACCACCTGGCAACATTCAGACTCGCTTCTACTACTTAGTAATATGTATTTAAGTTTCTTCCATGTCTTTTCATAGCTTGATAGCTTATTTCTTTTTACTACAGAATAATGTTCTTTTGAATATACCACAGTTTATCTATTCACCTACTAAAGGATATCTTGGCTGCTTCCAAGTTTTGGCAATTGTGAATAAAACTGCTGTAAGCATCCTCGTGCAGGTATTTGTATGGACACAAGTTTTCAACTCTTTTTGGGTAAATACCAAGCATTATAATTACTGGATCAGATAGTAAGAGTATGTTTAGTTTTGTAAGAAAATGCCAAACTGTCTTCCAAAGTGGCTGCAGCCGTTTGTGTTCCCACCAGCAATGAATAAGAATTCCTGTTGCTCCACATCCTTATCAGCATTTAGTATTGTCAGTGTCTTGGATTTTGTCCATTTTATTCATTCAATACCACATTTGGTGTAGTGGTCTATTTATGTTTTAATTTGCAATTCCTTGATGACAAATAATGTGGAGCATCTTCTCATGTGCTTATTTGCTGTGTATATATCCTCTTTGGTGAGGTATGTTTTAAGATTTTTGGTCCATTTTTTAATAAAGTTGTTTATATTCTTACTGTTGAGTTCTAAGGGTTTTTTGCATATTTTAGATAACAGCCCTTTATCACATATGACTTTTGCAAGTATTTTCTCTCATATAAATTTTCTTCTTAAGGAAAAGTTACACCTAAGATCTAACTGCATTGAATTAAAACCATTTATTTTAAAAGTAAAAGTTGAACTCAGCTAAAGAACTACGAAGCATTATTAATAGCAGAATGTGGGGAGCAAGTCCAAAGATCATTATTATGTAGAAGCCTTGTTTCAATGGGAGACAGAAGAGAAATGCTGGGAAACTTTACGTATCCATTTGATTAGATTCTATTTAAAAAAATGGAAGGTCTTTGAATTCACACTGCTTCTAAATCTACTTCCCTTCAGTTGAAATCCTTTAATTTTAAATGTAATTGCCCAAAGTTAAACGTAATTGTAAGACATATGACTTGGAGGAAGATTAAATTTTATATCTGTGTAATCAGTTCCAGCATGCCATCAGAGGAGGGTAGGAATTAAGGCTCTGAAGAGTAATCATTTCAGAATAGTACAAATAACTATATAAAATAATCAACAGTATATATTCCGTACATTATAGCTTCTTAATGTGCTTTTCTTAACTTTATAATGTGCTTGTTTTTAAGGCTCCAGGTGCATCTAATCCAGTTTAGCATTCTTGCAAATGTAGCTTGTCAATATGAAATTATTTTGATTCAATGGCATATGACTTTTCCTATGAAGGAAATCCTCAGGCTACATGTAGTATAAGCCACATTCTAATCATATAAACATGTGAAACTCTTTTCCAGGTGCTGAAAACTTCAGGCTATAAAAGGGGATGCATGTGTTAATATATTGTGGAGGAAGAAAGATAATTTTCCCTTTATCCTCTGAGTCTTTAGCAGAGACCCCTGTAATAGAAGAAAGATTAACAAGAGAAAAGCAAACAAATTTATTAACACATGTACCTGCTGTATACATGGGGGATACTCAGGGAAAAATGAGTCACTTCCTGAGTGGTTTGGAATTCAGGTTTAAATACCATGATAATAGGAAAGAGGAGAGGGGATGAGGTCTCTTAGGGAGGGTAATGGTTTTTAGAGAAGAACAGTCCTTAGATGAACAGATGGAGGTATAACAGTTTGTGACAAAGCTTATCTGAGTGTGGTGTTGACTTCTAGTCTCCTTTCCTATGTAAGAGTCCATCTACCCTGGTTGATGAAATTCCAGGAAAATCTATGATGAGTGAGTTCCTTTTGGAAGGTCTGTTTTTAGGCAGATAAAGGGAGCCCAGAGAAAGACTCTCTTGCATGTGTTGCTTTTCAAATTGCCTACAGCTCAAAATAGTCAGTATACCAAAGTGGTACATTTTTGGGTAGTACATTCTGCTACCCTTCAGTATCATTAGTTAACTCATTTATCCCAAAATCAGCTGTCCCTTCCCCACTTTTTACTTTTTGTTAGAGGAAGAACTCTAGCTATGCTTACACAAGTGTTCAAGTGGGAAACAAAAAAAACTGGTTTAGTTTTGGAGATAATTTTTAACAGCTGAAGAGATTTAAAACAAAACACCTTATTCAGGTTTCTATATAAAATTTTTACTAATTCAGACTCTTCATACTAAGGCTCCAGTTTTCAATTGTGTTTTCCCCTCTAATACATACAGTCAATGTTTAGTAAACACCAAGGAAGCACATATACCCTGGAAACGGCAAGCAAATGACTAGAACTGAATGCCTCAGACAATACAAAGACAAGCTTTTTTTGAAGTATTAAAAGAACATGGGTTTTATACAATTTAATATATAACCTTTTCCTTACTAATTTTTTTGCACAGGTCACTTTTGGATAGGAAATTATTTAAAAGTTTGTAGAGTAAAAACCTACTCAAAATACCATGCACTGAAATCTGTCTGTAGAAAATATTCTGAATACAATGACTCATATATTGTACTTTAAAAGAGAACACAAACCATTCCTTTAAAAATAAAGTTATTTTCCTGGTTATAAGTCATGACGTAAAAATTTAGCCAATCAATATCCCAGCTACCCTAGCCAAGCTCCCTCTTGCTCCCCCCGCCCCCATGCACCTGTGCACACTCGATCGAGAAAACACATCCATCCACGAGCTGAAATATCCAATTGTACAGTTAGTCTTCTAAAGCTTGCAAGAGCTTGCCAGACGTAATCCATTTTATAATATAGCTCAATGTGAACGAATATTTTCTTTAGAAGATGCATTGATCAGGGATGATGACAAGCATGAAGCCACCACACAAAAATAAATGGTTCAAAGCGGGAATTGGATGGTGACAAAGATATACCCCTCACTTCTCAGTTTTGAGTAAGATCAAGGGAGACTTCAGGCCATTTCGTCTGAAGATCCCAATCTGTTTGGAATTAATTCTTTGCAGAATGATCCATATTGTAAGTGCCTGCTATGTGCTGCCCTTGTTCTTTTACATGTTTTGATCTAATTTTCAGACGTCAGCTGTCTAGGTGGTATACTTACTATATGAATGAGCAAAATGAAAACTCTAAAAGAGTCAATAATTTGTATTTGGTTATTTTTCTATGAAGTCACACTATTAAGAATCAAAATGAGGTCTGCCTCAAAAAATTTTAGTTCTTATATGCTACCTGTAATTTCTCAAACAGGTAGCATAAGTATGAATTACATTAACTGAAGAACGAAAGACGAATTTCACTATTACTTCTTATATAGTCTAACAAGAAGCTTAAAAAGAACCCTATGGAATCAATTTACAAGGCCTCAGCAGAGTTATGCTGAATTACTCTGGATTTCCCATGGTCTAAATAGACCTGAAGCCATATTAATATCATTCCTTTGGTTTAAGCATGTGTTCCTTCTCCCAGGCAGTAGTATCCTATGAAGGTGGGCTCCTGTTCATTGGGCATGAAGCCAGCACACTGTGGGTCACCTTTCTCCATGCTAAGACAATCATTCACACCATTGGACTTATGACTACAGTTATCCCTTATCCTGAAAAATCAATTCCATGATTTATGAATTATGTATGGACCAGGTGATGTATAGTAATGAATAAATAATTACCAAAGATTAATGGGATTATCCTATACATATGATTTCTCAAATTCAAGTAGGAGTAACCATGTCATAAATAAATTGAATTGTATGTGTTAAGAGCTTTATAAAATACTACTACATACATGTTATCTATAAATGTCATTTACTGGAATCAAGTTAGTAGTTTTTATTCCATTTTCTGAATTTCCAAGTTATATAAAATGTAGATTTTTAAGAGCTGTGACAGGTTGGTACTCTCATTACTGCCACAAATGCTTCTCATTAATGATCTGTTAGAAGTTCTACTTGGCTGTTACAAAATCTTGAGCAATATAAAAAAGAGAATAAAAGCATGGTAAACCATAGGTGAGAAGAATGCAATTTAACAGTGTGTGTTCGGCTTTTATGTCCTTTGTAAGCCAGAATCTATTTCAGTAATTATCCCAACTTTCTAGGAGCCCTGCTCTGTGGGCCATTTCCGCTTCCACAACTGGGTTTTCTTTTGGTGTTCTTGGAACTTCAGCTATAACATGTCAATAATCTGTCCCCTGCTTCAAGGTGATGTTTCTTGATACAGAAGTTTATGTCCATAAGCATCATATATTCTTTAGGACATTTCCTTCAGAAACAAAACAAAAGCCTGGATTTCACCTTGCTTCTAAAAAGAAAAAAAAAGTCAGAAAGATGCTTGCTCTTGAGGGTGAGCATCATTCAGACCCATTTTTAATCCATTACTGATCAAATATATTTAAAATGAATTCAAAACCCAGAATTACGATGCTACATCTCAGTCCAGTAATTTTCCTGGGTCATCATCTACTTCCAAATTTACTGCATAATTCCTCACCTTCCTCACAAAGATCCTATACTCCCCTCATCCAACAAGCAGAGCCCATTCCTCCGAGCACAGCAGCTCTCTAATATCCCAAGAGCCTTTTCACATTTGCTTCCAGCAGTGCCTTAGCACTTGGCTTTGCATGAGTTACACACTGCATTTGATTGTTTCCTTTTTGTTCTCTGGTGTCAATTACCTGGTCTCCAGTGTTACACTCTGAATTCCTTTATGACAAAGGTTAAGTGCTTGAAATACTTTATTATTATTATTATTCAGGTATAGCAAAGCCAACAGATCAGGAATGACTGCCATGAAATCTCACAGATTCTAAGACAAGGGGACATGTCATGCCACAAGACAAGGGTCCACACAGGGAAGCACCAGGATCAGTCAGGAAGCGGAGTGAGCAGAGGAAAATATGGGCACAAGCCTTTACTGTGGTTTCCATGGGCAAGAATGGGTAAATCAGGGTGAGTAGGTCTAGGGTTGGCAAGTGTGTGTCATTCTAGTGGGTCTGGGAGCATAGAGGCTCTCGCTAGCAGCCCAGTACTTGGGCTGGGGTGATGAGGGCAGTGGAATAGTGACCCAAAACATTATTGTAAAGGAGGTGGCTAGAACACTGTACCTTGGATAGTTGGTTTGCATATGAAAGGTGTGAGTGAGTGGTTTGCTAGGAATTAAACTAACCCTGGGAGAATCATTCCCTCCAGGGTTAGCAAGGCCCCAAGATGTCAGAGCATCAGATACAAAATTTTGCTGAGCCATCATCTACTTGAAAATTTTAACTCTTCTTAGTAGTATGTAAAAACAATAAAAACAAACTAAAACATACTTGCTGCAACAAAATTAACTGTCTATAGAATAACTGCATAATTGGTTTTTTTTAGTCCACCTGCTATAGTTAGCATGGGTTAACTTGACAAATACACATATAAAGTGAGTAAACCAGTACTAATTACGCTAGTTATTTCTATTGTGAATGCCTTCTAGCCAAAGACCAGGACAAATGTACAGCTGAACAGGTCGGCTTATTTTTCATCTCAGGGATAATACATCGCATGGGGTACTGGGAGATGTGTCAGTATAAGAGGGTGTTAGAATGGATTTGGACTTGGGTTGGTAGGGTGATTTTAGAGACAGGTCAAAATAGTGGGAATTTGGTCTGGATTGAATGCTGTCAGAGAGTGGGGGTAATTCTGTAATTGGGTATCTCAATAAATCTTATCTGTAGAGAGGACACTCTAGAGAGAGGTAAAAGTGAATAGGTAAAGAAGCAGTTCACTCACATTAACTGTGAGAAGCAAGTATTTGGTATGGTGCTCTGTAGCTTGGAAAACGTCCATGTTTTATCTGTGTCCTGACACAATTACAGAAAATCTTGTTTTTTGTCTCGATTTATCATAGTCATAGGTTCATCTTGTCTGATATGGAGGTTCTTTGAAATAGTTTATACTCAGCAGGAGGATACTAATACCTAGCTATGAATGTCAAGTCAGCTTCTCAATGTCAGGGGCCATTTTTCTCTTTCTCACAATAAAGCACCTAAAACTTTCAGTATTAAGTGAACTTTTATTATTAGTCAACTAATAATGTCATCTTTCTTTATTAATGAATATTTACATATTCACAAAGTCACTATGAACACCAAATTAACATGTATACTGAAGGATTGTTCCTAGGGAAAAAACAAGTTTATGTTCCTATGAGCCACTAGTCACAACATTTTTGTCAACCAATCAATACATGACCTTGTTTTATGTGTATTTCTGTTTAAAGACATCTTATTTAGTAAATATTATTGATTCATTAATATTAAATTCACAGCCAACAGTGCTGTAATTCATGCTTGAACAAAGCTTATCTAACTCATGCATTTTCTCTAAAAGGCACATCACAGCCATCTTGCATTTAGGTACATTATACAGCACTTCTATGCTATTTGGAGGCCATTTTAAACAAAAATTACACCAACGAAAAGCACAAAAATGACAAAAATGTGGGACTAAATAGACCACCCTCTTTATAGAATGAGAATGGAAACAAGAAGAAAAAGCATAGCCTGTTTGAAGTCAGCTGAAAAGCTTCACACGGAGGATTCAAATTTTTACTGTTCCCATGCATAACCATGAAAGTGCCACAAGTACTCACTTTGGCATGACAAATTTTAGTGAGCAGGTGAATATATAAACATAGAATCCACATATAATGAGGAATGACCATATATATTATCTCTGTAATCCTCTGTAGAATTATTCAAGGTAGCATTATAATAAAAAAAATCAGGCAAAATAAGGTATGTCATTTGCTTATGGTCATAGAGCTAGTTTCTGGCAGTCAGAAATTAAACTAGGTCTGTTTGAGTTAAAATCTTCTTAGTTCCATTACCCCATACTGCTTCTATTTGGAATGAGGATATATTTTTTAAACATTAAGGCCTTTTCTTAAATATAAGAAGAATATTTTAGGTGATATTTCCAAAATACCAGCATATAGTAAAATCAAGTCATTTGGTAGTGACTATAATGTTCCTTTGTTAATAATTATTAAGTAAATATGAATTCCCACAATTCTCTCATCATAAAATGCCTGCATGTGTCAGGCGATGTCCTGTGACTGAAGGACACTGTGAGAAAGCGAGTGGCTAAGACATCTCCTTTCAGAAGCTGCCCGAGGCCACCATCAATTATTTATCAAAGAGCTTGTTTGAATTTGGAAGCAATGCTAGAGCCTCAAATACAGCATGTTAGCTTTCCCCATGAAATGGTTAAATTCTAATACAAATATGAATCAGAAAACTATAGATGTCTATTGTTATTTACCTATCAATGGTTGAGAAACAGGAAGTCTTGACATTTGGTCAGATTCTGACAATGTTAAACTTTAATCTGTGATCCTGAGAAACAGAGATGGCTAAAGAAATCCCCTCAGCTTTTGTGTTCCAGGAAAGAGTTTACTGCAAATAACCACCTTTCCCCACATGATACATATAAGACTCATGAAGCCCTTTTGTTTACCTATGACAAGGCCAGACACAGACCCACCAAATTCCATTCTTTGCCTTATAAAACATTACCTGAACTATTTGTCCCCAGTGATCAGTTTGAATGAAATGGTTGTACTTTACCAAACTTTAAACTTTTCTCTTGCACACAGGACCCTGCACTTCAAAACCCACACAACGTCAGGAGGCATCAAAATTAGACACAGCCCCTCCTTAACCACCCTTATGAAAAAAAAAAGATATCCCCTAAACAACTGCCTAATAATTTGTTCTTTCTAGCCTTATCCTTTCTATATAAGAGCCTTTTCCTGCCTGACCTTTGAGATGCTTGAAGTCCCATGGCCAGAGCACACTCCCTATTTCAATTGTCCCCCTCTCTCTACTGCAAAAATCTTTTTGAATAAAGTCTCTGTTTACATAATTCTGGCTTTGTTTTTTATTTGACAATTCTTTATATCATAAAACTCTGATAAAAAAAAATCTCAGATTGAAAAAAAAAACCATATTGCAGGCACTTTTTGAAATACGCTATTTTCTAGGTAGAGTCACATGTAACCATAAGGCAAATGACATTTTCTTGAAGCTCCTTTTATTCACCCTAGCAAATTTGAGGCTATAAACTAACTGCATACTCTTAAGAAGTCATATTTCAGAGGAAAAAATATATCTTCTTTCGTCAGTTTACTGAAATAACTTCTTATACCTTATATAAATCTAAGTAGGTTTTAACCTTGGATTATATACTTGAATTTATGACATATAATCTCAGAGAAGTAGAAATATTGTTTCACTTTCCAAACCTCTTAAAGAGAATAAAGGACACCAAACAAATTAATGAAAATCTTTGGATGAAAAAGTTAAGGTGAAGCTTTTTAGTGTGAATATTAATATATAAATTACATTTGATGTAAAATGAGTCTTTATATATAATTCATTTAAGTTATTAAACTGACCCGAATATTGGTATAGTCTTGCAAGTAGCCATGTACACAGTAAATATTAAGCCTTTTCTTGCTCATGAGAAAACAACATTAGAATAAACAAGATAGGTTTCATCTTAGAAGGAAGAATGACAATATTTATGGAGAGCTAGCAAAGTTCTAGATACTGTGTTGACTACTTTCATGTACATAATTTTATCTAATTCTATTAATCTTATGAAGTAGTAACATTATGCCCCAAATTACCAGAACACTGAGATTAAGACCTTGAAACTAGACTTTGCAAATAGAAACTGGCAGAAACAGACTATGAACACAAGACTTTTGATATTGTGTCTAGAACTTTTGTGATAACTTATCTCTCCACCAGCTTGGATGAAAATACTTAAAATTTTCCACAGTGCTTGACCAGAAAAGCTAATATTTTGTTCCCTCAAAAACAAATTTTAAGGCAGAAATTCTGCAAATAAGAGGAGGTTATGGTCAACAATTAAAATTGGTTTTTTGTTTATTTAAAGAAATGAGTGTGGTGGACACAGATACTCTGTAAATGAAAGCTACCTCAAATATTAAAGAAATGAAAAGAAGCATGGCTCTCCAAATCAAAGAGAAACTATTACTAGGACCTTCTTGCTTGTCATTTATTTGGTTCAAGATTCCAACTCAGCTCCGTGATGTATACTCCGGCTCAAGAGAGGAACGTGGCCTTTATGGATTATAAAGAAAAATTTATGTGTGTAAACACCATGAAATATTTGCTTCAAATAATTTTTTAACCTATGACAAAACTATTTATAAAAATTATTTTATATCCGAAATATACAAACAGTTCATGCACCTCAAAAAACAAAAAGCAAATAAACCAATTAAAAAATGGGCAGAGGATCTGAACAGACAGTTCTCCAAAGAAGAAATTCAGATGGCCAACAGGCACATGAAAAGATGCTCCACATTGCTTGTCATCAGAGAAATGCAAATTAAAACCACAATGAGATATCACCTCACACCAGTAAGGATAGCCACCATCCAAAAGACAAACAACAACAAATGTTGGCAAGGATGTGGAGAAAGGGAAACCCTCCTACACAGCTGGTGGAATGTAAACTAGTTCAACCATTGTGGAAAGCAGTACGGAGGTTCCTCAAAAAGCTCAAGATAGAAATACCATTTGACCCAGGAATTCCACTTATAGGAATTTACCCTAAGAATGCAGCATTCCAGTTTGAAAAAGACAGATGCACCCCTATGTTTATCGCTGCACTATTTACAATAGCCAAGAAATGGAAGCAACCTAAGTGTCCATCAGTAGATGAATGGATAAAGAAGATGTGGTACATATACACAATGAAATATTATTCAGCCATAAGAAGTAAACAAATCCTACCATTCACAACAACATGGATGGAGCTAGAGGGTATTATGCTCAGTGAAATAAGCCAGGTGGAGAAAGACAAGTATCAAATGATTTCACTCATCAATGGAGTATAAGAACAAAGAAAAAACTGAAGGAACAAAACAGCAGCAGACTCACAGAACCCAAGAATGTACTAACAGTTACCGAAGGGAAAAAGACTGGGGAGGATAGGTAGAAAGGGAGGGATAAGGAGAAAAATAAGGGGGCATTACAATTAGCAGACATAATGTGGGGGGGCATGGGGAGGGCTGTACAACACAGAGAAGACAAGTAGTGATTCTATAGTATCTTACTATGCTGATGGACAGTGACTATAATGGAGTATGTGGGAGCACTTGGTAATGGGGGGAGTCTAGTAAACATAATGTTCCTCATGTAACTATAGATTAATGATACCAAAAAAACCAAAAAAGTATCCTGGCCTGATGGTCTGTCTGTAATAATTAAATGAAGATTTATATCTATTAAAAAAATAATTTTATAAAAATTTCCTTTTATAAAATAGCAGTCTTTCATAAAATAAGGATACCAATGTAAATCTGGAGTATAAAAAACTCTCAGATCAATTTGGTAAGACCTTAAGACACCTATGCTTAAACATATTTACCTACATGAAACCATATTCTTTTTAAGTACTTAGAATCTTTCTTCAATGTCTTCAAAATATGACTTTTCCCAAACTTTTCTCTAGTAAGGACCCTGTTGCAGAAAATCATATTACTTAGTGGTTATTTTGGTAAGACATTGTAAGTAATAAATGCACAATACTTGCCAATTGGGTGGAGGAAATGAAAAAAAGCATGTTTGATTGAATTGGGGGAGAATTAATGGCTTATAATTTAGTCTTTTGGGAATATCAAACTCAAATACCTTAATGGGAAAAAGTCTGTTCTAGTGTTCTTCTAAACACCAGAAATCATGGTCTTTTTTTCAGGAAGATAGTTTCAGGACTTATTCTATGAATTAGCTATTAGAAAATAATGAATTATTGAACAGAAATAAATCATTTAAGCAATTATACTATGCCATGCTGCTTTAAATCAGAAAAAATATCACAGATGCCATGTGCTTTTATGATTTTTAAAATCAATGTATATCACAGTGCTTGTATTTTTCAAATCATTATTTACTCAGGCATGTTCAAAGTCAGTGTTAAATTTATAAATTCTGTTGGCCATAATGCTAAGAAGAGTTATTTTTCCTTTCCTAATCTGTCCTCTTAATAGTTGTACTACGAACAATTCCCAACAGGCAAACCAAGCTCAAAGACTGAAAGCTTTTATACGTACAAAACTATGTTTCTTTATCTATATATTGATGTTTTTGTACATTTAGTTATCCATTTTATAAGAATAATTCTTGCCTTCTCTATGATACCAATGATACCTCTTACCTAAACTAAGGTTGTTTTTGTTTTGTTTGTATATTCCATTTTTCATTTTTTTCTTGCAGTTAGATGTCTTGACATTTTGCTGCAAAAAAAATTACTTAAGTAACAAAATGAATATGCAAATATCTGTGGGTGAATTTTTCTCTAACAAGATTGTTTTGGTTTTCTACAATTCAAATTCATTATTTTTTTTTCTTTCCTGCATAATTGAGTAGAGGCT
Source organism: Manis javanica (assembly GCF_040802235.1). Lineage (NCBI taxonomy): Eukaryota > Metazoa > Chordata > Mammalia > Pholidota > Manidae > Manis > Manis javanica. Next base: position 209,976,789 of record NC_133156.1, on the reverse strand, counting down.
ATACTGGCTAGTCAAATATTAGGGGTAACAAATAAAACTATAAAACACACTTATATAATAATTTGATTTTTTTTATTCACTTACTTTAGGACATGGCAGGTCTTTTTGGATTTCATTCCATTATACTAACTAACTTAGAGTTAAGGGTACCCAACATAGGAAAGAAGCCTACTTAGACAATAATATGCTTCCTCCATACCATGCTGTGCTTTGAATATAAGGAAAAGGGCACAGTCTTATTCAAACCTTTTGCCTATTGTTTAAGTTAGATTTGCTTTTTTGAAATTATTTTGTAGTAGTTTTTAATATTTTCATTTCCTGTCCTTTGTTGGAATTTTATATTGCCAACATGGCTTAACTTGCCTTGGAATAATATTAATGGTTTGACTTGATATTTAATTTATCTTACTTATGTACATTTAGGTTTACATTCTATCTGGAATTGATTTTTGTGCATAGTATAAAAGTAAGGAATTAAATATTATTTATTTTTGCTGCTGTCAGGTCAGCTAGTAGGCGGCTGAGAAATATACATCACATTGACAACGGGAAGGCATCGGTAATCGTGAGAAAATGGGTTGTGGTGGTGTTGTGAGGGTGCAAGTCTGACTGGAATATGTCAAAATGGAGTGCATAGAGAAATTGGGAAAGTACAATAGGAATTAATTATTTGAGAGGATTTTCTGGAAAGGGAACTAGACGGATGGTGTATTATCTGGAGGGGAAAGTGGGTTGATCAGAGGGGCTTGTTTCAACCTATATCAGCTGTACAAGTTACCCTTTTTCAAGAAAGCAAAAGTTTTGGAGTAAAATGCTATGAACTTATACATGTCTCATTGCTCAGATTGTATTTCATGGTCCTCCTACAAGGGAGGGAGGCTGGGTGAATGATTATCTGGGAACATTGCTTTTCTGAATACAATCAAGATTCCATTAACCAGGAAGAAGTGGTAGATGTATATTGGGAGGCAACTATTAGTGTCTATTATAAACCCCTATAAAAGGTAAGATATCCTGCTTGATCACATGCAGTTTTCTTTTTTTAAATATGATTATCATTGATACTAAATAGGGGAGCAGTTTTTATTTATCTCACTCTGCTTGGCTTGTTCTATCCACTTTTATATTACTGTGACTGCATTAGCACTTTCAAGTTCTAACTTGAAGGGGAATTTAGTTTAGATTTGCAGACACTAGAGCCATGTGAAAATAATTATGGACATCAATGATTCTGAATGCCACTGCTCTTAAGGAACCTAGGTTCCTTCTAATGGCTTTGCTTCCTCTCCACTGGCCCATGAAGAGCTGCCAGAGCTCGGGTTGCTGATGATTTCTCCAAGTCTTACGTTTGACATTTAAAATTCACTGGAATATTATTTAAACCCATGCTTAAGTGTATAGCTGTAAAGGGTGTCTCAAGGACAGAGAAATGCCCACGAGCCCTAACTAACAGGATATGGGACAGATGGCAGCTCCGTAAGCTCCCTAATTACCTATAAAGTTTCATCTAGGACAGGTAATTCTATCCCTAAAGTTACAGAAAACATGTGCTTAGATTGTGCTGCATAGGGGCAAATTGGGGTAAAAAAGTATTTCCACAGGGTGACACTACCTAAAGAGGAAATAGCTTTATTTAACATTTGCCAATGTACAATTCTCAAATCCGTACACTTACTTCAAACAAGGAGTAAATAAGGTACTGTTAAAGAGGACATTTCCAAATATAGATGCTTTATTACTCATATTTCTGAGTTTCTCAATTTATGTACATCATTTCTCAGAATGTACGTTTTTAGTGAGAAAAGGGTTGAATGTGTTCAAATGTAACCTCTACATGCTCTTAAAGGAGAGACATATTTTCCTGAAAGTGACTCACTGCTTCAATGTAACTGTTTTCCCACTCAGTCTCAGAAGAATATTTCTGGCAACAATTGCTCCCGGGAGGAGTAGAGGAAGTCTTCAGCTTTGGCCAGAGTTTGCTCTGGGCTTTCATTTTCACTATTTCAACCAGATTTTATGGACTGCCCACACTGTATCATGGTTATAAGAAACAGGGTAGACAAAAGTGAAAAAGACAGCTGCTCTTCCTAAAGGAGTTTAAATTTTGAGGGCAGTTAAAAATAAAAAGGAGATGTATGCTGACGTTAAAGAACTACTAAGAGGTTAGGTAATAGCCTAGATAGTCAGTGGATAGATCAAACAGGAAGTGGTGTGTGGCTTAAAAAATAGCAATAGTACTCTATAGCATCTTACTATGCTGATGGACATGACTATAATAGGGTATGTGGTGGGGACTTGATAATGGGGGACTTGACAATGTTGTTCATGTGATTTTATATTAATGATACAAAAAAAAAATAGCAATAGTCATAGACCACAATCACATAATTCCTTTTTGCTCCATCTTTGGTCCAATATAAATGTGGTCTAATAAAAGTTTTAAGGCTTTCCTCAAAAGCCTATACATCTATGAAACTCTTCTCCAATTTAACTGTAAGGATTAAATTTTGTAAAAGGATTAATCCTTTATACTTTATTCTTTTCTTATGGTTTTTAGTAGTTCTTGTTACTTTTTGCAAAGGCTTCAGTTGGAGTTGGAACTGTGTTTTACACATGTATACCCCATGGTGTCTTAGAATAGGTAACCAGTATCAATTATCTTTCACAGATCCCTCCTTATTTCACCTTCTACACTCCATTCTCCAGAACACTTGATAGTCCCTCTCAATTATTTATGTCAGTTGCACATTGTCCTTTGCTAAGTCTCCTTCGCTATATCCCTTCGAAAGCTGCTACATTTTTTTATTCATGTTGACTAGAATTCCAATGATGCATATATTTCGCTTGCTGAAATCCAATGAAATTATGAAATCAATTATTTCAATCTAAGAACATCAATACTAAAAAAAAAAAAAACAACCTGTATTATAGTGGAAAGGGCCCTCTCTTCCATCTCTATGGTTATTTTGCATCTAACAATGTGATATCAAAGTCTTATTTGGCGATGCTCCACATTTGAAGCTATGTTTGGATTTGTAAACCATCAATATATATTTGCATTTAATATTTATGGTGAGAATTCATAGCCTTGATGTCTCTGAATTCCACAAAAAATTGATTTTGGTATGATAGTCTCTAGATCTGAAATTACGGGTTTTATGCTGGGTGATTTCAGTGATCATGAACCTATTGATAACTTGATATTGTAAATTTGTAACTTGCTTCTTACAGGGAGAATTCTCAAAATGATTCCATTAGCTTAAGATAAATCAATAAATATTTGGGGAAAAAGTTGACTCCACAATGTGTATGATGTGTTTAAAAAATAAATGATGTGAGTATGTATTATTTTTTGTGTGTTTATATGTATGTATATATGTGATTATATATGTATGTGTATATGTACATATGTGTGTATGTATGTGTGTATATTTTAGTGCTTTTGTGTTTCTTGGAGTCAACTAGTTTTGACAGACTTTGTTGAGTCATTGTTATTTCCCAATAAGCTTCATTATCTTCAGAACAATAGGTGAGAAGTTATGTAATAATGGTAAGTAAAACAGCAGAATAGTCTTCTGACACTTTCCCTGGAATGTGGAAACAGCAATATACATCTTCTACTACTTCCTCATGTAGCTAAGTGGCCCATATTTTCTAGAATTTTTTCCCTGTATGTACATGAAACAGATGGTACTTCCTTCAGATCAACTCCCTAATCACCCACAAACTTTGATGTAGTCTAATCCTGCCTGATTCTGAAGTCCCAGCCCTCAGACATTTGGGGCTGGATAATTCTTTGTGGGGTGTGTGTGTGCATGTATGCATGTGTGTGTGTGCTTGTGTGTACATGTGTGCATGCATGTACACAGAAAGATTTCCTGTGCATTGTAGGGTGTTCAGAAGCATTCCTAGTTGTTACCAACTAGATGCCAGAACTATCAAAATGGTGACAATCAAAAATGTCTCCAGACATGGCCAAATATCCCATGGGGGCAAAATTACCGGGTTCTCTTTATTTCCATGAGTGATCTGACTTTGGTCAGATCTATACTGTTAACTTTAAAATGACCCTGGGCAAGGGACTGAAGCTTTTGAATTGTTTATGATCTTTAAAAATTAGCATATTACCCTTATTGCCTACCTCTTAGTATGGAAGTGTGAATTAAAAACAATTGTTATAGTAGAGATGGATGTTGCTCTAAAAAATATTACTCATGATTTTTTTTCTTTCACAAACAGTTATTTCAAACAGACATTAAATCCAATTTAAAACATAATTTAAGCCAAAGGGCTAACTTTGTCTGAAATGTATGTGTAATTGGAGTGTTTTGTTTTGTTTTTTTACTTGAGGCTGCTAGTGCCATAATGCTAAGATATCCTAACACTGTTGGCATCCTGCCCTTACCCACAGCACAGCACTCAAATACTGCAGCTGCTCTCTCCTCACAGCAGGGAAAGGTAAAGAGGCACACGTCCTGAGGTTGCTCAGGCAACATGGGAAAAGTCACACTGAATGCATCCAGGAAGAATTCCCAAGTTTCCAGCCCATCATGCAGGATGCTGATCCTACATCCACCCCTTTATCTCCTATTCCTACCATACTTAGCAGTCCCTGAATTAAGTTAACAAATCAATTTCAAGCTACAAATGCTCTTGGTAAATAGAACAAACTGCCGTCAACTGACTGGCTCTATGAGACACCACAACATGACAGGCATGGAAATTTCACCATTGGTGAGACAGGACAGAGTTCATCCAACTGAAACCCTGGTGAGATCTAACTTCCACTGTGGAAAATTTCTCTGCTCTGCATTATCATAGCTGTGCTGGCTCTCATGCCCTAGCCCAAAAAGGAAACAAACCAACAGCAACAAAAAAATCTTTCAAGTCTTTCCACAAAGCCTCTTAAGTTTCCACAAGTTCTCTTTTATTATTATTTCAAGTTTGAACTAATAATCTTTATCATTATATTTTTTAAAAAGTCCACTGTCCCTGAGTTCTTCATGAAGCCATCCATCTTCATCACCCTGGCTATCTGAGTAAGAAATCCAGGCACCTCCTCAATGCTTCACTTTCTCTCAGTCCTCTTTTATCAATCAGTCCAACAGCCATTAAGGACTTTACATTTCACTCTTTAAAAATACACTGAAGTCACCCTCTGCCTTGCATCCCACTGTGATTCCACACTCTATTTATCATTACTTTCACCTAGGTTATTACAATATTATTCTAACTGGTCACTCAGACTTACAGCAAGCACTAGACTGTTCTCTAAATACAGACATGATCCACTCCTGTAATGAAAATCTCATATATGTCTGCGTGTTCAAGGCCTTTCTCAAGTGAGGCAGCTAAAGGAGTCTAGTTCCCTTTCTCCCCTTGCCTAACACAATGCCAAGTACAAGGGGCAAGCTCAAGATAGTGGCCGAATGCAAGTCCTTTTGGAACATTCTCCATATACGATTGCATTCCAGCAGAGGGCAGATTCTCACCCAAAAATGTACCCCAGATGAGCACAGGCTGTTGGGGTTTGAATGCTGGCTCTCCTTACTTGGTCCATTATTCAAATGAGACAAAAACAAAAAGGAAATGATAACAAAGAACATTAAACCCATTTATAAAGATGTAGATAACTGAAGCTTTCTCTATGTCTTTGACATTACAATAAACATAGATTCAAATGGAATTCTGGTTCTATGGTTTTGGAACCTGTCCAGTATAGTGGAAAGAGCAGAGAGCTGGGATCAAGAAAACTGGGTCCTGGGGTCCCAGAGGCCTGTTCATATAATTTGTCATCTGCTCTTACTTTCTTCATCGACAAAATGAAAATGATGAGCCCTATTTATGTTACTTAAGAGAAACATTGATACACAAAAAATAATGTGTATCATTACAAATGTGAGACATTACAAATGAACATCCACAGACAAATATTTCATATAATTCTGCTTATTCACAATTTCCTAAAATTTATCCATGGACCCTGATGCCTTAGACAGTGACTATTTAACTGTGGATCTCGGGTTAACAACATTTTCATTATAATTTACACCATGATTTCACAGCAGCACAAATGTTTAATCCAAAGAGAAGAAAAATCTTTCAAATCAATTCTCTAAAGCTCAATTCAGCTTTACCCTTCAACTGTCATTCTGACATTAGATTTCCTATATGGTAAAGAGCAGGACATGTAATGAGGGAATATCAGAATAACCATTACCTTTCCTTGAAAATGTGGCTAGTATTCTAAGATCATGCTTCCTTTTAGGAATCGTGGATCTAAATTAACTGGGCTCAGAAATTCCACTATACCACTTACTAAAAGAGTAGGACAATGACTACACTATGGCATTATGTTAAATTTCCCTGAATATATTAAACAGGGGAATGCAATATATTCAAGGAATATAATATATTGTATAGTGAATATATTCAGGCTTGATCCTGGGTATCTTTGCTACCCTAATTTGCATACACTGTATCTATATATGGAATGTCTGCCCACGCTCATTAACTGGGAATGAGTATTAAAGAGTTGAAAGTCAGGTGGCTGAGATTTAAGTCATTAGAAATTTGGGAAAGAAAACTATTTCTGTGATGACTTGTACTTTTGTTTGTTTGTTTTTTCTTATATAAGAAATGCGAATAAAATTAACCTACCACCTAAAACTAAAGTTTCAGATAGGAGCAAAGAATTTAAAGTGTTTCATAAATTGTAAATACCATATGTATCAAAGGCAATGCTTTTATTTTTTTGTTAGAAAGAGCTATGATAGAACTAAAGAAAGCTTCTTGGATGAGCAGGCAGCAAAGTCTAGGGGATGAATAAGCTATTTGCTTGTGATAAAATAAAGATACCTCTGTGTGATGTGGTTACTATAAAAAGGGAATTCCAGGGAGACCTTAACCTTCTCTGGGCAGGGCTTGGTACTGCATCTTGATACTGCCTTGTATCTGTCACTATATACCTGCGTATATTGTCTGCCTAGAAATCCTCTCATTTTTTTGACATTTAAAACACTTAATCTGCAATTGCTTGGCTATTGGTCATATATGGCTAGAGGAAAGCCTAGAAAAAATAAAGAAAAGGGGAGGGCTGCTCTCTTAAAGCTGTCTTTACAGAGTGGAAATTTCCTAAGGCCATAGTCAAGGAATGTCAGAAATGTGGTATGCAGTTTACCGCTCTCCTGTCCTGAGCCCATTTAAGGATACTTCATGAAGCCCAACAAAGATTATAAATCCTCCATATTGCAATGCAGGCAGCCACCACTAAGCATTGGGAGCTGGCATGCAAACAGAAACCCATTTGTCATTACCACCTAGGCAGAAGGTGAAAGCTGCAACCTGAGCCTAGAGTGTCTTCACAGGCAGTTACAACTTTTTTCGTTAGGAGAGAAATATTGCTATTATTATCTCTTTTAAAAGGGTATCTTTTTAATATGTTCTGAATTATATATACTATAAAATATTTAAATTCAACCTCTGATCTCTAACTTTGGAATGAGGACTTATTTTAATGATCATTCACTATATACCACTGACTTGAGAATTCAAATGGACTTAGGCTGCAACTATCATTCTTTCTTTTATCAGTCTTTGAAAAATTTTTTAAAGTTTAGTTCTTTATACGTATCAATACACATCAAATCTCTCTCCCTTTGTGAGAGTTGCTGTGAAGTTTCATTTATCTTTTACAACTTAACACTTGTGTTATCTTAATATTTTATTCCTCTTCAAAATAGAGTGACAAGGGTCACTGAGCAAGACAAACTGGAGACCATTCTTTTATAGAAACACAGTCACATATTGTTTACTAGTTGAATAAATTCAGGAAGTGGTCTGTGGCAGCCATAGTCATATAGAACAGGTAATGTCCAAACCTTGTTAGCAGAGCTTTAGAGTCAGAAGTTAAGTATTCAACTTCAGTTCTGTTAGTTACTAATGTTTGGGACCTGAAGAAATCCTGCAACTTCTCTCCATTTTTAGTTTCATAACAGCAAAATGAGCACATTGAAACATCATAGGGGTATTAAGGATTAAATGAGAAAACAAATGTAGGTGTTTTGTAAACCATAGAACATAATAGTATTATATAACTTTCTGTTTCATTTTGTTGATTTCTTTATAAGAGTTGTATTTCTATGAATAGTTAAGAACTGGGATCAGCAAACTACCAACTACAGGCCAAATCTGGCCCACCAGCTGTCTCTGTAAGTAAAATCTTACTAACACACAGTCATATTCATTTGTTTACATGCTAAGTCTGCTTTTGGGTTCCAGTGGCCAAACTGACTGGTTGTAGTAGAAACCACATGACCTGCAAAGCTTAAACTATTCACTCTCAGGCCATTTACAGAAAAAGTTTATCAGTCCTTAGTTTAGATGTACATTTATCTTTATAAGAAACTGCCAACATTCACCAAAGCCATTAGATAACTTTAAGTCCACAACAACATTGAATGACAGTTTGTCATTCCATATCCTTGCCATTCTTTCACATTGCTACTCTTTATTTTGCACATTCTAATTTGTTGAAAAGACCTTACATCGTGGGTTTTAATTTGCACTATCCTGATGATCAGAAATGTTGATCATCTTTTCATTAGTATATTGGTCATCCATATGTCCTTTTTTATGAACTGTCTGTAGAAGCTTTGTGAGTCAGTATTACCCAGGTGCAGCAAGCTACTGCCTTTGACCTTTGTAATTCTCTTATTACTTATTTAGGATTCATAGGATGTTTTACATTAACAATCAATTTACCTATGACTGAGAACACGTTTACTTCTTCCTTTAAAATTTTGACGCCTTTCATTTCTTCTTCCTAGATACGATTTCCTGTAAAACTTTAATAGCCGTGGTGGGAGCAAGAGTCTCAACACTCCTTAGATCTTTTTACATTTTACAGCCTAACTACCAGCTTTCCGAAAATCAGATCTACCTCTGCACTATGGCCTCCCATCAGCTTGAAGGCATGAGTGACTCTTCACTTTCCAACTGCACCATCAGTTTTCTGTTCCTGAGGAGATCCTGGTGCTCTCACCCCAGCCTTTGGATGTTTTCTGCAGTGTATAGGCCTTGGAGGCCTTAAGAATTTTCTCTCGGTGTTAAAGTGCTGGACTCAGCCTTTGGCAATGTCTGCCTTCCACTTTGTGTATCTTCAGAGTTCCTCAGCGAGAACTATACCAGTACTTCTGCCCTTCCCAAAGCCACAGGAGGAAATTCTCTATTTTCCTTTCCCAACCCCACCTTAAACAGTCTTACAGTGAATGAAGATCTCATAAACTTCAGAAGGACTATCTCTCAGCTATCCTGCCCAGGTCCCGCCTTTGGACACTCTACCCTACTGCGCTCTTTGAAGGCCCGTGGGAAAGCGTTAGCCAGTACATGCATCCTTGCTCTTGCTTAGGGCTCCTCAGGATGCTAATCCATCATGCTGGTCATACAGCCATTAAATGTTTGACTCATTCCTCCTTACACCCTTTTATAGAATATTTCTCCTTTTCCCACTGGTCTGCACAGACTTGGATGTCTGCTTTCTTGGGAGATCACTCATTACTTTCTCTAATTTAATTCATTTAGCTTTCTTTGTTTCCACAGCTCTCTGCTGGCTTTATAATTACCATGTTTTTTGAACTTATCTATTTTATTCTTATTGCTATGGTGGGGGTAATAGAGTCCTGTGATTTTTTATGCTCTAACTGAAAAGGTGTCATAATTTGTTCATTCAAATTTAAGCACATTCAAAAAGTATTTATAAAAGCTCTTATCACAACTTATGAGTTTTTAAGGAATTGGAAGCAAGAAAAATGGAAATTAATTAAAATTACACCATTTATTAGTCTCCATATGCTAGCCTAAGACCTTTCAAAATGCAGCAGCTAGTGATAAAATATACATTAGAATTTTGTTTAATTGGGAACATAATCATTAAAAGGTTATCTAATTTACTATTGTATAATATTATTTGAAAAATGGCCACTAGTTGACAATAACATGATATACATGTTCATTATTGAAATTTTTAAATAGGACTAATATTTTAAAATTATTGATCTCTCATTATATTTCAACTAATAGTCTCTAGATGTTCAGTGGCTAGGGAAAAAAATTCAGCTTTGTTATGGAATGTATACAAAGATAAATGAGGTCTACTTTAATAGCCAACATCATAATAGGATTATGTATGTATTGATTATAAAGCAAAAATACTGTCTTAAGAAATAATTTTTTCCAAATTTCTTTATCTCCCACCGTAAGCACATCAGGGCCCAAACCTAGAGTCTTACATAGTTTCTTGCCAACCACGAGAGCTAGCCTCAATCTATGGTAATGGGAAAATATGACAGAGCAGAGGTAAAAAGAAAGTCTTCCCATTCTCCTGACCTGGAAATAGATGAGAGATGGAAGAGAAAGAGCGAGACGACACTGAAGAACAAATGTAGGTTCTGCATTAGGTAAGTAAATACACAACTCAGGAAAGATTCTTCCCTTTGGACAGAGTCCCCTCCACCTTGGCCTCTGAGGAGGCCTGCCTCCCGGGCTTTCCAATACTAACTTAGGCTATAGACACAGAAAAGAAAAGTGGGCAGCATTACCCACTGTCCTTTTTCCTTTCTCTCCCTTCTTCCCACCCTTTCTTTTCTTCTTTTCAAGCTGCCTTTGGTTCCCAAGTGAGCCAATAACAAAAGAAAGATAGCTAGGAGTCTGTGGAGTTTCCCGGCAGGATATGTGACGGACATGTTTATCCGGCAAGCGCTGCCAATAAGACTTCTCAAGTTATCATCAAACATAATTAATTACTAGCCAGACCTCAGAAACATCTATAACTGTGACTGGGATAAGGTTGGTTGAGTCATCCCACTTGACCCAAGGTAAAAATGACCAGACTGTGTCTTACACCAGCCATGCATTTACATGCTAAAATCCATAGGATAAGCAGCAGCCACACAAGGCAGTGCCCATCCAGCAGAGGAGCAGAGGACATGTGCAGGAGAACCTGAGTCCCCGCCCCTGCCTTTCAGATGGATGAGCCCTGCCCTGCCGCCTTGCCCGCTTCTCTCTAGGCACGCCACCCTATCTTAGGGAAGGAAGAAGAGGGAAGGGAAAGGTCCCTGAGACACAAGAATATGGTACCAAAGAAAAAATATAATGCAACTGAGATTTGTCATTTATAGATTCTCCTCCCTCAAATTTATATATTTTCTGTACATTCAAGTTATCGTGCAAGCTTTCAATCCTAATATGTTTATATTAAGAGATATATTTATATACAACTTAATAAAATTACTGCATATATATTTTTATGTACATGAATCACATAATTTATGAAATATAAATATATTTTGTATATAATATATACATGTTATATATATTTCATATCAGAAATACATGTGATTACATATAAATATTATGTTTTTATGATGCATGTTTCATATATTATGATATAAGCAATACTTTTTGAGTGATTAATATAGGCTCTCTATAGTATGATATAGTAAGCATAGTATGATAAAGTAAGTATATGATTATGTGATAAATGCCTTTTGTGTATTACTTCAGTGAACTTCCTATGAATGCCCATACACTATATATTATTATGATCTTCTTTTAGAGAAAAAGGAAATGAAATGGAAGGAAGTGGTTAGACAGAGTGGTATCAGGCAAAGTCCTTGATATATATTTTTATCCATTCATAGGGTGAAGTAATTACCACCTCACAAAGAAATCAGCTATAGAGCAGTAAAGGTGTCTACTTGTAAAAACTGTGATATTTGAAAAAAGGCATATGGCTTGTTTCAAATTCCAGCTCAGGTACTTAATAGGTGAATGATTTTTGTCAATTCACTTAGACTTTCTGATCTTTAATAAAATGAACTGCCCATGGCCATACTGAAAATTTAAAAAAATTATGTATACAAAAGTACATGGTGGGCAATAAGTCTTTTTTCCCCAGGCATATAGCCAATAAATCTGAGTAAGAAGATAATGACGGAATAGAAAATACAGCATTCAACTCCTATTTGTACCACAGATTTATTAAAAATATTCTAGATGTCATACTCCCCTAGTAAAGTTCTCAAATAGTAACTATATAGAGGCAGATCATCGTGGAAATTTCAAATGCATTTATCGGCTAAGATGCAATAAATCTATTTCTGTTTCATACTTAATCTCTTTTTTGTGAAAATGAATCATTTCTGCTTTAAAATTATGTATTTTGAAAATAAAAGAATGAGAAGCCTTATTTGCTTATATAACACATTATTACATAGGCTTATATATGTTCCATATTGCTTATTCTTACACTTTGATACAGTGTGACTGATTTGTGAAATGGAAATAATTACTTGCATTTCCCTTTAAGTATAAAACCATACATAAAAACTCTCACAATGAATATAAAACTCTGATGATAGTAAATGATTGGCACAAGTCTGGAAACTATAAGCTCAACTTCTTGGGATGTTTCTGTTTCAAATCTGCATTTCCTAAAAATATTGAACAGGATAAGATTCCCTCATTTCTAGTGGAGGCATTGTTTTTGGCTGTTCCACATTTCTGAAGCAATTGTAACAAATCCCCCCAATTTTGTCAGTCTTCCTCTCTAGGTAAATTACAAGATGTTAATGATACCTGTAAAAAAAGCAGTTTCCAAAGGCTCTTTTTGAAGTGAATCAGATGTTGTAGAAAGAATAAATGTACCTGAAAAGAGAGAGAAAAAAAACGTTTACTTTAAATCAAAAAAACATTTGCTTTAAATTTACCTTATAAGATGGAGAGAGCTGGTGACCTGACCCTGACATCCCAGAGGGCTCTCATCCGTTCATTTTGAACATATTTGCCTTTCCTTCTTTTGTTCAGAACTTCCCTATTTGGTGGGATTTTAATGACACCACCACTTATGTGATGGAACCCAGGGTACAAAAGAACAGCACAATTAACAATAGTTACCTCAAATTACCTTATATAAGATTGAAAAGTTTGATATCTATGGATAAAAAATTCTGAAAATTTGCAAAGCTGAACTTTTCTTGAAAGTTCAAATGTGAACACCTTTTAATCAAACTCCCCTCACCCTCATGTTGAACATCAAACAGCAGTACTGATTATAAAATATACTGAGGTGATCACAATGATAATGTACATTCTCTTCCTTTCCATCTTGGGATTACCTAACACGCTCCTACACTAGCCTCAAGAGACATAAATGGAGAAAATCCCCTCTCTTCCCTAAGGGGTCCAAAAATGATCTGGAGCTGGGGGTAGGAGACTCAGTAAGGCATCCTCACCGGGTAGCCAAATAACACGGCACTCAAAGCTGAGGAGACGCGCATAGGGTATTTCTTCGACTTGCATGAAAACTGTACAATTTATACAGATCAACTTTCTAATCTCAGGCAAGCCTTGTTGATGATTAAATAATGGAAGACAAAGGATTCTTCCCTAAAGACTTTTGTCCCTGGGGAATGGCTTAGATTGCTTCTCAGATCCAGCACCATTCTTTGAAAGTTTCCATGGATCTATATATAGTTTTCCATACATCCGTTTACCCACTATCTGGGCAGTTGATCCATGGTAGAACCCCTCTAAAGATGTGGCCCAGGAATCTGAACCACTTTCAGAGCCCTGCCACTTTCTCCTTGCTCCACTCCCTTCTGGGTGTTCAGCTCTTAGTTACCATATCTAAAACAATCATCCATCTTCTTTTCCTTCAGACAATCAACTTCAACAACTTCATGAGCATTGAAACAAAAAGTTTAAGTAAAGACTTCAGGTCAACTCCAACACTGACTGCCAATGGCTGCTTTCCAACCCAGAAATGTACAAATAGCAGTTAATTCTCATAAGGAAAGACAAATTCATTCCTTATGAATAAGATCTGACTACCCTTCTAGGGATGGGATTGCCAGTGCCTATTACCTTCAAGGAGTCTATGGCAGTGAAAAATAAAATGTGATTTAACGTATCAATAGGTTCTCTAGCTACATCTAGGCATTATAAAATCCAATGTTAAAACACAACTGTGAGTTTTGTACTTAAGTTGCAACAGAAACTGAGGCTTAGCTAGGTTTAGTGTCCAAAGTCACTCAATTAATAAACAAAACAGCCAGAATTCAAACTTCAATTTGTCCACTTTATGACGTTAATCATTACATTCTATGACTTCTAAATTTATCCAGAGACTGAAAAGTGACTCCATCATAATTTCCCAGTCTTACAAATCACCTCATCCTTTTTGCTTCATCAGGCCCATAAACAAACATGAGATGTCGGATTTGCCAAAAATTTCTTTTATGAGAAAAAGAACTTCCATCTATGAGGCAGACCTACCACTATTAAAAATTAAAAGGAAAAAAATTGCATGGTTGCAATTATTATTACACTTGATTAATTTTCTTATTCAAATGTGTGGTTCTGAGCTGGATGGGTATATGGCTCAGAAAGCCTCCTCTGCAAGCCAGTGACCTTGATTCATCAATCCCCATTCAACTCTAAAGCTATTGTTAAGAGTGGGCTGGAGTGCTCAATTTCCGGTTCACTTTAGGAGAACAGCTGGAATCAACAACTTGTGGCTATTTTTTTTTTCTTCCAGAATTACGTCTGTAATTATTGTTGCATACTGTGGGCTGTGGAATATGTATTTTTACTCAGAATTATAGGAGAATTTGCACAAGGTTGGCATGAACCTGATTTAAGGAGTAATTACTAACTTCATTTTCGTCTTTTGTCCATACTCCTTAAGAAAATGTGTTCAAATGATCTAATGTGATTGGTTTTTACCAGCAACAGTCCTGTTTTTCAGCTATATTTTATGCTCAGATTTTATACACTGTGAATTATTATTTAATTTTCACATTTAGGCAATGGTTAGAGGAAAGGGAAATATGGAATATTTAATTGATGAGCCCTATATCCCCATCCTAGTTATCAGAAACAATTAAGATATTTTGACTATAAAAAAATCATTTCTGTAATAAGACCATATTTTCAAGTCTCAAAAGAACTGTTTGATCTGAAAAGATATTTGGCTGTCTTGCCACTGTAACTCTTTCATGGAGTAGAACTAAACACTATTAAATTGTGCCATTCATATTTACTATTACAATTTGGAGTGTGAACAATCACTCAACCCCTCCAAGCCTCAGTGTTTCTCCCTCACTTAAAAAAAGCACACACAGCTCAGAAAACTAAACATTTCTGCTCAAATACTACACATACATTTCTGAAAAATAAGAATGTTGACAGAAATTATAATAACGTTAATAAAATTATTGGCACAGTGATATGCTGATTTTATATATATATAAATTTAGACTTTTAAGAGAACACAAAGTAAAAAAATTGCCTGTGGTCCCCTTTAGGAAACAGGTGAAGTGTATTCTCCTTTCCCTATCTTTGCCATGTCAGGCCTGAGTGGCAGAGATGCTCCTTATGCTAGGAACATATGTATCAGGACTTTTTTGGAGTGAAAATTTAAAAAGAACAGAGCTTGGAGGGCCATCACTACCTGACATACCAATCTCTTTAGAAATTTAAGTTTTTTTTGTTTTTGTACATGTTTTTGTCTCAAGATATGTTATGTGCAGAGATGGTGATAAAGAATTATTTATAAGAAAAGGGTAAAATAGCAATTAGGTGGGTATTTGGGACAACCACTTATATACAAGGGCATCCTTTTTGCATCTACCAAGTTAGCAGTAGAAAACAAAACTGTATAAGCAATTTACTTCACCTGTTTTGGGGGAGTTACATTTACATATATGTGCCGGGGTGGGTGATGGGAATTATATTCTTCTGAGGTTTTGATTTGTTCCTGCTTTCGTAAAGCCATTTACTTGCTGAATTGTACAGAATTATCACTGTAAAAATTTTAAATGAATGCTTATTAAAATGATTAGGTGTTTTCTTTTTTAATTCAGCTTGCTTGTTGTATACGAAAAGAATATGAGCCTGATGGTTTAATTTATGCCACCTTTCATCATTCTCACTTAAAGCCACATGCAAGTGGAAATATCCTGATCTATAAAGAGAATACCTGTCAAGTGGTGCACACTTCCTTGTTAATCAGTGCGTTGTTTAATGGAAGAAATTGGGTAGATCCTGACAGCACAAGAAGACAGCTCTCGTGGGACTGTAGGTAAAATTGCAATATTCTCAGACTTTCTCACCTCCCCTTCGTCCATCTCCATATCATAGGTGTTTCCAAGGGGTGGAGAGAAGTAGCCATCTCTACATCAACAGGTGCTTACAAGGAGTGGGGGAAGAGGCTAGTGCGCAGGGACCAGAGGTGGGGTTTTTTTTGTTTTGTTTTCTTCCCACACGGGCAAGAGGGAGTAGTGACTTCTTGTAAGCCATAAATGGGTTTCTCCCACTTTATCTTTCCCTTTGACTGATTTTGGCTTCAAAGGTTTATTTGTCGTAGGCTGGAAACACATTTTACCCCAGAGTTACAGAGACTCATGAAAGAATACAAAGCAGTGATCACTCTGCAAAAAAGAAAAGGGATGGTATGTAGGTTGTGCAAGGAGGTGTGAGGAAGGTGCTAGGCAATGCGAACCCAGTCTTTGGCTCCCTATCTGTTCTGAAAAGAGGAATTAGTATGAATAATGCTACCAAGTGTGAGAGAGAATCAGCTACCTTCCTCCAATGTGGTAGTCACTGGTGGTGAGCACATCTGGCCCACTGACTATATACAGGGATTCAAGGGGCAGCAGATACCGATCACAAGAAATGCTGGGTATGGTGAAGTAAAGTAATTGAAAGAACTCAACCTTTCATTTATATACAAACAGCATATCACCGTAACCTATAATGAAGTCAGCTACTTCTCACCAGTACCCAAACCGGTCACTCCCTGGCCCCATGCATGACAATTTAGAGTCTGGGTCACATAAAGAACCTCTACTTTGGTGCATTTCACCTCAAAGTCAAGTAAGTTAGCTGCTATTCACTTACAGATATTCTGCCAACTCACTGGTATTTGGGCTAGTGTCCCCTTCCTTTTGGCAGAGAGCTGATACCTCTTACCTCATATTATACCTCCATTTCTAGTCCCTAAAGACCTGGGTTGCCATACAGCCCAGGTTTTCCATTATTCTTCTACAAGCCCATCTTTCTCACCTGAGACCTTTCTGCCACTCCCAGGTGCTGAATTCTGCATGCCCCCATGACCACATAGTTTTTCTAAGCTATTGTCATTCCATCCTTCCTTCCTAAAAAGCTGTATGCATTCACCTTCTACTATGAGGAGCAAGCATCAGAAAACTCTCTGGTCTCCCATCAAGCCCTGCATCCCCCCTCTGCTTCAGCCATTCTGTTTCATATTTCTGCACCTGCCTTTGACAGTTATTTGGAGATAAACTCTTTTCAGATATTTGGAGACAAAATGTCAGGACTTAAAGGTTAGAATTTGCGTATGTTGCTTCTGAAATGATTAGTTCCTTGAAATACATTTCTCTGAGAAACTGTGTCGATAGAAAATTTCCCAAGTATACATATATTTTTTTAAATATGATAAAAAATGGTGATGATAATAATAGTAATAATAATAATAATAATAATAAGAAGAAGAAGAAGAAGAAGAAGAAGTATTATTTTGTGTCAGTCACTCTTTGGCTCTTTACATGTATGGAACAATTTAGTCCATACAAAAATCCGGAGAAGGCTGAGGCATACAATGGTTAAATATGTTGTCTAAAGTTGAACAGTTAGTTAGAAGGAATTTAAACCCAACCTTTAGAAAAAGCTTATGCTCTTAATCACATTAATAGAGGAATCTGCCAAGAAGACCATCCATCTTACAAAAGAAAATGTAAGAGGAGGAAAAACCTGCAGGGGGAGGTACAAACATGACTGGCATATCGATCCTTAGAAACATAAATGTTTGAAGAAAAAGACAAAAGGAAACTAAGATCATCGATTTGACTTGAAAATAACAAAAGTCCAGAGAAACTATTTTGATCTTGAGGTTCTGATTCCATTAAAAATGAAGCTTAAAATTAATTAGAGAACTAAAAAAATTTTCTCTCATTAAGGAAAAATAAGAAGTTGAGGAAATTTTATAATCTAATAAATTTATATAAATGTACATCATTTTTATGTACAAATAAATGTACAAATTGAAGTACTAAACATCCATCCATCTCCCCCATGCTAATTCAAGATATGAATATATTTGTCTGTAACGTGAATGCCCTATTAGATACTTCCTACTCCCTAAAAAATTCTACAACATAATTTTTTGACACATTAAATAATTTTGGACTATCAATTTAATACAAGTTTTAGAGTTACAGGCAAGATTTAAATAATCAGATAAATGGATGTTTTTTTTCTGTTGAGCTAGTGCCTGAGGATGAGAATAAAGAGTACCTGAAGATAACTGCATGGCCATCTTTCTGTTGCTGAGGAGGACCACAGAGAGCTCTCTCTTGGACTGGTCAAAACCACATTTAAATCCTAGCACTGAATGTAGTGCTCTGTGACCTGCTCATACTACTAAATGCTTGTTGTTCTACTGACTGAACTTAATACATGTGTAAATAAGTTACTAATGCGGGACCTTTAATAGCATTTCCACTTGATGAACTAGGTGGGTTGTATACATTTAAAAACTTAACATCAGAACCTGGATAAGAAATAACAAAAATATGATAGAACTCTAGAATTAAAACAGACCAAAGTTTTAATTTTTTTCATTTATCTGCTAATTCTTATTTCATTTTACCTTAAGTCTTTGTATTGAGTCATGTGCTACTAAATACCCATTCTTCTCCAACCAGTTAATTCCCCCTAGTTATAATTTGAGAAGAGATTGGCCTAGTAATTTCATTCCACATTCTACAGGATACATTTATGTAATTGCACACAGTGATAAATGAGGAAATTATTCCCATAATTTGGCCAAAGAAACTAAAGGTGCACGGTCTAAGCCATGTTCAATTTGCCTATTATAGCAAATGAGTTTTTAAAAGTAATTGTTCTACTGATAGTAACCATTTAAATCCATGCCACATAAATCAAATAAATGTATGTTACTATAAATCTGAGACCATTTGCAGAAAACACATTTGAGCCACTTCACTCTAGCTATTTTCCTGAAACTAATCATGGAATTATACCATGCTTTTAAAGTATGGCTGTGAATGCCCCTAGAACATTCTAGGAATATCTCCAGTATAAAAGTTAATGAAATTTCACTACCATTGCAATCAATCGTTTTACAGTAGCACTATGTGCAAAGAAATTGGTTGTTTTAGCAAAAAGAAATCTCTTCTCTGTTAAAAAAATGTTTCATTCTGACATGGAAAAAAGCAAGAACAGCATCAGTAAAGAACTGCGGAAAAAATCTGACCTCAAACATATGTACTTAGTCAAATGCCAAAGGTATGCAGTGCTAACTTTAGAAGTGATCTTGAATTTGAGTTCTCAGGTAAAATTGTGAAATTTCAGCACTGTTCTCTAACAAGCAACATTTTAATTAAAAAAAAATTCACAGGAGAAGATTTTATTATTTCATATCTTAAATTATAGAAGGGTTCATGCCACTTGGATTTGTATACCCTTCTTAATGCTAGAGATCATTTTTTATTTAAAAAAGTATATTTCTTTATTTCCTTCAGAAAATGTTGTCAACAATTTTAGAACATGCCGTCCCTGATAAAGCTTTGCAGAATGTTGGGGACAAAAGAGCCAATATAGTCAATAGTAATAAAACAACATTTTAAAGCAGAAAACTCAAAAGGTTTAGAATTCATATTTAAAGAGCTCGTATAGAAGTGTTCCCAAACCTTTACCCAGCCCAACTTTTCGGAGAATGCTGCCCCCCTGTTGGTGCTGTGCTTCAAAACAGTATCTTTGTGGAGTGATGCCACTTTTGAGGGACCAAGTCTGCATGTTTAAATGTAAGTTGAACATTATATGAGTTTGTTACTCTTAAAATAACATTCTTTATTATTTAAGTCAGTACCTTAACAATATTTGCAGGGCAGTTTATTTCAGGGGCACAAGTACACATGTCTGGTGTAAGCATGGAAATTATGTTATCTCCATAAAATTGAATGAGGAAATCTAGAAAAAGATTTGATTATTTTTCTCAAGTAGTTCTGCAAATTAGATGGTCTTGAATTTAAGATTTCCTATCTTTTCCTTGCACTTTGTATATCCAGGAATGTTTTTGAGGTCTTTCAGACCCAAAATACCACTCCTTTTTACAAAAGATTTGGGTGTATAATTAGGCCAAACAGTTAATGAAGTTGCATTGTGAGATTCTCCAATCAGAAAATTAATTATAGAGTGCTCTCTGGAGTTGGGAATGACGAAGGATGGCAGTGACATTCAAGATAGCAGTTTATTCTTCATTGTTAGGAAACCTAGGCTAAGTGATCCTGGTTCAAAGATTATTCCATTTTCCAGAGACTAGATTGTTTTCCAAATCTTAATTGACAGGTCTTACAAGGGCTTTTTGACAATATAAAATGTTCACATTGCTAGGGAAATTGTATAACTAGAGAAAAATGTACACTTATCTAAATAGCTAAACAAAGATGGATAAATAAGGAGATGGCCTGTGGCTCTTAATAATAATATTTTGGTAAGAAGGACAGTTGACATTTAAATATATGGGTTAAAACTACTCCTCCATGTGTGAACCCTTGCCAGAGTTCCTAAGAACTTTCTCTGACAATCTATTCTGAGTAGCACACCTGGAGTGATGTCCCTAAATGAGCATGGGTCAAGTACCTCCTTCTTTCCAAAGAAGAAAGGCAGCATAGCAAAGGGAAAATACACGTGTTTATGTTTAAGGCAAACAATCTCCAGGCTGGCTATTTATTTGCCAACGGATTTTGAGTAAATTATTTAACCGAGTCTTGTGTAACCTAAAATTTTACTGAATATGTCTTGTCTTCTACCATCTTAATCTTTTGCTGGCGCATTCCTCTTTCTGAAATGCTCACTCTTTTGTTTCTACTTACCCGAGCCACCCTGGAGTTGAATTCTCTTTAAGATTCGATTCCAATATCTCCTTTCCTGGATCAAGTAAGATTAATGATATTTTTTTCCTATTCTGGTCTTCAAGACTTCTAAATTTATTCCTATCATATAACCATTATCAGATAAAATAGAGTATCTGAGATACACTTATATATTCTCCTAATAAAGATTGTAAATAAGTAGAAACTCAATAATGCTATAACAGCTACAAAATGCTCATGGGGTCAATGTATAGTTAGAAATACGAGCAATTGGTTGACAACTGATGACAAATTTTAATGTACACCTAAAGGAAAATCTCACTGGAAATGTAAGAACCCTTTCCTTGTCAGTATTTTTATTACCTTGAACAAGAATATAAATGCAATGCTGTTTAATTCTACTGATAACATCTAATGGGAAACAATACATAATACATTGAAAGACAAAATCAGCACCCTTTTCAATGCCAAGACTTTCATATTTACATGCGAATCCAATCTGACTCTCATTTTATTAAGACTGTTTTTCACACACTCAGCTATTCAATATAACTTGCATGTATTCCATTGTATCTCAAATCAATTCCTAGAATATTGAAAATTATTTTAAAAAAAGCTATAGGAGGAAGCCAAACAAAGTAATTTTTTATAATCTTTTCTTCGTTCAGTATTCAGACTACTAGCCTCAACCCTTTCTCCTTACAATAATGACTCTTCATTTCCACTAAGAACAAGGCTACAAGACTATCTCCTCTCTTCACTACACACACACACACACACACACACACACACACACACACACACACACACACACACATCAATTGGTAGGGCAAGCCAGAGAGAAGCTAATTAACTTAGAACGGGAAGGGACTCTTCCCCTCCCCTAAAATCATAACACTTAAATGGTAATACTTTTATTTCCCAAGAGGCTGCCCTGCAGTCACATTTCTGTTTTTTTAATAACTTGTGAACAGAACAAATACAACAGCCTGGCTTATCTAGTACTTAAATGTTCTCCAACTAGATTTTTACATTTTGTTTGACTTGACTTTTGTCACTTTACTTGCTTTTTCTTTTTTTCCTACTCAGAACCCCTAAGCACAATGTGACAGATGTGTTCAAATTATTACCACTGGAAGGAAAAACATTAACTTAAAGTTAAATGATACATCTTTAATTTATACAAAAATATTTACTTATTAAAACTTTGTATGTTTTATAAAATGTAATTTCTTCCTTGTTGGTTTTCAGAAAATGGTAATTTGGGAGGGTAAAGAAACCACAAACAGAAATAACAAAATAAATAAAGAATATGTGTAAATTAAACTATGGTAAGAGAAACTGAAGTCACATGGAATTGTTTTTCATTTTATAATAAAAGTAAAGAAAAAACTCAAATTATTGAATGAAAGTTAAAAGAGAAAAGTACCTATTATCGCATGATTCAAGCACAATGCCTGTTAATATTTTGCTGATTCCTTACAGTTCTTTCCTAAGTAACTTTTTTTAGTTATAATTATTTTGTATATAGAACTGCACATTTTTTCATTTAGCATTGTCATATGAATTAAAAAAAAAATAATTCTGTAAAGAACCCAAAATACTAGTTACTGCAATTAACTTAGTTATGAGTTTTCTGTAAGAAAAAGCAAATAAAAAGCAACTTGGCATGTTCTGTTTTTGTCCTTGACTGATACAGGAAATCTTATGATGTCAATAGTAGTAGTAAAATTGTCCTAGCAGAAACTTCTAATGGAAAGTCAGATGGTGTCTTAAAGAAGGTCAAATGAGAATACACTGAGCAGCCAGGCTGATCTCTGTTGTATTTTTTTAGGGAAAAAAAAAAGAAAAAGAAAAAGAAAAGAAAGACCTACGTGGCTTCTTTGACCACAGTCCATATATTGACTAGACTAAATCATCTTCCTTCTGAAATGAGCTACAACTGTCGCAGTGGAATTTTCCCTTGAATGGGAGCCCGCTGACCATAAATCTCCTGACAGACCATCTGTCATTGCTAGAGGGAAAAGCAACAATGTCAGTCTTCACCTTTATCCCACTGCACACAGGACAACCTTAAATACAGCAGATCTAGGAAGTTAATTGTGCAGCAGAACCCTAAAAATAACACTGTTTATTTGAGAAGCATTTCTAAGATCTTGTATTCCTTTTTGGCAGGGCTTTTAGAAGTGACTTGACAGAGAACAATAGACAAAGGTGGAGCGAGAGAGACTGGGGAACTAAAGGCGAACCAAAAGGACCTTTCTTCTCCTACCTTGACCTCTTTTCATGGCATCTCAGTCTCATTCCCACAGAATGCCTTTATGGATTTACTTCAGAAAAGACAATGTAAATCTTTGGCTGGAATGTTAGTCTTTCCATATATTCTCCAGATTCCATTCCTTCTCAATCTCTTCAAAACTAAAATCTGTACTATTTCTGTATGTCTCTCTGTGCTCTCCCCGCTGTCTTCAAGCAAGCCGATTGTCTTTCATTATTTAAACCCTCTAGAACTAATGATATCTAATAATCATGTACTTTAGCCTTGTAGCAACATTAACAAGTTACTATTATCCCTGTTTTTTAAGTGGGAAACTGAGTCTAAACAGGTTAATGAAATGACCAAAGTTATGGCTGCTAAATAACTGAATCAATGTTTAGTCTCCTATCTGCTTAACTCCATTCCCGTTTCTCTGTATAGCATCCACAGATGTTTTTCTTCCAGGCTTCAACTTAATGTCCATTTTCTCTCCTTTCCCTCGGGGTTCTCATTTTGACATTAGGTTTTTTTAAATATATATATATATATTTCCCACCACCTTTGAACTCCCTGCAGTTTTCCATCTGCGCTATCATCATGCCTGTTCCTCTTCTGTAGGCTGGTAAGGCTGATTCAGTGGCTTTCCTATATTTCTTAGTTCTTCCTAGTCTCTTCCACAAATGCAATGTTGAACATGGAACCCTCAAAACTTGCACTGCCCTTATTAACATGACATTGCTATATCCTTTTTTCACTCCTCCCCAGAACCACAATTATTTTTTAAACCACCCCTGCTTAGCTTTTGCTACAGTGTATTATTGGCTAAGTCATTCTCTGAAACAGAACGGATTTGAATCTCGGCCTCACTAGATACTGTCTGTGTGATCTTGTCCGCGTTTCCTAATACCTCTGAGCCTCAGCTGCATCATCTATGAAAGGAGGTTTAGAGAGATAAAGGAAAGGCTGCTCATAAAGCAAAGAGCACACAATGGATAGTCAAGACAGACTGGTTCACAAACCTAAAGACAGCACAAAAAATCATTTCAAATGAATTAACGGCTGTTTACATTATGGGGATGTCAGCCAAATTACCTCAGGGGGTCCCTGGAAGGAAGCTGCCATAGAATAGCTCCTCTTGATATGCAGCACCAAGAATTTACAAATAGATAGTAAAATTATAATAGTAAAAAGAAGGTACTTCAAACAAACAATATAAATGACCCACTTATTCTGTTTACTTAATCCTTGATCAATCCCAATAAATTAAGAAATAATAATAATCAATATATTAAGGCTCCAAAGACGTGTACCTTTAAATAGGAAATCACATACGAAACAGAACATCCAATCCCAAATTCCCAAAAGAAGTCAGGATATGAGTATTAGAGAGAATTCACGTCTGAGGCTTATTTCTGGAAGTAACCATATTAGGAATGTTTTCTTGATTGACTACCATGGTAGGTGGAATAATACCATTCCCTACCCCCAAAGATGCTCACATCCTAATCCCTGGTACTTATGAATATATTATATCACATGTCAAGGGGGGGAATTATGTTTACAGACAGAATTAAGGTCACTAATCAGCTAACTTTGACATGGGGAAATTATACTGGTTTTCTGACCAGGCCCAACTCTAATCACAAGGGTCCTTATAAGTGAAGAGTGTCAGACTCGGAGAGATTTTAAGACTGCCATTAAAGGTAGACAAAGGGGTTGTA
The DNA here is from genome assembly GCF_040802235.1 of Manis javanica. Lineage (NCBI taxonomy): Eukaryota > Metazoa > Chordata > Mammalia > Pholidota > Manidae > Manis > Manis javanica. The sequence continues at coordinate 209,951,833 of NC_133156.1, read as the reverse complement.
AGCCAAAGAATGGATGTTCATGTAGAATCTAGAAAAGGCAAGAAGTTAGATTTTTCCTTAGAGCCTTTAGGAAGGAACCAGCCTTGCAAAGATGTAATTTTAGCCTACTCAGACCTGTTTCAGACATCTGACCTCAAGAACTGTAAGCAAATACATATGTATTGTTTAGTGCCTAAATTTGTAATGATTTTTTTTGTGTTTAGCAGCAATAACAATGCAATTTTATTTAAAAGTATTTATTTTAAGCTATTATTTTAAGTTTTCCTATGGTAACTCCCTGGGTAAAATAAATAAACAGAAAAGATTGGTGGTTGAATTTTGAATTTTGTCCAGGGAATAATGATGGTCTCTGAGAATGCCTTTGCTCAAAAAAAAAAAAGAACTATTTAAAATTGTAGACTTTTCAGAGCTAAAATCAAGTTTGAGTGGCTACTTCTCGGAGAAAATAATTTTCTTTAAGAAACAACAAACACACACAATTATAAGTAGGTCCTGATGCTGATGGGGTGTTTTAGATAATAATATCTCCTGAAGGTTGAAAATAGCAAAAAATTCATGCCTCTAAGTTTGTCAACATATATCCCAGTAAAGAGAAAATCCTAGGAAAAAAGTATCTTTATAAAAAATAATACATCATGTTAATTTTTCTTGTATTTTTTGACAATGTCTGTGTTTTTATGATGTCATGCCCATAAATAAGAAAAAAAGGAAACTGACTACACACAATGGTAACAGTCAGAATATTTGTAAAAGACAGTTTACTATACATGGTAACTTGAAACAGCCACACCTTTAAACCTGGCTCTCCTCAACTCAGGTCATCAAACAAAGGCCTGTATAAGAATTCTATAAGTGGAATCTGGTCGTGTATCCATCATAAGAAGGAGATGACATGAGACAAAGTCACTTGATTTGAATGTCTCTAATGAAATAAATTCTGAATTAGACCACTCTTTAGCCGAAGGTTTGATAAACAACTCTTCACGTGGTGCTTCTTTAGCCAGACAGAAAATTGTTATGATTTAAGAATTAGTTTCATTCTGTGGTTCCAGGAGGCTACATCACTTTACTCTGGGGAGACTCGAAGTTTAAGTGAGAGAAGTATGATTTATATATCCAAACATCCATCTTTGGGAATAGTCTCCAAAATAAAACGTTATTCTTTTTGTAGTTAGAGCTACTATAAACAATGAAGTAGGAGGCCACGTGAGAACATTAGAGAAGGAAGTGTGGGCGCCATCTGAACATCTGGGGCTGTTTTTTCTCTTGGCTTGAGGAAAGCTCCATGTTAAAACCTCAAGCAATATTTTACTATCATTCTTCATCCAGCCTCAATTAAATAGGACGTAGTTTTATACCTTTGGTGGTTTTGAGGTTTTGGCACAGCTTAACATTTGGGGGAGCCTTGTCTAATGTTACAGCTGTTTTCAATAGAGACATTGAAAGCTAGAGGAAATGTACTAAGTTTACTGCTTTACTGAGTTTGTCAATTTTTTACTTTTTCTAGCACTTGCTTTAGGGTGACCTGCTCTAGATTAATCCAAAACCATTCTTTCAATATGTTGAGTTTCCTGTCAAAGATATTAAGTGTTGTCTATGCATCTAGTAGTCCCTTTACTCATGCAAAAATACATTTGATGAGTAACTTTGGTCATGACAATCTTTAAAGAGTTAGAATGACAAATTTTAGTAGGTCTTTCAAAAATGATAATGATAGCTACTGATTTGATGTATGTATTACCAAAATAGCAAATTCTGATCTCTTACATCTCCCCCAGTCTTAATCTAATATCAGAGGACGTTTTCTTGATTGAAAAAGCAGTACTCACAACCAATCATAGGTTACCAATTTCAAGAAATTTAGATTATTTTTTAAACGTAAGCAATGAAAACCCATATTGGGATTTAAATCAAGTCCAAAGATTAGTGATAGCAATAATGGTGATAAAAACTGAATAAAGTGATTCAATTTTTTATTAAAATTTCAAAGCATTTCTATGCATGGTGTTTATTTTGTCATCTGTGAAGCAGGCTATGCAGGATTATTAAACATTTTGGAAAACAAGAAAAATGAAGTCCAAGGAAATTAAATATCTTGTGTGAGATGACACTTCCATGAAGTGGAAAATCCGTTTCTTGGACTTAGCTCTGCAGTCTTTTCTGTCAGCAGTTTTCTTTACTAGTTACTCTTATGACTAGAAGAATGATCTGGACACCTTTCTACCAGACCTTTCTGGAAAATACATTAATGAATTTGTAAAGAATTTCTGAACATAGTGTTATTCAGGGACTCAATTAGAGTGTGATATTTTGCAGCGCCTGTCATCTAATGAGAGAAACTACACTTGGCAAAGGACTTAACGTTATGTACTAATCATAAAAACTTATTGTGAATTTGGTTCTGCTAGTTCATGCATGCGTCATCTGAGAAACATGACAAAATTATTGTTGAAACCCAATAGGGGCAACTGTTTAAGGGCAAGAAATGTCCTGGGAGTTTAATGCTAACAATTTCACCAGAACTCTTATTTCTTCAAGACAAATTCTTTATTAGCCTATCTCTAACTACTCATTTAGTCTATAAATAGCAATGATAACTAAAGGAATGTTGGCAAAAACTTTTGCAATTATGAATTTTCATAAAATGCCAGTGTTATTCTTCATTTATCTATATCAGATAAAGATTCTTTATCAGATCACTGCTACAAGGAGGTTAAGAAAAATACCACAGTACCCTAAATATTTTTGTTCATTGAATTTCTAGCCAGAACTGAGATGAATCCAATACATTTGTTTGACAATAATCTCTCAAATGAAATTAATTTTGTCCAAATGGTCTCCTTATCTGAACAATGTTGACATTAGTATTAATGTGTCACAATGTAAAATGGAAGTTGTAGTTGAAATACCATGGCAATACATGCCACATTCCAAAGAGGGGTGCAAGAACATGATTCCAGAAGTGTCTGTCAACCAATAATGACTTTTAAACTCTTCATCCCCATTGAGTTGATGAGAGCTTGAGATGATTAGACAGTGATATTTTGGCAGAGAGATACTGGCATTTTGCCTTACACAGCATCTACAGAGGAGAGTTACAGGATGGCCTGTCTCTCATCTCAAGCAATAGAAAGGGCTTTAAATAGGAACTCTCAAAGCATCCTGTATGGTTCCATTCTATTTTGTGGGACAACATGGACTCGTACCTGACATATGACAAAGAGATCTGAAGGTATACTGCATAATTACTCAGTTGCTTTCCTGATGGAGAAAGGGAACAGCAGTTACTGCCCAAGAAATGGCTTGAGCTCACAAATTTTTCAGGGTTTCAGGATAGTGAAAGAATGAAAATTACCTTTGGCATGTATGCATAAAAAAAAGGAGGAAGGAAAAAAATAGAGAGGAAGTAAGAGAAAAGGAAAGGAAAGAAAAGAAGTAAGGAAGGAAGAAAGAAAGGGGGGGAGGGAGGGAGGGAGGGAAGAAGACAGTATTCTGTATTTTTTAACATATCCAAGTTCTCCGCAAAAAGAAGCTGGACATAATGACAGATGCCTAGGATCTGTGAAAGGAATCACAAGGGAAAAGTTAGAATAGAGATGAGTTCACCAATGTTTATGGAACTTCAGTTGAGTGATAAGTGATGGAGAGTTTTCTAGAAAGAGTCAGCTTAAACTTCTGCCAAATTCAGAGGATGGTAGATCTCCACAATGACATCAGTCATTAGAAATTATCCTGGTTCCATCTCTTCTTTTCCCTCTCACCACTCCAATCATAAAAGGGGCCTAAAACTATAATTAACAAGATAGAGAAAGAGGAATAGAGGTATTTAGTGGAAATGGGAAAAGTAACTACATACTCCTTTCTCCAAGTTTCAGATTCTTATTGGTAGTAAGCAAGTGGGGAAGAGGTTTTAACTTGGAAGCAAGATCTAAGCTTTCACTATTACTCAGGTCTAAACAATTAGTTACTAAACTAAGGCTATGCTATATGAACTGAAGAGAGTGGAGAGTAGTTTTTACTACTTAAGATTAACCAGAAAATCCTTTAGGACCTGCTTTATTTGTCATTCAGGAACAGTGGAAAGCTTAGACCCTCAGAGTAAATTTAGAGGACCTGTAGGAAGTATGTTAGCCTCTAATGATATTCCATGGAGTCTTCCATGTTCACTATTACAGTAGACTGTTGTAAAGCCAATAATAATGATCACTAAGAATACAGCAAAGTTATCTGAATGCCTACAATGTAATTCATGATTTTTTAACTTACCTTCTAACTCTAAGCTTCCAACTTAAGCTTTTAGACTCAGACATCTCTTTTCTTTTCTAATTCATGATTTTTTAACTTACCTTCTAACTCTAAGCTTCCAACTTAAGCTTTTAGACTCAGACATCTCTTTTCTTTTGATATCTTTTATCCACTTCTGTTCTCAAGTTTCCATTCTGCTTCTAAAAATATTCTAATATAAATTAAGAGGTTCTATTTTTCCTACCCAGTTGAGAACATTTTCAACCATATTTCAGGAAAATAGTAGCCTGAACAGCTTTTAACTACAGCATTAAGTACCTGCACTTCCCTCTCTTTTATGAAAGAGCAAGTAGTTAGAGAACAACACATGAGAAATTAATAACAGAATGGTAGCTGAAGTAGGGTAGACATATTCCTGTTTGGGCTGTGCTTTCAAGCTAATGATGAAAGAGCAGCAATATTATGCAGTAATGGCTTACCCCCCTATTGTTTTCCAAAACTGCACTCATTAAATCCACAGCCTTCTATGCTCCTTTAATAATCAGCTCTACAGTTAGAAAGCACTTCCATATTTTCTAGTAACTAAGAATCCCTGCTATCTATAATTACAGTCAATACTTGGACAAAAGGGGAAAGACTTAATTTTCTTAATGTTTTCATGCATGGAAAAACAATCAAGTTTTACTTTTTACTTGTAATTGCATTGACTGGCCCTCGCTGGGTTTACTTTTCCAAATTATAAGCAAGCCAGGCCACTGATGAGTTAGTCAGTGAACACCTAGTTGTTATTTTACTTTCTATACTCCTAATGGCGCTGATAAGCATTGCCTAAGTCACACGTCACACTTATCTTTGGCTCTCACTCCTTCAAGGGATAGAACGATTCTATTCACTGACCTTAAATCTTGATTAAGGTTTGACTGGAAACTAATAGAGCTGAAAACTGGAAAGTGGAATAGCGCATTATTGATGGAATCTTGCCATAAGAAGCAGTGGGAGAAGCAATAATAAATGTTATTTTATTCAAGATTGTGCTAAGCTAATGGGTCTCATTTTGTCAAGTTACAAATGGAATGCAGGGAAGTTGAACACAGAGTGTTCACAGAGTGAACAACTGTGTGGAAGGAATGGGGGTGGTGAGGTCTCAAAAGATTTTATTTTCAGGTCTTGTAAACTAATCTTATTGAATGACAAGTACTCAGCCATTTCAAGCTTGGCACTGATATCAAGTTCATGTCATGTCTGATGTGTGATGATGCTAAATCTTAACTATTTTATCCTATAACCTCAAATGGAAGAAGATACCATATTTCGATATGTGATAAAATAATTTTTTTCATACACATTAGTTATTGCATCAGGTATGTTTGAGGGAACTTTATTCATGAGTATTAACTATTTTCTTGTATATTATATTGATTTCTCCACCTTGTTGCATAAAATATTGAAAGAGGCTGGTTCAAATCTCCCACTGCAATTTCTTCTCACGGATCTGTCATTTTTTGTTTTGTACTTTTTGTGGCTATGTTATTTGGTATATACACATTTTAAAAGTTTATACCTCCCTTATGTATGGTTATCATTTGGAATTCCTCTTCTTATCACAAATATTTTTTCTGCATTAAAGCTTAGTTAATCTGATGTTAACATGCTGTACAAAGTTTCTTTTGGAATAGTTGGTAAAGTGTTTATTTTTCCCAGCTTAAGGTCTCTTAATTTTATATCAGTATGTTCACATATAGTTTTTTGTAACCAACTCACAGTTAGATTTTTTAAACTTTAAAGGTGTTTGTGTTTAAATGGAACATTCAGTACAGTTACTTTTTTTTATAATCACCAACATATTTGGGTTTATATCTACTATTTCATTTTATGCTTTGTAGCTTCCCTCTCCCGTTTCTTTGAGTATCCGCTCTTGATTTGCCTCAGGTTGGGTGAATAGTTTTGTTGTTTCATTTTCCCTTTAATGATTGACTATCACTGGCACAATTTTATATATGAGGAAACTGATTCATAGGAAAGGTCATCCAAAGGAAAAGTCACTTAGGATTTGAGGACCTGTTGAGTGCCTCCAGGGACCATGCTTTTATCCACGACGCTGCTGATCCAGAAACCAAGCTGAGATCATCATTAATCCTGCATGTTTGACACAGTGTTATAGCCAGAAGAGTATGATTTTTAATCTGAATTCCTTCACTTAAATTCTCTTTTTGCTTCTATGTTGTCATTTCAAACTCCACACCCCTGATCCAGCATTAGGAGAGAGGCAAGAAAATGCTAATATAAGGACAGGTTGTACATAGTGAACTCTGTGAATTTCAGATGACCCTCACCAATCTTTTCAAGAGACACATGTGGAAAGCTGTAACAGTGAAATAAACTATCTTCCCATCTTTCCACAAGCTTAAAAACAAAACAAAGTTTAAATATTATTAATTCCCAAGAATCTGTGTTTGGCTCTGTGAATGAAAGCACACAGATGAGGTATCAGAAAGTTGTTTGTATGTTGCCATTTATCTCTGATTTAAGATATTTTAGAAGACAATTTCAAGGATTTTTTTTTCAATTCACCAGTTTTGTTAGACATTCTTAATTGAGCTTCTTGGTTTGGATGTATTTGTTTATAGCAATAACACAGGGATTAGATGTTAGTAAAGCAAAATCAACACATAGACTCCTATTTGGTTGCCATAAATAACTGATAAAAAAATTGTTTTAATTTCATGAAGTGCCTATTTTATATCACTTCTCCTGAATTTTAAACAGATCACCTAATTATAATGCAATATCAGAACAATTTGGCTGAATTGCCTTTCTAATATTTATAGTTCGTATTTTATTTGGCTTTTCTCTTTGCTGAGGCTCATTTCCTTAACTTCCAAGTTATTATTTATGAAAAGCAATAAAATTTGCTTTAGAGAGTTTAGATTCCCAAACAGAATTGTTAGCACTGAGGAAACCTTCTAAAATCAAAGAATGATATATTCACAATAACTTGCATATAAAATCAAACACAGTTTAGACAACTGATCTAAAAAGCATGTGTGTGTCTGTGTGTGTAGGTGTTATTGGTGTCTTCCTCAATGGGGAAACTAAATTAAAGTAGATTCAATCTTAGAATGGCTCTGACTGCTTTTTCCTTATTTCTGTTTGTTTTCATTTTAAATTAGTAAATGCAGTAGACTTAACACAGAATAAAAGTACTGAAAAGAGAGTCTTTCATAGCAAACTGCCATTCAAATCGTTCTTTTTGCACAGAACATTTGCAATATGACAGGACTTGTTAGTATCTTTGGATTCCTTCCTGGGAGTAATGTATATTATAAATGCAGATTGGTTTGAATTTTTGACTCAACAAGTACCAACATTATTCCACTGATTCAATTATATCAGAAAACATTTTTCTGGTGGAGCTGGCTTTGTGGTTCTTCTTTTAAAATCTGGGAATAATTCCAATGTTATTAAAGGATCTCTCAGGAAGACAAAAGAGGGAGAAGGGACATGGCAGGGCCTACAAACACATAATAAAAAGTGATTCTCACATCAAACCTTTTACAGCAAGGGAGAATTATTACTTAAGGTGTTTCTATTTCCTCCAGATTTTCTGAAGTACTATTTTTGGTGTTGTTAAAAATTAACTTAAAAAGCATGAAATAATAGTAACCTTATCACTTCATAATGATGTATCATTTCTACCAAATATAATAATATTATGCATATTGATCACTGTCTTTTTCAGGCCAAGTTCTCTCTGCCATTTGTTTATTTTTAAAAGGCAAGTTCTCCTTTAAATTAGAAAGATGGTCTTCTACAGAGAATATTTAAAATTCTGGAAGATAGATGTCTTTCTATTCTTCATATCAATAACAATGCCTAGGAGACTGTTTTTTTCCTAGTAGGTAATCTATGATCTGTAGCATTAGTTTAACTGAACTTAGAGTCATAGGTTCCAGGTAAAAATTTCAAAAAATGGGCCCAAATTGATATCACTTTGTGACAATGTGTGTGGTCAATTTCTAAATTTCAACCTGGGATTCCATATTTCTAGTCTGGATTGCTCAGGTTGGGTTAAACAACTCTCCTGTGTGAGGCCAGAGTACTTTCAATGCCTTCATTTCACAGCCTGCTTCCCACTGCAATTCCATTACCTCTGTGCTGCCTCATAAGTATGAGCTATAATCTCCTTGGCTGCGAGCCTGTGTCCCATTCCCATTTATACTTGTTCCAGGTACAATTTATAGTTACAACATAGCAGAAACTCAATATTTGTTAAATAAATGAATTGCATATTTTTAAGGGAAGTTAATAAGTTTCTGTTTAGGGTATTGACACATTCAGTTGAGTCTTTGGACTTCTACATCAATAATACTGTGCAATGGTAATTATTGCTCCTTACAATGAACTTAAGTCTTGTAAGATTCTGAGATGTCGGAAGAACAACTGTATAAAATAATATACTTAAAGCAAATAGCTAGTACAATATCTGGAACATAGTGGTGATAGATGATAGAAACATAAGCACACTGTAAATGCAGTTTGTATATGTATAGAAACGATTCACACAACTGAGTAGCTCCTTTGCCAAAATCACGTTCATCAGCAAAGTGGTTGTAACAACACCGACATAATTAAACATATGTAAAAATCTTCAAGTATGACTGACTTTAAGAAATTCGTAAAGACACACTTCACATATCTTTCATTTAAAAAAGCTATTAAGTAATTAGAGATACACCAACTGCTTGAACTTGTAGTTGACGCTCAAGGAAAAATATGTCATGTTCTCAAAGTGTTTATAATCACAGGGGCCTTATTCAAAACCAATAAACAAGAGTTAAACATTAAAGGCATTCTGAAAGAGAGGATGTGAGGTCTGGAGGATCCAGAAGAGGCTCCATGAAAGAAATAGAATGTGATTTCAGTCTAAAAGAAAGGATGACATTCAGATAGCCCTAAGGAAGTTGGATGGCATTCCTTAAAGGGGAAAATGGTTGAGCTCAAATACTGGTCACATCCTAAAGACAAGAGTTATAGATATGTAAAACTTCAAATAATATTGTGCATCTGGCAGTGGGAGAGGGCAGAGGTAGGGAATTTTATGTAGTTCACATAGGACATAGAATAACAGGGATGTTCTAAGATCCTGAAGAACTAGGTGACCTGAGGAAACTAGTGTGTCTTAGGATGGTTATGGAAACAGTCAGGAGGATATTTGTGGAGATGATGAAACTGCATCAGAGAGAGATTGCTGCAGCCACCTTGTATTTCAGTATTGAATCCCTGAGCCAGAATGAAAGGATAAATAATAATTAAATTGGTCTAAAACTTCAATGGAATAAATAAAAAAAGACTTAATATGAATATCCAAGATGAAAAGCAGGAATGATCAAGGTTAACTTCAAGGTTTTAGGCTGAAAGACTGATGAAATGGCTATTTTCAAACAAAAAAAAAAAGATCATGAGCTACAAAGATAGAGGTATCTGGAAGGCAAACAATTCTTTCAGTTTAGCCTCTTTTTACTTCAGCTTGAATCAAGAGAATTCTTTTTTATTATTTGTATGCTTCATTTTCAACTACCACATTCCAAACAGGAAGATGAGCACATAGGGGCCCAGATCAGAAGCCTGACTTCACTTTTCAAGTACTTTCCTATGTTCCACATTCCAGATTTTTAATATATAATTTCTAGTCCCATGAAGAAATTCCATAAAGTAAGGAACATCAAAGCTATCATATTTAAAGAGATGCTTATATAAAAATCAGATAAGTTATATATATTTTCTCAGGGTTTGTTTCCTACATCAAATGATAATGGCCAGATGAGAAGAATCTGACAAGCCTGAGACAAGTAGACTTGTGGCAGAAGACTGAAACAGGAAAAGCAAAGGCTGGCTCATGAATATTGAGCTATTAGCACTAAAACAAAGACAAATACATTTGAATCACAGGGTTCTTATATCCTAGTTCTAACTTGCACAGGACTTAAAATCAAGCCCATGAGGGTGGAGCTTGTAGGGAAAAAAGGAAAGAACTATAAAATTTGAATCACACTTTAAAAAAAAGAAGCCTTAAAGTCTATTTTAACCTTGATATTATTAGAGAAAAATACTGGTATTAGTAGGATTAAGTAGGTGATAAAGAATATGGATCCTGGAATCCGAGTGCCTGATTTGAATTCTGGTCTTGGAAGTCACCAGTTCTGTGACCCTGGTCAACTTACACAGCTTCTCCAACCTCTGTTTTTCCTTCCATGGAATGAGCATAATAATTTTACTTTTGTAATATGCATGTCATATATATGAAGGAATTCCCTCCATATAGTGCTTTTGACACAAAAGGCCTAACACATAGTACATGCTCAATTTTGAAACACTTTCAAAGGAGGGACTTCAAAATTTTTTAAATTTCTCAAATAGGAAATGAATAACTTCTTTGGTAATTTAAACTTTTGTATGTATTTACTACATACATTAAATTTAATTTTTGATACACTGTCTTAAGTCTGACATTTTATTTTTTGTTTCTGTTTGTTATTTTGTTTCTTTTCCTTTTCCTACATTCCTGTGAGCTAGTGGAGTTTTTTAGATTTCCAACTTGATTTCTTTATAGTATGTTTGTGTGTTAATTTTTATACAATTTTTAGTGTTTGCTCTACATATTCCATTATATATATGTAGTTTATCTCAATCTACTGGTGTCAACATTTTACCAGTTCAAGTGACATGTAGAAACCCCTTATGTCCCTTTCCACCTTCCCATTTATAATTGTCTTCAATATTTCCTCTCTATTGAGAACCTCACCAAAGAATGCTATAATTTTTGTTTCAACTACCATCCATAATTTGGAAAGCTCAAGAAGACAAGGAAAGTCCACTGTATTTTTCCATGTGTTTTCCCATGTATTTTTGCTCTGTTGTTCTTTCTTACTTCCTGATGTTTTGAGATGTTTCTTTTTATCCATGTCTTTAGGTTTAGACAACTTCTTTTCGTCATTCTTTTAAGATAGATTTATTGGTGATAAATTATCTTAGTTTTTCTTCAGTTGAGAATATCTTGATTTCTTCTTCACCCTGAAGGTATTTTCTTTGGATATAGAATTTTGATAGTTCTCTTCTTTCAACACTTTTAAATGTAGTACTATTTCCTACTTGTCTCCATGGTATATTATGAAAACTTTGCTGTCATTTGAATAGTTTTTTCCCTTACAGGTAAGGTGTCATTTCTCATTGGTTTCTTTATCACTAGGTTTCATAAGTTTGACTATGATATATCTTGGCATGTATTTTCTTTTCCTTTTTTAGGTTACCCTGTTTGGCGGTTGCTCAGCTTCTTGAATTTGTGGGTTTAGACTTTTTGCCAAGTTTATGAAATTTTCAGTTGTATCCTTTTGAATATTCTTTCATCCCATCCCTCTTTCTTCTCTACTTCTGGAACATTTAAGATGCAAATACTGCATTTTTTGTTTATGGTTCCACAGGACTTTCATGTTTTGTTTTACTTTGTCTCAGTCACTTTTCTCTCTGTTGCTTAAACTGAGTAATATCTGTTGTCCTATATTCAACTTCACTGATTGTTTTCTCTGTTTTCTTCATTCTGATGTTGAGCACATCCCTTGAGGTTGTTGTTATACTTTTATTTCTGAAATTTCCTTTTGGTTCTTCTTTGCATATTCTATTTCTTTTCTGAGAATTTCTGTATTTTTGCTAAAATTCCATATTTTCTTCATTTGATTCAAATGTGTTTGTAATTGCCCAGTTTCATAATGATTGCTTTAACATCCTTTTCCAGTGATTCTAACAGCTATATCATTTCTTTGACTTTTCTCATTCCAGTTTAGATTTTTCTGGTTCTTGGAATGAGGGGTGATTTTCAAATAAAAACTGGACATTTGGGGTATTATCTTATGAAACTCTGGGTCTTATTTGAATATTTTATTTTGGCGTCCTTCCTCTGACACAGCCCTACCAAGGATGCAAGATGGAAAAAAGGATGGAAATATAGGCTCCCTGCTTAGACTCCACTGATACTACATGGCTATGCTGACACTGTAAGGATATGGCTTCATTGCTGTTGCGTCATCCTGAAAGTTCTGAATCTCCATTAGACCTCCTCTTACATTGCCCCAGCAGGGAGGGAGTGGGACATTTCATCACTACCCTGACGGGTGGCAGTCCCATATGGTCTCTATTGACACCATGGAAGAGAGGACTTGTTTACCACCTGGCAGAGGCTAAATGCCCCAGTCCCTACTGAGCCTTCTCTAACACCACCCAGCAGAGCGTTGGGGCACCTCATTACAACCTGACAAGGGTAGAAGTCTAGGCTCTTCACCCAGCCTTTGCTGGTAGGGGTGGGGATGAGGCCATGGTTTATCTGTGGTATTTAACTAGAGTGGAGCAGTTATTTTCTATCTTACTAGATTGCCCTTTTCCTGGTCTTTAAGCTACAGAGAATAGTCATTTGTTGGGGTTTTGTTTTGTCTGTGCCCACTGGTTTCCAGGTTGCTGGCTGGGCCAACACTCAGTCCAGGACTGATAAGGCAAAAAGAAAACCCAAGGAACCCACCACCTGTCATTCTTCAGATCCTGAGGTCTCCAGCCACTCTGCCCCTTCTTCCCTTATCTGCCTGAATATGGCCCTGAAACTAATACACAAGGAAGGTCACCCACATAGCCTAACACAGGATGAGAGGCCAACTGGATAACTAACATGTTCTGAGTATGTAAGTGAGGCCATCTTGGACTTTCCAAACCAGTTGACCCTCCAGTAAATGTAGCTGCCTGAGTCCAGTGAATCCTACAAGGAACCACACAGTCAACTGACAGAATCTTAAGAAATAACAACGAATTATTTTAAGCCATTAAGTTTTGGGAAGGTTTGCTATGGAGATAACTGATACAGAGTCATACTAAAATAACACTCATAACATTGTGGTATCTGGTATTCAAAAATTCTATGAGTTTGGGAAGTAGAAAGAGTTGCAACTTTGTCAGGTGAAGTTGGATATTCTTTATGTTTTTACAGAAATCCCAGGAAGTTGAGAGGAAGCATCATATTTTTTTAAATGCTATACATTTTAATTTTGGGCAGAGCTTCATTGCAGTGCCTGTCCCTTCATTCTTTTTTTCCCTCTTAAAAACAGACCCTTTCTTATCAGCCAAAGGATCCCTGCTATTGTAAACTCTCCACAAACTCCTCTGTCCCATGTGTACAAATATACAGCGTTCCTAAGAACAAAAAGAAACTGGAGGGTGACCAGAAAAGATCCTCTTCTCAGAGTAGAATCCTAAGGATAGGCTCATTCGAGGAAGCAGCAAAAAGCAGAAAGCCCCAGCTTGGGAACTGGATGGGGCAGTGGAGGAAAGAATACGCCCAGAAGGAGAGTCCACAGAGCTCTCACACGCTGTAGGGTCCTCATGCAGATGAGCCCCTTACGCAAGCCTGCTGTGTGCTTGTTATTTCCACTTGTAAGAAGAGGAAGAATTGCTCATCTCTTATGTGGGGCATTATCTGTTATAAGCCCTTGAGTCTCATTGGTACTTAGCATAGGAATTGCCACTAAATGAGCTGTAGGAATTAATGGCCCTCCAAGTGCTCAGAAATTTTATCCTTTTACTAACAGTTAGTAATATAATACAAAGTAATGACAAATACTGGTGAAGTGAAGACCATATTGTACAGACTACTAAGTTTTCCTGGCATCCAGAAATCTTATGAATTACTGTAGTAATAAAAGCCAATGTGGCATATGGTACATGGCATATTTTTAAATGTTACACATTTGAATTTTGGGCAAAAGATCATTGCAGTGCCTGTTTCTTCATCTCATTTGTCTTTTATTTTTTTTCCTTGAAAACAGACCCTCTCTCAGTAGCTGAAGAATGCCAACTGAAAGATGTCAATACAATGACACATTAATTGGCATCCTTTGTAAAATATCTCAGTTTAATTAACAGAACAGGGGTATACACTAAAGTTATATAATAAAAGGCTCTATGTTTGTTATATAAATATACATACCACAAAAATACACATATACACACAAACATACATGTGGATATGCCAGTTTGTTATGTATGTTCTAAGGGATAGAACAGTTACTATTATTTCAGTTTTCTTTGGGTGCATGAAAAACCATGACAAAACCTTATGACTTAAACAAAAAAAGCTATTATTTCTTATGATTCCACAGGCTAGTTGGACACTTTATCTGGTCTGTGCCAGCTCATCTGATATTTGTGGCTAACAGGAGCCTCAGCTGGGCTTAGATAGCATAGGATGGTTTCACCACTGTTGGAAGGCTGTTTAATCTAGGGACTCTCAGCTGTGATGGCTCACTTCTGTTCCATATAATCTATTATTCTCTAATAAGTTGTCCTGAACTTCTTCATGTTGTAGTCTCTGAATCCAAAAGAGTAGCAGAAAGGATAAGTCCCAGTTCTGAAGAACATTTGAGGCCTCTGTTTTCCTCACATTTGTCAATGTGCTATTGTCAGAGCAAATCACATGGCCAAAGCTTGATTCAAGGGCCTGAGAAATGGATTCCACCCTCTTAATCATGCCATAAAATCCAATATTTACAATAACTATGAGTCAGGCATTTTTAACACACTATTTTATAGCTAGTAAAAAGCATAGCTGGGAATCTAAATCAATTCTATAAGTTTTTAAACCTGTGATCTTAATATTTATGCTTTATTGATAGCTAGTATGTAAAGAATAACAATGCGGAAAACAAGATTCAGTGATTCCCCCACAATGAGTCAAGAGCAGATAAATAAGTGATAGGCAGTATGCTAGCAGCTTTTCATTCTAAAAAGATGTCCTCTGGATATATACCCAGAAGTGGGATTGCTTTATCATATGGTCACTCTGTTTAATTACTTGAAGAACCTCTATACTGTTGTTCTTCCATAGTGGCTGCACAGTTTACATTTCCACAAAGGGTTCTCTTTTTTCCATGTGTGAGCCAGTATTTCTTATCTCTTGTCTTTTTGATAATAGACATCCTAACAGTATAAGGTGATAATTCACTGGGGCTGGGTATATACCTGCAGGAAACAAAACCAGAGATATCTGTATTACAATGTCAGCATTATTCACAACAGCCAAGGTATGGAACCAACCTAAGTGTCCACTAGTGTATGAATGGAAAATGAAAATGTGAGACACACACACACATGCACACACCACAGGGGAATATTATACAGCCTTAAAAAAGAAGGAAACTCTGTCATTTGCAACAACATGAATGAAAGTGGAGGCCATTAGGTTAAGCCAGACCAAGAAAGACAAATACTGCATGGTATCACTTTTATGTGGAAACTAAAAAAAGGAAAGTTGAATTCATAGAGATAGAAAGTAGAATGGTGGTTGCCACAGGTGGGGAAATAGAGGGACTGGTAAAGGGAACACAGTTTCAGTTATAAGGTGAATAGTTCTGAGGATCTACTATATAAGATGGTGACTATAGTTAATAACACTATTGCATAACTGAAATTTGCTAAGTATAACTTAAGGGTTCTCACCAAAAAAAAAAAAAAAGGCAAATATGTGAGGTAATGGATGTCTTATTTAAATTCAGGAAAGATCCTTTCACATAAATCAAGGCATCATGTACACTTTAAATATCTTACAATTTTATCTGTCAACTAAAACTCAATGAAGGTTAAAAAAATACACACCCTCTTTAATTGAGTGGAGATTTCTAAAAGAAATATAGATGAGATGAAGTGATAAGAAAAGAAGAACACAGTTATATGGTTCTATAAGGTCAGATCAAGACTTTCAGACAATATATAGAGAAGTATTTCATCTTTAAAACAAACTGAAACACTGTGTTCAACTATTGACCCAAGTATCTGGTGCTCAATTCTCAGCGTTGGCAAATACGTTACCTCAGTTTTTCCTGAGTCCTTTGGCATTTTGAATGAGAATGGAAGGAAAGCTGGTTGGACTTCTTATTTATTTAGTGAAATTAATAGATGTGTGAAGACTGATCTTCCAAATCATAATTTTTAGTAAATTTGAGTAACTTTTAATAGAAGCCTCCTACCTCAATCTGACCACATCACTTGAAAATACAAAAACTTAACTCTCTTCAAATAAATTCAAGGAAAAAGAGAAGTAGATTAAATAGATACAAAACAAGGGGAAAATATTAGGACAAATAAACAGATAATCAGAGTGCCAAAATGGCATTAAATAACCCATGCATCTTAGGATATTCCATCTTAATTTTACAGGTACTTAGAAATGAGTGTAGATGATAACACATGAAAGTGAGATGTTTAAAAATGTAGAATTTTCCCTTGAGCATAATCGTTTCATTAAATAAGATGAAACAGAAAAATTAATTAATAGTAGCTTTAGGTAATAAATTATCATATAACATTCACTAGCCATGGCATCCACAATTGCTAACTGAAAGTCATTGATTTTTAATTTGTATCAAACTTACCTTTTTCTACCTTGCAGTGTGACTTTTACAATACATATTTATTGGATCAAGCAAGGTAAAAGAATGGAAGGATCCAATACTTTTTAAGCATAAGATGGGCATATTATTTGTTTTATTCCATTTTTAACATTACAGTCCCACTAGTAAATTTTTAAAAATGTGACATTTACTTAACATTTATTA
Organism: Manis javanica; assembly: GCF_040802235.1. Taxonomy (NCBI): domain Eukaryota; kingdom Metazoa; phylum Chordata; class Mammalia; order Pholidota; family Manidae; genus Manis; species Manis javanica. Next base: position 209,934,944 of record NC_133156.1, on the reverse strand, counting down.
GGTTTCAGACATAGTGCTAAATGTTTTCAGTGCACTACCTTATTAAACCCAAAACAACTCCAAAATCAATAATACTATTCCCATTTGGTAGATACAAAATAAAAGCTTAGAGAATAAATGGTCTACCCTAGCCCACAGCTATTAAGAAAAGGTAAAAAGGTAAGGAAACTAACCCAGCTCTTTTGAGTACAAGTTCACTCCAGAAATATATTTAACATCTTTGATTTAAACAATATTGTTTCATTTCATTCTAAAATCCTTCCTTTAATATAGATTAGTTCCATAACACTAGGCATAAGCACTATCTTCCTTGATTCTCAATTGTTCTTTGTGTGTTTGTTTTGTGTTCCCCAACCAGTTGACAAGATCAACATCTTTTGATTTCTTATTTTGTTTGTTCCCATAAGTTCCCAATAAATAGTGCCTAACCCCAGCACTGAGCATATAGCTCTAGAGGACATGTAATTGGTGTTCAATCTATATTTTTTTATTAATTGAAAAGAACAGATATTGTTATATTGAGTTCCAAGGTAATAAACTGGCTTGCTTATATCCACATTGCCAGGATCCAAGGTAGTATTACAATCCATATCCTTACCTTTATTTCTCTTTCAGCTAAGCAAAGTTTTTCCAAGATTCTGTATTTACTGAAGATGGAAGAGTAGAGAGAGCCTGAATCCACTCCCCCTGCCAACAAATCTACATCTACACACAGAGCATTTCACTCTGAAGAAGGATAGAGACCAAAGTGAAAACCTTCCAAACAACAAGGGACAGAAAGATCATATTAAAAAACAAACAAACATCCAAACACCCAAAACAGCTGTTGAGCAGAGACACCTAACTGTGAGAACCCCACCCCTCAGCACAACAATTGGCCGAGGGGAAGGGAAGGGATATTGCTGAGAGAGCGAGGTCTGGAGTCTCCGCCATGAAATGCAGCTAGATGTTTAAAGTGCAATTAGTCCATAAGTGCAATTAGTCCATAAGTGCAATTAGTCCAAAAGAACCTAAGTTTCAAAATTAAACATCCACCACTTCACAAGGAAACCACTGGAGGCAATCTGGGATAGAAGGAGCTGGTTAGTATTATTGTTTGTGCTTCTTCTGTACATCTTAGTGCAGATGAGATCAGAATCTGGGATACAGACCAATCTTAGACTTGTTGCAGGCAGCCCCATGATCTCCCTCCCCTCCTGCCCACATGCAGGTGTGCCTGCAGGAGATCCAGCAGTGCCTTGATGCCTGATGTTATCCACTGGACCAGCCCCCATATGCAGGACCAGAAAGTTCCCTGGCTCACAGGAAGGCTGCATAAATCTGCAGCTGGTGCTACCTCAGAAACACCAAAAGGCACCATAGGAATGTGAGCTGACCCCTGGTCATCAGCATGAACTGGTAGGTGCTAAAGCAGGAATTGCCCAGAACAGTCCAGAGAATATGGGAGAACATGTGCACGTATGGTTCCTGGTCCTGACTCCCAGTGGGACCAGCAGGCATGGACAAAAATTCCCCACACCAAGACACATTGTAAACAAAATGTTGAAGATCTAAGACAAAGAGAGAATCTTATAAGCATCAAAACAAAAACAAAAACAACAACAAATTACATATAAGGAAAACCCTATAAGGTTATCAGGTGATTTTTCTGCAGAAACTCTGCAGACCAAAAGGGAATGGCCTGATATGTTCAAAGTTCTGCACAGAAAAAAACAACTAGGAATACTCTATCCAGCAAGGCTATCATTCAGAATTGAAGGAGAGTTAAAGAGCTTCACAGATAAACAAAAGTTAAAAGAGTTCACCACTACTAAATCAGTCTTACAGGAAATGATAAAGGGAATTCTTTAAGAGGAAAAGAAAAGACCCTAAATAGAAGCAACAAATTTAAGGGAAAAATTTCTACAGGTAAAGCAAACATATAGCCAAAGTAGTAAATCAATTAGTTAAAAGCTACTATGAAAGTCGAAACAAAAGTAGCAAAAGCAATTGCATCTAAAAATTAGTTAAGGAAATCACTCAATAAAAAGGTGTAATAGAAGATGTTATATACCTAAAACATGGAGAAGCAGAGTGAGAAAGGCCATGCTATTAGAATGTGTTCAGACTTAAGTAACTATCAGCTCATTACTGATGTTATAGTCATAGGATGTTATATAAGAATGCGTTGGTGACGGCAAACCAAACACTTATAATAGACAGACAAAAAAGAAAGAGAAGGGGACCCAACCAAAACACTAAAGAAAGCTATAAAACACAAGAGAAGAGAGCAAGAGAGGAAGAAGGAATAGTGCAGAACAACCAAAAAAACAACCAGGAAACATTTAACAAAATGGCAATAAGTACATACATATCAATAATTACTTTAAATACAAATGACCTAAATGCTGCTATCAAAAGATATAGGGTGACTGAATAAAAGAACAGGACCCATCTATTTGCTGCCTACAAGAGTCTCACTTCAGACCTAAAGACACACTCAGACTAAAACTGAAGGGATGGAAAAAGTATACCTGCAACAGGAATGCAAGAAAAGCTGGAGTAGCAGTACTTGCATCGGACAAAATAGACTTCAAAACAAAGAAAGTAACACAAGAAAAAGAAGGACATTACATAATGATAGAGACATCAGTCCAACAAGAGGATATAACAATTGTAAACATCTGTTCACTGAACATAAGAACACCTAAATACATTAATCAAATACTAACAGACATAAAGGGAGAAATTGATAGCAATACAATAATAGTAGGGGACTTTAGCACCCCACTTTCATCAATGGATAGATCATCCAGACAGAAAATAAAAAAGAAATCATAAATATTGAATGAAACATTAGACCAGATGGACTTAGCAGATATATAGAGAACATTCTTAAAATAAACAGAATATACATTTTTATCAAGTGAAAATGGAGTATTCTCCAAAATAGATCACATATTAGGACACAAAACAATTCTCAACAAATTTAAGAAGATTAAAATTGTATCAACCAACTTCTCAGAGCAGAATGGTATGAAACTAGAAATTAATTACAAGAAAAGAGTTGGAAAAAAACACAAACACATGGAGGATAAACAACATGCTTCTGAATAATCAATGGATCAAGGAAATCAGGCAATACTTGTGGAGAAAAATGAAAACAGAAACACAATGGTTCAAAATATGTAGGATGTAGCAAAAGCGGTCCTAAGAGGGAAGCATATAGCAATAAAGGCCTACCTTGAGAAAAAAATAATGATTCAAATAACCTAACCATACAGCTAAAGGAACTATAAAAAGAAGAACAAACAATGCCCTAAGTTAGCAGAAGGAGGGACATCATAAAGATTAGAGAAATAAATAAAATAGAGAATAATAAAACAATAGAAAAAAAGCAATGAAACTAAGAGCTGGCTCCTTGAGAATATAAAAAAAAAATAGACAAACCCTTACTCAGATTTCTCAAGAAAAAAAGAGAGGACACAAACAAAATCAGAAAAGAAAAAGAAGTTATAACTGACAGCACAGAAATTAAAAGGACTATAAGAGGATTCTATGATAAAATATATGCCAATAAATGACAAAAATTCTCAACAAAATGGGCATAGAGGGAACATATGTCAAAATCATAATGGCCATGTATGATAAATCCACAGCTATACTCAATAGTGAAAAGCTGAAAGTATTTACTCTAAGATTAGGAACAAGACAAGGATGCTACCATTCTCACCATTTTTATTCAACATAGTACTGGAATCCTAGCCATGGAAATCAGACAAGATAAAGAGAAAAAAGGTATCCAAACTGGTAAGGAAGAAGTAAAACTGTCACTATTTGCAGATTACATTATATTATACATAGAAAACTCTAAATACTCCACTAAAAAACAATTAGAGCTAATAACTGGATTCAGCAATGTTGCAGGATACAAAATCAATATACAGAAATTCATTGCTGCATTTACTTTGCCATCATGCTCCTGCCCTGCATCCCTGACCCACCATCCCTACCTCAATTCACCTGTGTCAGTCTTAGTCATTCTCCAACTGTGGCAGTCAGTTTAAAGCACAATATTTACTTATTTCCCCCCAATCCTAGAATCACAAGAAATCTCAGATGTAGAAAATCAATTGCTTCAAAGTCTTGTTAGATTTGCTGTCATATCTCAAATTTGATTTCTGAGTTTTCCCATCCATTTTCCTTTCTCTAAACCAGTGTATATTAAAGGCTAATGTGATTATTTTTGTGGTTATTGTTTCTATATACATTGTTAGGAATTTCCACCTTCCCAACAGGTTACTCAGTGAGCACTGGGAGTGTCCCGCTTGAAGAACACCATGCCACACTTTGCAAACTGACTGATTGAGCCTTCTTACACTACTCCTGGGCTCTGCTAGAGAATGATGTTTTTTATTATGTTCTGATAACAAAAATCCCCACATATCCTGTTGCTAACAGCTGTTCTGGGAATGGAGCTGTGAGTAGGAGGAAATGGCAATTCTTCTAAAATCAAGCCTTTTTCCCAATCCAAGAACAAACTGCACTTGGTTTGACAGGCCTCTTGAGAGCCAAAAGAAATACCAGAGTACTGTGTTTGAATTTAAATAGATAGCATACCCTGAAAACCTTCTGTGTATGATACAAGCCATTTAATTTACAGAACTGTCAAGATAGGAAGTTTGTTTCAGTTTTTCTGTCTCCTACAAGTTAGCATGTGAAGAGGGGGTCTACTACAAGCTCAACAGCTGCATTTGAATTTACTCTGAATCACTTATCTCAAAATACACTTAAGGGGAGTGGATGATGGCTCAGGCTCAGGAGAGTGGAAGGAGGCTAATAGAACAGTACTAGAACTCTCTGCTTTGAAGCACAGTCAATATGTGTATAATCCACAGTGTGGATAATGATATAAAAGCTGTCCTTATCAAAGCTCTAGATGATGCAAAATTTCAGGATGTGTTCTATTTGGTAGCTCTAGATAACTTGGAAATTTTAATTATGTTGCATACCTCTATGCGTCCCTATCAGGTTGAAAGCCTGATGTCATAGTTTCCCAGTTTGACCAATGACATATTAGCACTGTTAGAGACATACTTGTTAATGTCTTGAATCAGTGCACAATTGAATACTTGCCCTAAATTATTTTGATAACAGTGTCTGGGGCATAATCAGTATTAATACACTTTAATATATTATATTATCAAGCATAATCTTTGGCTACCATTTCTGAGAAACTCATAACCTAGAAAATAAAAAGCAAAATTAATATTGTATCTAATATTCTAGGATTCAGCAGTGCCTTGACTCCAACTATGAAACAAAAAGTGACTTATATGTGAGAATTTATTATGTATTTTGTTTTACTAGTATGTTATTTAATACAAGGTAGCAAAAAATCTGAATTTAGTGACACTACCTATGGCTGTTGTGTTGGTTTATCCCCTTGAAGTATTCCTAAGGGTTCATGGAATTGCATTTTTCTTTGGCACAAATAAAGCTAGACACATCAAAAAGAAATTATCAAACCTCTCAACTCTAACTAAAAATAAAGATAATTCTAGTAGACCAACAGTATTTATTGAATTATTATAAATTATTATATTTGTATATATATTTTTAATATATATATTAAAAATTATTATTAAATTATTATAATGAGGTAATTTAGCAGTGACCTTAACAATATTTATTAACAAAAAAGCAACAAGCATTTCAGAGTTACTATATGCCAGATCATATACTAGATGTTATATAAAGTTTATTTCTCATCCTCACAACCCCTGTCATCCAGTTTAGAATTATTATCCTCATTTAGCTATGTAGGAACTGAAAAGAAAAAAGTAAATTGGCTTAACTAAAGTTAGCAGCTAACTTATGTAGCTGCTATATTAAAAACCCAATGTTTCTGGCTCAAGATCCCGCCTTCTTACCACATAAAGATTTATGGGTACCAGCCATATGCAAGACAATCACAGGCTCTAAGAGAAATCAAATATGCGTCTGAATATTTAAGATACAGTGGAAATAGTGGAAAAGAACAGAAAACTATATTCCAGGAAAGAACTTGATAATGTTAAAAAATGAATAAACAAGTAAATGAGATACAAATTAAACAGAAGGTGTAGTTTTTATCTTTGGAGGGACCTTTAGGAAAACATGGCTCTACGACTGCTCTCCATCAGTCGTGACTATGCCAAAGGGAGGGTGTAGACTGATACTAAGCTGTTGCACATAGTGCATTTAAAATGTACTACTTCAGAGGTTGTCTTCCTGCACATGCCAGCACTTGTGATTGCCCGTGGGACATCTGTCAGTTATCAATAAAATCTCATAGATAAAAGTTATAGGTGATTTTCAAGTAGCTCAGTATGAAGACATACCAGGAGTAGCGATGAATCATGGAAGTCATCAATATGCTGCAGAAAAGTTATTTTTATTTTTAATCTGCCTTCTTTGGGTCTCTAAGAAGAACCCAAATAGAGTTGATGCTATTGGCTGAGAAGCTGGGTTTTAGGACCTCCCCTTTCCATTACAAACACTGAATCTCTTTTTGTTGGTTTTCTAAGTTGGAATTCTGTTTTAGAGTTCAGACTGAAGGAAGAAAAATGTGGGCAACTTCTAGAAAAAACAAATATTTTATGATAACTTTTCCAGGGTTTAAAATGTTCAGTAATTTTTTCCATTTTAGGCTTTCCAAAGTTCTCAATTAATAATCACTAGAAATGGATGTCAATGGTTAGTTCACAATGATTGCTTTCCAAGGGTCTCAGTGAATCAAAAGAGGAATGTTTGACAATTCCTTCAGGGCCTCCATTGGCATCACTCTGAGCCACCTGCTGGGTGTGATCTGTCATCACTATATATTGCTTTTTGTTAGATCCATTTCCAGATGTCTGTTTCATATAAATCCCCTTGGAAACATGTGCTCCTTCAGAATGAAGTATATCAGATTTGAGAATTTTTTCAAAAGTCTCAGGAAGCTATTGCAAATCTCATTCTCTCATCAAGGTACATGTATTGCTATTTGAATTTCTGTTTCAAAAAAACAGTCTTCTTATTGATATAAATTAGAATTACAAGAATTCAAAGCCTGTGAAAACTCCAAAATGATTTATTATTTTATAATAAATTAAGCTTTTGATAGATGCATATTCTCTATGAAAGGGAAAAATAGCAATCTATCTTTCCCCTATCAGTATCTCCATTCATGCAAAAATGGAAAGGGGTATTTCTGGAAAACAGTTTGATGAGTAGCCTTTTTGTTTGTTTGTTTGCATGCACATTAGCAAAATATTATAAAGAAATAATTTTTCCTTCACTCTCAAGAGAAAAAGTGTCTTGAGTCTGGTTTTTACCATAGGATAAAAGATTTGAATAACTGTCTATAAATCTGTGTCTGTGAAAGATACATTGTCCAAAAAGGGGAGGGGAATAAACACTAGTTCTATAAGGCAAAAAGGGAGTAGCAGCAAGACTGGGAAATAATCTCACATCATTAAGTTCACAAGTACAATCAAGATAAGATAAAACTATAGGCATGAGGGTTCCTTTGGCCTCTTCCATAGGCAGAGATGAGTGACCCTCTACCCCACCTCGGGGAACAGTGCCTCACAGGTGGCAGAGGACCAGGACTGTAGAATTTAGTCCTGGACTTGAGTTTTACTGAAGTCCACAAGTTGTTAGCAGAAGTTTGGTTTTCTTGAGTTAGGCACAACATCTCTGAAGCTAATTCAGAATGCTCTGATCTTATAAGATAGGCCTTGATCTCCAGTGAATAATGTCTGATGTTAACCAACAAAGAAGCTCAGAAATCATCAGTAATTATATCAGATGATGGTATATCATCTGGGTGGATTATGGTTCATTTGGGGAAAGATTCTTTAGTTCTATCTCGGCTTGTTGAAAGATAATTCCTCAGTATTCCAGAGTACCTTCTTCATCCATCTAGTATCTCCCATTCCACCCCTTCACCAGTTGGTAATAAATGGGATCCTATAGATCCAATAATGTGTCACATGTGGGAACTTTTTATTTCAAAACCACATTGTAAGGCCAATGACTGATTGGCAAATGACAGGATAACATGTTTACTCTTTTTCAAACCCATGTGCCCTTTATCATATGTATCAAAGTTATTCTTATTAATGATTTTAAATAGAATACACTCTTATTTAAAGAAATGCCACTTGGCATTGAATAGAGAGGGGTGCTTAATAATGCTTCCATTATTAATTATACATTGAAATAGCTATGTTTATGAATATTAGAATCAAAGATGCTAAGTAATCAAATCATGTTTGACACCAACTTAGTTGCATTAAGAGTACTTATTTTTACTTGCACAAATACACAATGAAAATACAGTTTTCAGAAGTGGACTTTTTAGTTTCTATGAAATCAGTCAAAATTTTAAACTGACTTTAATATGATTATGATATGTAGGTATTATTACAGGTTTTGTTATCCATGGCTAAAGTAAATTAAATGTTTTTCAAAAGTGTGTATGTATTGCATATTGTATCTTGAAGTATGGAACAGTTCTGTTATCTTCATTGTGATGATCATTACATGAATCTGCACATTATAAAATTACATAGAAGTACACACACACACACACACACACACAGGAGTGCATGTAGAACTGGTGGAGTCTGATTAAGCTCTGTGGATTGTGCCGAAGTCATTTTTGAGGTTTTGATATTGTCCAATAGTTATGCAACTAGTTACTACTCAAAAAAGTTGGCAGAAGGGCACATGGGAACTGCATGTACACTTTGGTTTTTGCCACTTCTAATGAATCTATAATTATTGAAAAATAAAAAGTAGAAAACAAAACAAAACCAAAAAACAGTAGGAAAAAATGTTAAGAAAGTGAAAAAGTAAGCAACAAACTGGAAAAAATATATGTTAATACATATGCTTGACAAAAGTCTTCTGTCTACAGTATTATAAAGAACTCAATAAAAAGGAAGTCCTCTTTGTTTAAAAGAAATGTGCTTAAAGTCTTGAACAGAGACTTCACAAAACATGATTATGAGACAACAATTACTATATGAAAAGGTGATCAAAATGATTAGCCACTAAGGCAGTTAAAAATAAAACCACAATAAGTAACACTACAACCCAAACTGTCAAAAAAGACTGAGGGAAAAGGATTAAAGATGGCGGCATGAGAAGAGAGACAGAGGCTTCCTCCTAAAATTGGATACAATTAGAAAATATAGTTGGTGCAACTAATCCTGAGAGAGCAACAGGACAGAGGAGGGCGTCAGACTGCACACACCTGGAGAAAAGAGCAGACATCAGCAAACGGGATAAAGTACCAGAGCTGTGGCTCTGCAGGACCCAGGCCCCTCCCCCACCCCAGCTCACCGGCAGGAGGAAGAGAAACGAAGCAGGGAGGGAGTGGAAGGCTTGGGACTGCTGAATACCTAGCTTGGAGATCTGCGCTGGGAGCACAAACCTACAGTTCATGGTGCTTTCATCATACTTTTCTGATTATGGGGTTGGAAGCTGGGACAGGCAGAGTCCTGAGGAGACTGGGATTCTAGCTGCTTGTGGAAAGCAGGGATCCATATCTGCCTGCTCTTGGACAAAAACTTATACCTGTGTGCCCGGCCCACTGGCTCAGACAGTGGAGACAGGCACAGCAGCCAGGAGGCAGGGAACAGTTCTTTCCTCCCCCAAGGCACCAGTACTGCTCCCCTGTGAACCCTGACATTGCTTCAGGGACTGAGGAGCTCCAGAGACTACAGCTTCTGGACTCTAGAGGGCACCATGTACAAACATGAAACGCCAAAGGAACCTTGCCCACAGTAAAATTTTTAATACAACTCCCAAGAAAGATTTAAATGATATGGACCTCGTGACTGTTTCTGAAAGGGAGTTCAAAATAAAAATCATCAACATTCGAATGGAGGTAAGAAAAGACATCCAAGAATTCAGGAATGAATTCAGGTCAGATATCCAATCTTTAAAGAACATGAGGGTATCAAAAGCAGGTTGGATATGGTGGAGGAGACAATAAATGAAATAGAAACTAGAGAAAAGGAATACAAAGAAGCTGAGGCACAGAGAGAAAAAAGAATCTCTAAAAATGAAAGAATATTGAGAGAACTGTGTGACCAATCCAAGCGGAACAATATTCGCATTATAGGGATACCAGAAGAACAAGAGAGAGAGAAAGGGATAGAAAGTGTCTTTGAGGAGGTAGTTACCGAAAACTTCCCCAATCTGGGGAAGAACATAGTCTCTCAGGCCATGGAGATCCACAGATCTCCCAACACAAGGGACCCAAGGACGACAACACTAAGACACATAGTCATTAAAATGGGAAAGATAAAGGATAAGGATAGAAAGCTAAAAACAGCCAGAGAGAGAAATAAGATCACATAAAAAGGAAAGCCCATCAGGCTAAGATCAGACTTCTCAGCAGAAATCTTACAGGCCAGAAGGGAGTGGCATGATGTATTTAATGCCATTAAGCAGAAGGGTCTGGAACCAAGATTACTTTTTCTGGCAAGATTATCATTTAAATTTGAAGGAAGGATCAAACAATTTCCAGATGAGCAAAAGATGAGAGAATTTACCTCCCACAAACCATCTCTACAGTCTATTTTGGAGGGACTGCTATAGATGGAAGTGTTCCTAAGGTTAAATAGCTGTCACCAGAGGTAACAAAACCACAGTAAAGAAAATAGAACAGCTAATTATAAAACAAATGCAAAATTAAATTAACTATCCTCAAAGTCAATCAAGGGATAGACAAAAAGTACAGAATTTGATACCTAATATATAAAGAATAAAGGAGGAAGAAAAAGGAGGAGAAATAGAAAATAACCTTTAGATTTTATTTGTAACAGCATGCTAAGTGAGTTAAGTTAGACTGTTAGATACTAAGGAAAGTAACCTGGAACCTTTGGTAACCACAAATCTAAAGCCTGAAATGGCAATAAGTACATACCTATCGATAATCATCCTAAATGTAAATGGACTGAATGCACCAATCAAAAGACATAGAGTCACTGAATGGATATAAAAACAAGACCCATCTACATGCTGCTTACAAGAGATTCACTTTAAACCCAAAGACATACACTGACTAAAAGTGAAGGGATGGAAAAAGATATTTCATGAAACGAATAGGGAGAAAAAAGCAGGAGTTGCAGTACTTGTATCAGACAAAATAGACTTCAAAACAAAGAAAGTAACAAGAGATAAAGAAGGACATTACGTAATGATTAAGGGCTCAGTCCAACAAGAGGATATAACCATTCTAAATATATATGCACCCAACACAGGAGCACCAGCATATGTGAAACAAATACTAACAGAACTAAAGGAGGAAATAGAATGCAATGCATTCATTTTAGGAGACTTCAACAACCATTCACTCCAAAGTACAGATCGACCAGAGAGAAAATAAGTAAGGACACAGAGGCACTGAACAACACACTAGAACAGATGGACCTAATAGACATCTATAGAACTCTACACCCAAAAGCAACAGGATACACATTCTTCTCAAGTGCACATGGAACATTCTCCAGAATAGACCACATACAAGGCCACAAAAAGAACCTCAGTAAATTCAAAAAGGTTGAAATTCTACCAATGAATTTTTCAGACCACAAAGGTATAAAACTAGAAATAAATTGTACCAAGAAAGCAAAAAGGCTCAGAAACACATGGAGGCTTAACAACAGGCTCCTAAATAGTCAATGGAGCAATGACCAAATTAAAATGGAGATCCAGCAATATATGGAAATAAATGACAACAACAACACACAGCCCGAACTTCTGTGGGATGAAGCGAAAGCAGTCTTAAGAGGAAACTATATAGTAATCCAGGCATATTTAAAGAAGGAAGAACAAACCCAAATGAACAGTCTAACATCACGTTTATCAAAATTGGAAAAAGAAGAACAAATGAGGCCTAACGTCAGCAGAAGGAGGGACATAATAAAGATCAGAGAAGAAATAAATAAAATTGAGAAGAATGAAACAATAGAAAAAAATCAATGAAACCAAGAACTATTTCTTTAAGAAAATAAACAAAGTAGATAAGCCTTTAGCCAGACTTATTAAGAGAAAAAGAGAATCAACACACATCAACATAATCAGAAATGAGAAAGGAAACATCACGAAGGACCCAACAGAAATACAAAGAATTATTAGAGACTACTATGAAAACCTATATGCTAACAAGCTGGAAAACCTAGAAGAAATGCACAACTTCCTAGAAAAATACAACCTTCCAAGACTGACCAAGGAAGAAACACAAAATCTAAACAAATCAATTACCAGCAAAGAAATTGAAACGGTAATCAAAAAACTACCCAAGAACAAAACCTCCAGGCCAGATGGATTTATCTTGGAATTTTATCAGACACACAGAGAAGATATAATTTCCATTCTCCTTAAAGTTTTCCGAAAAATAGAAGAGGAGGGAATACTGCCAAACTCATTCTATGAAGCCAACATCACCCTAATACCAAAACCAGGCAAAAACCCCACCAAAAAAGAAAATTACAGACCAATATCCCTGATGAACGTAGATGCAAAAATACTCAACAAAATATTAGCAAACCGAATTCAAAAATACATCAAAAGGATCATACACCATGACTAAATGGGATTCATCCCAGGGATTCAAGGATGGTACAACATCCGAAAATCCATCAACAACATCCACCACATAAACAAAAAGAAGGACAAAAACCACATGAACATCTCCATAGATGCTGAAAAAGCATTCGACAAAATTCAACATCTATTCATGATAAAAACTCTCAACAAAATGGGTATAGAGGGCAGGTACCTCAACATAATAAAGACCATATATGAATAAATCCACAGCCAACATCATACTTAACAGTGAAAAACTGAAAGCTTTTCCTCTGAGATCGGGAACAAGACAGGGATGCCCACTTTCCCCACTGTTATTCAACATAGTACTGAAGGTCCTAGCCATGGCAATTAGAAAAAAACAAGAAATACAAGGAATCCAAATTGGTAAAGAAGAAGTCAAACTGTCACTATTTGCAGATGACATGATATTGTACATAAAAACCCTACAGACACCATTCCAAAACTACTAAACTGATATCGTAATACAGCAAAGTTGCAGGATACAAAATTAACACACAGAAATCTGTGGTTTTCCTAACACTAACAATGAACTAATAGAAAGAGAAATCAGGAAAACAATTTCATTCACAATTGCATCAAAAAGAAAAAAATACTTAGGAATAAACCTTACCAAGAAAGTGAAAGACCTATACCCTGAAAACTATAATACACTCTTAAGAGAAATTAAAGAGGACAATAACAAATGGAAACTCATCCCATGCTCTTGGCTAGGAAGAATTAATATAGTCAAAATGGCCATCCTGCCCAAAGCAATATACAGATTTGATGCAATCCCTAGCAAATTACCAACAACATTCTTCAACAAGCTAGAACAAATAGTTCAAAAATTCATATGGGAACACCAAAAACCCCGAATAGCCAAAGCAATCCTGAGAAGGAAGAATAAAGTTGGGGGGATCTCACTCCCCAACTTCAAGCTCTACTACAAAGCTGCAGTAATCAAGATAGTTTGGTACTGGCACAAGAACAGAGCCACAGACCAGTGGAACACAATAGAGACCCCAGATATTAACCCAAACATATACGGTCAATTAATATATGATAAAGGAGCCATGAACATACAATGGGGAAATGACAGTCTCTTCAACAGATGGTGCTGGCAAAACTGGACAGCTACATGTAAGAGAATGAAACTGGATCACTGTCTAACACCATACACAAAAGTAAATTCGAAATGGATGAAAGACCTGAATGTAAGTCATGAAACCATAAAACTCTTACAAAAAAATATAGGCAAAAATCTCTTGGACATAAACATGAGTGACTTCCTCATGAACATATCTCCCCAAGCAAGGGAAACTAAAGCAAAAATGAACAAGTGGGACTATATCAAGATGAAAAGCTTCTGTACAGCAAAGGACACCATCAATAGAACAAAAAGGTACCCTATAGTATAGGAGAATATATTCATAAATGACAGATCCAATAAAGGCTTGACATCCAAAATATATAAAGAGCTCATGCACCTCAACAAACAAAAAGCAAATAATCCAATTAAAAAATGGGCAGAGGAGCTGAACAGTTCTCCAAAGAAGAAATTCAGATGGCCAACAGACACATGAAAAGGTGCTCCACATCGCTTGTCATCAGAGAAATGCAAATTAAAACCACAATGAGATATCACCTCAAACCAATAAGGATTGCCACCATTGAAAAGACAAACAACAACAAATGTTGGCAAGGTTGCGGAGAAAGGGGAACCCTCCTACACTGCTGGTGGGAATGCAAATTAGTTTAACCATTGTGGAAAGCAGTATGGAGGTTCCTCAAAAAGCTTAAAATAGAAATACCATTTGACCCAGGAATTCCACTTCTAGGAATTTACCCTAAGAATGCAGCAGTCCAGGTTGAAAAAGACAAGTGCACCCCTATGTTTATTGCAGCACTATTTACAATAGCCAAGAAATGGAAGCAACCTAACTGTCCATCAGTAGATGAATGGATGCAGAATATGTGGTACATATACACAATGGAATATTATTCGGTCATAAGAAGAAAACAAATCCTACCATTTGCAGCAACATGGATGGAACTAGAGGGTATTATGCTCACTGAAATAAGCCAGGTGGAGAAAGACAAGTACCAAATGATTTCACTCATATGTGGAGTATAAGAACAAAGAAAAAGAAAAACTGAAGGAACAAAACAGCAGCAGAATCACAGAACCCAAGAATGGACTAACAGTTACCAAAGGGAAAGGGACTGGGCAGGAGGGGTGGGAAGGGAGGGATAAGAGCAGGGAAAAAGAAAGGGGGCCTTACGGTTAGCATGTGTAATGTGGTGGGGGTGGCATAGGGAGGGATGTGCAACACAGAGAAGACAAGTAGTGCGTCTACAGCATCTTACTATGCTTATGGACAGTGATGGTCATGGGGTTTTTGGGGGGGGATTTGGTGAAGGGGGGAGTCTAGTAACCATAATGTTCTTCATGTAATTGTATATTAATGATAATGAAATGAATAAAAAAGAAATTAAAAGACTGATAGTGCCTAGTGTTAGCAAGAATATGGAGCCACTTGAACTCTAATACATTACTCATGGGAATTCCAAATAACAAATCACTTTTGGAAACTGGAAATTTTAATAAATTTTAAAATGCAATTGCCTTATGATCCATTAATCTCAGATAAATCCCAATCTTAGATAAATATCTTGCTAAAATTAAATAAAAACATGTCTATAAAGACCCTTAGGAAGGAATACCCAAAGCTGCTTTATCTATAATAACCAAAAACTTTAAATAACCCAATTTTCATAAGCAAGAGCATGGATAAGTAAATTATGGGATAATGATGCAACAGAATATTAGTAGTAATAGGAACAAACTAGTTATATATGCAACAATATGATTGAATCTCAAAAATAGGTTGAAGAAACGAAAAACAGCAGAGTTCATATTGTATTATTCTACTTATATGAGGTTTGAGAATAGACAAAACTATTATATGATGATAGAGAAATTTTTAAGTATTTTATGTAGTTGCAGTGGGGATTCAAGATTAACTGAGAAAGTTGTAAAGGAACTTCCTGGGGTTATGTAAATAATTTTTAAACTTTGGAATTAAAAAATATAATTAAAAGGGGAAAAATATTGAACAAGCTATCAGGAAAGACTTTAAAGGGATAATTATAAAATATTGAAATTGTTCTGGTAGTTACATGAAAAGTACTTCTGCACAGGAAATTACAAATCATCATGCAGCAAAAACAACGACTTAAATAATTTGAATTATAAACAATGTTCTTGAGTTGGAAAATTCACCAAGGCGATAATATCAATTCTCTCAAATTGATCTATAGATGCAATTAAAACCCAATCAGGATACTAGGAGTTTTTGTCATTGTTGTTGTTGTGGAAGTTAGTTATTTAATTCTAAGGATATTCAAGTATAAAGTTTCCAAGACAGAAAAATGGAACAGAATAGAGACAGAAATAGACCTACACTTAAAGGACTAGCTGATTAGTGGCAATGGTGCTATCAAAAAATACAGTGAAGGAAAGAAGGTCTTTTTAATAAAAAATGCTGGCTCAATTGACTATTCATATTGGGGGAATAATATTGAACCCTACCATATACCATCGAAAGGAATTCTCCAATGGAGTGAAGAGTTGGGTAGAATAAGACAACGTCCCTGTGTTTCTTCACACTCTCCCAATCTATCTGTTCCATCTCAATTTCTATTTGTTCCTGAATCTTGGTTCTGTATCTTAACTGAAGTCTTATTCTTGTCGGCAACACCTGATATTCTCCTTTTGTTTCTGTCTTGGTGTTTATTGGCTCAATCTAAAGAACTTTGGCTTAGATTTCTGTTCTAATGTTTCTTACTCTGTATTTGACTTAGAACTCATATTACTGGCCGTTCACAAGCAGCCTTGGTTAAAAAATATGTACAGTTTTAAAAAATAGAATGAGCACAAGCCAGTTCCTTTGACTACACCTGACTTACAAAGGCACACTGGAATTTAAAACCTGAATCAAAAAGTTATTATGTATAGTTTATAATAAATATAATCTTGAACAAGATATCCAGTAAATTAATGTAAGAGCCATAGTGAAAAAAATGAACAAATATATGCAGACATCTAAGAATGTGGGGAAAGCAGTTAATTCTTGTTGTCACAGGTCATGAAAACATAAAAGATTGACAATACATGAGAGAATAACAAAAAACACAAATTTGTTTTTTATATCAAAAATGCCAAAATTTTAAGACTAGTGCTGTTTGCAAGGCTTTATTGTAAAGGTGAGATTTAAACTAATCTTGTAAGATTGAGTGGGATCTGGAGATGTTACAATCAGGATAAACAAAACTAAGAAAACAGTATGAGCCTTTTGGGATTGAGTTCATTTATGATGCTTTCATGTCAATTGTAAACACATCTAATATTGCTAATATTTTTATAAGTATCACTTTTATATGTTACCTTGACATAGTTTTATATCAGATTTAGAGAAATCATAATGACTATTCATGATCTTCTCTTCAAATGTTAATGCCAGTAGGTCAAATTCAGAGTGAAGAAATTTTTCAGAAAGCAAAACTCTTGTTTTCATGAAGGTCCTCTACTCTAAAGCTATTTCCCTGATCCTCATCTTTTCAATAGTTATTTGTACAACTTGAATTCTATTCAACTCTTATCTGGCTTAAGTGTTCTTTGGTTTATTAGACAGAAAAGGAAAGTTAAAATGTAAACAGGAAGGAGGATTCAAGTTCCCTTCAAGATAGAATAATAGGGACCATATTTACCATCTCACTTAAAACAATCAGAAAAAAACATGTTGAAATTGGCTTGCAAGCACTGCAAATCAGGCAAGAAAGGACAATGATCCCTAAGAAATGGGAAACAAACAAGGTGAACCCTATGCTCACCTCAGGTTGATTCCTTAATGCTTTGGAAATGACAGTCTGAGGGGGATTAAGATGACTAACATTCTCAGGATTCTGCAGAGTGACCTAAAGATTAGCAGAGGGTCTTCAGCTGCAAACCTTCAGGACACTCTATAAAGCTCTCTCCTGCCTGGAACTCTGTCCTGAGAAGTTTGTCACTGTCTCAACCCCAAATTTCACAAAGGAACTGATAGTTACACAAAACATGAAAAATCAAATAAAAAAAGGTAAATTTTTGAAAGACATCAATTAATATTCTCTTTCTTGATTTGATTCTGGTTGCACAAGAATGTTCAGTTAAAATTCATTAAGCTGTACCTTTTGATAGGTATATTTGCTGTATGTATATTATTTATCAATAAAAAGCTTTTTAAAAATAGACACTACCGCACTAAAAAGCAAAATCTAAAAAACACTTGGGAAGATTCTAATGAAAGGTACACAAAAACAAAAGGTACATATAAAAAAAAAACTTTTCTGAAATTTAATAAAGAAGACAAGTAAGTGGAAAGAGAGCCTGTATTCATCAATAAAATTGTAGTTGTAGAAATAGCAATATGCCCTAAATGGTATAGATTAAACGATACTGTAATAAAATATTATTACCAGATTTTTCATGAAATGACATAGAGCTTTCATTTCAAATTAATATGGAAGGGTAAATGGCCAGGAAACTTCAAGATCCTTCTGAAGGAAAGAATAAAGAGGGGGAAGGAGATTGCCATACCAGATGTCAGCACTCATAAAGCTCTAGCAGTAAAGGCTATTTGGTGCATTTCTTTGGTGACTAGACTGATGAGAATGAATTGATAACTTACAAACTTATCTACAAGTTTATGGAAATCTGATACATGATCACTGTATCACTCTAGATCACAAAGAAAGGCAGGTTATCCATATGGAGGAAAAAGGAAGTTGTATCTCAATACTTTAGCATATATAAAAATTAACCTCAGATGGGTTAAAGACATGCATATATAAAGACAGAGTTTTAGAAGAAAATATAAACATCCTTCTTACCATGTAGACTAGAAGATTAAAGAAATACCACTAACCATCAGCAATTACAAAGTTAACCTTAAAATTAAGAAATCCTGTTCATTGAATTCTATCTTAAAGAAAGTAAAAAGACAAACCATAAACTCAGAGAAGACATCTCAAACACATAAAGAAGATGTGGTACATATGCATAATGGAGTACTATTCAGCCATAAGAAAGAAACAAATCCTACCCTTTGCAACAACATGGATGGAACTGGAGGATATTATACTCAGTGAAATAAGCCAGGCGGAGAAGGACAAGTACAAAATGATTTCCCTCATTTGTGGAGTATAACAGCAAAGCAAAACTGAAGGAACAAAACAGCAGCAGACTCAGAGACTCCAAGAAGGGACTAGTGGTTACAAAAGGGAGGGGTAGGGGAGGGTGGGTGGGGAGGAAGGGAGAAGGGGATTGAGGGGTATTATGATTGGCACACATGGTGTGGGAGGGATCATGGGGAAGACAGTGTAGCACAGAGAAGACAAGTAGTAACTCTTTGGCATCTTACTACACTGATGGACAGTGACTGCACTGGGGCATGGGGGGGACTTGATAATATGGGTGAATGTAGTAATCACATTATTTTTTTCATGTGAAACCTTCATAAGGGTATATATCAATAATACCTTAATAAAAAAATCAAACACATAACATTGACAAGAAATTGATACCCAGAATATACAAAGGACTCCTAAAAATGAGGGGAAAAGACAAAATGATATATTAGAAAAACTGACAAGAGACATATACAGTCATTTCTCAAAAGGCAACATACATGTGCCTAAAAAATACATGAAAATAAATATCAGTATCATTACCAGGCAGGTAATGTGAATCAGAAATCACATAATATTGTCAAAATTTAATTGGCAAACCCTATGTCTAACCAAACCAAATTTTGAGAGCATATTTGATAAGAATGTACATAGCTATAATCACTTTGAAAACATTATATTCATATATTTTTAAGTTGAATATTTACATATGAGCATAATAATTCCATTCTTACTTATACCCAAGAAATACTCTTGCATATATGTACAGAAGGAGATATAAATGTTCATAGCAATTCTTCCTTAAAAGACACAAGCTGGAAAAAAACAAATGCTGATCAACACGAAAATGAATAATTTATGATAGATTCACAAAATGGAATTTTATGCACAAGTGAAAACAAATATTACTATACTAATGTTGAGTAAAAAGCAAGTCTCAAAGGAGTGTCTAAAATTTGAAGCCTGTTTACAAAGTTCAAAACCATCTAAATGAAAACAACATAGTTTGGTCATAAAAGTATGTGATAAAGTTATTAAAGAAGAGCAAGAGAGTGATAAAATGGAATCTGAGGGAAATAGGGTTTTAGGATCGGACCGAAGTACACAGTTGTTAATTTTCCAGTTATAGGTTTAATTAATGTGATCATAGTTTTTATTATGTCATTAGAATAAATAAAGCCAAAGACCCATTTATGGAATAACTGGCAATATTTCATAAACTAGAGACTATGATCAAACAATTATTTTCACCCAAGAGTCAACAGAAGAGAAGGAAAAGGAGGAGGATAAATATGAGGACTTGCAGAGAATATCAAATGAAAATGATGAGAAATTATAAATAAATATAGATAACATTTTTAAGTAAAATCTATATGAATTATTGAAGGAATGAATATGTGGTGGGAAGTAAAGGTGAAAATTAAAGGTTTTTTTTAGTGTAACTAGGAGTGTAAAATGGATAATGCAGATGTGGGAAGAATAAGGACATTCAGATATAATTTTGGTTGTATTGATTTAGAGGGGTTAATTCTCTGTACAGGTAGTGATAATAAAAGATAATTTGAAATTCCAGCTTGGAATTTCTAGGAAGGGCAAGGCTGATGATTTAGACATGGGAATTGTCTGCATGCTCATTAGTAGCATGACCTAAAGAGAGAGTGAATTAATTTTACTCACTATAAGAATTACTTTTCTAACAATGAGCTGTCAGATACTGACATATATTGCTTTGGAATTTGCTACTCAAACTTGAAAGGTACTGAACTTTCAGTCAGTTGATTTATTAATAGTCATCTGACATGTGTATTTTAAGAAGACTCTAGATTGAGTTAGATATTAATCACTATGTGTACCTTAGGGTTAATGCAAAGATCTTATGGCTTATGATTTTTGCTCATTACATTAATTGATATACATCCAACCACATTATATTTACAGACACATGTACAAATTTAATTATCTTACATAAATAAACTTATACAAATAAACTTTTTAGCATACTTCCAGATTTACAGAAAAGTTACAAAGAGAGTAGAGAGTTTCCATGTACTCCACATCCAGTTTCCCCTATTATTAACATCTTATGTTTGTATATTACATTTGTCACAATTATTAACTGACATTAACATATCATTATTATTATTTACACATCTTACTTAGATTTTTTAGTTTCCACCTATTGTCCTTTTTCTGTTCCAAGACAGCATCCGGGATCCCACATTACAGTTCATCATCATGTCTCCTTAGGCTCTCCTTGGTTGTCACAGTTTCTCAGACTTCATTTTTGATGACTTGGACATTTTTGATGTGTACTGGTCAGGCATTTTTATAATGTTCTATAATTTGGGGTTCTTTGTTTTCTCCTAATGGTGAGACAGGGTTATGGGTTTTGGGCAGGAAGTCCCAAAAGTAAAGTACAATTCTCATCACATCATATCAAAGGTTATGTTCAATCAATTATTACTTACCACTGTCAATGTTAACCTTGATCACTTGCTTAAGACAGTGTTTGTCTCCACTGTGATACATTTCATAGAGATCTATTCTTAATGCACAAAAAGTTACATAGCTAGTCTAGTTTCACAGACAATTCTTTCATCTGTGATCATTGAGGTATTACCATCTATACTGGTATGAGCTATTATTTGTAGCAGATTTCTACTGAATCTATTTTAGATGATTTCTTAATCATATGACATAAATTCTAAGAGGGAAATGTGGGCAATCAGGTTGATTGTTAAGTCTGAAAATTATAGCTGCTCTTTAAAACAACTTTATGATTTTATCTTGCATTTTTTAATATTGAGGACATATAATAAAATGCACAAATCTTAGTGTACAGGTTGATGAATTTCACCATGTGCATGTTATGTAACCACCAGCCAGATCAAAATATCAAACATTCTCACTAATATTCCCCCTTGTATCTATTTCTTCCATCCCCCATCTTCCACCCTATCTCTGTGACTATGTTTCTGTTTTGTTTGTTTGTTTCATTTTTTAGATTCCACAAATAAACAAAGTAATCTGGTATTTGTCTTTCACCTGTTTGACTTATTTCACTTTGCCTAAATAATACCCTCTAGGTTCATCCATGTTGTTTCAAATGGAAAGATTCCATTATTTTTCATGGTTTAGTAATATTCTGTTGTATATACCCACCACATCTTCTTTATCCATTCATTGATGGATGGGTTGTCTACATATCTTGGCTATTGCAAATAATGCTGCAATAAACATAGGAGTGCTATATATTTTTTGTATCAGTGACTTTTTCTCCTTTTGGGTAAATTCTCAGGAGTGGAATTGCTGGGTCATATGATATTTCTGTTTTTAGTTTTCTGAGAAACCGCCATACTGCTTTCTATAGTGGCTGCACCAATTTTCAATTCCAGCAGCAAAGCATGAGGGTTCCCTTTTTTCCACATCCTTGTTAACACTTATCATTTCTTGTCTTCTTGATTTAGCCATTCCTATGTGAGGCGATATCTCATTGTGGTTTTGATTGGCATTTCCCTGATGATTAGTGAGGTTCAACATCTTTTCATATGTCTGTTGGCCATTTGTACATCTTCTTTGGAAAAGTATCTATTCAGGTTTTCTACCCATTTTTTAATCAGATTATTTGTTTTTTTTTTTTGGTGTCAAATGAGTTCTTTATATATTTCGGATATTAGTTTCTTAGTGGATATATCACTTGCAAATATTTTCTCCCATACAACAGGTTGCCTTTTTATTTTGTTGAGGGCTTCCTTTGTTGTACAGAACCTTTTTAGTTTGAAATAGTCCCACTTGTTCATTTTTGCTTTTGTTTCCTTTGCCTAGGGAGATTGTGGTGGAACAGAATAAGGTGGCAGTGTCTTCCCTATTAGTTTCCCCACTGATGTTTTTTCTGTCTTTAAAACAGAATTATTTTATTTTATTTTTTATTTTAAATATTATTATATATATAAAATAGTATTATTTTAATAAAATAAGTATTTATAAAATACATATTTTTTTATTTTAAGATTCAGTCTTTAAAAAAGTTCATCCACAAACACCTCATTTTCACAAAATGGAAACATATTTTCATTTTCCCATTATAAAACTAACACATACGAACAAAATTTCCAAACAGTACATAAAGTAAAAAGTGAAATAAAGAGACCTCTGAACTAATCAGATACCCTATTTGTCAAATACCCTATGGGAGAGACAATAAATCAACAACAGAGACTAGAGACAGACACAGACCAGGGGGCGAAGTCCGGCAGAAAGAGACACAGAGGTAATGACTGCATAGCTGTAGTAAAGGGTGGGGGTCTACAAGGCATAAATGTGGGCATTGGCAAGAGATGAGGGAGGACCTCAAAGGAAGCTTTCTTATTTCACAATTGTCTTCAGATTGGGCATCCTCTCTGGGCTACTGAAAAGAATGTCCCCAGTCACATGCTGGGTAAATTCTCTCTTTTTCTTTTTTCTCAGAAAAAGAAGTGCCATCACAGAGCACACATCAAAGCTCTGTGATGGACTTGTACAACATGATTGTGCCTTTGTGATTACCCATGGAGAAATGGATTTAAAACATCAATATCTCTAAATGTCTCTTACTGTGAAAAAATCTCCTCATGCAGCATGTGAAAATTGTGAGACTTTTAAGCATTTTCTGAAATAATGTCCTTAATTACCTATATAGAATGAAAACCAAATAAAAAGGTTTTACCACTATCAAGAAGGATAAAACAAAAACTACTTCATCTAC
The DNA here is from genome assembly GCF_040802235.1 of Manis javanica. Taxonomy (NCBI): domain Eukaryota; kingdom Metazoa; phylum Chordata; class Mammalia; order Pholidota; family Manidae; genus Manis; species Manis javanica. The sequence continues at coordinate 209,911,360 of NC_133156.1, read as the reverse complement.
TGGAAAATGGCTTGCCCAGCACTATAACATGCAGAATTTAAGTGAATTATAATCCCTCCACATACCTTTTTAATGTATTACTTGATATTTCAGTTATGGATATTGATCATCATTTCCATTAAACACACAATATATAAATATCATTAGTTTTCTATTTGAAATAGTATTATATTTGAAATTACCCTACTTACTTTTATTTCTTAGTGTAATTTTTAAAATAATTAAAGTATTTATTGACTTATTGCTGTATGTATTTTTGCATTAGTTCTTGTCAATAATTTTTTGGCTGCTATATGTGATGGGGAACTATGTGATTAAAGGAAATATAACAAGGGGACAATATTTTAAAACCACAAGGTTCCTATTATTGTCCTTATTTTAGTTTAGTTTGTACACTGAAATGACTGAAAAATTGAAAATTTAAAAGCCTTCAAAAGTTATGATACTCTCTCTCTCTTTCTCTTTTTTTTCTCTTTCTTTGGCAAGAAAGGAACTTGTTTCCAATAGGCATTTTTCTCTAAGGGGATATAAACATACATCATGCCTCAGGCTATAAAAGCTAAAGATTTTAAACCAAGTCTTAAGTATTTAACCCAACCCTTTACTTTGTAAAGACTTTAGGTCATGGGAGGGTCTAAGACAGACATATTATAAGTGCAGTGCTTTAGAATGACCTTTGGACATGAATCTGGAGACATGGATGATACCAGAAATCCCACCTGTTCTTGGTCTATTAATTTACACAAGTCACTTGAAAGTGTTTAATTCCTTCTCTTAAATGAGTGTGATAAGATGGCCTATCTGACCAACCTAATAGGAAGTGTCACCTTAATCCAAGGACTAGTTGCTAATAGTTAAGAGCAAAAGCATGGGCTAGTCCCAGGAAAGGGAATAAAGGTCTTTGTAAATGTCAAGGGACTTCATCAGTGTGTTATTATGAGGATGCAGTACTTTGGCAGTGCATTTAACCAAGATGATTGAGTTTAGTTACCACAGGGAGGGAGAGGGGTATACTTCCTCAGACCCTCAAAATGCTACTGCTTTCCAAGTCTCCTGCTTTGTAACTGATTGAAATATGAACGTATGCCTTCTCCTGAACTGTTATGTCACTTTTCTGAAAGCTAGGTAACTAACAAAAGAAGAAGTTTATTGCTAGCCTGATTCAGAGATGAGTTGGGAGAGATGAGTTGCCAACTGCAAATGGCACATGCCCTTTGTGATCCGTCCTCTCTTTTCTTTTCTAGTTTCTGTCTCATCTCTCATTCTCCTCCCCTAGTCTAGCCATTCTACACTTCACATCCTCAAACATTCCAGACAGTTTTTGGTTCTGGGCTTCATACACTATCTTCTCTCTTTCCGGAGTGCTCTCTCCACTGTTTCATTTCCCTGCCATCTGTAATTCAGCTTCATATCCTAATTTGGATATCATTTCCCTTAGGAAGCCATGCACTGGATGCTGAGTGAGATGATTCTGTGTGCTAGTGAGAACCTTCTGCTTTTATTATCACAGAACCTATAACATTTATAATAATTAGTGGATTAATATTCTTTTACCTCCTCCAGTAGAAATTAAATTCTTTGAAGGCAAGGTTTATCTCTATTATTCCAGGAATGCCATTGCATTTCCTGCCCTAGCACAATTCTTGGTACACAGAAGATACTGACACATACTTGTTGAATCTATGATTAAATGAAGAGGTGAGTGGCTGACTGCCACTACATTTCTGTTTATGTGGTCTTCATAGCTCAGTACTACTGTTTCAAGAGACTGCAGAGATCCAGTCCTTGGCTGACATGGCGAGAAGAAATGATTGCATCTTCATTTACTATGTGAAGTGGGTAATGAAGCCATGCTTTGGTTACAACCCAGTTCTGTATGAGAATTCAGGGGGAAAAAGTAGCTACAGCTAAACCAATGGACAGTGTTATAAACTAAGTAATGTGAAGAAATAAATGGGTATAAAGAATAAGTGCATATTTCCATATGTCAAAAACTAGGAGATAACAGAGAAATTTAGGAAGCTCTTTAGAGGTGAGGAGAGTCAACAGATTATTATATAATATAAAGAGAGATATATCATGTATTCAAATATTTGTTTACCTTTTTTGAGTGGTTCAAAACAGAACAATTTATCTGTGGGGACCAGAGAAATTCTTTGTCCATCCTTGTCCTAAGTCATGTTTCCTAGAATCAGAACCTGATGTAAGAATTCTTGTGCAAGGGATTTAGTAAGGGAGTGCACTCAAGCGAAACCTGTAAGGCAGGAAGGAAAGAAGATAACAGGAATCTGGGCAAAGATGAGGACTTAGCTGCAGCACACAAACGGTCTGATCCCAGATGCGTTCTGGAACATGAACAGTAATGCAATGCCCCAGGCGGACAAGGCGCTGATCTGTACGCCAGCAGCAGTCAGTCGTGAGCTGTAGACTACCTTGTGTGGACAAAGCGTCATTTTCTAGCTCATGTGACAATTCTCAGGAAAAAAGTGAAACTGAGCTGTTAGCAACCAGCACTCAACAGTGGCTGGGGATTAACTGCCCCAACCAGCAAGGGGAATGTAGCAGGGCACCCAGCACATCTATACTCCCCAACACTAGAAACAGAAGTTTTTCAGGGCTATGCCAACTATTTGAGTAAATTACCTAAACCTTCTTAATTCAACATAACACCCAAATAGGGTGTTCCTTTGACAGTCTCATGTCTTATATTTGAAACTTTTGAATATAAAGAGTGAAACTAATTTAATGTTGTTTGAAAAAAAAGTACTCTTTTTGCTATCTCTAGATTCCTACTTAAATTAAGTTCTATGAATGTCAGCTCTATAGAATTTGTTTTGGACTATTCCAAGAAGAATATGAGGGACTATATTCAAGCTACAGCAAATGAGATCGAGTTTAGATGTTAGGAAGACAAAGTGTATTATTAAATTCTGGAGCTTGCTCACTGTGATAAGAATTGTTGTGGAATTACTTTTATTGGAGAGTTATGAAAACAGGAAATATCTGTACTTTCAAGATTACAAACTCAATTGTCTTTTGATTACATTTTCCATTTATGTCTCTGTGTATGGGAATATTAAGGAATTAAACTTGAGCCTCACAGCAGGCCCTACATATATTTAATTCTTTCCTTAAGAAAGTATAATACAGTGGAATAAGCACCAAACTGGACAACCAGCTATGGCTCTCCACTAAATTACCTGGCCTTTTGACAGAAACTTAACCTCTCTAAAATAAGTTTTCTTCTAATGTAAGGTGATGAAGCTGAATGACACAATCTGGCTGATTCTTTGAATAGTCTGATTGTATTTGGTAGAAAAAATATTCATAAAATATATCCACCAGACTTGATTACTTCCAGTACAACATGGACTTAATTTTTTTCAGATAATTAATGTATTATCCTATCAATATTTGGTGAATAACTCTCTTTTCCTCACTCATTTGAAATGCCATAATAATTATGCAATGAATATTTTTAATTTTATCAGTTTCTGGATCTTATTATTTTTCAGTTAATCCATTCATTCACGGAAGAACTATTTTTCCAGCACCTACTATGTATCAGTCACTGTAGGAGGTGCTGTTTACCTGTCAAATGTTATAGCAGTAACACAGTGTTTTCAATATTTTATAGTATATTTAAATGGAAGAAAAAATTCTCCTTAATTACACATCATTTTTAATACTTTACTGGCTAGTGCCATCAATTTATTACACTTATTACTCCCAATGAAGAGTCATTTTGTCAATTTTCAAAATCCCAGTTGAATATTATTTGGGATTCAAGCAATTCTTCATTATATAGTTCAGGGTAATGGCTGCTTGTGGGTATTTAAGAATATATTCTCACTTCCTGCTTACAGTAGGAAGGTGTATATTAGAATTTAGAGGCCTTTTTCGAACATTTGCAAAAGTGTATGGTGTCTAGCTACATCACCCTGGTATGAGGCTGTAACAACTCCTGAGTTTCAGTTTAAAATGAGTCTCATTCTTTGTGATTAGTTCCTTTGTTTTCATTTCAGTGAGGTTGAGGAAGTTTAGGTAAGTGCATATTTCCAAGACCATCTTCCCTGGGAGTTCATTTGCATTGTGAGAAAGGTATGTAAAGCGAAGGCTCTGGTGTCTAAAAAAATCCATGTCTGCTTCTTCCTGGGTCCCATCTAGACTAACTTGTCAGCCTTCCTTGCAGGTAAGTAACTGAGTCAGGCCAGTGGAATATGAGTCAGAGTGGTGCATGGAATTTTCAGGCTGCAGCTTTTAAGATGTGAACATGACACACACTCCACTCTCTCTCCCTTTCACTGTCCCCAGGATATAAGTTGCAACAGTGCTCTGGGGACTGGGGAGTTGTACTATGAAAGGAATACTGAGTGACCATAAGAAGACCCCCCATCTACTTTTTCAGAAGAAGGAAAACTCCTATAGTATGTGAGTCATTATGCATCAGGCTATTTTTCTTTTTTAATCACAGACCAGCTTCCCTTAATAATAACACTTTCTAATTTTCTTACCTTGTTTAACTCAAAGCACTCTGGTTTCTATTACAAATAAAATTCATTTAAATAATTTTATAGATGAACTACTATTCAAAACTCCATGAATAGTGTTCTTTATACGCAGAGACTTAGAATATGATAGTGTCTTAGATAGGGTTTCCTGGAATCACTCTGAGATGGGGAATTATGTCCTGAAGGTTGATTGAGAGGTAACACCAGTCGGCGAGTGAGAAAGGAGGATAGGACCTACAGAGATACTGACTCACAATGTGGCAGCCACGGAAACCTTAGTCTAGGCCTAGGAGGATGTCTGGAGCTGGGATGATAGTCCTTTGGTGTTGTCCCAAACTGAGGTGTGGGGGTCAGACCTTTGAATTTCTACATGAGCAACTGACCATAAGCAGCCCTCTAGGAAGGGTCATAACCTTGGGGAAAGCAGTTTTGTGTGGCCTAGCACATGTCCCACTAAGGGAAAAAGCTGAGTTCTGTCAGTGTCTGATATTCACAGCAGTTAGTGCATTGGTACTTAAAGACAACATTGGGGGGTAGGCATAGTATCCAGCACATGTAGGCATGTAGATGATAATTTATTGCACAATTCTTTTTAAGAATCCAAATCTGGCAATGGAATAAAAAGTAAAGGATTAATATCTAACCTGAGTAAATAAACTTTCCTGTTAGAAGAGATTTGATTGCATCAGTGCATATGGTGTATGTACTGCAAGATACTGACAATATTCATAGGTCATTCAGAAAGAAAATATGAGTGTGTGCATAAAATATAGATATTACATAAATGATTGATTAAAGTTATTAAAAGCAATTAATATAAAACAGGCAAGTAGTGCATGTATAGCATTTATAAATATTTGGTTTACTGTAAATCTCATATTTCATAAAGTCTATATTTCATATAGTCAGAAAATTAGTATTTTATGTAACATTAGGAAAGAAAAATATGCTGCTGTAAAAAATCCTAAGACACATACTTTTTAAAAAGAGTGCAGAAAGACACATAAATTGGTCATGATAGATGTTTGTTGCTTCGGAATTTCTTTAATCTACTCTTTTTTGGCTGTCACCAGTTGTATTACCTAGTGTTTGGAAAGAATTAAAAAATATATATAGCACAGCTTTACTTACTTGGGGATATCTTCCTTCCTTAGGATATGTAATATATTCTGGTGCTTTACAAAAAAATATGAAATTGAAATCATTCTTCCAAAGACAAATGTTGACTTCATTTATACTGGATTTGTGCTCTGCCACCATGTTTCATGCCTTGCTGATTATACAATGTCATTTTTCTATGTCCAATCACAGAATAATCATTTTGAAGACTTTTAAATGACAATTAAATTCCATATATACAGAACCATCAAGGCACATAACTTGAAATCATTAAACTATGAGTAGCTGTCTGATTGTAACTGTGAGATGTATTCTGATTTTAGAAATATTCAAATGTGAAAAAATTGCATTATAGACTTGATGAAGTATAGTATATTACTGTATGTATAAATTTTTTATTAACTAATGGATATGCACAATAAATACTTTTTGAAGACTGCTTATATCTGCTTATATTTTATAAATATGTTTAATAATGATTTTGTTAAGTAGCATATTTTTCTAGTTCATTTAAAAGATTTTAAAAATAAGAACCCAAATACAATGTAAACTAAGGCAGACCTACCTAGTGATTCCAGAAGTTATTAAATTTCATTTTCCAGAGAATTCCATATATCCTGAGTTCTTAAATTCTTGAGTTCTGACAGATTGTTTCATTATTGCTTCTCTACTCATTTCTTTAAAAAAATTTTCAGTTCAAAGTATGTCCAAATGCCTACTCTCCTACTTTTGTTTCTTTTTTGTTCTGCTCCTTAAGATTCTTGATATCAAACCAGATATGAATAACAACTCTCTTTGAAAAGTTCTCCCAATACCAAACGGTAATAAATATAAACTCTTAACTTGAGTAAATGCCTTGGCAGTCTAATCATCCAGGTACATGGCTATTAATCTCATCCAAACATATGTCATGAGCTATTTTGATTTTATCAATAATATAATGATTTCAAACATGGTATGGAATGAAAGCACACCCAGAGTTAGATAGCAACCTCAAAAGAAATAAACCATGTGGAACTATCAATTTTTTTATTTGAGAAGAAAATTATACCAAACAGAAAAGGCAAAGGCAGCAGGATTAATACATGTATTACTATAATTCTAAGGATTAGTAAACAGAGGCATATGTTGCATATATGTAAGTGCATGGACTTGACTGTACAAAATACAACATCTTAAGTATTTCTGTATTTTTTTAGCTTTATTGAGGTATAATTGACAAGTGACAAATGACAATTACATAATGACCTGCTTTGCATCTTGTTACAGTTTTGGCTTAAGGTCTATTTTTTCTGATATAAATATTACTACCCCTGATTTATTTTGGTTTCTATTTGCATAGAAGATCTTTTTCCATTTGTTCCCTTTCAGTGTACATATATTCTTAATGCTGAAGTGAGTCTCTTGTAAGCAACATATAGATGGGTCTTTGTTTTTTATCCATTCAGCCACTGTCTTTTGATTGGAGAATTTAGTTCACTTACATTTAAAATAACTGTTCTATTTTACATTTAAAATTATTGATGAGAATGGACTTACTACTGCAAATAAGTTAATTGTTCTTTGTATTCTGTAGTGGTGTCCCTGGATTTCTTTCTCTATCATTTGTGAATGTACTATAGGTTTTGTTTACAGTTGCTATGATGTTTAGATAAAACAGCTTATAATTATAGTAGTCTATTTTAGGATATAAGTTTGGGTCTCTTTAGAGTTATTTATTTTGGTACTCTTTGGGCTTCTTAATCTGGATGTCTGTTTCTTTACCCAGTGTGGGTAAAATTGTAGCATTTCCACAATCTCTTGCCTGGCTTTAGTGCATCTGCATATGAATAGGTATTTCAAGGGGTGGATAGAAGTGGTCCATCTACATATCAATAGATAGTTACAAGGGCATAAAAGGGCTTATCTGGACCAGAGGGTTTGGGTAGAGCTCTCGGCTGCTGCAGCCTGGTCAAGAGAGACAAGGGATGAATGCTTGTGAGAAATAAATAGGTTTCTTAATTTCATTTCTCCCTTTGACTGATTTCGGTTTTGGAGGTATTTTGCTCCGGGATTTTCCCCCCAGAGTTACACCCAGTTTAGGTAAGTTTCCAGCCATTATTTCTCTTATAAATTTTTGTGCCCCTTTCTCTCTTTCTCTTCTCCTGGGACACCTATAATACATACATTGGTTGGCTGATGGTATCCCATATGTCTCTTATGCTAACTTCTTCCTTTTTCATTCTTTTTTTCCTTTTCCCTCTCTGATTAGATAAATTACATGGCCTCGTCTTTGAGTTTGTTATCTTTTCTTCTGCTTGATCTAGCCTTCTGTTAAACCCCTGTATTGAATTTTTCAGTTCAGTTATTGTATTCTTCAGCTCTATGATTTTATTTTATTTTATTGTGGTAATTTTTAGTATTTTCTTTGTTGAAATTCTCACTTTGTTTATGCATTGTTCTCCTGATCTTGGTGAGCATCTTTATGACCATTATTTTGAACTACTGGGTAAATTACCTATCTGTTCATCATAAATCAGTTTCCAGAGATCTATCTTATTCTTTACATGTTCTTTTGTTCATTTTTTATTCTTTCTAGAAATGGAGCAGCTGGAGCATGGTTCCAATAAAGGATTCACTCTACCAGCAACCTAGTCACCTTCTTTACTGCAAGCTGATGACTCGTGCATATTAACCAGCAAAACTTAGCAGATTGATTGGAACTGTAACTGCCTCATGATCATTTCTAAAAGATTGAACAATTAAAATTTTAGAAATAGAGAGGATTATAAGAGATTCTTTATGGGTTTATTTGTGGGTAAACATAACAAATAAAAAAAGGTGTTAGTAGATTCATCCTATATAATCAACTAAAACCTAATCCAGAAGATACATTAAAGGAACCATTTTTTTCTTTCAACCCATTATGTGGTCAATATATTACAATACTATCTATATAAATTGCATCTTTGTTCCTGAAAAGGTTCATTTATCTAATTACTCTCCCAACTATTTTGTGTATAAGAAATAAAAATGCTGAAAAGGTACAACATAATTATTCAACTTCAGTCTAATAAATGCTACCATTCATTGTTTTGGAAATTGATTGGCCAATTGCTTCATTAAATACTTTATATAATTGACTCTCTTAATTATCATATGTATTCATATATTTTATTACTATTTTCACTTTGCAGATGAGGAGATGGAGCCTCCAGTGGACAAAATAACTTGCCTAGTGTCATATAGCCAGTAAATGGCTTATTTCAAACCCTTATCTGTATAGTTCCAAAATTTGTGGTCTTTACCAATATGTTATATTTTCTATCTGAAATCAAATTTCCTATCTCTGTTATTCATAAATTGAACACTGTGTGATAGGTCTACAGAAATAAAAAGACCAGAAATTGCTATCTCTAAGACTAGTTTCAAAGTTTGTTAGGAGCTAGATTCAGTGTGACATTCTGTGTACATCAGACTAATTCCATCATTGTATAAATAAAGGAGAAATTGTGGCAGAATTCAATAACCTTATGCCCAACTAGTTCCAGGGACTTTCCAAATATATTCAAATAGCTCCTATTCTTTCTACTCCCAAATAAAATGGAATCTTATTAATTCTCTATAGCAATATAAATATATTTGTATGCATTTATTCATATTTGCTCCCACATTCAGAGTGCAGTGCAGACTGGTTTAATGTGGTGGGTGTCACTCTGAATCCCTTTCATGGAGTATTTCTCCAATCCTGAGAGGAAGATAAAGGAAGCTAGGCCACAAGCAATATAATTAGATTTTTTTCCTACTCAACATTTCTATATTAAAGAATCCCTAAATAGATCAATATCTATCCTTGACAGAAGATCTATCTGCACAGTTTTGTACAGTTGCCAAAGCAATGCATGACTGAATAGAAATTAATTTGACTACAGAATTAGCTCTATTTCTGAAAGGCCTCAAATCCACGGAGCACCTTCTAATACTGAAGCACATGAAGAGATCCTGAAGCCTCAATAGTTTCTTTTGATCTTCTGACTTTGTAGACATATCAGAGAACAATAGTGAAATGCTTCATTTCATTTTGAATTCAGAAAGTCCATAGAGCCTTATGATTAATTTAATCAGATTTTAGGATTAAAAGACAAATAATTAGATGTGTAAATAAAAAAGTTTTTTTAAGGAATAACTATTATTCTGTATGAGATTTTTTGATGTGTAAATTTAAAAAATTAAGGAACAACTGTATTCTTCTGTATGAGATTTTGTTGAAGGTTTATGTCTTTCCAGAGCAGGTAGATCCCTCACTAACAAGGTATATCAAGCATAAATGGTAAAAAGGAGTTATTTAATAGGAAATGAAACTCAATGGGATATCTATTAGTCTCTAAACTAAGGATCTATCATCTAGTTAAAACTATTTTCTCTTTTAAATCACCATGTAGACACAGGAAAATTATCTCACCTTAATTTCTTCTCTATAGGAGAACAGAAATGCTTGAGAAAAATGAGGGGAGGTATGACTAATGAAAACAATCACAAAGCCTTCGGACAGCTAAATATTTCTAAAAAAAGAATTATAAACCCATAGGGTAGACCAGAACCTTTTAAACAATTTGCTACAGATTAGAACACTGAGTAGATACAAATCAATACAAAGAGAAAATTGTATTGGCAGTGATGTTTTCATCTGAAAAGTCTCTATTCTTTGGTGGTCAAAGTGAGAAGTATAAAATGAAAATGCATATATGTATGCAATTCCAGCCATATCAAATAACCTACATTTCATTGATTAAAAATGCTCCCTTTCCCTTGAGGATACTCTTTCACAGTCTGTCTAGTTGTTTCCTACTTATTGTTTAGACCATAACCCTGGTATCATCGTCTTAGCCAAGCATTACCTGATATACTGCGTAAAGTTGGGGTATTCTCTTTGGTGTTTCCAGAACTGTCTCTGTCCCTGTCTCTTGTAACTTATCCTATAGTGGACTATTAGTTTTGTTTCTCTGTTCCCTCCACTAGACTGAGAGTTCTTTGGGGTACAAAATTTTGTTTTCATTCCTAGTACTTAGCACAATCCTTAATGCATGATAGGTAGTGATGGAAAAAAGATGGTAGAAAGGAGAGAGAGAAGGAAAGAGCAGTAACTGACATGGAGGAAAAAGATATCTTAAAAGGTCTCTTGAGAATAAGAAAAATTAGCCCTAATCTCAAAATTTTTTGTCACAGTTATAGTCCTTCTGAAATAAAAGGACTATTGTTCAATGGTAACTTCCTTCCTTAAACTTCGTTCAGACAAAAATTGCAAAGTATACACAAAAAAGAATATAGTGATTTTATTTTTATATTATCTATCCTATATGTAAAAATGCCTAGTCTATCACAAGCATGCATAGACCAGTTTACCCTTAAGTATCATACAGAAGGTATATTTTGATAGGCGATGTAATAATTTTTAGGACTTCATTTGTAGCATCTAGATTAAACATATAAGGCTAGTAAGTGAAAGTAAGGCTAGTAAGTGAAAGTATGACAGAAAAATAATATATGTAAATATACACATAGATATATATATGCATACACAGCAAATATATAATTAATATAGTATATGTTTGAATGACAAGCTTTGCTATTGGTATGAATCAAGATAACTTTTTACTCGAGGTTTTAGTATGCATGTGAATACATGTACATATGCATTCATATATATAATCAATATGACATGACAATACATTATATTTGAGAGAACACATGAACTTTTGTTGAATTAGAAACTACAAAATAACAGTACTATACTATAATCCTAGTTTTACATTTAGAGAATTTGAGACAATAGTTATTTATCTACTATAACATCATACCCAAATAACTTTTTTTTAATAACTCAAAGAAAATAATTAGAATCAGTTATTGTTTAACCTGAAATAAAATCCATCTCAAGCTTACTATTGCAAAGAGTAAACAAAGTTGTAAATGTTTTACTTAATTACATGTTTTGACACTTTTCAGCTGAACTTTCAGTTTTCTGGGGATTTACATTGTGATATTTGTGACCAAAATTTTATGCTCCCTTTTGAAGGACCAAAGTGGTCAGCTGGAAGGTTTTTTTGTGATAGAAAGTTTTCTCCAAAAGAGTTTCATTATCTTTCCATTGTACTACAGAGTAGAAAATTCTGAAATATATATATAAATATATATATATATTTCAGAATTTTCTGAAATATATATAATATATATAATATTATATATATTATATATATAATATATATATATAAATATATATAATATATAAAATATATAAAAATATATATATATATTTATATTTCAGAAATATAAATATATATATATATTCAGAAAATTCTGAAATATATATATATTTTTACATGGAATATATATATAATAGAATATAAATATATTATATTTACACAGAAAGTGCTGTGTGTCTCCTTCTTATGTGTGGGTCCAGGTCCATATCAAAGTATCAACTTCTTTCCAGGATACAGTGAATTGCCTCATCTCAATTTCTTCCTCAAATATTCCCATTTTATATTTCATGTGCATGACTAATCACAGACTACTTTCTTTGAGGATATTTGTCAACGTCCAATTTTCAATTCAATAGCAACCTGCCTTACTCAGTCCTGAGTGTAAGTTCTAGACAGTGGACCTTGCTCTGCAATACTTCTGAAAGCCAAGATTTCAACACTTGTCCCTAACATAGAACAACTCTCAAGCCTTGGGGCAGATTAGGCCCTTTTAAAGTCTCAGACAAAAGTTCTTAAAACTTAATAGCAAAGCAACACTGCCCACCTTAGGAAGTAAGCTGTAATCATGTAAACTCTAAAAAATGTATACCTTGGTTGCCGTACCCCTATATTCTGCTGCCTGTTCATTGTCTGAAAATGCTTTGTGCCCTATTTTTATTCTCCTGGTTTCCACTAAGCTCCAGCCCTCCACCTCTTTCACCTGGTGGTGCATTACATACAATGTTGAGTCTTTCTTGGAAAAAATATTCAGCCTCTCTTTTACAAATCTCCTTCCTTCTGCTTCTCTACCCCAAATGGTATCTGGGTGTGGAATAGGGGATGAAAGTTGTGAAACTTATGCAACATCAAGGTCACATACAAGTACAGGAAGATGTGCTTGACATCCTCCCCTCCCACCAGGTGATGTCTTGTCCTCTGGCACTGGCAGTTTGCTTGTGACTGGTATAACCTACGGTCTTACCTCCTTTGTTGGTTTCCATCAGTGGTGACCTGTGGCTCCTTTCTTGTGGAGTTGCTACACTTTCCCAGAGTCCCTCCAAGTGTGAGGATTGACACAGAGCATCCATACCACAAGGAAGCTAAGGGAAGTCAGGACTGCTCAAAGCCAAGATTTTTCCTTGCCTGGCCTTGCTACATTGCCATATTACCTGGTGCCCCAGGTTAGAGACCTCTTCCAGAGGTTCAAAGCAGGAAGCAAGTTTCAAATTCTACTGCCCCTATCATCAGCGTTCATCTAAGGCTCACCCACCCCCCTCCAGATTTGGCACAGAGAGAGGAACTTCAGAGGACTCATGTTTGGCCTGCTTATTCTCCCTTTTCCCATCAGTCCCAGGGTCAAAGGAGAATATGCTTTTAAAAAATGTCCTTCAATCATATCCTGCTGCTGTGAAGCAGCAGGACTTCTTGCTTAGTAGGAGTAACTTTCCTACAACCTCAGTGCATAAGGAGAGAGATGTTAAAACTATTTGGAAAATCCTCTCAAGACTATAGTTTTAATTTTAAAGTTATTGTCTAAAATACCAGTGGCAAAGCAAATTTAACCTTTCATTAAAGAAAATAATTTTGCCTTGTTGCTTATATTTTTAAAAAAATTCACACACTTTAATTTCTACTTCCAAGTCAAAAAGGTCATCTTTAGCTCAGTACTCAACCAGGAGTGTAGCCCTCTATTGTTTTATTATTGGTCCTTCCAGTAGCAAGTACCTGGAGGAGCTGCGGCTGTACAAGAAGGCTTTCCCGTAGCCAGAACAGCCAAAGTCCCAACAAATGATGTCTGAGGGAGACCCAAATGGGAGATCAGGAGCGGCATAGCTGTTACAGTCAATGTTCTTTTGAAAGTCAGATTTATTGAGATAGAATTCACACATCATACAATTTACCCCTTTAAAATGAATAATTCTTCTATTTTTTATTCATGCACAGATATGTACAACCATCTTCACAATTTTAGAACATTTCAGCATCTCAAAAAGGAAGCCCCTGCTGCCACCCTCCTCACCTCTCCTCCCCCTCTCTCAGCTTAAGCAACAACTTAATTTTCTGTCCCTACAGATTTCCCTATTCTGAACTCACATATGAATGGAACATACATTATAAGGACTTTGATAACTGGTTTCTTCCACTAATAATGTTTTCAATTTCAGTGTTCATCCAAGTTGTACCATGTATCTGTACTTCATTCCTTTGTATGACCACATATTATTCCATTGTATGGGTTCATCACATTCTGTTTATCCATTGGATATTTGAGTTGTTTCCACCTTTTGGCTATTGTGAACAATGCTACACTAAACACTAGCATACAAGTATCTGCTGGTGGCCCTGTGTTCAATTACTTTGGGCATATACCTAGGAGTGAAATTGCTGGATGTGTTAATTAACTTTTTGAGGAATCACCAAACTGTCTTCCCCAGCTGGCTGTCTACTTTACATTCCCACCACGAAGGCTAAACTCATAAGGGCTAAATATCCTCACCAACATTTTTTATTTTCTGCTAGTTGGTAATAACTATCCTAATATATATGAAGTGGTATCTCATTGTTGTTTTAATTTCCACTTCCCTAGTAATGCTCAGCATCTTTTCATGTACTTATTGCCCATTTGTATATATTTGGAGAAATATCCATTTAAGTTATTTACTCATTTTTTAAAATTGGGTGTATGTTTTTTGTTGGTGGTAAGTTGTAGGAGTTCTTTCTACATTCTGGATTTTAACCCCACCAGACATATGATTTGCAAAAATCATATTTTTAGTTTTGCTCTAAAATTTAGGTCTTTGATCCATTTTGTGTTAATATATATATATATATATATATATGGTGTGAACCTCATTTTTGTGATCTGGGTATTCATTTGTCCTAGCACCATTTGTTAAAAAGACTAACCCTTCCAATTGAATAGTCTTGGTACACTTGTTGAAGATCAGTTGACCTTAGAAGGGAGGATTTGCTTTTTGTCTACATCAGATTAAATATAGTAATTTGTGTTATAGAAGAACAGCTTTCAGAGAAAAATCCTAATGGACATTCTGTGTCAATTGGTGGCAGACAATTTACCAATAGGAAAATCAGAGGCAAAACTGTTTTGCAGAGAAAACAGTTCTGGCCATTTTACTTTGGTGACTTACATCAGGAAAAGTTAATTCTGTAAGAGCAGTAGACAATTAGGAGTTGAAAGAATGCAGATTTGTGTTCTTGACAAAATGTTTTTTTCAAAACCAAAAAGTGAATGTCTCTATAATCAAAGCTGTGACCCTCAAGCAAGGAATATCTTGCCTCAGATATACAAGCAACTAACGTGTAATTTCTACTGACAATAAAAATACAACACAGCACAGATCCTTGTCAGCAATGTCATGATGGCTTCAAGCGTGAAAGTCATAACACAAAGCACAAGGTGACGGAGTAACTGAAACCCTTTTGATACACATGTTCCACAATCCTACACCAATATCTGAATACTCATCGTGATGTTGCCATATTCAAATTAGAACCAATTGTGAAATGTAGGAAAAAACTTCTAAAAAGAGTTCCTAGAACTATTCATTATAAATAAACACAATTTAATTTGCTTTTCTTTTTAGTATTTTAAAATCTTCAACTGTGGTTAATAACAAAATGAAATGGAAGTTCTATTGTCCTTAATCAGAGGATCAGAAAAGTAAACCTAACTACTTTCTGGAATAATCATGTGAATGTGCATGTGCACATGCACGTGTGTGTGTGTGTGTGTGTGTGTGTGTGTGTAATTGTCATCACTATTGATGACTAATCAAAACTGGTTTAATATGGAAAACAGAATTTTCTCACTTAGTGTGTGTGTGTGTTTATATGTACATGGTCATGTGCCAAGAAAAGCTCAGTAACAAATAGTCAGGTTGGAAAGTGCTACTCCTAATAGAGATTCAAATATATGTATTTTTAAATGTAATGGGTTTTAAGAAAATTGTATTTTTAGGCATAACATGGACACACTTGTTAGTTTAAATACTAGTCAGCAGTAATGAAGGTATTTATTGAATACCCACAGAAATAATATCTCTACCTGATTTTTTTGGATGAAGTAATCACTTCATTAATCTCAAAACCAATGCTCTCCCATTGGTATGTGGTATTGGTAGTTAATAACATAAGAAAAGCAACACTGTCATCAAAATGTCCCCATATCAATCTGGTGACACTAATTGCTCCCTGGATCCTATGACGGTTTGAAGAGAAAATTGCAGGTGTTTGTTTTTAGACTTTAAAAATAATTTTTTAAAGCATCAGTGGCACCACCCTTAGCAAGAAATGAGTAAGCAAAAGTCAAAATGACTACTCAATTATTAAAAACTCTAAAGTTCTGAAGTATTCTTTTAGCACTGTTAGGAGAAAAATGTCATTTCCTCTGTTCCATGTCTGAGGTGATCCTACTAACTTATCTAAACTAAACCTGCCACAAGCTTGTGGTTTCTGATGTATTAACAATCTTAACAATGAGTTTAAACTTTGTGGCTTTAACTGGTCTTCTTAATTTCATTCCAGGAATTAGAATTTGGGAACAAAGGAAGTTGGGGTGAGGTGATTAGGAGTGAGAGACTCAGTGATGAACTAGGCTGGCCAACTTAATCCATCTTTGCCTTGCAAGGAGTGGAAACCATATAATCAAGATATGTATAATAAAATGTTAAAGAGAATTTCTGAGTGGGCCTTCTGGGAAAGCTTTATAAAAGGGATGAACTCAGCTAACATGGACTTTGGACTTTTCTCCTTTAACTTTGCCCACTCACTCCAGGGAAGCAGATGTAATGC
Source organism: Manis javanica (assembly GCF_040802235.1). NCBI lineage: Eukaryota > Metazoa > Chordata > Mammalia > Pholidota > Manidae > Manis > Manis javanica. The sequence continues at coordinate 209,894,697 of NC_133156.1, read as the reverse complement.
CTGCAGGAGCAGTGCCCATCTGGGGTCCTAAGACCAAAGGCCATATGCTAAAAAATTGGCAGAATGGAAAATAAGAAACTAGGTTCTTGGGCATTTGCAATCAACTTAGAGCTCCACTCCAAACATCTTGTTAGAAGAAATCAAGCTGATCTCAGTTTAAGCAACTAGAATTTTACATTCCTAGATCTAAATAAAATTTTAAATTATATAAGAAATAGGATGCCTGTCCCCAGGGTATTTAAATAATTTATTACAAAGCTTTTTAGAGTAATTTCCACTATCATGTTTTTTTCTGCTCTGGAAGTCAAACATTGCTTTATCAGTTGGTCTTGACCAATTAATTCTTAAGAAAATCTTATACTTGAAAGTCCTTGACTCAAAGAGTAAAACAACTGTAGGGAAACAACAAAATTAGAACCTGAGCATTCAAAAGGACTGTGAAGGCAAATACCTGCTGCTCAAGTAAAACCCCTCAAAGTTATAGCACAATGTTCTGGAATCCATGGGTGTATTTGTATGGAGGAGTGTGTGTGTGTGTGTGTGTGAAATGTAACTGTTAAATGTGTAAACAGACATTGAGTAATTTGTTTTATTGTGACTGTATTAACAACATAAATCTTTGATCAAGGTAAATAATACAGTCTATGAGTGCCTCTTTTCATGGAAAGATCAACCACATCTGCATTAGATTGTTTCTCCAGATTTGGTGAGAAGGCATTTTTGTTCAATTCCTCTGGGATCCAGGTTGATCCATGGTAAAATGAGGATGAGAAGGGATTTCATGTTATTTTCAATCCATCCCATTTCCCACCTTCGCTTTCAGTTCCCCCATCCCTAGGGCCCTTATATTTTCTCTCTCTACTTTTCCCTTAATCCCCCCTCTCCTAAATCAGATCAAAGATCAATGTAGTATTTGGACCTGGCTTGCCTGGCAGTACTAAAGGGTCTTTGCCAATGGCTTCTGAGTCGACGGAGGGAACAGAACATCGCCAACTTGTCTCAAACCAGCATGTGAGTGAGCTACAAACTCATGAAGTCTCACAGCATCACAGTAATGCCATAGTTCTCAGTATTAGCCATCTATTTGAAGCCTCCTGTCTGAATTCTGATGCCTAGTTCTTGCAAGTTGTAGAAGGAAAAAAACAGAACCATGATTGAACATTTATATTGCCTGAGCCCCCAATTTATACCAATAAATATGAATAAATATTGAAGCTTAGACTTTAATTTTTTACATGCTTTTCAGGTGACTTTCATAAGCAGATAAGATTGAAAAACACTTAGGTAGAAGCTGGAAAGGAAGGTAAAGGAATTCTCAACATTGGGCTAGAGCTATGGGTGCAGATAATTGCGGCTTTTGGAACGCTATGCCACTTACCTTTTAATAAGTATTTTCTGTCTCTGCTGGCTTAAAATCAAGATACACCTACTGCTTCTAAGATAACCAAATTTCTAAGTATGATTTTCCAGTCTCTTCATTGTCCCATAGACAATATGATCCAGCCATTCCACAGTGTTTCTTGTCTTATCTACCTTCCCCACTAGACTATTAGCTCTTGGAGAGCATGCACTATGGCTTCTCACCTTTGTAGATGTGAATATAGACCAAAGCCAGACACAAAAATGGGGGGCTCAAAAATAAGTCCAGAATTGTGTGTGTTTGTGTGATTATCTCAGTTGGTTACTAAGCCAATCTGAAATGAGACTTAAATATGTTTACATGGACAACTGTCAACTTAAATGTACAGATAGATGGAACATAGATTTACTCTTTCAACATTTATTGTGAGACTCTCATAAAGCGACATTGTGCTAAGACCTGAGGACATACCATGAAGGGAAGGTTAGCTGCCTTCAAAGAACTCACATTTTAGTGCATGTCACTTATAAATACTGGGAAACATTCAAAGAGATAGGGAATGCTTTGGTTCAGAATAACAAATATTAAATATGGACATTACACTAACCACTTACCACTTGTGCTTAAGTATCATGCAGCAAAAAAATTAAGATACTGTTAAACATATGTCAGACAGACTCTGTTGTAAGTCTTATGTAATTACATCTGCTAACATGTATTAAGTGTTTTACTCCCCATATAGCACAGCTATTTGCCAACATATTGACTCAATTACTTACTCCTGGGGACTCTTTGATAATTCATAGAGTTTCATCCCTTATTTACAAAATGATATTTCAGAGGTGTTCAATAAGTAAGAAAGCTTAATGAAGTATCCCAGGGAGAAAGATACAGGAGTTGATGATGACTAAATAATGTAGGCATAAAGAACATAGATTTGGGAAGACTGGGAATGGAGAGGAGTTACATTAATGTATATAGTAAACTTCAATTATATTTAAAGGCATCCCATGAACTATTTAAAAAAGGAATGTTAAAGGGAAAATATTTCCCTCCAATTGTTAATTTCTCTATTTTCCCTCTTTCTGGTCAATATACTATAATCAGAGCTTACAATGATGATCATCTGACTGAGTTACAGAGAAAGAGAAAGGTGGTCAAATGCAATACTAAAATATTAAAACAGACTTTCTTCAGCTAAAAGTCAGAATGTCTTTCACAATAAAATAGTTTATAAGTACTGAGAGCCATACTGTATTTAACAGTTTGAGAAATACCCTCTAATATTCCATGACTAGAAATGTATCTCTTTGGATATAGAATACTGTGTTTTACCTTTCAAAGTTATAAAGTTATGCCAATTACACAACTATTTAGGGCTTATATCTCACCAAATCAAAGTTCTGGATTCATGGGGAGTGTACAGGGCAGAAGGGACCCTGGGCACTAGTAGCAGTGGAGGATAGTCCAAAGACGAATTTCTCTGGTCAAGGATTGGGCCTCTCCCTGGAGGGAGAGCTGACCTCCTGTAGTACAGAGGTAGTTACATCAGCTGCTTGCTGTCCTTTTACAGACCAAAATCATGAACTAAACACTGTGTAATGAACCACCCAAGCTTCCACTCTGTGCCCTCCTAGGACTGCTTTTGACAGAAATGAATTTCTTAAAAAAAAAAATAGCAATGCACAATGCAAATGTTTTTGTCCTTTGTGTTGTCACTGTGGCTCTAAAATTTGGCCTTGCTCCTGGGTCTGACATCTTTTGAAACATATACAAAAGAATGAGAATGAATATATAAGGGCTTCATTTCACTTTGAGCAGTATAATTTACTCTGTGGGAATCAAGAACAAATCAGAAAGAAATGAAGGCTTTGGTTACTCTGAAAGGCCTGCCTATCCTTCTGTTTGATTGTTTGCTTCTCATTTTCTGAAATAGAACCTAGGGACTTATAACCAACTTGCTGCTTCAGTTGAAAAAATATTCTCTTGTCACTATGAAATACATTCCTAATTCCCAAACAGAACCTACAGAATTACATTCTGAAGCAACATACACATTTGACATGTTGCAAGTTAAAACAGGCATGTTTTTACCCTGTGTTAAAATAGAATTGAAGGAAAATATGACCAAAGGCTTATAAATAGCAACAAGGAAGTACATGGTAAAACTCTTGTTCTTCCCACAAAATTTATCTTAGAGAAAATAGCTCAGATATTACTTTCTTTCACAAGAGAGATGGATTTCACTGTAGAATTGATGCCTCTCAGAACAATGGAGCACAAAACAGATTTTACAATACATATTAGTGCATACAGGTTTCCAGGCCCATGAAGTGAACTCAATAATTGTCATTAAAGGGCATGGCCCCAGATTTTAAGTTTACTAGTTTCTGAGAAACCCACTTTTAAGCATGAAGTTTTTGAAGAAATCTGACAAACACTACCCCAGTCATCTGAACAAGGTTTACATCAAAAGTTTGTCCAAGTCATGTTGAAAGTATTTACTTTCAATACCATGTGATGAGCATCCGTGGTCTTTCTCCCCAAAACCTATACCCTCATTCTAAAACATCAGACAATTCCATCTGAGGCATATTCTACCAAGTACCTAACCAGTACTTCTCAAACCTGCCAAAGTCATAAAAACAAAGAAAATCTGAAAAACTGTCATAGCCTGGAGAGAGGACACGAATCTGAATATAGCATAAGGTTCTGAATGGGATCCTATGACCAAAAACAGACATTAGGTAAAAACGTGCTAAGAAAAATCAAATAAAATACGGACTTTGATGAATAATAATGCCTGAATATTGACTAATTATTATGAAAAAAATATAAATATAAGATGTGAATAATGGGGGAAAATGGGTATACAGATTTGGGAACTCGCTATACTCTTTGCAATTTTTCTGCAAATCTAAATCTATTGTAAAATAAAAAGCTTATGAAATGTGAAGTTCTTAATTCTTTCCCCATATCACAAAATTCATTTTAAATTAGGAACATTGAAACAGAATTTAGATGGCTTGAGTCACATGACTTCCCTTTAAATAGAGTAAAGAATACTTAGAATCAAGTCTCTGTATTTCCAAGGGCAAAGCTGTGTTTACCACATTTAATGCCCGTACTTCTACAGGGGTTTGGAAACACATTCTGACTAGCAACTAACCACAGCTTGGCTTACTAAGTCACTTCTTTTAGATCTTGCTCAAACCTCACCTCCCCCAATGAATCTAGTATGATCCCTTTATTTAATATAGAGTAAGTCTCCTGATTCCTCTTAACTGTTCAATTTCTTTTCCCTTAACACTTCATCTTCTAACATATAATTTAATTAGTTTATTTATTATCCTGCTTGTTGTATATTGCCTATGTTCCCCCACTAGAATATAAGCCAGGAGACAGCAGATCTTTTCATATTCACTGATACATCCTGAGAACATAAAACAGTATCTAGAACACAGAAAAGTCTTAAAAAATGTCTGCTGAATGACTGAGTCAACCAATCTCAGCTGCATCAGAATTTCTGGGGACACATCTTCTGTTCTCTGAGTAATGACTGAATGATCTCAACTCATGTGATTCATTCTACAGAGGTGGGAAATCACTTCATTTCGTTCAGCCTCTTCATTTTATCATTCCTGCTTTAGACTCATCCATTGACATACCTGCTTTAGATTATAACGTGTGCCTCTGATCATCTTTTCTGTATCTTAGTGTTTTGGACTTTGACCCTTCATTCCTCTGAGTCTTCCCCCTGAACTCACATTGCTAAAACTACACAAAAAGACAAGAGATAACAAGCGTTGGTTAGGACATAGAGAAAAGGGTACTCTTGTACACTGCTGGTGAGAATGCAAGATAGAGTTGTTAGGGAAGACAGTATTGAAGCTCCTCAAAAACTTAAACATGGAAATTTTTGAAGTCCTAGCAATCTCACTTCTGGGTATATATACAAAGGAAATGAAATCACTATCTTAGAGAGATCTAACCCGTGTTCTCTGTAATATTACTCACAATAGCCAGTTCAGGTTAGATTTCCTTTTAAAATTATGGAAATATCCATTGCTTTCGTTTTCTTTTCTTCTTGTGATATTATTGGTTTTCACGATCTCTGCAGCGCCAAGATGGAAGATGCAAAAATTTATCAACAATAAGGTTTAAAATGACATTCTATTTATTTTGTTGTAGTTAGCAATAAATTTCTGAGCCAGTCAATTAAATAATGTAAAGATTTTTAATAAGTACATCAATCAAACTGCTTGAAAGCCTCGCATTAAACTTTTCCTATCATGGAGTGCAGCGGCCTGGTGTTCTAATTCCAAAAGTCTGAGTGACCTTAGAATGCTAAGTCAATAATATAGATCAGTATGTTCCTTGTATTAACAATATTATTAATCTCTTCAATACTTATATGAAGGAGGGGGTTGAGGAGATGTGTGGATATACCTACACACACATATATATATATATACACACACACACACTTTTAAATAGAGTATTTCTCTTTAGTGAACACATTTCTAACTTGCTTCTGATGTATTAACTGAGGCAATTTTATCTGATTTGTATCTGAGATATACCCATTAATAAGAGTGTTGACCAATAATTAAATAAAAATACTTTATGATCCTCAGCAGAAAGCATTAATGTGACTCAAATAATCTTGATAGTTGTGCACATTTTTATGATATTTCCCTTTATGACCTTTGCTAGTAAATTTGAACAGTAAAATTTAAAAATATTAAAAAATAATTTTTCCAGTTGGTAGACTTTCTGAATTCACTTGGTGGAAGCAAAATTAGCATATTAATCGAACACCAATTTCCACTGCTTCATTCCCTCTTAATAGGTGAAAATTCCTCAGGTGACAGAGATAACCTTTGTATTCCAGACACAGATTTTTCTGTTAAATTAGTCATACCCTACTCTTCCTCAAAGAACAATAAATGCATCAGTTCATAGCAAAAGGCACTGAAGGAAACCAGTGCTGCAAATAGGAAAGTCTCATTCACCATTTCTTTCATCATAGTCTTTAAATTGAAAACACAAGTCTCCTAAGCTTCTGTCAAATCAGTTGGAACAGGTTTGAAAGCCCAAAATGAAATTCATATACTCAACAAATCAAAGGCTAAATGAACTGTCTGAAAGTCTAATACAGGGTGGTGAAGAGCGCTGTAATCTTTCATGTAAGTCAGTCGTTACCCCTGCATGATATCTGCAACCACTTTAGTGCTATATATTATTCTCCCACTCTTACTTAGTGACTATGAAATGTTTTAAGGCACCCTTAATAGTAGTAGAACTTATAGAAAAAGCAAATTCCTGGTTTGCATAAATACATATGCCTAAAGATATGTCCTACGATCTTTTCACATAGTTACCTTAATTACGCTCCCCTCTCTAAAGATTTTTGGGAGTTAAATTTTCATAGTGTGATAACCCTATGAGGTTTTGTTTGTATTATTTTTTTTTTTTGCTTTATACATTAGTATTTAGTGTTGCTCTTTAAAGTCATTCAGAGCTTCTATCATTCCAATAAACTTGCATGAATTCAAATCTTATATATTCTCCTAACCATCTGGGTTTGGACATATTAATTCACATGGCTAAGATGGGCTATTGTTACATGTTTTCCAAACAGAAATTTGAGACATTTGCTGTAACAACTCATTTTAGGATTAATAATAAATAGGAAAGCAAAGGAAGTGCTCAGTGTCTTTCTGTCTGAGTTATTCACGCTCCACAAGAGACTCCTTAATTTATCAATATAATTCCTTAGGAGCCACATACCAAACTAGGCACAGTAATCCCAATGTGATCTGACCAAAGAATAGAATTAAACTATTATCCCTCTGGTTTAAGACTTTCAGTGCAGCCTAAGATTTATGATTATATTCACCTGTATAGTAGCTGAATATAATTCTTCACTCACATATACCAAAGTTTTCTTTTAGAAATATATATTTTTTAATGTAAGTCACTTCTTTCTACAGATGTCATCTGTGATCACATCTTCAGTGTCTACTCTCTAGCAGTATTTCAATTCCCTGAGACCTAGAAATTTAAATTCTCTCAAGGGAATTATATTCTCCTTCATTCTCTCCCCAAATAATACTTATGCTACCTCCACACATTCAGTTATATTATACCTAGCTCCAATTTTATTCCTGTTTTACTCATCTTGTGGCTTGTTTAAGGATGTCATAACTATTTGAGGACACAGAGGTTTCTTACAGTGCTGAACTACTTTAGGATTATTTGTTTATAATGTTTTACATTAACTTTCTCCTGTATGTCTTATATTTACTTTTTGTAGTACCTGTTGTACTTGAGCATAAACTGATGATAAATGAAAACTGTTAAGCATTTACAGTGTGTAGTAAATGTGCTACATTATGGATCAGATAATTGAGCTCTGGTCCCTCTATGATCATTGAGGAGCCACATGACATCATTAGGCCTCTGTTTCCTTGTCTGTAAAATGTGGAAGGTGGGCTACATGCACTTTATACATCTCTTCAAACTAAGTGCTTTGACTAGTGTAACAGCCATCAGCTCTATAAAGCAGGATGCATATGTGCCCTGTTCCTTAATAGCTCCCTGGGCACTTAATACATTGAATAGAATATATTCATTCAGTTAGTCAACAAAATTTCATTGTGTGAATGATGCTCAACATTATTAATCATTAGGGAAATGCAAATTAAAACCGTGGGATATTACCTCCTGCCTGTCCAAATGATCATAATAAAAAAGATAGGAGATAGCAAAAGCTGGCAATGATGTAGAGAAAAGAGAACAGTTATGCACCATTGGTAGGACTGTAAATTGTTATAGCCACTATGAAAAATAGTATGGAAGACCCTCAAAACATCAAAATTAGTACTACCATATGATTCAGCAGTTCTTATATCTAAAGAAAATGAAAACACTAACTTGAAAAGATATCTTCCAGCCCCATGTTCACAGCAACATTACTTATAACAGCCAAGATAGAAGGAGCCTGAATGTTCACTGACAAACGATGGATAAAGAAGTTGTGGGATGCAATGGAATATTATTAGGCCATAAAAAATTAAAAAACACTGCCATTTGTGGTAACATGGATGGACCTGGAGGGTATGATACTAAGTGAAATAAGTCCGACAAAGAAAAATACTGTGTGATCTCACTTATATGTGGAACCTTAAAAAACAATAAAGTAAACAAGACAAACTGATAGAAAAAGAGATCAGATTTGTGGTTACCAAAGATGGTATTTGGGAGGAGGGGGAATTGAGGAAGGTGGTCAAATTTCCAGTTATAAAATAAGTAAGTACTAGGGATGCAACATACAACATGATGACTATAGTGACCACTGCTGTATAATATATATAAAAATTGTTAAGAAAATAAATCTTAAAAGAGTTCTCATTATAAGGAATTTTTTTTCCTTTTTTAATTTTATGTAAATGAGATGGTGGATATTAACTAAATTTATTGTGGCAATTATTTCATAATTTATGTAAGTCAGACCATTATACTGTACACCTGAACTCATACAGTGATGAATGTCAATTACATCTCAATGAAACTGGAAAAAAATTTTAACAAAAACCTCCCCAAAAATAAAACCATGGGGCCAAATGACTTCACTAATGAATTCTACCAAAACCTAAAGAAGAATTAATATCAATCCTTCTAAAAATCTTCCAAAAAATAGAAGAGGGGGAAACACAAATTCATTTTAACAAGAATAGCATTATCTTGATACCAAAGACAGACAAGGACACTACAAGAAAAGAAAAATACAGAACAATATACCTAGTGAAAATAGATGTAAAAATCTTCAACAGAATACTAACAAACTGAATGCAAAAGCACATGAAAAGAATCATACACCATGATGAAGTGGGGTTTATCCCTGGGATATAAGTATAGTTCAACATACAATAAATCAATAAATGTGATACACCACATTAATAGAATGAAAGATGAAAAACATGTGATCACCTTTCCTATCAACAGATGAAGAAAAATATTTAACAAAATTCAACATCCTTTCATGATAAACATTCTCAACAAATTAGGATTAGAAGGAATGTAACTCAACATAAGAAAGATCATATATGACAAGCTGACAGCAAACATCATACTCAGTCAAGAAAAGCTGAAAGCTATTCCTCCCACTTCCTCCCACTTTCATCAGTTCTATTCAATATAGTCATGGAAATACTAGCCAGAGCCATTAGACAATAAAAACAAATAAAAGATATCCTAATGAGAAAGAAAGAAAATTATCTCTGTTTACAGATCACATGATCTTATATATAGAAAACCCAAAAAACTATTAGAATGATAAAAATTCAGAAAAGTTGCATGACACAAAATCAACATATAAGAATCAGTTTCATTCCTGTATATGAACAACAACCTATTGGAAAGAGAAATTAAGAAAGTATACCCATTTATAGTAACATAAAGAAATTCATAGGAAGAAATTTATCCACGTAGGTGAAAGATCTGTACACTGAAAACTCTAAAGCACTGGAGTGGAAGAAATTAAACAGAAATAAATGAAAATGTACCCCTATTCATGGATTCGTGGATTGGAAGAATTGACATTGTTATAATGTCCATGCTACCCAAAGCAATCTATAAATGCAGTACAATCCATATCAAAATCTCTATGGCTATTTTCACAGAAATAGAAAAAACAATCCTAAAATTCATATGGAACCACAAATGTCTGAGTAGTCAAATCATCCTGAACAAAAGAGTGCAGCTAGAGGTGGGAACAACAAACAGAGTGAAGAGACAACCTACAGAATGGGAGAAAAAATTTGCAAACAATACATCTGATAAGGCTTTAAAACTCAAAATATAAAAGGAACTCAAACAACTCAAATAACAATTAAAAAATGGGCAAAGGACATGAATGGACATTTTTTCAAGAGAAAACATACAGACACATGAAAAGAGGCTTGATATCACTAATCACCAGGGAAATGCAAATCAATACCACAATGAGCTATTACATCATACCTGTCAGGATGGGTGTTATCAAAAGACAAGAAATACCAAGTGTTGACAAGGATGTGGAGAGAAGGGAACTCTTCTTCACAGTTGGTGGGTGATACAAATAGCTACAGAAACTATGGAAAACAGTATGGGCAAAAAATTAGAAACAGAACTATCATATGATAGAGCAATGCCCCTTCTGGGTGTATATCCAAAGGAAATGAAATCAGGATCTCAAAGAGATAGTTGCAATCCCATGTTCACTGCAGCATTATTTACAATAGCCAAAGTCTGGCACCAACCCAAGTGTCTGTCAGTGGATGAATGGATAAAGATATGGTATACAATGGAATATTATTCCACCATAAGAAAGAAGAAAATCTTGACATTTGTGACAATATGTATGAATCTGGATGACATTATGTTAAATGAAATAAGCCAAAGAGGGAAAGACAAATGCTGTATGATCTCACATATATGTGGAATCTTAAAAAAAATATTCAAACTTACAGAAGCAGAGAGTAAGCAGTGGTTACCAGGAGCTGGAAGGGTGGGGGAAATGAAATGATGCTGGTAAAAATTACAAAGCTGCAATTATGTAGGATGAGTGAAAATAGAGTTCTTATGTACAGGTGTGATGATTATAGTAAATGCTGTAATGAATATGGGAAATATGCTAAGAGAATAGATTTAAGGTCTCTAATTATGGAAAAAGATGGTAACTGTGAGAAGACAATAATATATTTATCAGCTTGATTGTAGCAATCATTTCACTATATACATCAAATCATGTTGTATGCCTCGAATATATATATACATATATGTTTATGCCTTAAAAACACACATATATACAGTTTTTTTATTTAAAAATATATAAATTATAACACGAGAGAGAAATATGATCAGGTGGAGGTAACATTTGCCATCACTATGTAGTTACATACTTGTATACCCATCTCCTCTAAAATTGAGAGCCTGATTGTTGAGGTCTGTTTAATAAAGGTGAATTTTTGCAACTGCACACCTGTAAGCCAACGCTAAACCAAAGGTACTTTCTAGGAAATCAGTGTAGTGCAAAAGTCAAGTAGCTAGCTTACTTTTTTCTATGACACAATTTACTAGTTTTTTTCCTGCTGTTTTCTTCATACTAAACCTCTAAGATTGTTTCCAGCAATATGATCATAATTTAAAAATCAATGTTTAGTAAAGTACAATTAGAATGGAAAGTTGATTACTGCCAAAATTAAAATATAGGTCAATGAGAGAATAATTTTTTCTGCACACTTTTTATTTATGCTGAGCTTTGAAGACAAATAGTGTTAGTAAGAGGCAAAATATACTTGTATTGACTGTGTAGCCAACTGGTAAATAAGCAAAGTGTCGTATTTTCAATTTTGAAGATGAACTACTCTTGAAGACTATTTATCCTCTTTTTAAAGCAACCTAATTAAATTTTTCAGTTAAGTCATTTAGGCTAGAAAGATCATCATATCAAGAAAAATGTTCAAACTTGTTATTATCTGCATAGCAAGGGCTCTTTTTAATGTGATCTTTAATTACTTTAACCATTTTTGATCATTTTAGTATCTTTGAAAATCTCTCTCTAGAATAAAAGGCAGTAAGAAAAAAAAAAGCCATGTTTCCCTGTACCCATTATCACCAGTAATATCCAAAATACATTATTGATGCTATTCTAGCATAAGTACCTTCACCCAATTTGCTTAGATCAGTAGGGCTCAATTCAAGAAGGGCCCTTAAAATTCATAAAGTAGATATGTTTTTGTACCACTCCTGGTAACATGTACATTCTTCTCCTTCTGCCATGGTGTCCACTCTATGGCAACCATTTAGAAATCCCTGTGAATCATCTCATGTGAGTTAACACCCAATTTATTTGGCTCTCTTTCTCTGAACTCCAGATCAAACTACAACTGTTCTGTATGCTTACATATCCATTGAGCATACTAAAGGACTTTAATAGCAATAGTGGGTATCCCTTCGTATTTCTTCTCAACAGCATGAGCATCATTTCAGAGTTTGTTAGAAATGCACAGTCTCAGATTTCACCCCATTACCTCTGAATCAGAATTTTCATTTTATAAAGATCCCCTAGTAATTTTGAGCACATTAAGGTTTTACAAGTCTTCCTTTAGAGAGAAATCCTTGATCCCGAAATTGTGTTTTCAAATAATTTGTCTAATGTATCTAAGTTTTTTAATATTTTGGCATTAAGTTGTTTATACTCCTTATTAACCTTTTAATATATGAAGGCTCTGTAATGATGTGCCAGTTTTTTTATTCAATATATTAGCATTTTGTACTTCCATGGTGGCTGCACCAAATTACATTTCCACCAGCAGTGTAGTGCAGGAGGGTTCCCTTTTCTCCAAATCCTCACCAACATTTGTTATTTCTTATCTTTGAATAGGAGCCATTCTGACTATTCTGCAGTGATATCTCACTGTGGTTTTGATTTGCATTTTCCTGAAGATTAGTGATGTGGAGCATCTCTTCATGTGCCTATTGGCCATCTGTACGTCTTCTTTGGAAAAATGTCTATTCAGGTCCTTTGCCCATTTCTTAATTGGGTTATTACAATAATGATGATGATGATTTTGATTTTGAGGTATATGAGGTTTTTTTTTATATTTTGGGTGTTAACCTCTTATTGGATATGTTATTTATTAATATATTCTCCCATACTACAGGTTGACTTTATGTTTTGTTGATGGTGTTGTTTGCTGTAGAAAAACTTTTTAGTTTGATACAACCCCACTTGTTTATTTTTTCTTTTGTTTCCCCTGCTTGGGGAGATGTGTCCAGAAAAAAATTACTCATGCTTATGTTTACAAGATTCTTGCCTATGTTTTCTTCTTCTAAGAGTTTTGTAGTTTCATGCTTTTTATTTAGGTGTTTAATCCATTTTGAGTTTGCTTTTCTGTATGGTATTAGGGAGTAATTCAGTTTAATTCTCTTGTATGTAGTTGTCCAGTTTTCCCAACACCATGTATTAAAGACTGTCCTTCCCCAATTATATATTCATGGCTTTTTCACGTATTAAGTGGCTATTTATGTGTGGGTGATTCTGGTTTCTCTATTCTGTACCATTAATCTATGGTCCTTTTTTTGCACCAGTACCATACATTCTCTTTTGATTACTATAGTTTTGTGGTAGAGCATGAAGTCAGGGAGCATAATCCCCCCAGCATTGTTCTTCTTTCTCAGGATTGTTTTGGCTATTAGGGATCTTCTGTGGTTCCATATGAATTTTAGAACTATCTGCTCTAGTTCACTTATAAATGTCATTGGCATTTTGATAGGGAATGTATTGAATCTGTAAATTGCTTTGGGAAGGATGGTCATTTTGACAATATTAATTCTTCCTATCCATAAGCATGGAATAGATTTCCATTTATTGATGTCTTCTTTAATTTCTCTCATGAGTGTCTTATAGTTTTCAGAGTACAGGTCTTTCACATCCTTGGTTGAGTTTTTTCCTAGGTATTTTATTCTTTTTGATGTAGTTGTAAACAGAATTGTTTTCCTGATTTCTCTTTCTGCTAGTTCATTGTTACTATATAGGAACACAACAATTTTATGTGTATTAATTTTGTATCCTATAACTTTGCTGAATCCAGTTATTAGTTCTATTAGTTTTTGGTGAAGTCTTTATGGTTTCCATATACAATATCATGTCATCTGAAAACAGTAACAGTTTAACTTCTTCCTTAACAATTTGGATGTTTTTATTTCCTTGTGTTGTCTGATTGCTGTGGCTAGGACTTGCAGTAGTTTGTTGAATAAAAATAGTGAAAGTGGACTTCCTTGTCTTGTTCTTGATCTTAGAGGAAAGCTTTAGTTTTTCACCATTGAGTATGACTTGGCTGTGGGTTTGTCATATATGGCCTTTATTAAGTTGGGGTATGTGCTCTCTATGTCCATTTTGTTGAGAGTTTTTATCATGAATGCATGTTGAATTTTTGTCACATACTTTATCAGCAACTATTGAGATGATCATGTAGGGTTCTTTTTTCTTTTTTCTTTTTTTTGTTGTTAATGTGGTGTATGATATTGATTTATTTACAAATATTATACCATCCTTCCATCCCTGGAATAAATCCCACTTGGTCATGATGGATAATCCTTTTGCTGTTTTTTTTAATTTGGTTTGTTAATATTCTGTTGAGGATGTTGGTTTCTATGTTCAACAAGAGGTATTGGACTATAATTTTATTTTTTTTGTTGTATCTTTGTCTGGTTTTGGTATTTGAGTGATGCTGGCTTCATAGAATGAGTTTGGGAGTATCCTCTTCTCTTCTACTATTCAGAATACTTTAAGGAGGATGGGTATTAGCTCTAACTTAAATATTTGGTAGAATTCAACTGTGAAGCCATCTGGTCCTGGAATTTGGATGGGATTTTTTCTGGATTACCAATTCAATTTTATTGCTTGTGATTTCACTGTTCAAATTTTCTGTTTCTTCCTGGGTCAGTCTTGGAAGGCTGTGTTTTTCTAGGAACTTGTCCATTACTTCTAGGTTGTACAATTTGTTGGCATATAATTTTTCATAATATTCTCTAATAATTCTTTGTATTTCTGTGGTATCCATTGTGACTATTCCTTCTTTTTTTCTGATTTTGTGTATTTGTGTACTCTTTTTTTTTTTTCTTGATAAGTCTGGCTAGGGGTTTGTCCATTTTCTCAAAGAACCAGGTCTTGGTTTCATTGATTTTTCTATTGCTTTATTCTTCTCTATTTTATTTATTTCTTCTCTGATCTTTATTATATCCCTCCTTCTAGTATATTTGGTTTTAATTTGTTCTTTTTCTTGTTGCTTTAATTGTGAATTTAGACTGTTTATTTGGGATTGTTCTTGCTTCTTGAAGTAGGCCTGTATTGCTATGTACTTCCCTCTTAGAACTGCCTTTGCAGAATCCCATGTTTTTTGAACTGTTCTCTATTTTCATTTGTCTCCATGTATTGCTTGATTTGTTTTATTTGTTCATTAATCCATTGATTATTTGGAAGCCTTGTAATTGATTTCTAGTTTCATACCATCATGATCTGAAAAGATGCTTGATACAATTTCAATCTTTTTGAATTTTTTGAGTCTCTTTTTGTGTCCTAGTATGTCATCTATTTTGGAAAATGCTCCATGTCCACTTGAGAAAAATGTACATCCTGCTGCTTTTGGGTCAAGTGTTCTGTATGTTTCTGTTAAGTCCATCTTGTCTAATGTGTCACTCAATGCCTGTGCTTTCTTATTTATTTTTTGTCTGGTTGATCTATACATTGATGTAAGTAAGGTGTTAAAATCCCCTCACATAATTATACTGCCATCTATTTCTCCCTTCAGGTCTGTTAGTATTTGTTTTATATATTAAGGTGCTCCTGTATGGGGTGCATAGATTTTTATAATTGTTATATCCTTTTGTGGACTGATCCCTTTATCATTATATAATGTCCTTCTGTTTCTCTTGTTACTTTCTCTGTTTTTGAGTCTATTTTGTCTGATAAAAGTACTGGTACTCCTGCATTTTCTCCCATTTATATTCATGAAATATCTTTTTCCATCACTTTTGCTTCAGGTCTGAAATGAGTCTCCTGTAGACAACAAATAGATGGGTCTTGTTTATTATCCATTCTGTCAACCTATGTTCTTTTGATTGGTGCATTTAGTCCCATTTACATTTAAGGTAATTATTGATAGGTATGTACATATTGCCATTTTACTGTTTTCTGGTTGTTTTTGTAGTTCCTCTCTGATTCTTTGTTCCTTTTTTATACTCTTCTCTTGGTTTTTGATGGTTCCCTGTAGTGTTTTGCTTGGATTTCTTAAAAAAAAAAACTTTCTTTAGTATCTATTTTAGGCTTTAGGGTTGTGGTGGCCATAAGGTTTACAGATAGTTTCCTAAATATATAACAGTATATACTAAGTTGATTTCACTCGATTCTGAACACATTCTGAAAGTACTACTTTTTTATTCTTCCTCCTCTATATTTTATGTATGTCATAATCTACATCTTTTGTGTCTCTCTTGACTAATTTTCTGTATAGTTGACTTTACTACTTTTGTATTTTCAACTTCATATTGGCTTAGTAATTGGTCTACTACCTTTACTGTCAATTTATTTTCACTGATGAAAAATGCTTAGACTTACAACATTTCCATTTAAAGAAGTCCCTTTAATATACCCTCTAAGGCAAGTTTAGTGTTGGTGAATTCTTTTAATCTTTGTTTATCCAGGGAAGTTTTAATCTCTCCTCCAATTCTGAATGATAGCCTTGCTGGGTAGAGAATTCTTAGTTGTAGGTTCTACCCTGTTAACACTTTAAATACTTCATGCCACTCCCCTGTGGCCTGTAAAGTTTCTGCTGATTGCCTTATGAAGTTTCCCTTATGGATAACTGTGTGCCTCTCTCTCTTGCTACTTTTAAGATTCTCTCTTTAGCTTTAATGTTTGCCATTTTAATTACTATATGTCATGGTGTTGTCTTTTGGGATTCATCTTTTAGATGCTCTCTGAACTTCCAAGTTGTGGATGTTTATTGTCATCCCATATTCGGGAAGTTTTCAGCTATTATTTCTTCAAAGAGACTTTCTACTGCTTTGTCACTTTTCCTTCTGGACCCCTATTATGTGAATATTGTTTCATTTGGAGTTGTCACACAGCTGTCTTAGGATTTTCTCATTTTTAGAAATTCTTTTTTCTCTCTGTTTCCTCAGCTTGATTACTCTGATATTCTCTATCGTCCATCACACTGATTCTTTACTCTGCTTCCAGCCGTCTGCTACTCATTCCCTCTATTGTATTTTTCATTCCAGTTATTGTATTCTTCAGTTCTGATTGGCTCTTTTTCATATCTTTCCCCCAGTTCAATGAGCATTTTCACGACTGTTACTCTGAATTCTTATCAGGAAGATAGCTAATCTCCATTTCATTTAGCCTTCTTCCTGATGTCTTATCTTGTTCTCTTATTTGGAATGTATTTCTCTGCCTCCTCATTTTGCTTGTGTTTCTTCCTTTGTATTACATAGATCGGCTATGCCTTGTGGTCATGAAAGTAATAGCTTTAAGAAGTGAGCATCCTGTGGTTCCCAGAAGGTCAAGACTATTTGCTCACCAGTGCATGGTTCTCTTTTGCAGTTGAGCCATAGTTGCTATTGGTGGGCTTTGGGCAGGGCCCACCTTTCCTGCTTGTGTGCCAGCAGTGGCTGATTCCCACAGCTAGCCTCAGTGTACCCTTTGTGAGATATGACATGCTTCTTCTGGGGTTTTTTGTGGTGGGGCTGCCCTCTGCATGTTTTTCACCAATGGTGGGCCATTGCTGGTCTGAGTGTGGCAGGCAGGGTGGGCATGCAGGGGAGTGCTGCCATGGATCTGAGCTGAAGTGAGGGAGCTAGACAGTTTTGAGCTAGCTCTGCAAGTGTCAGACCAGTTGGGCTGAGAGAGGGATGAAAGTGTTTCCACCTGCTTTTTCTTCTAGAGAGAGCTCCCTCTTACCCCACAGCTCTGGCATATTTCCTGCTGCTGGTAAATCTTTCAAACTACTGCCTCTGTGCTGAGTCTCAATGGGACTGACAAAGTTCGCCTGTCTTCCATAAGTGATAGGAGTATCAGCACCCCCAGAGTGCTCCAACTCTCCCTGGTGTCCAGTTCCATTAATCGCCAAAGCCCATATAATATGGGATTTGTATTCCCAGAGCAGATCTCCAGAGCAAGGTGTGTGGAATTCCTGAGCACTCATTCCCTTCCCACTGCATTCCTCTCCCTCCTGCTTATGGACTGGGATGGAGGAGGGACCGGGACCCAATCAATCATGACTCCACACTTTAACCTTCTTAACGTGGTCCTCCCTTTTTGATCAGGTGTAGATGATTTGTTCTACCATCTTCAGGTCATTTTCAGGGTTAGTTGTATTTTTTGCAGTTTCCTTGCTGTATATGTGGGAGGAGATTTTTGATTTGTGGTAGGTACCCCATCTTTTGCATGCCTCCTATATATACTCTTTTAAATGTGGTGTGCTTTAAGTTAGTGAGTCTTGATATTTTAATAAAGATTACTATTGTTTAAAAAAATGATAATTAAATGGAACATGAACCCACCTACCTACCTACAAATTAAACCTAGTTGTTTGGCTCATGAAGTTCAAGAAAAAAAGACACTTAAATTATTGACTAATATTAAATAAATATATGCCCATTAATTGGAATTAAAATGGTGGGAAGAACATTCTAAAGTTATGGCCCCACAACATGTAATATATAATATCTGACAAACCTCTTCCTAGCATTTTACATGCAACATACAACATAATAATTTTGTTTAGTAAATAAATGGCCAACACAGCAATACATAGAGTCCCACCTCTACAGTTTATTTAAGCAGAAGCTAGATGGCCATCTGCTAGAGGTACTGCTGAAAAGATTCTTAATGGAATAGAAAATTGGAGAAGACAAATTTTAAAGTGACATTGTCCTCTAAAATCATTTGATTCTATATGATCAATGTATTGATATTTGTACTCTTGATCTTTCACTTGCTAGGGCACAATGATGAACGTTTTGCTTTGATTTGTTTGTTTTGTTTTTTTATTAAGGTATGTATGATTGATATACACTCTTTTGAATGTTCCATGTGAAAAAACAATGTGGTTACTGCATTTACCCATATTATCAACTCCCCACCCATATCCAAATGCACTCACTGTCCATCAGTGTAGTAAGATGCCCCACATCCACTATGTGCCTTTTCTGTGCTACACTGTTCTCCCTGTGATCCCCCACACCATGTGTACTAAACATAATACCCCTCAATCCCCTTCTCCCTCCCTCCCCACCTGCCCTCCCACACCCCTCCCCTTTGGTAACCACTAGTTCATTCTTGGAGGCTCTGAGTCTGCTGCTATTTTGTTCCTTCAGTTTTGCTTCATTGCTATACTCCACAAATGAGGGAAATGCTTTGACATTTGTCTTTCTCCACTTGGCTTATTTCACTGAGCATTATGTCCTCCAGCTACATCCATGTTGGTGCAAATGGTAGGATTTGTTTCTTTCTGATGGGTGAATAGAAGTCCATTGTGTATATGTACCACATCTTCTTTATCTATTCATCTACTGATGGACACTTAGGTTGCTTCCATATCTTGGCTATTGTAAAAAGTGCTGTGATAAACATAAGGGTGTACATGTCTTTTTGAATCTGAGATGCTGTATTCTTTGGGTAAATTTCAAGGAGTGGGATTAACGAGTCAAATGGTATTTCTATTTTTAGTTTTTTGAAGAACCTCCATATTGCTTTCCACAATGGTTGAACTAGCTTACATTCCCACCAGCAGTGTAGGAGGGTTCCCCTTTCTCGGCATCCTTGCCAGCATTTTTTGTTCTTAGTCTTTTCGATGTTGGCCATCCTTACTGGTGTGAGGTGATAGCTCATTGTGGTTTTAATTTGCATTTCCCTGGTGATTAGTGATGTGGGGTATCTTTTCATGTGTCTGCTGTCCATCTGAATTTCTTCTTTGGAGAACTGTCTCTTCATATCCTCTGCCAATTTGTTAATCGGGTTATTTGCTTTTTGGGTGTTGAAGCATGTAAGTTCATTATATTTTGGATGTTAACCCTTCGTCAGATATGTCATTTACAAATATATTCTGCCTTTTTGTTCTGTTGATGGTGTCCTTTCCCATACAGAAACTTTTTAGTTTGATGTAGTCCCATGAGTTCATTTTTCCTTTTGTTTCCCTTGCTTGAGGAGATGCGTCCAGGAAGAAGTTGCTGATACATTCAGGAGATGTTTGCCTATGTTGCTGTCTAAGAGTTTTATGATTTCATGACTTACATTCAAGTCTTTAATGCATTTCTAGTTTACTTTTGTGTATGGGGTTAAACAATAATCCAGTTTCATTCTCTTGCAGTTTTGCCAACACGAGCTGTTGAAGAGGCTGTTATTTCCCCATTGTATGGTCAAGGCTCCTTTATTATATATTAATTGACCATATATGGTTGGGTTTATATCACAGCTCTCTAGTGTGTTCCATTGGTCTATGGGTCTGCTCTTGTGCCAGTACCAAATTGTCTTTATTACTGTGGCTTTGTAGTAGAGCTTGATGTTGGGGAGCATAATGCCCCCAGCTATATTCTTCCTTCTCAGAATTGCTTTGGCTATTCGAGGTCTTTTGTGTTTCCATATGAATTTTAGAACGATCTTCTCTAGTTCATTGAAGAATGCTGTTAGTATTTTGATAGGAATTGCATTGAATCTATAGATGCTTTAGCAGGATGGCCATTTTGACAATATTAATTCTTCCTATCCATGAGAATGGGATGCGTTTCCACTTATTGGTATCTTCTTTAACTTTTCTTAAGAGTGTCTTTTAGTTTTCAGGGTATCAGTCTGTCACTTCCTTGGTTAGGTTTATTCCTAGGTATTTTATTCTTTTTGAAGCAATTGTGAATGGAATTGTTTTACTGATTTCTCTCTCTGCGAGTTCATTATTAGTTTATAGGAATGCCACAGATTTTTGTGTATTAATTTTGTATCCTTCAACTTTGCTGAATTCAGATATTAGATCTAGTAATTTTGGAGTGGATTCTTTAGGGTTTTTTATGTACAATATCATGTCATCTGCAAACAGGGGCAGGTTAACTTCTTCCTTGACAATCTGGATGCCTTTTATTTCTTTTTGTTGTCTGATTGTTGTGGCTAGGAACTCCAGTACTATGTTGAATAAAAGTGGGGAAAGTGGGCGTCCTTGTCTTGTTCCTGATCTTAGAGGAAAAGCTTTCAGCTTCTTGCTGCTAAATATGATGGCTATGGGTTTGTCATATAGGGCCTTTATTATGATGAGGTACTTGCCCTCTATACCTATTTTGTTGAGAGTTTTTATCATGAATGGATGTTGAATTTTGTCAAATGCTTTTTCAGCATCTATAGAGATGATCATGTGGTTTTTGTCCTTCTTTTTCTTGATTTGGTGGAAGATGTTGATGAATTTTTGAATGTTGTACCATACTTGCAGCCCTGGAATACATCCTACTTGATCGTGATGGATGATCTTTTTGATGTATTTTTGAATTCAGTTTGCTAATATTTTGTTGAGTATTTTTGCATATATGTTCATCAGGGATATTGATCTTTAATTTTCTATTTTAATGGTATCTTTGCCTGGTTTTGGTATTAGAGTGATGCTGGCCTCATAGAATGAATTTGAAAGTATTCCCTCTTCTTCTACTGTTTGGAATACTTTAAGGAGGATGGGTATTAGTTCTTTACTAAATGTTTGATAAAATTCAGCAGTAAAGCCATCTTGTCCAGGGGTTTTGTTCTTAGGTAGTTTTTTGATTACCAGTTCAATTTTGTGCTGGTAATTGGTCTGTTCAGATTTTCTGTTTCTTCCTTGGTCAGCCTTGGAAGGTTGTATTTTTCTAGAAAGTCGTCCATTTCTTCTATGTTATCCAGTTTGTTAGCATATAATTCTTCATAGTATTCTCTCATAATTCTTTGTATTTCTATGGTGTCTGTAGTGATTTTTCCTTTCTCATTTCTGATTCTCTTTATGTGTGTAGAATCTCTTTTTTTCTTGATAAGTCTGGCTATGGGTTTATCTATTGTATTTATTTTCTTGAAGAACCAGCTCTTGCTTTCATTGATTTTTTCTATTGTTTTATTCCTCTCAATTTTATTTATTTCTGCTCTAATCTTTATTATGTCCCTCCTTCTTCTGACTTTGGGCCTCATTTTTCCTTCTTTTTCTCATTCATTAATTGTGAGTTTAGACTGCTTATATGGGATTGTTCTTCTTTCCTGAGGTAGGCCTGTATTTCAATATACTTTCCTCTTAGCATGGCCTTAGCTGCGTCCCGCAGATTTTGTGGTATTGAATTATTGTAGTCATTTGTCTCCGCATATTGCTTGATGTCTATTTTTATTTGGTCATTGATCCATTGGTTATTTAGGAGTATGTTGTGAAGCCTCAATGTGTTTGTGGAATTTTTTATTTTCTTTGTGTAATTTATTTCTAATTTCCTACCTTTGTGGCCTGAGAAACTGGTTGGTACAATTTCAATCTTTTTGAATTTACTGAGGCTCTTTTTGTGGCCTAATATATGATCTATTCTTGAAAATGTTTCATGTGCACTTGAGAAGAATGTTTATCCTGCTGCTTTTGGGTGTAGAGTTCTGTAGATGTCTGTTAGGTCTATCTGTTCTAATGTGTTGTTTAGTGCCTCTGTGTCCTTACTTATTTTCTGTCTGGTTGATCTGTCTGTCAGAGTGAGTGGAGTGTTGAAGTCTCCTAGAATGAATGCATTGCATTCTATTTCCCCTTTTAATTCAGTTAGTATTTGTTTCACATATGTAGGTGCTCCTGTGTTGGGAGCATAGATATTTATAATGGTTATATCTTCTTCTTGGATTGACCCCTTTATCATTATGTAATGTCCTTCTTTGTTTCTTGTGACTTTCTTTGTTTTGAAGTCTATTTTGTCTGATGTAAATACTGCAACTCCTGCTTTTTTCTCTCTATTAGTTGCATGAAATATCTTTTTCCATCCCTTCACTTTTAGTCTGTGTATGTCTTTGGGTTTAAAGTGAGTCTGTTGTAGGCAGCATATAGTTGGGTCTTGTTTTTTTTATCCATTCAGTGATTCTATGTCTTTTGATTGGTGCATTCAGTCCATTTACATTTAGGGTGATTATTGATAGGTATGTACTTATTGCCATTGCAGGCTTCAGATTCATGGTTACCAGTATTTCAAGGTTAACTTCCTTACTATCTAAGAGTCTGACTTAACTCATTTAATATGCTATTACCAACACAACTAAGGGTTCTTTTCTTTTTCTCTTCCTTTTTCTTCCTCCTCCATTCTTTATATATCAGGTATCATATTCTGTACTCTTTGTCTATCCCTTGATTGACTTTGGAGATAGTTAATTTAATTTTGCATGTGCTTAGTAATTAGCTGTTGTACTTTCTTTACTGTGGTTTTATTACCTCTGGTGACAGCTATTAAACCTTAGGAACACTTCCATCTATAACGGTCCCTCCAAAATAGACTGTAGGGATGGTTTGTGGGAGGTAAATTCTCTCAGCTTTTGCTTATCAGGAAATTGTTTAATCCCTCCTTCAAATTTAAATGATAATCTTGCCAGATAAAATAATCTTGGTTCCAGGCCCTTCTGCTTCATTGCGTTAAATACATCATGCCACTCCCTTCTGGCCTGTAAGGTTTCTGCTGAGAAGTCTGATGTTAGCCTGATGGGCTTTCCTTTGTATGTGATCTTATTTCTGTCTCTGGCTGCTTTTAACAGTCTGTCCTTATCCTTGATCTTTACCAATTTTATTACTATGTATCTTGGTGTTGTCTTCCTTGGTTCCCTCATGTTGGGAGATCTGTGGATCTCCATGGCCTGAGAGACTACCTCCTTCCCCAGATTGGATAAGTTTTCAGCAATTACCTCCTCAAAGACACTTTCTATCCCTTTCTCTCTCTCTTCTTCTTCTGGTACCCCTATAATGCAAATTTTGTTCCATTTGGATTGGTCACACACTTCTCTCAATATTCTTTCATTCTTAGAGATCGTTTTTTCTCTCTGTGCCTCAGCTTCTTGTATTCCTCTTCTCTAGTTTCTATTTCATTTATCGTCTCCTCCACCAAATCCAATCTGCTTTTAATACTCTCCATTGTGTTCTTCAATGATTGGATCTCCAACTGGAATTCATTCCTGAGTTCTTGAATGTCTTTCCGTACCTCCATTAGCATGTTAATGATTTTTTTTAACTCCCTTTCAGGAAGAGTCATGAGGTCCATGTCATCTTTCTCAGAGGTTATATTAATTTTACTCTGAACCAGGTTCCTTTGGCATTTCATATTTGTGTATGGCGCCCTCTAGTGTCCAGAACCTCTACTCTCTGGAGCTGCTGAGCCCCTGAAGCAATGTAGGGGGTTGCAGGGGAGTGGGATTGGTGCCTGGGAGGAGCAAAGAACTGTTTCTTGCTTCCCAGCTACTATGCCTCTTTCCTCTCCCTAAACCAGTGGGCTGAGCACACAGATATAAGCTTTTGTCCCAGAGCAGCTGGATATGGATCCCTCCTTTCCGCAAGTGGCTGGCATCTCAGTCTCTCCAGGAATTCTGCCTGTCTTAGCTTTCCAACCCCGTAATCACGAGAGTATCATGAAAGCATGAAATGTAGGTTTGTGCTCCCAGCGCAGATCTCCAGAGCTCCGTATTCAGCAGTCCCAGGCCTCCACTCCCTCCCTGCTCAGTTTCTCTTCCTCCCGCTAGTGATTTGGGGTGGGGGAAGGTGGGTCTCACCAGGCCACAGCTTTGGTATGTTACCTTGCTCCATGAGGTCTGCTCTTTTCTCCAGGTGTATGCATTCTGTCGCCATCCTCTTTCCTGTTGCTCTCTCAGGATTAGTTGTATTGATTCTATTTTCATATTATATGTGGTTTTAGGAGGAAGCCTCTGTCTCACCTCTCCTGCTGCGATCTTTAATCCCTGAGAATGATGAACTTTTAACAGAGTAGTTTTCTGACCCAATTCTCTCATATTTGAAAAAAAAATCTCATTAATTTGTTTTTTAATGTAGGCATGTGTGTGGAGTGTGGAGAGACATAGAGGCTTCAAAAGTTGAACTGGTGACACCTGACAGGAAATAAAGTAGCTTCACTACAAATATTCAATCAAGAAAGGGGGAGACAAATGAAAACACCGTCCCAAACAAGCCTCAGGCAATGTGGGTCTAGTTGCTGAAAATGACACATCTCATTCTTTTCTTTGATCCATCTCTCCTTCCCCACTTTTGAAGTCCTGTGAGTTGGAGTCATTTATGACTACTTCCTCAAGACTGACTGACTTCCTTAGCTTTCCATTACCCTAGTCAACAGGGGTCCAGTCTAAATGTGATACAATGCTAATAATGTTTTGTCAAGCTGGCAACATTACTTATTGCTTTGCCCTTTGTATTGCATTTTCCACATTTTATTGTAAAAATAGTAAGGCAACAACATTCCAGATATTGTTATTAAATTTTACAGCTGCATGTTTGTTTTCACAGAATTGACTGAAATGACAATGTTTATTCTTTGCTTATGAAAAAGTATTTCTTTCCCTTTGTCCAGAGCTAAAGTAAACATTGTAGATCATCAATAAAATGTCCTACTTTTCCTCTGTCCTACTATTCTCCTTTCTTCTTTCATCTAATCTTTTTATTCCTTTCCTCAAGTTACCTTGAAGCCACCATATTCTAAGGTTACATTTTCTACTCATGTTAAATATTATATTACTTTGCCTTCAAGTGCTTGATACATAGAATTTGCTTTTACCACAAGGTTTGGGTAGAAAGGAGCCTTTAGTTATATATTCAGTCTTTATTGTTTAGCCACCATATGAAAGATAGTAGGATAGACATGAAAGAGACAAAATTGTTTTCACATAGGTCATGCATTCAGTTATTTATAATCTTGGGACAGTAAGATAGATAGACCAATACATGGTAAATATTTACGCAAAGTAAAGAGAAAGAAAATAGAGAATAAGTAAATATATTTTTGAAACCTAAGGGAACACATCTACTATTCTTCTTTCTACTAAGAGCTACATGAAAGAGCAAAACAAAGATTGAAATGTGATGCTCGAAAGTTTGGTTATTTGTTAGTGAGTTTTGCAAGTGCATCTAGTCTAGCTATAGTATGCCTCCCAACTACCAAAAAAAAATAATATATTAACAGATAGACACTGCGTGTCTGCAAGGGCCAAGGACTTAGAACTACAGGACTGTAGTTAAGATCACAACACTTAGGGTACAGGGCAGGCTAGCCCAGGGGGAGTCTTATGGCAGCTGCACCAAACTCAAGCCCTGGTATTGTCACTGTCAGCCTTGGTCATGGGATGTGCTCAGAGACAGATGTCTTTTCATCACATCTGTATCTTCCACAATAAATTCTGTCCAACCTTCTCTTCCTCACAGCAGTCTTTCCTGATTCAGACCCCACGTGCTCAGTCTGATTGACGGAGCCTTGATCATTTGTCTGATTCTAACTGAAGGAAGATAGGAAGAGAAAAAGGGAATTCTAGCTTGGGGAGGTTGGACCCCTAAAGTACTACATTTCCCTAACACAGAAAGATGCTCAGCAGCAAAAAGTATATAAATAACCATTGGGGTATCCAAACAGACTTTAGATATAATGCTTGTAAAGCTCTTACCACAAATTTGTTACATAAGCGGTCACACAGCAATGGTTGAGAGTGGATTTCTAGTCAACGAAAAAATAATACCATCTAAGAAAGAAAAATTTTTTAGGAAAAGGAGTGGGTGCGAGCAGTAAATAGGTACAGAAATTTTTTCAGAACAATTTTTTTTTGCCACAGAAATATCAAGCATACTATTTAACTGGTTTTAACTTTTTAACCCCTTAGTAAATACATTCTACTTAGACTTTAAGTTAGATATTAGAAAAAAACCTGACTCCATTTCTGTAATGGAATTCTGTGGGAAGAACTTATTCATCTGATGGGTATTTGCTTTCAGTGCACACATTCTGGAATTTGAGGTCCCTGAAAACACAAGGCATTTTCAGCCTATATCCTGGTGTGCCACATAGCTCTTTACTACCTGCTAACAGCTTCACATAAAGGAAGCTGGGCTAAGCTGCTGAAAGCTGCCAAGGCATTGAATGTGTTCTATTCAACAGCAGGAACTAAAAATCTTGTCAAAATCATGCTGTTTTGGAGATAGGCTGGGATGACTTCCACAGCATCAACACAAGCTGCAGCGTGAGGGTAGCTGATCTATTGGGCTTAAGGAAGCATTATCCATCTGACCTGGTAGCTGCCATGAAGGCCCGCCATGCCCTGCTAATCACAGGGTTAACTGGTTCGGCATGCTGCTCTCTCCATGTCACTTACACAGCATTGCCGTTCAGCAAGTGGGGTCCAAGTAGGCACTCTGTTGGGGTCGTTCCTAGATATTGCAGGAATTAGAGTACGAGAAAAATGCAGTGCTATAACATTAACAGCAAGGGACCAAAGGAAATGCACATTTGAAAATTTTCTGACTTAAATATTAACGATAACCACAATTTGACTCTACTATTAATTAATATCTGCTTATATGCTTTTATCTTTTCTTTCACACTCCCCACTCTACTGTTCATTTTTTGTTGATGCTTGATATTTATTATGAAAAGTCCTCAAAAAAGCACAGTAAAAGATTTTGTCATGTCAATTTTTTTTTTAACCAGGATTTCACCCATCTTATTATCAACATAGACAGCCAGAGCAAACCAGAACAGAATCAGCATGGACTTAGCTTGGTGAGCAGAAAAGATTGTTCTGATTCTGTTTGGATACCTAAAGCCAGGAGACTTGGGTTTGAAACCTGGCTCTGCTGTTTTTTTTTGTTCTGTATGTTTTATGTATATTTCACCTTTCTGAGTTGCAGTATCCTCAACTGTGTACTGGAAACACACAAAAATGAAAATGAAACAACAAAAAGAAACTAGCTCACAGGACTATGTGTAAAAGCACCAATAGTAGTGCTTGGAATATATAGCAGGCTAGTGGTTCTAGATGTGGTTCATTATGAATTTGCATAGGTAGCAAAAATCATATACATTGCGATTAGGAAACCTAGTCAAATAACATAGTGTACTTTTCACATAAACAGAAAAGCATATTCAAAATATTTCAGTTCCCATTTTACATTTTTTATTTAAAAATCAATGAAACTCCATGGCTATTATCATCTTACTACATCTACTGGGCCTTAGTATGCACAAAAATGAATTTAATTCTATATTATGCAGAAAATTAACTTAAATTAATTGTGATTTCAATCACATTCAAAAGGGTCTTCATGAAGGAATTATTTTAAATATATATGACAAAAATATTCTGTGAACATATATCCTTTTCTTAATGAGTATTTTCATTATGCTTTAAATTATTTTTAAAATATATATGATGCACAATTATATAATGTGTTTTACTGCTCTAGAGCTGGCTATATAATGAAGATCTATATAAAATTTTACTCATGACACAGCAAAACAATCTTGGTTTTTATTAAAGAAGGAAGACCAAATGATGTCTGAGTGGTTTCAGTTTGACTTCTGACAATTTGTGGCTTCTTGTAACAATTAGCCTTTGCCAGTTAAAATATTGAATTAATAATTAAAGACAGTGTTTGCCAAATAAAGTTCTAAATGACTAAAATGAATGAGCTGCTTCTGACCCATTCTTTTCCTTTGAAGGATGAGATGTGAAAATGTAGACTGACCCCTGTTGAGATGGAATGACCAAGGTCATTCACACAGAGACTGAGGGAGGGTGTATGCCCTTGGCTGAAACCCTATTAGGTTATTACATTTTTCCCAACATAAAATACTCAAGTTATTTCAATTAAATATTATGCTTTTCATCTTTGCCTTCTCTTTTTCATTTTCATTTCAAAACGAAATAGGACTGATTTATTCAGGGTGACTGGCAACATCATTTTAGCTGGAAGAGAAATGCTGTTTTTGATGTTTGGTATGAAACTTACAAAGAGGCCCCACAACTGAAACACTGATGGATTGTTGAAAAAGTAAGTAAAATGAGAAGCAGAAACTCTGAAAAGATGGTAAGAGCTGGGCTTTTAATTTTTCTTTTTTAATTAAAAAAGTTTTAAGCTGAAGGAAGCTGACAGTATAATCTAGTCCAGGGATCAGCAAACGTTTCAGTAAAGGGCCAAATAGTAAATATTTTAGACTTGTGAACAGTATGGCCTTTTTCACAACTACTCAACTCTGCCTTTGCAGAAGGAAGCAGCCATAGGCAATTCATGAACTACTGAATGCGGCTGTGTCACATTCAAATATTTACAAAACCGGGTGGTGGGCCATATTTGGCCTGCAAGCCACAGTCTGTAGACCACATCATTTGAACTAATCTCTTTAGAAAAGAGGAAAATCAGGTTAAGAGATATCAAGAGATAAACTTAACCAAAGTCACTGAAAACATTGTTTCAGAGCCCAAGTTGCAGCCAAATTTCCTTATATCCTATTTTTTTCTGTTACATCATTGTTATATTAATGAGCAAACAAGGGCCTCTGTGTATTGGCTCCTAGATACTTATTTCTTCACTACAGCCTGAGACCCTTCAGCTCAAAAGCCCGCCAGCACCAGATTCAAACTTTTGCACAAATAATTATTTTAAAATTGTCCAAACAAGTAAATGTTAAGCTCATTAGAGCTTCCTGGCTTTGAATACCCCTGAAACCTCACCCAGCAGCGGTTACCTATTGATGACATGGGGCTTGCTGTTGTGAAGTCCCAGACTGCTGCTGCAGGCAGCCACCAGGAGACTCAAGTCTCAGGTTCCCCTCTAACCTGCGAGCTCTCTTATCTCCCTCCCCTTCTGAGTAACAGACCCCTGAGCCGAAGCCTCTAGACAGACTTGTGCTGTGAGAAACGTCCCATGTACAAACCTCTCAAGGCATTAGAGGCTTGTTGTGTTCCTGCCTGTCATATCTTTCTCCTTGACCACAAATCCCTCAAACTGTTAGAATCATGACTCATAAAAGGTAAAACAGAAAACAAAAATATTTCGGTCGTCTTTAGATAGTTTGTTTTTTCAATTCCCCAAATAGATGCTTTTAGTAAGAGAAATTATTTCTGTAAAGCATATTTCTTAGGAATTCTTCTACTATAAAATGGTTAAACCACTAGGATTATGCTCATATGTACAACCTTATCTCTGTTAACAGAACTTACTTCCTCTTTTTTTGTGAAAGCTACCAGAAAATATCAAGGGGATAGAGAATTAATAAGTTTTTGCAGATAGAAATGTTTTACTAGTCTGTGTCTACTATGCATGGTGGGAAGTGGGTATAAATTTTCTAAGATAGGGTGATAGAAAAAGTAAGAGACTCCAACCGCTGTCTGGGCATGAAAATGCCTTTTAAAGAAGAGTGTGTGTCCATGGTATAATTAAAAATCTTTAAGTGGCACAAATGAAATGATAATATATCTAAAGAGAAAATCCAAAAGGTAATTTTCAAGTACTCTGATTACTTTTTTCTGTAGATAGGCCATTTAAAAAATTTACTGTAATACCAGTTGAGTAGTATGGAAGATAAAGATTAGTGTTCAAGAAACATTCACTTCTCATGACCACCATCTACATGGGAAAACTATACTTCCTGTCATGTTGACTTAAGGTTTGCCCATGTGACTTTGGCCAGAACAATGTCAGCACACACGACATGATCAGAGGCTTGAAATATGCTTGCACAGTTGGGCCACATGTGAAGAAACATAGAAGGCTGGAAAATAATGGCTCATACAGTAGTGAAACACTTGTTAAAAGTGTTGCCTAAAATAATGTAAAATCAGGAAATTTACCCAATAAATTGGTGAAAATTGGATGATGAAATTTTGAAAGAGAATATTGAGAGTGTAAAAAATGAGCTGGCTCCTGCTAGTTGCATTTGTTACAGTGATAGAAGAAACATATTAAAATTTATATGGAAGATTATAAATTGATTTGAATTTTATATGATTGCACATACATGAAATAATAATTTAAATAGTGTAGAAAGAAAAGTACAAATCAATGTATAATTTACTTAAGCAATTACAGATATTTCAATTATGGTTTTTAACAAGATGGCACTGATGCAATTGCAAATTTATAAGAATAATAAATTTATTGGAAGAATAATAAATGCATTGGTTACCCACTTCTAAGCAAATAAAGTTAGAATTTACTTCAAACCACCACTATGATAAATTCCTTGATTTCAGGAGGGAGGGAGAGATATGAATCTTAAATTTATATTAATTTTGAAGGTCCCTTTCTTTTATTCAATCACTGAATGTTAGAGTATAAGAAGAGCTGAGAGATCATCTGGTCTGGGTTTTATATCAAATCACATTTTGCAAAATAATATCATGAAGAGGTGACTTGGAAACAATAGAGAGCCGACAGGAGAAGAGAGACTGATGGACCTTAGGAACAAAAAAGGAAAACTGAGCCAGTGAGACCATTTGGGATTCCAAGGAAGATTTCATTTTGAAAAGGTTTCATATCAACAGATAGGTATCTAGGTATGCAGATGACAGATGATAGAAAGATAGACAGGCAGATAGGCTAAACATTTCTGACCTAATATACATTTCTGATTTTCTAGTTGCAGAAACTCAGATCCAAAAGCTTAAAATAGTTTCTAAGTAAACACCCATCTAGTAATCAACAGCATCAGAATGTGAATACCTAACTTCTTTCCCTGAGGAAAGGGCGTTCTGATTGTCACACTGAATGATCGCAGGTGATTGCTTGTCTTGAGTCACCCTCAGCTTCTCTTCTACTTTCTTTAGAATCAACACATGTCTTTGCATATGAGTTATACATATGGACACATCTGTGTACCAGTCTTCTAACTATTCATATATACATATATATTTTTATACTTTATACATCATTATACTTATATATTTATATATATGTAAATCTTAATATACTGCATTATTTAATGATATTTATATAATACTACAGGACAAGGAAGTACATACAATATTTCCTCTGAGCCAAGCTCATCTGTTTTTACTTGTTTCTGTCCTATTTTGGATCGAGAATGCTATCTTAGATTCAAATGAAACTGTAGCTACTACACAACAGTTTTGTTATGGTATGACTAGATACTAGAATTGCATGATCTTCTTAAGTGAACTGGTATATCATCTGCAAAGAAAACCATAAAGAATTGATGCGATTACACTCTTATGTCTATGGAAATGTGGAAATCAATGAAATAGGGTTCAATATTCATGTATCTTTAGTAATAATTTAACATGACAACAAAATTAATGTGTTTGAAATTATTACAAATACGATGCCAGCACTACTCCTGTGGCAATAATAACAAACCTATCAACATGTAATGATTAGTTTGTCTGCTTATTCAGTAGTTTTATGTAACTTTAGTAGTTTAAAATGAATTCCATATTTCATGAAATAAAAGTTTTACCATCGACTTGCACTGTTGTGAGAAAAAGCAGCAGATCTCTCTAAAGAACACCAATCATTACAGTCACTGTGAAAATGTGCTCTGATTGCCTCAGAAGTCCAAAATGTATGTGAGATGCTTAAGGTTGCCAACCAAAAATCTGGGGTCGAACTGCCGTTTGAAAACTTAATAGCAGTGTGCCTTTGGGCAATTCACTTTTTCTTCTGAACATACTTGCTCCCCTGCAAAAGGTGTGGCAACCACACAAGAAACTTACAGAAATGTACTGTGTAAATCAAGAAGTAATCCACAAATTTTGCTTGTTGGCATTATTACAACTGGAGGTATTTAGAAAATATATAGGGATATTCTTTTTTTTAATCTTTTGATTTTTATATTTACAAGTTTTATAAATAATAATATCACTATCAATATACTTTTTGAAGATTTATGCCTTGGCACAAAGTATTAAAGTGACTAGCTCATAGGGAGTTCTATAAGCTCATTAAATTTTATGTATTTTATCTTTTTTTAACAAAAACACTTCATTGAGGCGTGACTGACATACAAAAAGCTGTACATATATAATGTGTTGGGAGCCAGGGCTATGTCCCTTCCCCCACGTCTGAACGCTGCATGGGAAAGCACAAGCTTGAGAGCAACCGGTGCAGTCCTTGGAAGTTATCTGCTCACAAAAACATATCTTGTCCTTGAAGATGAGCCAAGACTCCTCACTCTGAAAATAGGGATACCTTGAGGATGTGTGAAAACACCTCCCCGCCAGCGCCAGCTAATGTCCAATTATCTCCTGACCCACCCCTTACTTGCTACTTGTATAAATTGAGCCTGTAAACAATAAACTTCGCCAGCTTGATCAGACATCCTGTCTTGCTGGTCGTTCTTTGTGTCCCTTGCTTGTTCATTTCTGCAGGCGTCTCCGGCTACACTCCACGTTCGTCCCGCGGGCCGGGACAATAATGAATACAACTTGATGAATGTGGAGATAAGTAAACACCCATGAAGCCACCCCAAATCAGTGCCAAAAACATATCCATCACCAGAATTTTCTTAATGTCATCTTTTGGTTCACTCCTGACCCCTAACTCAGAAAAGCATTCTGACAGCTGCCCCAGAGGACAGTCCATCTGAATATTGTATCTTGAAATATATCCTTGAGTAGCTGGTGTGATAGAGAAAATTCATGTTAGAATGTGGTTTGAACATAAAATACCATGATAGTGTGATAATTGGGCAACTTCAGACATTGCCCATGAGGTTAATGGAAAGTGAGAGGTTAAGTGTAAGAGAATATGTAGAGAATTAGTAGGATTGAAGGCATTTATGGTTTCCATTAGTGTGTATATATGTGATGGGAAATGTTTTTGCAAAAGGAGATTCCTTTTCTTTCATAAAAGGTAGTGATAATAGTATCGAGTTTGTGTAGTTTGTAGACACAAGAGGACTACACTAGGAGTTAGAATTGTAATAGTACTGGATGACTATCTCGGCCATACCACTGTACCTCTCTGGGCATCAACTTTCTCATCTGAAACTGTGGATTTTGAGTAGAAAGGCTGTCTACGGCTCTTTCACATTCTAAAAGATGTGGGTGGGGATGGAGTGAGGAACAAAGCAATAAAATATGGCATCCTATAAAAAGCACTCCATAAAATTACCTAGGGATTTTGATTGACTATAAATGTAGTTACCCATGATTTTTTAAACCTTGTGCATATCCGCATCACTCTGGAAGCTCTTAAAAATGTGTCTGTTATGCTGGACCCCACAACTCAGAATTTCTTATTTAATAGACTTTTTGTCTGATGAACTCATTCAAGACATCTACTTGTATTTCCAGTGCCTAGAATAATTTAGGCTCAGGAAAAGTTTGCAGAGTAAGTGAATAAATGAGCTCCAAGTTTTGTGGGACAGCATATAAAATACCTGGGGAGAAACAAGTGTGTGTGTGTGTGTGTGTGTGTGTGTGTGTGTGTGTGTGTGTGTGTGTGTAAAATGAATCTCTAACACACAATGACTTCGGGGAATGGACTAAGGGAGAAACAGAGGGATAGACTATTGCCTCAACCTAAAATTGGAACTGTTTAAGCCTTGCAGCCATACAATTCAGAAAATCACAAGTATGATGTTAGAGCAAGCAAGAACAACACAGCTAGCATGATGAGCTGATGCTGAAAGGGAAGGAAGCTCAGTTAATGGAGAGTCTTCAAAGTCATTCCAGGCATATCTTCTATGCTCAATGCTTCTAATTACAAAATTTAAAAAAGTTTTCAATTATGAAGTACTTTTTTTCCATAAAATGCTACAAAAAAGTTTAGTCCATGAATTAGATAGCACACTGATGGCAGAGACTGCTTATTAATCATAAGCCAGAAGAGGCTGGAACTGTGAACATGAGGCTTAAATCTTGCCATCTAAGAACTTAGGTCACAGTAATATGAAGAGAACTACTCCAGAGTGCATCATAATAAAATTACTTGGTAAAGAGAAAATCTTACAACAAACTAAAAAAAAAAAAAAAAAAAGAGGTGCTGTGTAAAAAGGCACAGATAGAAAGATAGAAACATCACCGCAGATTTCTCAGGGGAAAAAAATGCAGTGAGTCTACAATTTATGGTGCATCCACACAATGACTCAGAGATAAAGAGAATGAACTATTGCTGTGCATGTAAAATGGATAACTCTCAAAATAATTACATGAATGAAATGACCCAGATAAATTAGAGTACACACTGTACGTTTTGATTTTTTAGAATTATAGAATTGGCAAATTAATCCTTAGTAACAGAAAGCAGACTAGTGGTTTTCTGGTGAAGAAGGTGCAGGAATGACAAGGGGAACAAGGAAACTTTTGGGGCTGATGGACAGGTTCATTTTTTGATTTTGTTGATGGCTTCAGGGTGTATATGTAGATTATTGTATCAAATTTTACACTTTATATATGTGCAATGTATATGTTAACTATACCACCAGAAAACTTTTTAGAAAGAGTTTATGAAGTGTAAAAAAATGTTAAACTTTGCATTCATGATTTTATATATATCCTCTATTTTTACACTGAGTTTAGCGTAAGATAAAATGTGCAGGAAAGTACACTAAAACTTTTATATAAATTGGTTTTCCATTCACTACTAAATGTGATAAGATATAAACAACTCAGTATTTTTTTCCCCTGTGGCATGTTCTTGCCAATGTAAACATGAAATGACCAAAGCTAAAGGGCATCTTTACTTTCCCATTCCCAAAACACTTTGGCTTAGTGCAGGGTTTTTACTTGAGAAAAAGTTCTGATTTGAAAACTTGGATTTCCTGTCAAAGACTTCTCATAAAAATCCTTACAAATTTGCTTATCACCTGGTGAAGAAAATTAAGACAGTCATTGTAATGGAACATCAGTGAAGCCAGGTTATCACTGAAATTGTCAAGCTGGCTTTCTGACTTGTAGTAAAAGAAAACTCCCAAAACACCATCGCAATGAGATCATCCGCTCTGATATTTCTTCAATGGCTTTTATCTTCAGCAGGAAATGGGATGAAATTCATTTTCGAGCAACCACCTTTTGATTTTCATCAGCTTCAGACAAACACCATTGAAAAAGTCACCCAATTTAGTTAGACTTCTTCATATACAATAAACAATATTACCATACAAAAAATGTGACAAAATAAAAAGTCCTCTTACCCTTTCTCTGTGGAGTATCTGTGATGTCTGGTAAAACATTACGTTGCTACTTTGATCATTAAGAATATCCATAAGTCATCGCTTCTAGATTGGCCTGCATAGTTACCTTCAAATACTACTATACTCAAGAGTCAGCTCGTGTTACTGTTTCTGTGGTTTGCTGCCCTACAAGCAAAGCAGGAGGATAAGGGTCATACTGTAGATCAAAAATAAGCATGAGAAACTGCATTATGACATTATTATGTCATATGTACAAATATCCTGTATTATGACATTTGTAAAACTGAGATTCTGCTTGTTTGTAACAGCCCTAAAGCAGCTCTCAGGTGCCCAGCTAGGCATGCAGCATCTTCAGTTTGCAGGTATGCTTTCCATGCTGAAATCAAAGACACAAACTTTGGCATCATTTTATGAAAAATGAAATTGTTGAGTTCTAAACAAAGGGATCTTCCCGCCTATAGCAAGTATTAATCATTTACAATATTACACAATCCTCTCTGAGATATGTTTTCAGAGCTCCGACAAGACAGCACTCAGGATTAGCTGTCTGACCACCTTGGGCTCAGGTCAGCAGGTGCCTTTCTTAAATAGTGATTAGAAGAAAACATTGTTTTTCTTCTAGAACGTGCACTGGTTTTTAACTAGCAATAAATTTTAACTAGCAATAAAATTGTGAGTCTTTTTCTTTACTGAAATGAGAATGAATCAAACTGGGCATGGGATAATAAGCAAAATAAAGTTCTTGTACATGAGTGCCTTGGGACAGAGGACTTGCCAGTGAAGCAGCGTAGGAACAGATTTCATACTCAGGATTAACTTCAAATATAAACTGGAATTCAAGGACATAAGGAGATGCTAGTTTACACCAGTACAGGCAACCTGCTCTAGATTTCAGATGTCTGTCTACTTACTAGATACTTCTTAGCCTTTAAACATGCCCACATAGTTTCCATTAAAAAGAAGAGCAAGAAAGAGGAGAAGGAAGAAGAGGAGGAGGAAAAGGGGAAAAAAAAGGAAAACAGCAACCCCCTCCCCCACAAAAACATTAACAACAAAACAAGCACCACACCTCAATCTACATTGTGTTCAGAATCTTACCTCTCTTATCTGTGGCATACACTTATTTGTTTGCCATTATTCACATTCCCTGACTTCCTTAGTAATATAACTCCCAATTTTTAGCTGGACACATGGGCTATCTGTAATTAAGACCATACTTCTCAACTTCCTTTGATTCTAGATTTGGTTCTGTGACTAAGTACTAATCAACAGAATGCAAATAAGAGTATCTGAAAGTGTCTAGAAGCTGTCACCATAGTTGGGGCAGAAACTGTCACCATCACAGATGGTGACACATAATGTCACAGTTGGGGACATCCTTCCATTATCCTTTTTCCTTCCTGATGACTTGAATGCAATTATGATGGGCTGAAACTCAGCAAACATCTTATATTAGAAAGTGGAAGTAAGGATGGCGAAGCAATAAGATTGAAGGAGCTTGGGCCCTGATGCTGATAAAACAACCTTAAACTTAAACTTACACAATGTTATTTGTCAATTCTATCTCAGTAAAGCTGGGAAAAACATAATAGTGACAGCGTTGTAAGGATGAGATAATATTTAAAAGCCTCAGCACAAAGCTTGGTTTTGTTTTATAAATGCCTGCTTATTAAAAATGTGTTTAATAAATTGTAGCTATTCAGCTATCATTATCTGCCAGGCATGTGCTAAGCAGTATGTATACAAGACAGACTCTGCTTTCAGTGACCTTACAGTGGAGGGCAGGATAGACAGTCCAAAACTACCTATTAAAATGCATAAAACTGTGAAACATAAGCAGATATTAGTTACTGTTTATTTTAAATTGTACTATATATTTTTCCAGGGTTGCTTAAAGCCATTGTAAAAATCCATTGAACTCTCACCTTTTAGATATATCTCCAGTAATAAAAATAAATGGAAGTAAAGGTACAAAACATCCACAAACTATCTGCTTGCAATTCATCTAGTTCATTTTTCTACAGTAGGACAAAAATAATCCTATAATATTTTATCATCTCCTTGAAGCAGAGATTTAAATAAATGAAACCCTATTATACATGTTTGCATGCATCTTCTTTAAAAGCAGTTTTTTTATTTCAGGTAATATAATTTCAATTGTGGTATGTACATATGACATATGGTATATATGTGTGTGTTGTGTTTATTCACTTTGGTCAAAATGATGGCAATTGTAAAACCTAATAAAATATATACCAAGTGAATATATTTAGGTTTAAGGGAAATTGAGAAATGAAAAGTTTAATTAATCAGAAAAGAAAATGCAAATAATTATATTTCAGAAATAAAATTCAAATTTTCTTTTATACTGAGAATTCAACTCCCTGCATACACATCTTGAATATATTTTGCCACTATGACATTTTTCAAAGAATAATCAAGATCTCTGGATTAAATGTTTAGAAAAAGGAAGTGGCAATTCAGGTTTCTGCCTTGCCCTTTCAGTGATAACAGATGTTTCAGATAATTATATTAATTAAATTTTTTCTTTGAAAGTATAACAATCTTAGTAATGGAATCAGATTGGTTCATAAAACCACAAGTTATTTCCTCACATGTACTGTGTAAAAATGGCCCTCAAATTTTCTTTTAATGGATAAACTTTGTGAACATTTTTTTCAATCAAGGTAATAGAGAACAGGTATTTAATCTGGATAGAAAAATATAGAAACCAGAAAAGGCCTGAACCTTTTTCACTCGGAGTTCCTTCTTTTTGAAGTGGCCCTTGACAGGATTCTGGTAGGTCAATAACGCATGAACAGAATCTGTGGTAGTGTGGTAGGGAGGGAGGTGCTATTGCAAAGAAACGGTCTCCCCTGCATGTTGTGAATGCATAAGTCATCGGGTATATAAATACTTCAGTCATCTGGAAGCAAGGGGAAGACCAACTCAAGATTAAAGGTGGACAAATGATGGAAAATCAGAGAAGTAAAGAACCTGAGTCCAAGACGACATTTTGAGTCACTGAATCAACAAAGTCTGAGATCACCCTATGTCTGGACTGCTGTTTTGTGAGAATATAAATTTTCTATTGTTTAAGTCAATTTGAGTCCTGTACTCTAAGCCAAAATCCTCCTGATTAATAGTGTCTCTTTCTGCACAACTGGAAAACCACTACATGTAGACTTGGATTTGAAAGACATGGAAGTCATTATGGTACAACCTTTTCAATTTGCAATGGAAATGGGCAAGTATTTTGCAAGTAATATTTTGCTAATATTTAAGTTTAAATGCTAACAAATGAACTTTTAACAAATTGCAATTAATTTAATATATCCCTAGAGTAACATGACTCCTCCTCACGTGTAGCCCTCTTCTCTAACCTAAGTTCCTCAACAACTAGCTTAGCCTTCCTACTGCAATGTTGCAAAACCATGTGCTCTGCTTTCTTAAGTGAAAGAGAAAAAATGGTCATCCAGCTTCTACTTCAATGCTTCTGATGAATAACTGTATTGACTTTTAAAAAGATGAAAAGCTATCCAAGTATTTAAGAAGTGGAAAGAGTCAAGACCCTCAGGTTTTAAAAATAAGTAAGGATTCAAGGTTTTC
The DNA here is from genome assembly GCF_040802235.1 of Manis javanica. Lineage (NCBI taxonomy): Eukaryota > Metazoa > Chordata > Mammalia > Pholidota > Manidae > Manis > Manis javanica. Next base: position 209,855,033 of record NC_133156.1, on the reverse strand, counting down.
TTTCAATAGAAGTCTTCCTGAGTTTGCCAGTCATTAGAACATTAATTATGAGCAATTTTGGCAAAGTCTCTGTGAATGCAACACTGAAGCAGCTCGTCTACTAATGGCTAGTTCTAATTCATGGAAAGGTCTTTCTTTTAATAAGTGGAACTCTGGCCTGACTTAACTTATCAACATCTGTCTTCTGAATGAGGCCTTTTCTTTTACCACATTAGAGCCTTTTAAATAATTGAAAGCAGATGCCATTTTCCCTCCTCATTCCTGTTTTTTCTTTCTAGTGTCTGTGTGTTGCAGGGTCAAGGGAAGGGGAATATTCTTTTACCCACTGGGTAACATAAGGATAATTTTGTTGTTTTTTTTTTTTCATGAGAGATGAGTATGGGAAACACAATTTGGGTTCTTACTCTGTTCAAACCATCTTCCCACACCCTCTTCTCCCTTCCACCCAGAGTGAGTGATTAATACAGGCAAAAGCCTAAAATCCATTCCTCTCTAACGGTCAGAGTTAATATTCCAAAGTTCACTGATTTTGTGTGTCTTGGCCTCTCAGCAATTTCTCTCTCAGATAACAAGAATGCCTACAAATGCAGCTGTTCTCCTTGATGATGGCTATGTGGTAAGCTCATCACTAAAGACCTCTCTAATCCTCCTAACTATAAAAAATAACTGTTATTCAACTGCTTGGCCTGAAAGTGGATGGGTGAGGGAGTTCACCTCCTAAAGGAGAGTGTGGAAGGCCTCTCTTCACCACTGGGTCCAAGGCATATTTTCACGTTCAACGTTAACAGTAAGATGTGTGCTTTGGGTACTGCAGCTGATACTGGACGTATTCCCTCCTTCATCCAAATCCTGTACTTCATTTCAGTTGGCTCAGAATGTGGAGCGAGTCTAAGTATTATTCGTATCTGGCAACTCTCCCCTAAAACCTCTAGTTCTTTCAATGTTCTTTCTTACATACTGTCTTTACTGTCCAAAATTATGTTTATCCTTCTCTGACTATTCTCTACTTCTTGTAGGCCCTTCTTACAATGTGGCCGCGTAACATCATAAAAGGTTGGAGGGGAAAATCCTTTCCATTGAATTCATGTAGACCTTGGTTAACACCCTGGCTCTTCTGGTTAACAGATGTGAGTGCTTGGCAGATTATTTAATGGCCCTGAGTCTTATGTTCTCCGTCTTAAATGGAAAGAAGATCAACTTCACATAACAGTTACAAAGTTGGAGATCATTAAGAAAGCATTTGTAAGTCATTTAGCACAGTGCCTGATGTATACGAGGTACATGAGAAATGTCAGTTTTCCTTTCAGCGTTCTTCCACAAAACCGAACCTACTTCAATGGCATACCCAACACATACTGAAGACACTAAAATTTAATACTTGCTCCATAGATTAGACATTGAAGGAATTCTATGGGACTGATTTATTTTCACATCAATAAATGAAAAAACACTTCTATTAAAAAGTTATGCCTCAAAATATTTGTTCATTATGGCATGAAAATCAGACAAATTTAGCCTCTTTTCTGAGCCCCTCTTAAATGCTATTTTCTCCAATGAGGGTTTAATGATGCCTCCCCAACTTCAGCAGAATTCACTTGACACATTTGATTTAGACATCTCATATTGCTGATTGCATTTCATATTTTACTATAATTTTCTGTTATTTTGCAATCCACATTGCCTTGTAAACTCCTGTAAAATTAGGCCTGGCATTGTGGTACTGATCCATACCAGTGTGCTAATCTAACATCAGGATCTCTTAGAGGTCAAAAGGCAGTGTGAATCAAGGGTTAATATTAGTCCTTGGCTGAGGCAATGCTGTTTGAAAAGTTTTCTTTGGGAACAGTACTTAAGACAAATGAAGAATGTTGCTTATGCCTCCCTTGTGGTGTTGCACTGCACTGAGAAACGTGATTTGGCATGCAAGCCTTTGACTACCATGGTATATAAAATGATAGGTAAAGGGGTATGGCCTTCTGTAGTCCAAGGTGACCCACGCATTCTATGGTCCTCAACCATGGCAACCATACTGCTCTCTATATGTAAGAAGACAAAAAGCTCCCTCTTTGGGTACCTGTCAGGCCTCCTAAAGAGATAAAGATGTACTTCCTGTATTTCCTGTTTCGTATCCTTCTAAAAAGCTAATTAACTATAGTATTAGGTTAATGCCTTTTTGTTTATGTCTCATGAGTCTTATTGCCAATCTGAAACCACAACCACAATTTTGCTGCTGCAGAGAGTCTACTGTAGCTTATTTCAATCATGTACTACAATATAGCACTTAAAATGAACTTAATTCATCAGAATAATAACTCTAGCACTTGTAATTATTGAAAGATCATAGCAAAGATAAGGGATCAAAAAATTTCAAGATATATTATAACCATTGTGTAGACAGTATGACCACTATGTAAGACGGAAAGAAGAAAAATGGATAACTACAGAGCCTATAATACATTGAGGTGAACTTGTGCATCTCCCTGAAATTTTGTACATTTTAACCAATACGAACATTTCTGAAATGTTCAAACTTTTTTCTTATTATCATTTTAAAGTATCACTAATATAAAATTATGTTGGTTTCAAATATACATCACAGTGGTTCAACAGTCCCATTAATCAACTTATACTGTGATTGTGAATTTTTGTGCCCTCCCTTTTATCCCCCTCACCCTGCCACCTCCCATCCCATCCCCCTCCCCTTGGTCACCACTAGTCACTTCTCAGTGTCTCTGAGTCTAATGTTGTTTTGTGCCTTCTGTTTTGCTTTGTTTTTATATTCCACAAATAAGTGAAATCATATGGTATTTGTCTTTTTTCCAGCTGGCTTATTTCATTGAGCAAAATACCCTCTAGATCCATCTATGTTGTTGCAAATGGCAATATTTCTTTAAAGAGATTGTGAAAGATGATCCCGTGAAAGGTTAAGAGCTATTACTTTCACCTCAGTTTAGAGAGTCTGAATACCCATTCTGAGGAGGATTCAGGCAATTTATGATGAAAATTACTTCTTTGATGCCTCCAAGTTACTACTTAGCAAATTAATCTTAGACTCTACCAAGTGAATTTCATTAGCTAAAACTAAGGTTCATTTTTTTTCCCTGAAATGTCTTGTTCATCCCAGAGGAACTATTCAAATACTGTTAAAGGGCAAATGTTTCCAGGAGTCCATAAAATATAATAATAATTGAGTATATTACTTCTAATGAAGCTTATCTATCAGAGTCTTCCTTCTCCTTTCCCTAGTGAAAACACAGCACATTATTGGGTTTGAGGGGGGAAAAAAGGCACAAGTAGGAAAACGTTTAATGTGAAAACAAAGAATTAGTTTTTAATTTGATTAGTTCTGGGGACAAAATAATTAGGTTGAGTCAAAGCATCTCCTCACCCAGGACCCCTACCTAATGACCTTCCAGTTCATATAACAGAGTCAAGCTTTCAGGAAAGACCAAAACCACAGCAGTAAAACACACGAATGAGAAAAATTTCAAAATATTCACTGCTGGTGTTGGTGGTTATGGTAGTGTTGGTAACCAACATATCTTTTTAACACTGGAGTTTTCTAAAATGGATAATGTATCATAAGTAGAAAAAGCTTTAGCTTCAAGCAAATCAATAGCTAAGAAATAACACTGTTAATTTCTAAAGAGTTGATTTCTTTTCTTCTCGCTTTACAAGTATAGGAGAGTTTAGTTATTGTAGTCATTTGTTAAGCCAGAAGCAAGGATTTATTTGACATCCCTACAATTTTCCAAGTCTCCTTTACAATGTTCAAAGATGACTGAAGTCACTCATATCATCACATCCCCACACAATTTCATTCAATAGAATGAAGCAAACAAGTTTCAAATTAGAAAAATCCTTCTTCTGGTAACTATTATATCTTTATACTAAACAGGAATTACTTTGTCTGAACTCCCTCTTCCTCCAAAGGAGTCATATCCAGAATTGAATCTCTTGCCTACTTCTAGGTAAAGAACTATTTAGGACCACATTTGCTGATGTCAACAGGTCAACACATAATCTATAAACAAGAGATGTTAGCAGAGATTAAGTGATAGTGTTAGCCTTGGGGTAAGCAGCCAAAGTGCTTTCATTTCTGCTTCATTTCATTTTGTTTGTTTGGTGGACAGCAATTGCACAGGTTTCAGTTGATACAATCTTCAAGTTATATTCTCATCCATGAAAAACATCTTTCTCTTTGTAAGTATTTATTTATCATATTAGACTTCCATTCAGTGTATTTCCCTCACACTGGAAAAAGTCTCTGCTCATGACTCCTGGGTTTGATATTACTCCTCTGCCTTTTTAGTGGTCAGAAATAAAACATCTGTATCTTTAAAGATAAAATACATCAAGAGTTCTTATTGATTATTTTTAGTTCTGACAATTAAATCTAATTTGTCTCATGCCAAGATGTCTGTCTCAAAGGTATCAACAAAACTACTCATTTTCTTTGTACCACAAAATAAAAACAATAGTCTCAGAGTAACAATACCAATACTGGGGTGATGTCATCATGATAAGGACAAGGTAATCCCTGGATTTCATTGCCCCTCAGCAGAAGCCAACTAGCCAATATCCACAGACAAGACACCACTGTGAAAATACTAGAACCCAGAGGTGAGATTAAGACACATCTCTACACAACAGGGAGAGAAGAGATGGCATTCAAAAGGCTGAGAGGAGCGGCTACCCTCTGATCACATCATCCCGGATTTGCAAACTGAACTGCCCCACATTTGTCCTGGCTCTGCTTTCTGGGGTTGGGCCCCTCAAGTGATCTGGTTCTGGGGAGGACAGTTCTGCTGGTCTGACCAGCAAGCAGCCTCTGGACAGAGACGGGGGCACCTGTCCTTCCTTAGCACCCTACTGCCCTCTCCCTCCCAGATGACAACCAACATCTCCCACTTGCCCCTCTGTCCTAGGTCTACTGTATGTCCAGTAGCCAGGGGCAGAGTGGGTGGGAAAACAATTAAAAAGAAAAGATTTCAGAAAATTCCAAACATGCAGAAGTCAACACAAGTGGCACCAAAAACCAACCAAACAAAGAAAACCATGAAGTCACTCAGAAAGAAAGAGGGGAGCAGCCAAGAACCAACAGCAGTGGAAACACCAGATCATGCATTTGATTCACGAGGCTAAGGAGCTGGAAGCTGGAAGTGAAGAACACCCAGTCCAAGAACAAGCTCAGCTGCCATCAGACCCAAGCACGACTCCAGGGCTAGGACACTGGGGTTTCCTAATGCTCAGCATTCAACTGACATGCAAATCCATTGTGTGCACAGCAGCCACTTGGGCTTCTGCTTTGCTCCCATGGGACATGCTCCTATTTGCAGGGGAACCAGTGGGAATATGAAGCTCATGGTACCTGTTGTGCAGTAAGTAATAAACTTGTTTGACTCTACGGGAAGCCTCAAGACTTCCACTAGCATCCATAAAACTGTAGCACACTAAAATATTAACTTATAAAATGGGTAAAATCTCAAACTCTTAACAGTTCTTGACACACCAAGGAGATAGCTATAATTCAATAATGAACAATCTCTTCTACCAAAACACTCGTCCAAAAAAATTCCTTTTCAAGTATGTATATGCATTCATCACCAATAAATATTCACTTAAAAAAAGTATTCATCAGTAAGATAAATAAACCATTCTGAAATCATGAGATACCTGAAACAAAATGGCCATATATATGTATAAAAATTATAAGTACACTTAAGGGACTATGAACTAGGAAATACTCATTCCTTGTTTTTAAGAAATGGAAATAAAATTCTAGATAGCAGTAACAAGATGAAAAAAGATGTCCTAGCCCAATCACATGTGTCTCTGTGGATTATGAAACTGAGTCAATAAGAAACTGGATCAATTACCTGGGGAGAGACAAACTAGGAGAACATACTTGTCTGATAATAGGGAATCACTATTTTGGGGCAGAACAAAGTCAATCTGCAAAAAGAAGAGAATGGAACACAAAGATAACTGATGGAGTCAGGTATCCCAGTTTTCCTGGTGCTGGGACACACCTAACCATTTTTCATTCTCTGCTCTTTGAGTCTTTGTATCCTTAGTCTAAAATCTAACTTGTATTACCCTGGTTTGAAGGGGCTTCTTTTGCTTAATACCCAAAGAACCTTGATTAGAATGTGCCCTAAGGTGGAACTTAGAAAGCCTACCCTTCAATTTTATTATTATCTAAACGTAGTTAATTCATAATCAACTAACGATGTGTCTTCATAGAACAACTTCATGGAACCCCACTCAAAAATGTTTTTTCTCTATGTATGTGCTATAGAACACGTGCATGTGTACATTCCAGACTTTGCCACTTCTTTTTAGTTTTAATTTCAGCTAACTTCTCTCTTGTTTACACTACCAGTTGATTTCTTCTCCATGTTCTTTCCCTCTGTGTACCATTGTTTTGATTTGATTGTTTTTATTTCCATATTCTAATCATAGGCAACAGACTACTAAGTTTTGACACTTCTGATAATATTAAACTGTTTGTTTTGTTTATGACACATTTTATCAAGGATATATAGACATAAGTACATAAATTTTTTTCTGTCCATATCCTCGTTAATTTCTAAAAAAAAATGACATGAAACCCTCATGGTAGTTATTCTACGTCAGATTTAGGGTTCTCCCTATTAGCTACTTCCTTCTCTTTCCTCCTGAAATATTATTTAAATACTTCCAGTGTCCTGCCCAAAACATTCTTCTCATTTTGCAAGCTATACTGTACCCCATGCCCATAGGTCTTACACTATAAACCAAAGTTGCAAATTCAATTATTGGCTTTGAACTGCTGATCTGTAAGTACTGGCTTTCCATATATCTGTCTCTTCTAAAAGCACCATCTTTACTAAAGAAAGAATTAGAGGAACCATTTATGCTTTTTGATCTAATTCCTTTCCCTGAACTTCATAACCACAAATGATGTATTTTTTAATATTGTGATTTATTACCATGAAACTGAGCAAAAGCAGGTTCTATAGTATAAGGGTGGTGAACTGTTACAGACCCATGTTACATCTCCACCCAGGGAAACAGCATAACTTTTTATTAGACATACCAGTGTCCAGGTAGTCAATACCCTGTACCTAACAGAGTCTCCATTAGTGCAAGCTTCCTCCCTGATAGATAGACAGACTTAGATGTAGGTATATAAGAGAGGATTTATTGTAGGAATTTACTCACACAATTATGGAGGTCGAGAAGTCCCATGATCTGCTGTGCGCAAGCCTGAGAACCAGGAACACCAGTGATGTAAACCATTCTTATCCACAGGCCTGAGAACCAGAAGCACCAATGCCTGCAGGTTGGAGAAGATAGTATCTCAGCACAAGGGGAGAGAATGAATTCACCCTTCTTCCACCCTTTTTGTGCTACTCAAGCCCTCAGGAGATGAGATAATAGCCACCAAGTTGTTGAAGGTGATCTTCACTCAGTCTGCTTACTCAAATGCCAACCAGTCTCTCCGAACACACCCTCACAGAAACAACCAAGAATAATGTTTTGCCTACCATCTGGGCATCTGTTAGCCCAGTCAAGTTGATGTATACAATTAACCATCACATGTTTCAACAATTTCCCTTGAACTATTATTGCCTGGATATCATTCTGTTAAAAATATTAAATTCTGTTGCTTCATATAATCTGGATTCAATGACTAGGTATTTAATTTCATAATTCTTCCATAACCATTTGTGTGGCTTTATTTTTGCTCTACCACTATCAACTCTTAATGCTCTATTTCATTTGTTATTACTATTGTTCTATTAATGTTATTATTTTCTGCCTTCTTTAGCTAAAATTTAAGCTCCATAAAGAGCTTACATTTTATCTTTTTTACCCCATAGGTATGTTTCAAGCATCTAAAATACACTTGGTACCTGGTGGGAACTCAATAGACATTTGTCAAATGAATAAATAAAACCTTATTTAATGTAATGATACACAGTTTCCTCTCTACCTCTTTCCCCTTTATATTTATTATCCTCTTGGACAAAATCTAGTGCTTATTTTTTTTTTGCATTTTTCATATGACTCCATTTTTTAGACCACAAAAGTAACACCTAGTTGTCTAACAAAAGTTTTATTACTCTCCAAACTCTTTCATTTTCCTTTTTATATATTCTCTATGGATTATTTTGTTCCCATCATCTCAAATAAGCTAGAGTACACACAGAGAAGTATAACTCAACTTCTTCAGAAAGCTTTTCTAACTGGAAAGGTGAACTTGCATATATAAAACATTTTATTGCTTAGTATATCAATGAAGTGGACATATAATATTCATATTACACTGGCCTCAAGAATAGTTTTTTCCAGAAACTGACCTGTAGTACCTTGTGTTTCTCTCACATCCAAAATGCCCACAATAAAATGCTTTTTTCGTGTGTGTGCTGTTCATTGGGAGCCAGTAGGATTTGTACTTTTAAACCTTCATGGCTCTAGTAAGGAAATAAATGGTCTCCTAAAGGACTGAAAAAAAAAATGATCTCTAGGTCCTTAACTCACTGTTGGAGAGGCACTTGGGATCAAAGAAAACAGTCTGATACTTGTATATCCTTAAAGATTCAACAACCGAGATGGGATTCCAGACTCCATTGCTTCTGACTCTTTTGATTGTCCCCTAAAGCATGTTTCATGGGTTAATGGAAATCAGAATTAACTTTTATCTATAGGGAAATAATATTTTTATAGCTGCTCACAGTCCTCCTTATAAACCTGTCAATTGTATGAATGCTGTTAGCGACAGAAACATAAGTCGTACTGCTTTGTAATAACCCTAATAACTGCTACACAATAAAAATAAACACCCATGCCCTGTTCTTTACAGACTTATTTCTTGATTCACATGGCATAGTTCTAGTTGCTAATATTCATAGTTCTAGTTGCTAGTATTAGTTAAATTGATGTTCTTCCCCTTATGTACCTGTTTCCTGGGCTCCTTTCAAAGACAAGAACATCTATCCTCATGACATTAGAGCATTAACGACACTGTCAACAGAACCCCAAAGAAGCATCCAGCAGAAGCATCTACCTCTCTCTTCTTATATTCATTTAACTGCAAACCCACTCATGGGCACATACCTTGAAAGAACATGCCCCAGAGAGTACATACACTGACTATGGTGGCACATACCACCAATCAGTAAGTACTTTCTTTTTTTGGAACAATCTCAGTTTAAAGGATGTTTATAATATTAGTCTTAGTGAGTATTATACTCATGGTGATGCTTCTCATAGGGTCATTCCATCCATTGTGAAACTAGGAATATAGCTACTAATTAACTAGGAAAATTACCTTCTGGGGTATATGTACAGTATAAAAAAATTCTGTAGCTAAACCTCCTGGGTTTAATCATAACTTTGTAACATTAGGCAAGTTACTTATCTTAGGGTTTCTTCACCTGTGTAAACCCATCTATAGGAATGGTTGTGATGATTAGGTATGTTATTGTCTGGAAAGGTCTTAACAATGGTTCTTGGTGTCATATAAGTATAAGATGCTGTTACCAATATAGAGCCTTCAGTGATCTGGTATTTTAGGAAAAGGTGATAGTGGCATGCAAGGTCCCTCCAGTTCTTACTCTCCCCACACCTTAAAAAACTGCACCTGCCCCTGTCCTTATTTCAACCCTAGGGAACTAGAAATGCTAAATGAACCAGCAAAGGCCAGTAAAGGACCAAATCTATTTGTAGTGTCACTTGATACAAATTTTAGAGTTTATAATATCACAAAAGATTTTAAAAGACTATCTCTAATACTTGTAAAACAGTATTTTTCTGAACTGAAGAAAACAGGGAGAAATATATTGTTTAACTATTACTCTTACATATGAAAATCAAATTGATATTTAAAAAAATAATAATGTGTCAGGAGCAGAACTTCTTAGTGAATCTATTTGTGATTAAACACTCCTTTGCATGGAGACCATCACACAGCAGGACTGAATCCAAGATACTTAAAGATTTTTGTAAGAAAATAATTTACTACATAAAAGTGTGATACCAACAGGGTGGAGTATTGACCAAAAGAGATGCATTTAAAAATTCAACAGAAGTATAAGTTTCCATCAGTAAACTACCTGGTTTGCCAAACTGTGCAGATTATTTTTGCCAAAATACTTTCTTTAGGTTTTATTCATATACTTTCAACATAAATATAGTGTATGAATAACTTCTTTTTTAGAAAAATTACATGTAGTTAATATTTTAAAAAACCAATCACACAGACCAAGTTAACAGAAGATAGTTTAAAATGAACCAATACCATATCATCCTAAAGAAAATGTTGGTAGCGTCCATGGTACACGGTTGATATAAGGGCAAACAAGAAAATCAAAGGAAGAAGAAAGAAAACAGGAACACACATTCGGATTATAAAATTATTTTTAAATGAAATATTCAATTATTTCTCTCATATTTCAATGAAGGAAATAAACTGAAATGTAACTAGAATTTCACATAAAGTTTCTTCATCATAGACATATTATTTTCTAAAATACCAATCTAAAGTCATATAAACTTAACAAGAGAATACTGGAGTCATTATAAAGCTGGTTCTACATTTAGATAGACTAAATACTCAGCCCACTCTTTTCCCTAGAGTTTCAGTATTTCTGGGCATTTTATACAGATTTAGCTCTTTTGATGTCCCATTTTGTTATGTAATAGTTTTGTTGGTTTTAAGAATGACTTACACTGTCTTTTCATGTGTTTTACTTAAGAATGTCCATTTCCTTTAGGCATTTATGGGCAGCTGAGAGAATATGACCTTTGTGGGCCACCCCTGTAGACATTATTTCTGGAATTGAGGGTTATTGTAAGATGTCTGACAGCAGTTCTATTTCCCCCTTCTATGGGACTTGCTCTTTTACGGGAGTGCATGTTTTATTTCATCCTTGGAATTCAGGGGTGAAATGCCTTGTAATGACCTTTACCAAAAAATTTCCAGTACCCCTCTTAGTTCTGCAGCTCTTAGGTCTTCACCCTTGGTTGTCCTTGTTTCTGCAGTTTTATTTTTGTAATGTTTCTTTTTTCTCCCCACATCTTCCACTACTCTTCAGCCAGTTTTTCTTGCTCCTGTTTGAGACATAATGATGTGTCTGAATCATGTGCTATGCATATATATATGATAATGAATATTCACTGGCCTGTATTTTGTGTTTCTGGATGTAATAATGTGGTTTGTGCCTATTTAACAGTATGTAGTACTTCTAGGTGAAAAGATGTTATAAGAAGCAAGTGGTAAATACAAAAACATTAGAAACCATATATTTGCTAAATAAAATAGTGTCACTCCAATTTTTGGCAGAAACACATGCTATATAGGTTTCTCAATAAACTAAGAATAGAAATATCATAAGACCCAGTAATTCCACTTCTGGGAATTAACCTTAAGGAGAAAAAAAATCACTCATTTGAAAAGACATATACACTTCTCTGTTTACTGCAACATTATTTACAATAGCCAAGATAAGGAAGCAGCCTAAGTGTCCATCAGTAGATGAATAGATAAAAAAGATGTAATATATATATACAATGGAATATTACTCAACCAAAAAAAGGAATGAAATCTTGCCATTTGGAACTTCAATGGACCTAGATGATATTATGTTAAGTGAAATAAGTCAGATAAAGACAAATGCCATATGCTTTCACTTATATATAGAATCTTAAAAAACAAAGCAAATGTACAAACAAACAAAACAGAAATATACTCATAAACACAGAGGACAGACTGGTGGTTACCAGAGAGGAGGGGAAATGAGGGTTCGGTGAAATAGGTACAGGGGATAATGAGGCACAAACATCCAATTATAAAATAAATTAGTCACAGATATGAAGTACAGCATAGGAAATACAGTCAATAATATTGTAATATCTTTGTATGTTGATGGATAGCAACTACCTTTATCATAGCATCTAGCGATATCTATAATTGTCAAAGCACAATATTATATACCTGAAACCAATACAATACTATATATAAGCTATATTTCAATTAAAAATATAAGCTTGGCTTAAAGAACATAATTTGTCAAAGATAACTTCACTGAGAACCTCTCTCTTCCTGCAATCCTCCCCATCAACGTAATTTCTGTGATTTCTAAAATTCTTCTGTGGTTATCTCTTAGGTCTCTTCTTATCTTACCAAAAGGTCAAACAGGTCTTCTACTGGCATTCACCTATTTCAGGATTTTAGCCTACCTGTTCTTTTGGGAAAATTAGCTCTTTTTCATAGAAAGATGACAGTTCAGATCATCTGTAATTTGGGGCTCAGTAATCAATCAGCCAAGTAAAATAGTCAATAGTAGAGTCATTTGAACTTCTAAAAGTGACGTGTAAAATGAAGTTTACTTAGGGGAAAATAATCTATCATCTTTATGCTTACATACTACTGTTTCCTCTTTCCTCCAGAAAAAAAAAAACCAGTCTGGTTTTAAAGTATAAGCATTTTTAAAACAGGAACTTGTAGAAGTTATGTATCAAATTTAAAGGCTCTGTTCACAAAATATGCAAACAACACATTATGGGATCATTATGAAAAATCCAATTTCCCTACTCAGCATATATTTGATGGGTCACTAAATATTTATGGTAGGTTATATATAAAGTAGATCCCATCAAGGACTTGAGAGTAACATAAACAATAATACACAAATGCTATAGTGAGTGTGAAAATGAAACACAGACATAATTCTCTAGGAGATTTGAGAAGAAGAGCCCACTTTTTCCTGAAGGAATCAAAAAAGGTTTCATCAAAGACTTGACAGATGGACAGAGGGAGGCACAATCAGATTAACAGCAAAGGCTTGGAGGCAGGCTGTTACTTTGAAAGTGTTCCTCCTTCCCCCAGGAAATGTCCTGTCTAATGATAGCTGTGACCCTTAAAGGTCCTTAAAAGTGGTAGAGCAATTGCACACACACCAGTAGTTTTACAAGTGTTTCTGATAACAATAATATGGAATGAATTGTAGTTGATACAATATATATAACCAGGTCACTGATTTATAGAAGGTCAAAATTAGCCATGGACTGAATGGTAGAAGCTTATGTTAGAGTTCCTCCCTTCACTCACTCATCTTTTGTGATCACCCCTTACACACACACACACACACACACAGAATCTTGTTCTACCATTCTAGACCTTCAAGCTATTTTCCACTAACTTTATATGTCCTCTGCCAGATTCCCAGTGTCCTTAAATAGAGTGATTCCCCTAAAGAGTTACCTCTCTATAATTTCACCATGTTTCTAAAGCTGTTTTTTAAGCTCCATGTGACTTTACTATTGCTATAGTCCAAGTGCCTGGAACACACTAATATTAATATAAATATAATATTAATCTATTTACTGGCAGCTCACTCACAACTGGACCATGAGACAGTTGGGTTAATATGATTTCCTGGTGATCTGACTTGGTTAGGAATGTTTCAGTGAAATATAACAGAAAACATGATGAATAGTGTCTAAATATGTATATAGGAGTTAATTTCTTCTCACCCAACATGAAGTCTGGAAATACTTCCTTCCACCACTTTCTTTCATTAGGGAAGCATGCAGAAGATGTACGTATATCCAAACGAATACAGAGAATTTCATGCCAATGTACAAGTCTTGATGAAGGAGAGTGGTACACGAGATTAATATACCACTACTGTCAAGGATAACTCAGGGGAAATACAGAAGAGCCAAAGAAGCAGGGAATTATGAAATGTTTATTGGATTATTTAATAATATTACTTTCTTTTATAAGGAATATGACAAAAGAAGCAACAGACAAAATTAAGCATAGAATTAAGTAACTGCTGAAATATGTCAGACATAAAGTAAATAGAGGATATATTGTGTTAGTCACAGAAAAATAATGGAAGGAACAAGAAAAACCTATCTATTCACAAGTCACATAGCATGTCATCTCCAATTGGTGGCTATGTAATCAGGTATCCAGAGGTGAGAATTTTTTTTATTTCCTATTTATGAAAACACCCTAAATGACAGTAATGTATGGTATACTCACGAGGTTATGCAGTCAGTACTACTATCCAATTCCAGAATTTTTTTATCACTTTAAAAAAATAACCCAGAAGCTGGTGCCCATTACCAGTCATTACCCATTGCCCTTTCTCCCAGCCCCTGGCATTCATGAATCTACTTTCCCTCTGGATTTGCCTTTTTTGCATACTTCATGCAGGAAACTATAATATGTAGCATTTGGTGAGTTGCTTATTTCACTTTATATAATGGTTTCAAAGTTCACCTATGTTGTAACAGGTATCAGTACACCATTCCCTTTCATGGCTGAATTATCAGGGACTTGATGTGTGTATGTTCTCTGTCATAAACTTATCTGCCTGAGCATGTGTGTGTCCTGAGTTGAGACATCATGCTGGTTCTTCTGAAAAAGAAGAGGTGAGAAACCTCTCCTTTTATAATTGCCCCTTTTTTCTGTGCTAGTAAAAAACCTCTAGGATCACCTCTCACTTAATCTGAATTTTACTGTGGTACTTCACTCCAGGTGAACAGTTATAAAAGCCAACCCACAGTTTACCACAAATCATTCAGTGATTCATCTTAAGAAGAGATATATTCAAACATCACTTTTCTTTTTGTGTTTAACATTTGTTCATCAAATGTTCAATATATTCAAGCTTTGATATATGTATATTATTAATAATTTTAATGAGAACTCAACTGAGAAGGAAAAGATTAACACATAAATCCATATGGTCATAGGAAATCAGTTAAATTTCCAATCTGTACACAGTTTTATTGTAGAGAATGACAGGGTGATTACTAAAAGACTTTCAAGCATAAAAAATTATTACATTAGTATAAAGTTCTATTGAAGAATTGGAGTGAAATATGAACTCATGAGAAAAGGGAGCAATGTAAGATTTATGACAGTAAAGAAGAGAATTTGCTTATATGGTTTAATAGTAGCAAATCGTTATTGTATTAGTACTCTATTGGAAATATTTAAAGGAACGGTATGTGACAATTGGTTTTAATAGTGTCAATGTTTACAACATGCCATAAATCACATTCTTTTCTATTGCTTAAGTTCTGGATATAGATGAATTTTTAAAAATCTAGATGTAAGTTACAGTGTCTATAAAATATAGTAGTAAAATGCAAACACATCATTAATCAAATGAAATAAGCAGACTAAATTTTCCAGTTAAGAGACAGAAGAATTAGAATAGTAAAAAAAAGTTTTGAATATCAATAATCTGAGTCTAAAGTTTATATAAAGAGGTGAAAGACTCAGAATAATCAACCTGATATTAAAGGGGAAGAATGGAGTTGGGAGACTGACACTACCTAACTTCAAGCCTAGTATAAAGCTATAGTAAGCAAGACAGTGTGATATTGGTCAAAGAATAGACACATAGATCAGTGGGAAAGAATAGAGAGCCCAAATAGACACATACATACAGTGTCTGATCTCTGACAAAGAAGAAAAGTCAACACAATTGAGAAAAGATAGTCTTTTCAATAAATGGCATTGGAATATCTGTATATACAGATGCAAAAAAAATAGACACATACCTTACATTCTTAAAAAAAGACTGAAAATAGATCATCTATTGTAAGATGCAAAAGCATACAACTCTTAGAAGATAATATAATCGACCTAAATATAGATGAGCTTCGAATGAAAGTTTTAGATACAACACCAAAGGCATGAACCATGAAAGAAATAATTGCTAAATTGGACTTCGTTAAAATTTAAAACTCCTGCTCTATGAAAGACAACATTAAGAGAATGAGAAGACAAGCTGTCTTGAAGACAAGCCACAAACTGGGAGAAAAGTTTTGCAAAAACCAGAACTGATAAAAGACTGCTATCCAAAATATACAAAGAACTCTTAAAACTCAACAGTAAGAAAATGAGCAACCACATAAAAAATACGAAAAAGACCTAAACACTTCACAGAAGGAGATATACAGATGGAAAATAAACATAGGAAAAGATGTTCCAAATCATAATTTATTCAAGAAATGCTAATGAAAACAAGATACTACTATACACCTAATAGAATGGCCAAAATCCAGCACACTGATACCATCAAATACTGGCGAGGATGTGGAGCATAGGAACATTCATTCATTGCTGGTGGGAATGCAAAATAACATAGCTACTTTGGGAGACAAGTTTGGTAGTTTTTTACAAAGCTATACATGCTTTTACCATATGACCCAGCAATCACACTCTTTGGTATTTATCCAAAGGAATTGGAAATTTACAAAAAATTACCAAAAACTGTTCTACATCCAGGCAATGGAATACTATTTAGCACAAAAAAGAAATGAGCCATAACAATGAAAAGACATAGAAGAAACTTAAATGCTTATTACTAAGTGAAAGGAAGCCAATATGAAAATGCTACAACCTGTATGATTCCAACTGTAAGACATCCTCGAAAAGGTGAAACTATGGGGACAAGATTATTGGTTGCAGGGCTAGGGGCAGAGTGGGATGAATTGGGAGAACACAAAATTTTAACAACAGTAAAACTATTCTGTATGATACTATAATGACCAATGAGTGATATATCTCATTATACATTTGTCTAAATTCACAGAATATACAATGCAAAGAGTGAACCCTAATGCAAACAATGGACTTTGGATCATAATGGCGTGTCATTGTCAGTTCATCTATTGTAACAAAGGTACCAACGCGGTGTAGGATGCCAGTGCAAGGCTATATGTGCATGGGGGAAGAGGTATAAAGGAACGTGCTGAATTTTTCCACAAATTTTTCTGTGAACCAAAAATGCTCTAAAAATAGCCTATTAAATAGAAGAAACAAAAAGTCAGATATTGCTCTTTACCTTAGATACATCTGTAGCATGAGTACATAGAAAAATTGGAAGTAAAAACAAGAAGAAAGAAAAATACATAGCAGTCAGAAAAACTACTTCTGCATGTTTTAATATGGTTGAATCTCCAAAAACAGAAGAATACCCCTTCATGATTTTATTTTATTAAGGGAAAAAAAGGTAAAACTAAAAATATTTTGGTTTATGAGCAAATTCATGTGGTGCAACTGTAAGAAAAGCTGTTATGGGAATGATAACACTATCATGGTTATGGTCACCTCTGGAGAATGGGATAGGAAAGTAAGTGGAAAGAGAGCACAATTTCTGAGGTATAAATACTACACCATTTCTCAAGCCATATGGGCAGTGCTCAGGTGTTAATTTATTCTTACTCTTTAAACTTCACATGTACATTAATAAATTGTAAGGAAAATTTTGAAAGAATATATTGGACTACAGTTGACCCTCGAAAAACAGGTTTGAACTGCAGAGGTTCACTTACACGCAGATTTTTAGAAATAAATATATTGGAAAGAGTTTTGGAGATTTGTGGCAATTTGGAAAAACTTCTTTTCCTCTAGCTTACTTAATTGTGAGACTATGGCATACAATACATATATTATACAAATATGTGTTAATTGTTTATGTTATCAGTAAGGCTTCTGGTCAAAAGTAGGCTATTGGTAGCTAAGTTTTGGGGGGGGTGTCAAAAGTTATATGCAGATTTTCTACAGTGTGTGGGGTTGGTATTCCTAACCCCGCCTTGTTCCAGTGTCATCTGTATATATATATTGTCCTGGGGTAGGGTGAGTTTCAAACAATGTTTTCTACAGAAACCCCCTTATCAATATTCTAGTTCCTCTCTGCTGTTTTTAAAATTCTACCCTCCTCCATGTGTAAATCACATGGTGAAGTTTGGTCTTCATTGTGACAAAAATGGCTATAGTTCTGGCTCATATTTATATGAACACAATAGGACCCTGAAAGGGACGGCTTCTCTTCTTCAAACTATCAAGCAAAAGTCCATAGCTTCACACATATACTCTGCTTGAACCAATCCCTGCAGTGAGAGAGTTGGGGCTATAGGCCAGTCATGCTGCACCCAGGACATGGGGTGGAAGATACAGGGGCAACCAACTAGCCTGAACAACTCTACCCTGTTTGCCTGAGACTTGGCTGGTTTTAGCACTGATAGTTTGTGTCCCAGGAAACCCCTCAGTCCCAGAAAAACCAAGATAGTTGGTTACCATACAACCAGTAGCATAGATGTGAAAATCAGCTGCCCCCGAAATCCATGCTCAAGTCTTGCTATCAGGAAGTAGATTTAAGCACCTGAGTATGTCCATTTCTACTCTCTCACAATAGATATCTTTCTCTCACAGGAACTACTGAATATTTTTCAATTATACAATTCTAGACTCCATAGAGAATTTCTTAAAATTTTTATCTTTCTCTTAAATGACCAGTTAATATTCCTCATTGTCTAATAATATTTGACACACTTTTCTGATTTATCAGTGATATTTCTGAATCTACTTTTAGAATCAGAACTCTTCAATAGTCATGGCTCCAAACATGAGATCTTATAGAGAGTGTGGTATACATTCCACAGCTTCAGACATGTTCACTCAGCTAGTCCACAAATCTTCAGGGAGGTAGGAGCTCACTAAATTTTGGTTTGTCAGAAATTAAGGAACTTGTTTAAAAAAAAAGCACATTGGGTACTGACAAATGAATCATAGCCCCTGACTTAAGGATTTGTCTTCTAGGAAAGATCTGTTATTTCCTGGAATAAAAATCGTTCATAATGACCATTTTATTTAGCATAATGTAGTCTGTTAATTTCCTTTTAAAGTATGGCAAATAATAGCCTCATTAATTTCTTAATTCCTTAACTTATATTTATTGCTTGCAAATACTCTGATGAACTTATAAAACAGCAAGTTTTACAGTAAGTTTAATTTTTGTCTTATTTTTGTTTGGTTTTTACTGTGTCCAAATGGGTTAAACTGAGACTCTGAGGTTCTGTCCAACCAGTGTCAAAACAACTAGCAATATCAATGAAGATGTCAAATTATCTGGTGGACACTATGTAAAATTTGGTATGTTTTGCATCTTTCACTTACTGCCTCCAAGGATGGTTTATAGAAGCTCTAGGAATACCTGATAAAAATGGATATTTTAAGTACTGCCTTAGACTTTTAAATTTAATAACTTGCAGTAGTAGGGACCACGCTCTCTGCTTTAAAAGAGGATCCAGAGACTAAATGCTCATCAAAATCATCTCTGATTTATTTACAAATGCAGATACCAGGCCATAGCCTCCAGAAATCCTGATTCCCAACTTTGTAGGCAACCATGAAATCTATAGTTCAGAAAAAGTCTTGAAACCAGACTAGTGAAATTCACAATAGTTGAAACTTGAATTAAATGTGTTTGGTAAACAAAGAGATTGGGCAGCATAAGGGGGTTGGCTTCCCATGGGGTTTCAATGAGAAATGTTATGGAAAACCCCAACAGAAACAAAAATTGCAGCTTGGAAGGCTTTTGAATATAATCACAAAGCTATTATCAGTGAGCATAAATATGATGAGTAGCAAGGCAGCTTCTTTTGCATTACAGTTTTGTCAGAGCTGATCAACCATTTGTCCTCTAAGCCCAAAACTGTTGGAAATAAATCCCTTTATAGCACAGGGCTTGTTTTTCCCCTGGTGTATTTTGACCAAGTACATTTTCTGGTCAAGAATTCATTCAGTAGCTTAGCAGTATTCACACAGGAAATGGCTGTGACCTTTCCAGCCCATAAGGTTATGCATTTTGACAGGCGGCCCAGAGCCAATCCCTCCAACCATGCAGCACAGATGACCCCACACTGTTCTCCTGGGGCATGCTGTTACTCATGTTGCTTAATCACATTCAGCAGATCTAGAGCTGAACGTCATTCAGAATATCAGAAAGGCAGAAAAGCTGTGCTGTTGATGCTATGGAAATCCTCAGTGAGAAGCAACATTCATAGCTGGCTAGTTACTGAATGGATGTGTATTCACTTCCAAAAATGTCACCCTCTTCTGTTTCTGCTACCTTCCACCTTATGCAGCTACAGCCTCAAATATTAATTTTGATGTGTCAGAAATTAAAGAACTTGTTTAAAAAAAAACACTGGATACAGAAAAATGAATCACAGCCCCTGACTTAAGAAAGCTTATAATCTAGTTAGGGTACTAGCACTAATACATGTTTTATGTAGGTCTCCTTCATTTACCAATGTTATCGCTATTTAGACCCACCAGAGACAAAGCTTATCTCCTTCCTTCCTTCCTTCCTTCTCTCTCTTTCTCTCACAAACACACACTTATGCACAAAGCACCTACTTGGGACTACATCATGAATTTTGATAGTTTAGGTACATTGTTAAAGATTCATGAGTGATAATAAGGTTTCATATCAGACACTGTATAAAGTCCCACTGTCTCTAATTGATTCTTCTGCTGTCTCTGTCTTTTCTTTCTCTTCCTTTCCACCTTCTTATTCCTCAGGAAAATATGAATTCTTGTTTTATTATTAATAAAAATTCAGCTAGACATGCATGCCATCAAATTTCAACCTCTACTCAAGTTATATTACCAAAATATTTCTATGAAAGAAATAGTTCTCTTCCCCAAGAGAAATCTAGAAGATAAAATTTTCTCCACCTTCAACTTCTGAAAAAACACTGAAAAAACACAAGGAATAAATTAATTAAGTGCTAAACTGTGTGGTACAATAAAAGGGTAATGCAGAGTTTGGAGATAAAAAATTCAGTGATGGTAGGTGTATTTAGGGACTTGCTGAAGAACCCTTCCAAATGTGTTCCCAGAGCATTTTATGATTCAAGGAATCAATGCTCATATATTTGTTGATTAACCTGGCTCTCTCGTAATTAAACTCAGAGCTCATTGAGGATGGACACTATGCCTGTATCACTGTTTTATATCACCAACACTGTAACAGTGTTTCAGGTGAAATATAAGTCAATCAATTTTAACCTCAAGGGATGGCTTGACTGAATCTTGAAAGGTGCATAGATTTTAGGTGGTTTGAAGTGAAAAGATGAGATCTTCCCAGCAGGAAGTATAAAGTGAGACAATTTCTAGAGAATTTAGAGACTAAAGAAATAGACTTGGTTAAGGTAGAGTGAAGGAGTTGACAAAAATTGAGAATGAAGCATGTGCAATTAGAAAGTGGTCTGATAAAGGGAAACTTGAATGGCTGTTGGAGGAGATTAGGGTCATTGCTGTAAAAAATACAATGACTGGATGTCTTCAAATGGCTGTGAAATAAAGTGATATTTTAGATGGCTAGTATCCAAGAATCTTAAACAGTGTACCTAGTTTAAGGGTCACTTATGACACTTGCTGTTTCAGAGTATCATAAAGTATTTGGATTTCTCTTATTAAAGGAGATTTGCTCTCTCATTTACCTTCATTGTATTCTATTTCTTTCTCCTTCTGGGTCTCTCACACCATTCCAGTCTACCAAACAGGACATTATATATGTAAGTTAGGCCTAGTCTGTCAAGCAGAAACATTTGAAAAGCTCACTTAGAAAGAGGCAGTAGGGTCTTAAAATATAGGCTCTCCTGGAGTGATTTGTGATTTGCAAAAAAAGCAACCCTTAGAAGCAGAAATCAAAGCTTAACACTAAGGAATTGCTACAGGAGCAATTTCAATAATCACAGTAGGATTAGAATGTTGTGGGCTGGAGTAGCAGGCAATTTGGACTTCAGAGTAAAGCTCAAACCATTCATAATAAATAGTAGGTTTATACAGTTTATTAATAGGTTTGATCTATTTTCCAGGAAAGGGAAAATTAAGGCTTAAATGTTTGCAGTGCATAAATCTGATAGCTATCACCCTTCCTGTTGTGATCACCCTATGAAGACAGGATAAATCCCCATCCAAAATCTGAATTGGGTGTAATCACTGATGGCACATACCAAGAGGACATGAAAACTTTTATTACTTACTCACCTTACATAATGAGGCTTTCTGGGGAGACCAAAACATACCTCAACACATGGTCTGCAAATTGTTTGAGATAGCAGGGAAAGGTGACTGGCTTTGAGTTTTTAATGACAACAAGGGTGTGGGGCTTTTAAAATGAGGGTTTGTGCTGGTGGGAATGGGTTTGCATGCTTTGAACTTTCCATTGGCATTAAGGGAGAAAACAATCAGTCCTTCTTACCAGCTTTCCAAGATTCAGGGGATGGGGCAGAGAGGGAAATAGGAAGGATGATATTTAAAGCTATCAGAAATTGGACTCTTGTACTTTCATAGTTATGTTTGTTTAATTTGCCTCAGTAAGGATCCAAGAATAACAATAGAATTTTTTAAAAAGAGAAACACATACATCTTTGCCTTTTCCCAAGTAATCCTATATACTGTGATATTAGCATGTGGTGTCATCATAATGCCTTGCCTCTAAGTAGTAGTGCTTATGACCAATTCTCCAATGTTATTTCATTTTAAACAACAGTAATTTCAATCCCATGGTCAGAGATTAGTTTAGAAACAGGCATGTTATGATAACCTGGCCAATGAGACTTGAGGGGAAGCTTACTAGCGGATTCTGGGTATGGTTTCCTCAACCCAAAAAAGAAAACAAAGAGAAAAGATTGCTCTATTTCTCTTTCTGGTAATTGCCAAGCCTGAAAGTATGATCTGAAACTGCTGAAGCTTAAGCATCTGAACTGGTACACCTTTTTTTTATAGAAACTATGCCAAAAAACTACTAGAGTATGAACCAGTTCTTACGTATTCAATCATACTTTAAATTAATGAGATGGCACTACGGCAATGAGCAAAAAGGATGAGCCACAGTATGAGAAGATCTGGATTTCAGCTCCTGTTCTAACATTCAACAGCAATGTAACCTTGAATTAATAGTCATCTTGAGCATCGTTTTTTTTTCATTTGTACTGTCTTGATATTCACCAGATATACTTTGTAAGGTTATTGTGGTAATCACATGAATTAATGTTTTATGCATTACTGAAAATATATTTAGTAACAACCTGCTATAGTCAGATGTTTTGCTAGGAGCTCAGAGAAGACTGGTGAATAGAATAGATAAAACCTCTCCCTTCACATTGTTTATAATCCAGTTTAAGTAAATTTCTCCACAAGTTGCCAAGCCCCAAATACATATATGATTTTGTATGTATTTGATATCCATTTTATTCACCATATATTTATTAACAGCCACTGTGTGGGAAACATTATTTTAGGTGCTGAGGATTTAAACATAAAGAAGACACAATTCCTGTTAAGATATACTCCATTATATTTATATTACATATAACTTAACAATACAGATGAACAGATGATTAAACAAAAAAGACATTTAATTTTTAAAACCACAAGAAGCCTGGTTATAGCCTTAATAATGTTAACAAAGGTATATCTTTTTTTCTTTCTAGACTTCGGCTCTAAAGGAAACTAGGAAAGGATGCATTTGGCACAGAGGAATAAGAATGACATTATTGATTTAGGCCAATTATGAGTCATCATTTGGGACTGAAAACATTGTTGCTATAAACAGAATTGACATGAAAAAAACTAGAAATGGCTGGTGGGCAGGCAACTATTAGTATCTGTTAATATCTGTGGTTATTCTATATTATTTAAAAGTAACATAATAACATCTTAACTTACATAAGACATTTGTTTTGTGCTGGGGAGAATCAGCCTTATATCATGCAGTTCCTAGTCTGTAATTTTCATGTTGATAAGTTTATGATTTTCATATTTATATGTTTGGGTGTTTTCTGTAAATGGACTTTACCTAAAGTTGAAGAGAAATCTACTTTACAACCACTTTGGATTTAATTTCTGTTTACCTTTGGATTTAACACCGCAGGTACTCCTAAAGGACCTATCCATGGTGCTGGCTTGATAAAGCAGTTAAAACAAAATAGAGTATCTACTCAGCTTCTATACTGAATCTTAGAGATTATCTCAGAGAGATAATTTAAGTCCATTCACAATTTAAGCATAAAAAAACTAAAGTATTTTACAATTGTGTGGTCCTTTATAGTTTTTTACAGAATGTCTACATCTCATTTTACCCACAAAACATTTCTATGAGGTCAAATGGGAAATATGTTCCTCATCTTATGGGTGAAGTAACTGAAACAGAGGTCCCTGAGTGCCTTTCCAAAATACATACAATATATCAATGTCCGAAGAAAACTATATTTATTATGGTTCAGGTTGAAAGAATTTGCTAGCACTCCAAGCTTGCAACCATTATTTGCTCAGCCTGGAAGTTGTCATTCAAGGAGTTGAGATAATAAGTATTCTTCAAAGTTCAGGAGCCACCCATATGATATAGAGCAATGCATCCATTAAAAAGGATGTTTACCAATACACCAAAATAAAATAGCAAGAGGTAAAGCTCATAAAAAGTCAAGGTTAAAACAATTGAAAACATAGCACATATACTTTATGAATTCAACTCTTTGAATACATATTAATACAGACACATATATCAAACACTAGAAATACAATCACCATAATGTTAACAATGATTATCTCTGAGTGAGATTATGGAGAATCTCAGTTTTTATCTTTTCTTTTTGTGTGTTTTTTTCCAATTTTTCTATACTAAAAATATATTAGGTTATATACATGGCTTTTTAAAAGTAAAATGAGTGTGGCCATGAGGCAAAGCTAATCTGACCTCACTGATATTCGTATTTGCTAATTGAATGCTTTACTATGTGTCATTTTTTATTGTATCCCCAAAGTGGACTCTCACTCTTCCGCAAACTCTTAGACCAGGGACAATATGCCTTCCTTTTGGGTATGACTTTATTAGGTATAGACTTCTCCTTGGGTCTCTATCCCCTGAGGTTTCACTAGAATTGGCCAAGGATTTTTAAACCAGGAGCAAAACATGTCCACTGACTAAACCAATTTGTTGTGTCTCTACATTGAGAAAGACAATTAGAGATAACAGATTTGCAAACAATTTCTCAGAATATTGTGATTTTTCTTCTGGCTCTAAATTATTACTATTGAAAATAAAATAAAATTGTGCCCTACAAAAAAAGACACACCAACATATCTTCTGAAAACAAAAAACAAACAAATAAACCATGTCCTAAGGAAATTTAGAAGTCTCCTTCTTCAAGGATTTCATAGTTTTTAATAAGGAAATCTGTAATTAGTAATTTCTCTGAACAGGTTTTCTTTATTTAAAGATACAGTTTGATAATCACACACTTACTTAGTTCCTGTTGAAAAATAATCTCAGGAAATGCTTTTTTTAGTTTGAAATTTTTTAGCAAACATGTGGTTTCTCTAGCAAGAGTAGGAGGTGATATAAAGTGATAGAGAATTTAATACATATGCAAACAGAGCAAGTGGTTATTATGGAGACAGATATGAACATTAACCTCCACTCCCATAATAGCTTTGGCTGAGCTAGCACTTTTCTGCACTGTACAAGGTCATTACGTGTATGATTCTTATGAATTACTCCAATTTGGAATGAGTGGGTAGCAGCTGCTCCCTTCATTTCCCA
Source organism: Manis javanica (assembly GCF_040802235.1). Taxonomy (NCBI): domain Eukaryota; kingdom Metazoa; phylum Chordata; class Mammalia; order Pholidota; family Manidae; genus Manis; species Manis javanica. Next base: position 209,829,618 of record NC_133156.1, on the reverse strand, counting down.
TGCAGGAAAACCCTGCAAAGATGCACCAAAAGGCACCATTTCTAGTGTCAATAGAAGTCAGTAAAGATGTGTAAAGAAGTCCCAATTCTGCGTGGCTAGATAAACTTAGGTTTCAAAGTTTCCTTCTACAAACAACAGCTTGAGAAGTAATGTGTTTTCTAATATGCATATATTTTATGTTTAAATGAAAGAAATGATTAAACCTCTGCAAGCCTACCAAGACAACATTTCCTTAGCAGAAAATGGTAAAAGCTTGAACAAACGCCTAAAATAGGAACCCTGGTAGATGCCATACCAGCATATACCAGAACTGCTTAATGATGAGGTGTCAACCAACACATTCCTATACCAAGTAGAAAGATGCCCCTGTTTTTTTTCTCTTACATTACATGCCACTAACAGGATTGTAGAATGTGTAGGCTTGAGGGATTATCTTGTAGCATTAGGGACCAAAAATTCAAATTTCTGAAGGTATTAAGGAAAAATAAAGCCTTATACAAGAGGTTATGATCTTGCATAACTACTCTAGACATTTTGATCAGTTTATGGGAATTCTTAAAGCAAATAAAGAAAAAAGTTACATTATATTGAAGTTGCCAACAAGAACAAATTATGAATTTTAAAATTATCATCGAAGACAACCTTCTGTTCAAATTTTAACAATTAGTATCAAAACTTGCCTAGTTTTCTCAAATCTACAAGTTCTCTAACTGCATTATCAATAACCTTTGCTAAAGCATTAACGCCATTTTCCTAGTGCATTTTTCCCCTCATTGACATAATAGATTCCAAATCCCACTAACACATAGCATGACCATATGTCTTCAAAGAAACCCTACATTTTTTAATGGTTTATATTTCCCTTAAAATACTTATCAATAGAAGCTATCAAGTATTTCTCTCCAATTTTTCTGGATACATGTATCTACTCTCTCATACTGAATTTATACTGCTCCCAAGGTTGCCACATGGGGTATGGCTTCCCATCTGAATGAAATCCACAATCTCAGATTAAGCCATGCCAATTACCATCTCACATGTCTTCTATACTTTGATTCATGAAAAATTTATTTTGACCACTGTTTTTAATCCTGATACATAGTTTTAATGTAGAGAACCTTGGATTTTGTATGATTACACTGGTTAATAGCTATGGCATTTCAAAAACTTTCTATTCTGTACTGAAATGCAACTCATGAGTGGCACTGGAGTCCACCTCCTTACCCCTATACCATCAGAACTACCACTGAAATCAATTGGAGTAGAAACTTCCCTAAAATGCCTTCTTTATGCAACAACAAATGAGATGATGCCCATTACATTTATTCATTTCTGTGGCACCATAAATTTCCATTTAATATAGTAATGAAAATGAGCCCTCCATAAAGATGAAAAAAGGATATTCTTTTATATTGTATGACTGAATATAAATTTGGTATAAAATATTTTATTTTATTGAAAACAGGGAAATTTATGTGGCAAAATTTTAGGTTCTGAGCATGAGAAATTTTATTGCTTATCTCTTAAGACTCAAATACATGAGTCTGTCTACTGGGGATTGTCAGATAAAACACTAAGGAAGGGTAAAGCTTTTTTACCTTTTTTGCAAGGCTACTTAAAGGAATCATCTTAAATTAAAAAAGAGCAAAGTAAATGAGATAAAAGGGAAATGGTTACTTGTTTGACATGATGAATGTGCAGCTGATTCCATGCTGCTTCATGAAAATGTCACACTCCTAGAGGGGTTTACCATTTTCTTCAATAAAGGATGTACATATAAAAAAAGCCAATGCTGTTGTTACTTATATTCACTAGAGACCATCAAATGCCATTTACATAACATGTAATATACATTTTTTGACATGTATCTGCAACAGGCACAGGTCTCAATAATGCTGTCAACTCTTGTAGCTTTGCACCAAATTATGAATTGCCAGCCCTTTTTCATCACTGGCCTAGAACTCAGTTAACTGAGATAAAATGTAAAGAAATGATGGAGTCAGAAGGAAGGAAGGACTAAAGGAAATGAATGAATTTTGAAGCCTAGCCAATGTAGTACTTTAAAAAGAAAGAGAACCACTTCTTCTTTAAGAAGTGAAATCTTGGAAGTATTTCCTCTTCCAAACCATAAGGTTAAGAATAAATGACTATGACCAGCATTTTTATTTTGACTTCAGTTAAGGTTTTAAATCAGTATGGTCAGTTAACTGCTCAGCTATACTCAGTTACATTGTATCTGAAATTACAAAGTTAAATATCATACAGGGATTTTTTATGCCTGTTCAGTAAAACAATATCTTACTAAATACATGCTTTAAGCATCAATGGTAAACAAATATAATTTTATGAAGGGAGAAAAAAAACCCATAAGTATCTCTTTACACTCCCCAATCTACACATTACATATTAGGAGTCAGAAGGAAATTCACACCTCTGAATTTCAATCATAGCAGATTGCTACAAGAAATGTGTTGCATCACTGGCTTCAGGAAGAACTTAAAATTTTCAGAGCAAAATATAACACTTCTGTCCATTTCAAATGCCTCATACCTGCAAGTTAAATTTAAAGGGTTCAAAAGGACACTTAATGTCACTAATCTCCACAGACGGACAATTGTCAAGGCTGGATTTTTCATTTACACTTCAGAGGAGTGAGCTGACTTGAGGAAGATCAGGTTAGGTTTCCCCTCAGCTCAGTCACTGAGTTTGGGCCATGTGGGGACTAAGAATCAAGTGCACTGAGTGGAGCCAAAAAAAATTTTCCAAATGCCTGATGCTTTTCTATGTCTCTACCAGACATCTTCCCCCCTGCTCAAATAATGTGATGCACAGTGACCTCTCCATCAGACACCACAGTATTGCCTTTCAGGGCCTCAAACACCCTCCAAAGTTTCTGTCTTCAAGATAAACAGAGCCTTGTAAAATAAATATAATGTATAAACAAAGAAGATCAGGAAAGAAAAGCTCATATAGGAAGAGAGTAGCAATTGATCTAGCCACTATGGAAAGCAATATTGTGATTTCTCACTAAACTAAAAATAGAAATACCATACAACTCAGTAATTCCACTTCTGGGATTTACCCAAAGAAAACAAATCACTGATTCAAAAATATATATGCACATACATGTTTACTGCAGCATTACTTATAATAGCCAAGAAATGGAAGCAATCAAATGTTCATCAATAGATGAGTGGATAAAGAAGATGTGGTATGTACACACAATGGAATGTTACTCAGCCACAAAAAAGAATGAAACATTGCTATTTGTGACACATGGATGGACCCATGGGTATCATGCTAAGTGTAGTAAGTCAGACAGAGAAAGACAAATGTGGCTACTTTTTCCCCCCACAGGAAAGTTGGCTTGGGGTAAGGAATGAGGCTCAAACTAATATAATTTGCTTAATACAGTAGCTATTATGTGCTGTGTTTGGGTTGTTATTTGTCTTTCATGGTTGGTATCTGAACCTAGGATATCTGAGTCCAAAGTTCAAACTCCTTCTGATATACTTTATTACCTCATTTACAAAATCAGGCATCCTCCAAATGAGACCTCATTCATTCATTAAACAATTAGTTATCAAGTGTAATCCAGGTACCATGTAGGAGTTGGGAAAGGGAATATAATAGTATTTATATGCTGTTATTGATGGTGTCTCAATTTATATAGATAGTAAACTAGTGAACTTGAGAAGCACTGCTTAGTGAATTTAGAACAATTATTTTGAATAGATTTGAAAAAAGAAAAATAAATCAAAAAATGACCTTGAGAAGAGCAGCAATAAAACTTTAATGAGGACAATGCCTAAGGCTGGATTTCAATGTCACTACAACACACAAATTACATGCAAATTTGAGAGAATGCCTCTTGAAAATCCTTGTAGAAGCCACAATTGTAGATTACTTCAAAATGTAGGCTTTAGGCAAAGATGATATTTTTAGGACGGTAGTTTATTACAGTCAATTCAAGTAGTTTTCTGCCATAGCATGAAATTGTTTGTGAATATTGAATTAGCTTTATGTTAATCAGCCCATTTAAACAATATTGGTTCCACTTGCAACTCTTCAGACTAAAACATAAAACTAAAACTACAGGCATTCTTTAAAAATCAAATTTTCTTCTACAAAAACTAGAGTTGCAGTGCCGAGCATGAAAAAGAAATAATTACTTAAAAAAGAAATTGGCAGATTCAAAAATAAGAGAAATACCTTTTGGAAAACCCAGTTACAAAACTTGCAGAGGAATCAGCAGTTTCAGAACATGAAAACTGGATAAAACTGTAAATGTTAGGTTTCATCATCAGTTAGTAAATCAATCATTCAGTCAAATATTTGCTGTGGAGAATTCAGAAGACAAAACGTGATCTGAGTCATTATCACACAGGGAAGTTTGTCTTGAAATACATTCTGAGCCACGGGCACTTAAGTGAAGCACTCTTTTCTGAGAAAATATAGAAATTAATTGACTGTCCAAAGCTAGGAAATCTTCACAGGTCAGGCTGATCACAACCTGTATCTTCAAGAAAATGAAAAGACAAGAGAAGAAAGGTGTCCTGAGGAAGGGATGACAGGGAACATTAATGAAATGACAGACACAGAGGCAGACAGGGGTGGTTTTGGCAGTATGAGATACAGGAGGATACTGGTATGCCTGGCACAGATGGCACAGGATAAACTGATGAGATAAGTTAACACTGGTTTCCTAAAGCCTGAACCACAACCCTGCCCATTACCCTGTCACATTCAGAAGAGTGCCTCAGTTCCCCCATTTGCCATAACTGGGATTAGTACAAACAAATAAGCACGTTCTGTTAGTGTGCCTATCTCCACAGCAGGGTGTGTGTGTGCGTGTGTGTGTTAAGGGGGCACAGTATTATTATGGTGGGGAAGGAAGTGGACAAGTAACAGAGCAATCTACTTTTATAAGAATGGACTACATAGTCATTTTTGCCAGTTTTACTCCCAAGCATAAACATTTCTAACTGTGTATTAGGAAACTTGTTTTGCAAAAAGAACATTTTAATGATAACCTTTCTGTCCTGATTATAGACCAAATCTTTTCAGTAGAGAATTAACTTTCATGATTGATTATGTACAAAACTGCTTATGCCACTAGAGAATGGGCTGACTGCAAATCTGGCCAAACTTCAGCTACTATATAAAACTCTGTATATGATAATTTGATGGATTTTTTTGCATAATAGGGATATAAAAGAGATAAAAATTTGGGACTCTTCAGAGTATTTATAGTATTTAATACCATGGGATTTGAAAAAACCACCAAGGTAACAAGTACATCTGGAGAATGTAAGAAGTGTGAGGGCTAAGCACAGGGCAGATCAATATTTAAGTCAGCAAAATGATGAAGAAAGAAACATGGAAAGAGACTGAAAAGGAAGTACAAATTGGGCAGAAGGAGAATTGAAGAGACTGTGTCTAAAAATGAAGATATGAACAACTATGTCAAACGCTGCTGAAATTTACAGCTAAACAAGGCATAATAATTGATCACTGAGTTGAACAGAGTGAAAGTCATTGCATTGGTAAGCTCTATACCAGAGCAATTTTAGTGGAGTGGTGAAGACAAAAGACTGGCTGCAATGGGTGCAAGAGGAAAAGGAATGGAGACAGCAAGTGCAGCCATTTAGGAGCAAAGATAGGACAGAGTTGGAAATTTTAGATTTGAGAGAACTACTGAGAAAAAAAATCATCCAGAGAGGTAGGAAATATGAGAAGATCCAGAAGGCCATCCCTCTGGACCCAATGATCTCACAGAGAAAAAAGCAAATGAAATGCATTTGTAAGTTATAAAAACAGTGATCTAGGAGAGTGACAGAGCGAACAGACTAGGTAAATATAATGGACAGCATACCACAGGCCCATCTGAGCTTCGTGACCACGAAATTAAGGTAAGGTAAATTAGCATGTTTGGGTTTTATTCCTCAGCCTTGTTAAGCTGCCCATGTACAAGGAGTAACAACAATAGTAATGAGAGATATTAAAGGGCTATAAAGAGCCAGACTTCAAAGAACATGCTTTAAAGGACTACTTAACTTCCACAACAGTCCTCAAGGTAGTTACCACTTTCAACTGACAACTTCCACAACTTCACTAATTAAGAAATACTTCAGAATGAGTAAGTAGCATAGCCAGGATCTGAATGCAGAAGAAGCTGGACTTTTAACCTCTACTCCACAGTGCCTCAGGCACTCGATTTCATTCTGTGCACAACAACCTCAATGTCTTTTTAAAGTCTGGTTAGTAAATAAACCATGCCTTCTCAATGTCTTAGGCCTAACTTCTCCTTTGAGTTTCAAACCCAAATATTTAATAGCCCACCTGACCTTCCCATCGGATATCAAATTAAAAATCAGCATGACCCAAACTATTTATTCCCTCTCCCCATGCTAGTTCCTTTCTTAGTCTTCCCACTCCTAATTCAGTAATTCAATAGATTAAAAAATCCCAAGATTTTCATGGTTAAATTATCTGTAATAATAGTAAACAAAAGAGTCACTAGAATGGCAATTATAAAGGCAATTATGACATGAAAAATGGATTAATAGAATTATTAAGTAATTAAGTTCATAATCATACACCTATTATAAATGAAATTAAGTGTATATTGTAAGCAAATGGGGAAAAACTAGAAGGGAATATGTATAAATTAGAAACATCTCATTAAGTTAGACCATTTATGTTCCTTTTGAAAATGACTATTTTGGTTTATTTAACATCACAGCTAAGCGGCAAAACCAAGACATGCAAGATAGAAACATAGTATTTGAGGCAAAAAAATCTTCTAAAGGTTTTAAGAACAGAAACAGGCCTTAAAGTTTTGCTAAGTAATACTTCTTTGAAGACAGATAAAAAGACCCGACTCCTTTCAGGTTCTCTCACTGAGCCTTAACCTGTTTTGAAAATATTCAGAGGTTTTCTATTTCCCTTTTAACAGCTCAGAAATGTGGCAAATAATCATTGATTTGCTTTCTGTAACAATGCTAACAGCAGTGACCAAAGCCTAAGTTAGAAAAAACTCAGGGGGTTCTTTCAGGTCTTCTATAAACACCAATTTATCATTTTCCTTAACTAGCTCAGCTATTTCCTGCTGATATGAACATTCCCTCGGTCTACCATATAGATTTTGTGTCTGCTAGAGTGAAGTCTTGCTTAAGATGCCAGTTTTGACCAGGTCAATGTCTCTGAGTAATAAACAATCATAGTATTGGGTAAATAAAAAAATAATTACCAAGAGTTAAAAGTATAACCTTTTTAAACCTTAATTGCAAAAAATAATTCATGCCAAATAAGAAACAGTGACCTCATTAAGTCATTTCATCAACCATATTCCTTGATGAAAAGGTATAATTTAAACTGGGAAGCCATAAAGGTTTCAGTGCAATATGGTATCTTGCCTATTTTTCTTCAATGAAGGGTCAACAAGGCCGAGAGGTGTGGCTATGTATGTGCGCACGTGTGTGCCTATTAGAAACAGTAGTATCATTTGACACACATAGGTGTTTTTTTGTATGACATGGGCTTAAGAATGAACCCTCCTCTGAACACCCTTCCCAAAAAAGGGATCCTTTACCTATTATCACTACCATTTAAAAATGACAGACCTAACAAAAATGTCTTAATAATATATTTTTCCATGTCTTAATAATATAATAAATTATTTTTATTATGTATTGTTTCCATGCCATATCTGAAGGTCTAGAAAAAAGAAGGCAGAGATGTAAAATATGCATTATATATTGAGAGAGACTGGTCTGACTAGGGTGTTAACTAGGAGATCCCGCGCCTGGTGAAGGGGCTAGGGGAAGGGAAGACAAGTGGGGTTCTCTGCTTAGGGTATTACAAGGCTGCAGTCAAGGTGTCAGTTGAAATGAGTCCTGGTCTGTAGCCTCCAATTTTACCTCCAAGCTCATCTTCATTAAAATTATTATTGTACTCTTTGTGCTTCAGTTTCTATTTACTCTCCTTCAAGTTCACTGCTTCTTTCCTTAGCTGTGTCAAGTCTACTGACGGACATATCAAAGGAAGGTTTTGTGTTTGAAATCATGATTTTTGTTTGGTAGGCTAGCATTTCCTTTTGACTGTAGAAGAGTCTCCACCTTCCTGATTAAATCTCTCGTTCACTCATGTACTTTTCTATTAGAACCTTTAACGAAGTAATCACAATTACTTCAAAGTTCTTGTTTGTAATTCTAACATTTGGGTCATCTCTGAGTTTAGTTGTAAATTGCTTTTTACTTGACAACAGGCTGCTTTTTCCTTCCTTTCTGGTGTGTTCTATAATTTCTGGAAATGTCAGATGTCTTGGGTAAAACAAGAGGAACTGAAGTAAATTGGATTTGTATCTGGAAATGAGCAGTCCTCTTCTTCAGTCAGGCCATTAGTATGTGAGATTGAGTCAATCTAGCCAATAATTACATTTGGATTTATTGTTGCTAGAGTTACCAGCAGTGAGCCACAGGCCTCAAATTCCCCCAGCAGCTGACTGCCATGGCCTGTGGTTAGAGTTGAGGCTCAGTTGCTGGCCTTTTCTCCTTGTTCAGCTGTGCACTCATTCCTGCACCGCAGCAGAGCCTCCCTCAATGCACTTTTCGGTTTCCCAGAGTTAGTCTGCTACTGTGTGTGCTCTGTGCTAGGCTCATGTTGTGAGTATGGGTGTTTCCTGATGTTTCAGTCCCACTTTCCAGTGTAAGGGATGCCTGCCAGTCTAGGTCTGGGAGGTGAAGTTTTCTCCATCTTCCTGCCCCTCTTCTGCCATGGCAGAAAAAATCTGCTTTGTAAATGACAATGGTCCTGGGTGGGAATTTCTAGCCCACTACCAAGTAGATTTGACCTTTGCTTGGTATCATTATAGGTCTTAAGCTCAAGGCAGTTTCTTGTCTCACCCCCAGTGGTAGAAAGCTTTTCTTCAATCCTCTCCAAGACATGTTAGTTGGAAAAAAAGTTCTGGGATATGGGCAGAGCTTTGTGCCAATCTTGTGCAGCTCATTCCCAATTTTGAGTCCTGTGGGGAAGAGGATTCATTCCTACTATCACAGCATTTGCCTCTTAGGAAAGAGAGTTTGAAAAAGCAAGCAGGTCTTTGTGCCTAGTCTCTGACAACTACCAATCACCTCCTCACAGCTGCACCACTGAATGGAGGTCTGCTCACCCATCTCCTCCCCTGCCCTCAGTCTTCCCCGGTAGCCCCCGGTAAAGGTTTATGGGATGAGCTTAAGTCAGTGTGATGTTCCCTTGTTATCTGTGGTCCCCAGCTATTTTTGACTAATATGCTAGTCCATACTTGGCCTTTGGTATTTTCTTTAAATTTAACTGATTGTGAACAGAACCTCTATATCTTGTGTCCTGCCGTAAGTCTGTGCCAGACTGTGTGCTCCATCTCTCTGGGGTGGGGGCTGTCAAAGTAATGACACTTTAGTTTATTAGGCTTTTTTCTTACTGTTAAGATGGGATTAACATTCTTTGGCTGTCAAAATCTTAGTAAACAGGAATCCTTTGTGCACCAGTTTTTAAGCTTTTGGAATTCCTTCAGTTGGGATATGCTGTAATCCCCTCCACCCTATTCTCAATTACTTTTACTTAGATTCATTATTAATTTTAGAACTTTTCTCTTGGTTCTTGGTAATTGTACATACTTTGATTTGCAAACCATTTTCTAGTCTAATATTTTAGGAAACCTAAGTTTTTCATTGCCTCAAATTACTTAAAAACTTGGAGAACTTAAAGACAATCATTCAATTCATATGAAATGGAAAATTTAATACAGAATCTTCATCTATTAAAATTCATTTTTAAGATTTTCTAAAATGTTCATCTGTTTTAAAAAGTTTTTCACTCTGGATATAAATTATCTTGTACATAGTGGGGAAAAGGTTAGTACTTCAAAAACTAGTACTAAACAAGTCCTAGATTGTAAACTACATGAGCAAAATAAAAAACCATGGCTCACTGATTTCCAGCTTGAGCCCCCATATTTCAACATTCCTTTTAAAACTTGTAAAAAATTGGCTGAACAGCAAAGTAAGGATAAATGTGTCTGTGTATCAACTTATCATTCAGGTATAGCTACGTACTTAGAACCTGAAAGTGTACAGTTGCTATAACTGTGTGTCCGGCACTAGGTGTTTTATCAAATACTTGACTACATTTTCAAACTCTTAAGAACAAAGCCTTCCAAACTAGTGACCTAATTTACCTGGCTGTGGGTAAAATTGCAGTATTTCCAGAATCTTTCACCTGGCCGTAGTGTATCTAAGATATGTGTCCTTTAATTTGATCCTCAAAAGACCCCTTAGAGAAAGTACTGTCAGTATCTACATTTTACAGACAAGAATATTGAAATATAGAGGATGCAAGTCTTTCCAATTACATGCAAGTTTTAAGTGTCTGAAACAGTATTTGCACCCAGACGGTCTCACTCTAGAACATGGCATGCAAACCACTGTAATAATAACATAGTGATAATTTAGTCACTCCCACAACCAGACAAATACTTTCTGTTGGGATGAAGCTTTGAGATTTTATGACCTGACAGGTCTTCTCAGTTGTAGACAAATAGAGAACTCACAGCATTTTCAGTGTTCAGGGAAACTACTGCACTCTCTTTAATTGGGCCTTTTGGGTTTCCTATTCTATTTAGACTGTGGTCAGAAAAAATGCTTGGTATTCAGTCTTCTTAAGTTTATTGAGACTTGTCTTGTGACCTAACATATGATCTACTCTGGAGAATACTGGTATCCACTTGAAAAAAATTTGTATCCTGCTCATATTGAATGTAATGTTCCTTATATATCTATTAGGTTCGTTTGGTGTATTGTCTAATTTTAGCTACTGTTTCCATATTGTTTTTCTGTCTAGATGATATATTGATTTATCTAAGTGAGGTGTTAAAGTCCTCTACTTTTATTTTATTACTGTCAATTTCTCCCTTTATACATTTAGGTGTTCTCTATTTATAACCGTTATGTCTTCTTGCTGGTTTGAGTCCTTAATCATTATATTAATGTCCTTTTTTGTATCCTATTACAGTCTTTGTTTTAAAGTCTGCTTAAAATATATATCCTTGCTTCCTCCTCTTACTGCTTTAGACCTTGTTCTGACCTCTGAGTCTCTCACAACTCACGCCTAGCCACACCTATTCCCCATATTCTCACCAGAATATGTTTGTATGTATCATATGTCACTGCTTGAAACTCTTGGATGCATGTCCGTTACCTTCAGGATAAAATGCAGACTTCATGATCTAATCCTTGCCTACATTTCTCATCTAATGACCTTCCCTTGCTCGCCATGTTTTAACTACAATGAATTCGCAAAAGAACCACACTTTCGTATTTACATGCCTGTGTGGGCATCAACTCTCTGCAGTAATACTCTCTTTATCCTATTTTTTTCAATCATTATCTCTCACTTTCCTTCATCCTTATATGTCCTTTATTCATACAGATTTTCATTATATATCTTCAATAAAAATATTATATATTATTACATCATCTTTACATTATAATTTACATCCTACTTTCCCACTAGAATACAAGCTACCCAAGGATGCAAGTTATCACAATTACCTCAATTACTGCCTACTATATGATAGGTACTTAATAAATATTTATTGATAAATAGAGAAAGCAATGAATAGTTTGGCTGCCCTTACTCTTTTTCCTCTTACTGATTTGTTTATTCTCTTCCATTTCTTCTAATTCTGCCCTTCTGACCAAATCACATACTCAAATATATTCTGTCCTAATCACACACACACATGCACAAACACATATCCTCCTGATTCATGACTATACTTCTCCAATTAGGCTACGTTTTAAAGTTTCTCTTACATTTAATGACAAACTTAGTTCCTACTTCTTGCTTCTTCTCAGAATAATAATTTAGAAATTATTATTCTTTATAACCCAGTATCCATTTTTATCATTCTGCTCAAACTGATTTTAAGAATCCAGGGATTATCTAATTGCCAAATCCATTGGCTTGCTTTGTCTTCATTTCATTTAACTTGTCTGTAATACTGGGCACCTCCCACCCATGACTTCATGAGAGTGCTTTCACTTATTCACTCATCAAGTTAATAAATGCTTATTATCTACTCTGTGTTAAGCATACCAATGAGTACTGAAGATAGAACAGTAAGCAAGATATCCTTCTTGCTTTCAGGGAGCTTATAGATTATGAAGAAACTACAATTATTAATGTAGCTCTCTATTATCTTCTGTTTGTTTTCCTGCCACCTCTTCATTTTACACTGGAAATAAAACAGTTTTTCTATATTCCAACCAACTTGAAATTCTTCTTATTAAATCTTCTCTCCTTAGGTGAACTCATTTACAAAAAATTTTAAATCTTAGAGTTGTACTAACTCACAAATATGTATCACCTACCTCCTAAACTCCAGATTAAACTTACAACTGACCATTGGATATCCTATCTGAATGGAACCTCAAATTCAAAATGGACCTAAATTAAGCTCAGTATCTTGATCTCTCTCAGTTTGCTCCAAATTCTGTGCTTACTAACTCAATTAAAAGGACCAATACCTTTTCTGGAAGGCAAACCTTCTAAAAACATTGAGGTTAGTTTAAATTCTGTCTTCTCTCTACTTCCTCAGGGTACTGACAGGTAGAATTTTAAGATGAGATCCTATGTTGCCACCCTTGGTGTACACATACACTCCCTCAGTTATTCAGTCAAACACTAATCTAGGTGCTTTTGTGAAGGGGTTTTATAGTTTAATAAGGTAACAAATCAGTTGACTTTAAAGTACAGAGATTATTCTAATCAGGTGAATCCATAAAAGGAACTGATGTTTTCCTGAAAAAAAAAAAGACTTCAAAGAATGAGAAAGATTAGATCTAACGAAGATTCTCTATTACTGGGTTTGGAGATGGAGTGGGCCATGTGATAAGGAATATTGGCAACCCCTAGGAGCTAAGAGCAACCTTGACTGGAACTAGGAAATGAAAACTTAGTCCTACAACTACAAAAAGCTGAATTATTCTATAAGCACCTGAACTTGGAATAGGACCTAAGATCCCCATGAGGAAACAACCTGGTCATGACCTTGATGTTAACTTTGTAGATTCTGAGAAGACTCAGATGAGCCTACCTGTACTTCTGCCATACAGAATTGTGGACTAATAAATAGATATTGTTTTAAGGTGTGAATTTTGTGGTAATTTTTCACATAGCAATAGAAAACTAATATAGGCTATTTTTGAGAAGGGTGTTAATTTTACTATTACTGGCTCTACAATGTGTCTCTAGAATGTGTGAGTCTTCCCTTTTTTTTTCCATTATCATTGCCACAAATTATCATTCAAGAACCTACAGGGCTTTCTATCCTATTAAAATATCTGCTCACCTTACAGTGTTCCCAGATAATTACAGAAAGTTTAGCCCCTTCTCCTTTTGTCTCAGAACTTTTTAATCATTTTCATATCATGTACATGGTAAGATACGGCACTTGTCCAGATGAGCTTGTGGTACAGCCAATTGTATGCTCCCATTCCTACACTAATCTCTCAACACCTTGAAGGTAGAGATTGTACACTTGGAGCGGGTTTCAACAATGTGAATGAATTAATATGTTTAACTATGAGATGCCCAGTACCCAGTGCCCAGATGCTGAGTCTCAGAACAAAGACAGAGCAAAAGTTATGTCTTCTTAAATGCTGCCTTGTCTACTTGTTTCATGACCTAGGACAGGTCACTTGGCCTCTCTTATCTTTAGTTTCCTCATCTCTAGTAAGGAAAAAGCAAACAAATATGAGATAATGTAGGAAATACCTTTGAAATTTTAAATTAATCAGATTAGGTATTACAATAAAAAGTCTTTTGTCACTTTATGCCTATAGCTTCATACTCCAAGAGAATTAATAAAAGTTGCTGTGCCTCATCAGCAGGACTGGGTAAGGTACAATCGAAAGAGATTAGCAATTTATAGTAGAAATAACTCCATGGCTAGATGCAGTGTTATCTGGTAATATCTCAAGTTAAAAAGTCATGTTTAGCTCAAAATTGGGGGATACATCTGCCTCCCACCACTTTCAATGTCACGTAGGCAGCTTGTACTCAAAATGTTTGCTACTGAAATATCTGTATCCTGGTCATCAAGACGTAAGCCAGCTAGTCCATCCTTTGGCCTAAAATAAAATCTATCATACACAGTTGACAGAAAAAAACGTTAATGTTTTCAGATAAGATGAGTGATGGGGAGGGAGCACACACTATTTGTATATTAATAGATTTAAATATATATAATTAAATTGAAATCAAGTTAAAATGGGTTTTAATTTGGCATAACAGTGCTGCAGTGTTGTTTCTAGTATAACATGTTGAAAGAGTTTCTCTAAACCACTCAATTAACTTTCCACTTTGCTTGTATCATATTTATCAGTGAATCATCAAATAGCATAGATAATTAACATATTTCTCATATCTGAACCAATTGCAGTAACAATGAGGAATCAAATACCTTGTGTCATTTCGTTTTTGTTTAAAAATTTTTGTAGGAAGTTGTCTTTTGCTCTTTATTTGAGAACATTGAAATGTTTTTCAATTCATCTAAAAGGACTGACAACTTCATAGTCCATTCCAGTTAATCAACAGAGAGTCTACCTTTAAGAAGCAATCTTGCTTTTCTATTACCCAATCTTCCTCTATTTGGAGAAAAACCTCTATCTTTTCTTAACTCTATCAACTTATAGAAACAGTAGGACCTATTAATTTCACTGAAAATGAGAATCATCTAAAAAACTTAAATGAAATTGCCAAATATTAATATGACCTTTCAGTTATACAAATTTCATTAGATATTTCTTTCTAGAAATATTTTGAAATAACATTACAAATATAATCTTCAAAATAGTCCTATGAGGTAAAATAATGAAAAGGTTTTTGCCTAAATCTGCTTTAGTGGCTGAAATAATAACAAACTATCAAAGTGACCTGTGTTACTTGTAATGCTCTCTAGAATTTAACCTAAGAGACATTAATGCCAATATGACAAAAAACTACACAAATTTTGGTTAATTAGTAACTCACCCAAAAATCCCTTGTGGTATATAGAATACCTAAGTCTTCAGTGTTTCTGAAAAACTGTATTTGCCCTGTAAAAGTTTTGAAAAGTTTCTGGGCTTGTCTCATCCTAAACCTTAAACCAGACCCTGAACCTCATCATATGAGGAAAGCAAATCCACTACCCAAATCTCCAGTGAGCTAAGTAGGCTTAACAAAATGTTTCATAGAACAAAAAAGGATGGTTACTTTGCATACTAAATCGCAAATAATCTAATAGATAGTAAACGTTTCTCTTTGCTCAAAAACTCCTCTCCTTTATATTTCCCTTTCTCCTTGACCCCACTCCACCAGTTCTTGTTCTCTCCCTTCTCTTCTCTGAAAGAAAAACATCTCTTCTCTTTTTAACACAGAGCAACTCCACCAGGTTCTCATAACCCAAGTTCCAGCATACACCGTGCTACTTAGCCTCTTGGTAGAATCATCAAAAGATTCGCCAAACATATTAGGACTGCTGTCTAGGCAAGAGTAGAGTTCGTACATCAAATTTTTTTAAATGACTTGCCATAGTGATATGTACATTTGGTTTCATCATTACAGAGCATCCATAAAAAGAATAGCAGTTTTTTTTCAGTTTTACTACATAATCCAATAAACGTAAACCATCCAGAAAACCACACTCCATACAGTTCAGTTAAACTGTTTCATTGCATTGTATGCAAATAAACATGTGTCCTGGTTACAGAAAACTTATACATTTGGAAGCCTTAACATTTTGAAGATACACAATGAACTAAAAGGTTCATCTAAATATGTATTTGTTGATTGGGAATTGAACTTTACTTCTTGGTAAAGACAGAGCAAATCATTACCTAGTAACTCTGTTTGACTAGGATTGCAATCAAAATTGCAACTGACTGCAGAGCAAAATCATAAGAACAAGGTGGGGCAGTATCTTTTCAACTTCTCTTCTTACCCCTACTCTTTATCTTCTATGCAATATTCACCACTCCTTATCAATTTCCTTATCAACTACATACTTTATGCTGGGATGACAGAAGGCAGTTCTGGCATTCACAGTTTATTCACATTTAACAAGTGGGTAAGCACATACAACTTAGGCAATCTTGTATGCAAATATATGTGAAATCATTCATATAAAACACATTAATTCAAACATCATACAAACAGGAACAAATCTAACTCATCTCTTTCATGGACAATTTTATCCAGTTCCATGAACTTCTATAAAAGCTACATGCTAATAGCTATCAAATAGATATTTCTGAAACTCCAGAATTAACTCATGGTTTATCATGAAAATATTAGTAAAGGAAGAACAGAGGAACATTAAAATGGCTGAATCAAAAGAGAGAAATTTAAGGGGGAAAAACAGATAAAGTAGACATGGTTAAAGAATATGCAAGAGAGATAACCATTACAGAAAAAGTAATAGGGGCAACATTTACTTTCATGCCTGAAATAACCAAAATCATAACAAATACATAAAATGAGAAATAATAAGGAAGTACAGTGATCCCAGATAGATGGTGGGAAACAAATAAAGCGAGACTTACAAAGATGCCAGCTTTCTGGTTTGAGAGAGTTTCTGCAATGCAGTCCAAGGAAAAGGTACCTAGCAGTCACAGTGAGTTGAAAGGACAGAGCTGAGAATAAAAGGAGACAAATACAGGAAAAGTTTGCAGAGCAGAATATTAGAGAAGAGAGCCATGCAAAGAAAGGGCACTGGAGATCTGCAGAGGCTCCCCTCAAGCGTCAGAGTGCTGATCTGCACATGGAAATGAAGAAAGTGCTGGCAGCCAAGGAAAGACCCACTTGAAAAGATTGTGGGGAGAGTGTGATACTCCACAAAGATGGGAACAGTGCCTGACCCGCCAGCCAGACGAGAACACCTTGTAACTCATGGAGCTCAGTTACAATACTCAAAAGGGCTTGCTTCTTGTGTAGTGATTAGCTGTAGACCAACGCTTCTCAAACAGAGATGATTTTGACTCGCAGAAGTTTTGGAAACATCTGGAGAAATTTTTGGTAATCACGCTAGAGGTGCAGCAGGGTGCTCTAGTTAGGTAGGTAGAGTCTATGGATGCTGCTAAACATCTTATAAGCACAGGAGAGAACCCCACAACAAGGATTTATCCAGTCCCAAATATCAATAATGTCAGAGTGGAACAGCCTCATCCTAGAATAACATGGCTCTGGTCTTACCTAATAAAACATAAAATGCAAGATTCAAAAGGATCAGATTATTTAGCAGTAACTTAACTGAGTCTCAGAACAAAGTTTAAAATATTCACATGGATGCAAAAATATCCAGCACTCACAAGGTAATATTCCCAGGCTCTGGCATCAAATAAAAATTGTCAGATATGCAAAGGAGAAGGAAACATTGACCAACAATGAAAAGAAAGAAAAAAAATTAATTCAGATCTAACAAAGATAACAGAATTAATTACTTTAAATAGTAATTATAACTCCATTTTATTTGTTCAAAAAGTTAAGTACAAAAACAGAATATTTTAAAACATGCATAAAATCAACTTCAAGACATGAAAATTACAATGGATGAGTTAAAAAAAGCTCGTTGAGATTAATGGGAAATTAGATATTAAATAGTGACCTTGAATGCACAGCAAAAGGAATGAACCAAATGAAGGACAAAGGGAGAAAAGATTAAAATAAGAAGAAAGAGAACACATCAGTGAGTTCTGGACAATTTCAAGCAGCTACATATGCATGAAGTAGAAGTAGTATTCTTGTGATTTGCTACAGAAAAGTTATATAGATAAGAATTACTAAAATGTTAAAACTGAAGCAGTCTAGTGAAGATGTCCATGGAAGAATGGAGGGGGTGGAGACAAAATAAAATATTTAAAGGTTTAATAGTGAAAATTTTTCCAAATACAATGAAAAACTATACACACATAGATATAAGAAGCTCACGACATAGAAACATGAAAACTACACTAAGGCACATCATACTCAAATGTCTAAGGTCAACAGTAAAGAGGAAACCTTTAAATCATCCAGAGGAGTGAGGGAGAAAACATGCTTTAAAGTGCTGACAGTACAAAAGCACTTGTCCACTTGGAACCCTATAATCAGCAAAAATAGTTTTCTTTGTGACCTTATATAAGGGGAAGATTGGATTAGGAATACTTTCAAAAACATAATCCATAAAAGAAAAAATACTGATTTTTTTATACTTATACAGATTTAATTTAATCAAAGTTTGAAACTTTTTACTCTTTGAAAGGCACTGTTAAGAGAACGAGAAGACAAGCCACATATCGAGAGTCAATACTTGCAAGTCAAATGTCTGATAAAGAACTTGTATCCAACATAGTTTTTAAAAACATTCAAAATTCAATGAAAAAAACAATAAAATATAGCCAACAGATCTGAAGTGGTATTTCTTTAGACACATATATGGATAGCAAAGCACAAAGATGTTCAACATCATTAGTCACTAGGGAAATGCAAATTAGAAGTACAATAAAATTCTGCTACACACTTAATAGAATGACTAAAATTAAAAGAGACTACCCTTACCAAGTGTTGTTGAGGATTTTTGAGGAACTGGAACTCTGATACATTACTAGTGGGAACTGAGATGGCACAATAACTTTGGAAAACAATGTAGTAGTTCTTAAAATATTAAACATATATCTGTCAACAGACTCAACCAGTCTATTTTTAAATATTTTCCAAGATAAATGAAAGCATATGTTCATACAAAGACTTGACTACAAATGTGCATCTCAGATTTATCTGTAATAACAACTGGAAACAACCCAAATAACCATCAACAAATAAATGATAAATTATGGTATATCCATATAATGAAGCACTCCTCAGTAATAAAAGTGAATACATTTTAGAAACATATAACATGAATGAATCTCAAAATAATTATATATATTATATATAATCAATACATATATAATCACTACATATATAATTTGCATAATCATATCCCATGTATAATATAATATTATAAAACCAGATCAAAAGTAGTATACACTGTTTGATTCCTTCTACTTATGTAAAATTCTAGAAAATGCAAATGCAAATGAAATTATAGTAACAGAAAGCAAATCAGTGGTTTCCTGAGGTTTAGGCAGTGAGAAGGTGGGAGGGACATGAAGGAGAGATTAACAAGTGGCACAAAGACTCTTTGGGGAGTTCTGGGTATGTTCGCTATCTTTATTTTGGTGATAATTTCACAGGTGTACACATATATCAAAATATATTTTAAATATGTATATTGTAAGTCACTTATACTTCAATAAATCTTATTTAAAACAAAATAAATATTCACACATGGAGCTGGGTGGAACGTTAGTAAAACTGGGATGTAGTGGGCTTGGTGCTCTCCAGATCTTAAGCGTGTGTTCAGAACAGTGAACCACTGCAGGAATGCCGACTGGAGAGAGACAAAGATGACTTTTGTGAATGGTCTGCTGAAGGGCAGTACTGGTGATTTTTTACATTTTTAATTTGCTTTATTTAAAATTTTTCTATTTTTCTCTTTGTTTTTCCTTCCCAGAACTCTTATATGACTTTTTTTCCCCCCAAACCAATCATAGTTTATAAAGGAGTAAGAAGAATCTATTTCAGAGAAAATGTTTCCCTGTTTTGAAACATGACCATATGGAATTGGTGGACTGGGTCACTTTATTTCTAATAAGAGAAAGAAGTCTCAACTTCCATCTAGCAGTTAGTCCTCATTTTAATGCACAATATTCTGAAGCATCTAAACTACTTGAACTTAGTTTTTCTACGAGAATGAATTATTTAAGTCAATAGTACCTTTTATTGTTTCAAGAAATTTCTCATTCACAGAAGAATGAAATGTTCTGGTTATTTTACCCTGCAGTATTTTAGTTTTATTAAATGTTACTGTGTGTCATCACTTTTTACCTGATTTTCATGTATTAAGTACTAAAATTAACTGAAACAGGAAGACAAGTAAATCTAAAAAAGAGAGTAAAGCAGCTCCTTGTACTGGGGTTTTGAGACTGTAGGCAAATCTGATCTGCTCCGGGTCCTTCCTCCTGGCTATAAATTCTGGTACTCATGATTTGAAATCTTGAACTCTAATTTTAAACTTGATTCTTACACATGTGCTGTTGAGTTAGATATTTGCATTTCATCAGCTTACTCATTCATTTAATTATTTGCTTACTCAGGGTCAGTAGAGAAACCATTATGTCCAAAATACTGTAACAGGATCTATAAACACTTAAAAGGTGGAGATTACAGAGCTTGTCCTCTGGGAGCTTATGGTCTGATTACTCTATATAAGACAAATGATAAAGAAGTAAAGCAAATGTATGTAATTAACACCCAAATGATCATATAGTTTAAAAAACAGAACAAAAATAAAAATGTAGAAATGGAAGTAAAAAAGGATGGGAGAGAATCAAAAAAGAAACTTACGGTATAGTTAGTGTGGGAGCCTGGCTTCAAGCTGATGACCCTCTTCTCCCCCCATATTGGAGAGGCATGATCTACGTGACGAATAGGACACTGCAGAAATGATGGAGGATCACTTCTGATACTAGGCCACAATAAGTATGTGGCTTCTGTCCTTGGTGTACTTCACTGCAACAAGCCCGCTGCCATGTTGTGAGACACTTAGGTAGACCTATGTAGTGTCCACATGAGGGGTAATTGAGGTTTCT
The DNA here is from genome assembly GCF_040802235.1 of Manis javanica. Taxonomy (NCBI): domain Eukaryota; kingdom Metazoa; phylum Chordata; class Mammalia; order Pholidota; family Manidae; genus Manis; species Manis javanica. The sequence goes on along the minus strand of NC_133156.1, from coordinate 209,808,868 downwards.
TGCCAACAGCCAGCACCAACGTGACAGCCACATAAGCAAGGCATCTTGGAAGTAGATTCTCCAGCACTAGGTAAGCCTTCAGACAACTGAAGTTACGACCAACATCAAGACTGCAGACCCTTGGGAGACCCTAAACCAGGAGCACCCAGCTAAGCCACCCCCAAATTCCTAGCCCACAAAAACTGTTTTGAGATAATAAATGTTTAGTGTTCTTTTAAGGCACTTGGGGATAATTTGGTTACACAGAAATAGATGCATACGAAGTTAAACAGAGCTTGGAACCAAAAGTTGGCTCTATTATCTGTGAGCATGATCTAGTCACTTAACCTGTCTAAGCCTTATTTTACTCAACTGTGGAATACTAGTGTTATCCAACTTTAATATCTTGTAATGTCATTGTGATAAATGAGATAAATAAAAGTATTTAAAAATCAGGATTTAGTAAAAACTTACCATCATTATAATTATTTGCTTTCTTCAAACAGGAATTCAGTATTTTCCTTTGTACATCCTGGTTTGATTCCAAAAGCACATGTATGAAGTTGTTTGAACTTCATACAGGGAAGGTGTTTAGCAGAGCATATCGTGTTGGGTAGGGCAACCTCAACATACATGTCAAGTTCACTGTTAAGGGGTGGATGGGGACCAAACAACGAACAACAGCCCTGTTAACTATTAGAGAGACAGTTTGAAAATTGTGAGAGAATGAATATGGGTAAAGGATACCGCCTCCTTGAATAATTTTAAGATTTTAGGGGCTGTAAATATGGCTTCCTATTGGTTTTGTTGCCACATTTCCATTTACCCAACTTCTTACATTCTGTTTCCTGCTACTTATGTCCTCTTTCTTCTTCTGCCTGAATATCATTTTTCACAGGGATTCCTTTCTAGTTCAATGTTTCGGCACTTATCATCTTGATACAGAACCTTATCATGATCTCACTTGTAAAATTTCTTTGTTTTTCAAAAGTGAAGAATCGTTTTGTGATTGCTCTTGTTCAGAAAAGCATTTGAGAGCATACCACATTTTCCTTTCTTTAACCCATGCCTAGAGGTTCTAGAATATGTACAGTCTTCTTCCCTGCTGTTTCTACAGGATCTTTTCTTTTAACCTTTGTCAATATCTCCCAGGTATCCACTTGCATCTAAAAATCATAGGAGTAAAAAAAATTGCTTACCTTCACTCTAATTGCTGGTCATCTTGATTAAATACAGTGTCAGATTACAGAATTAGAGAAAGTCAATTTTTAATGTATTATAGAATAGTATAAATTATCTTTGCCTATAGTTGTTACTTAGGTATGAGATTACTGCTTGGAAAAACAGTACTCGTGCTCATTTGTATAAGCAATAAAAATTACTGTGCTTATTAACAGTTTTCTTTTCAGTCTCTGGAGACCCATCAACTTTCTATCCCTTTTGGGTTCTGTTGAGAGAATTAACTCATCAACTCATTAAAAATATGTCATCACTCTGTTTTCAATAGTTTACAATTTTTCATTTTTTCTTGTTGACCAAGAGATGATGTATGAATGGACAAAATAGGCAAAATTAATTTTTAAAGAGAATTGGCATAAAATGTTTCTTCTTTCTTCATCTACCTAGTTGTACAATCCCTACATCATGCAAAGAGAATTAGTAGAGAGAAGCAGGGAAGGAAAAACAGGACATAAAAGACTTCTCTGGTGTGTTCAAGTTGTTTCTTCCCTCCTCTCCTTTCTTTGATGCATAAAAGGCCCTGATGGGTTTGGGAGTTTATAAGGATGTTAAACGTGCAGTTCTCATTGATCGCATTAAGAGTCAAGAAGGAGGGGTTTATTTTTGCTTTGCTTTGCCCTATGTTCAGTTTTCCTGTTGCATAAGCTTCTTATCGACATTAATTTCAGCCTCCAACAATGTTTTGCATAACAGAATTATAATGTAGTGTCTAAAATAGTCCTATGAAGCATAGTTTCAAATACATTAGAAAGATGAATCATTTCCTTAACATGGACCACTATGTTATTTGAAATAATTACTCATGAAACAGAAGCTTCACCTAATTAAGCAGCATGTGACATGCAAAGAAGAAATCAAGGAAATTCAACAATAAATTCTTCTGTTCTTTATGGAGGATAAGGGAAATCTGCAGCTCCTTCTCATTTCCATTTTGAAATGAAAAAGTGTTAGTATCATGGCTATGCATTCCGGTATTAAGTAGGAAGATCATACCACAGAAATGAAGAGATGGGCTGAGACCAATTTACATAACTTTGGACTATACAGAATTATTACTGGGTCTCCATTATCAGTTGTTGAATCTATTTTATTTTTTGAGTTTTACTTCGTGCGTGCATGCGTGTGTGTGTGTGCGCCTGTGCGCACGTGTATGCTTACATTTTTTTTAATTCGTCTTGAAATAGCTTCAAAATCAAAGTTTTCTGCCAAGTCTAAACAGCAAGAAGAAAGGGCAAAGGGATTAGCTATCTCTAATACATTCAAGTTTATAAATTTCTTGAGTGTGTGTGTGTATGTTTTCCCAGGCTTTCACTCTTAACAGCTACACCAGTACCACCATGAACACTAATGAAATATAACAGAGGGCATCAATCAGAGTCCATTCAGGCTAGGAACATGACCGTTTACAATGTAATAGTCTCTCTGGCTTAATGAAGCCTTGTTAAAGAAAAACTATTTGCATTCAAATTCAGACGAGCCTTCAGCAGCATGTATAGGAGGAAAATATCACCTCTTATCTTGAGTGAGCTCAAAAACTAGAGTGCACAGCGTTCAAGGGCACACACTGGGGCAGGGACATCTTACTCTTGCCCTTCCCCTATTTATTGTGCTTCATCCAAGTCCTGGGCACACACTGTTTACTGAACAAAGGTTCAGTGAAGAAACATCATAGGAGATAAAGCATTAAACTGTGGAAACAGACAGTATAAGTTTATAAACAGCTGGCCTTAATAAGATTTAGATTAGCAAAAATTTTTTCTGCAGTCAAGTTCTGCTGCCAGCCTATGGAATTCAAACTAATACTTCACTCAGCTATTAGTGATATTAAAATGAACCTTATATTTCTGCCATCTTCTTGGACTATATTTCATAGACACACATGATCTGTGTCTATAGTCTATATAGTCCTCCTTTCTAATGACACGTAAGTCTCAGGAGTGGTTTTGAAACTCACTAACTTTAGGACCAAACTAATGTAGGGAGGCATTACTGTAAAGCGCAGCTATTGCTCAAATGTCACAGACACCGTAACAGCAGCTACATCCCTGGAAGTAGTTTACAAAACTGCCTCAGTTTACAAAACTCACTTTGCAAGACGTTCCTGATAGGCCTTGAGAAGCATGTCAACAGAGACTCTAAATAATAGAGAACTGCAATGTGTTATAACACTAAAGAGAATTTGGAATTTGTTCTAGCCTACAGTATTTCCCATGACCTGCACAGGCCTCTTCTATCATCCAAGGTCTTTCTGAAACCCTGCTCCCACTATGAAGTTTTCCATACTCATTGCAAAGTAAAATGATTATCAGAGAACAAACACATTCACATTTTATATACTAATATGTTTGATCATGAATGCAAAGATTGCTTGAGTCAGGGAACATGTGTAAATTTAATCATTAAATTTGTTCTGCATGCAGCTTTGTCCATTTTTTTTTCAAGACCTGAGGAAGAAAGTTTATTACCAAGTCCATTGACATGGAGTCTCAATTATAAATAGATTTCCTCAAATTTTAGTGGCAGGTATTTTCTTCCAACAAATAAATCCCCTTTCCTACTTACTCTGAATCCAGCTTGATTCAACAGCTCAAAAATACTTGTTGAGCATCTGCTGTATGTGAGGGACCAGCTAGGTTCTGTGGATTCACAACTGACTAGATTTTGTCAGAAGACTCTACACCAGTGCTGTCCAAAAGACCTTTGGACACTGATGCCAATCTCTTTATCTATAAATCTGTGCTGTCCAATATTGTAGCCACTAGACACATGTAGTTTTGAACCCTTAAAAGCAATAGTAGTTTGAGTAACTGGATTTTAAATTTTCTGAATATTGCATTAATTTTGAGTTAAATAGCTACATACGGCCAACAGTCCCATATTAGGCACTGTGACTCCAGATCAACCTCATAAAGACTGCCCTGGTGATGTTTTGGGTTTATTTATTTATTCTTTTGGATTTTTAAAAATTGAAGTATAGTTAATATACAAAATTACACTGGTTTCATGCATACAACATAGTGATTCAACAGTTACATAATTATTAAATGCTCACCCTCACTAGTGCAGTTACTGTCAGCACAGAAAAAGGTTATAGAACTATCCGTTGTAGTCTCTGTACTATACATTCATCCCTGTGACTGGAGCCAAGGCCAAAGGGGCAGCAGGTACCCGGGCCATGTTCTTCTCATGGCAGCGACCTGAAGCTCCAGAAGAGCAAGCCGAACTCTGTGGGGTCTCTTTAGGCCAAGGCTCAGTACTGAGACACTGTCCCTGTTTCCCATGGTCCACCAGATAAATCATGTTTTTTAGCCTAGGAAAATATCAGTGGGTTAAGGAAATACACTCTAGTCATGGAAAGGGTGGTGGGAACATAACAGTTGAATACATGCTGAGAAATATTCAAATCTACCATAGTCTCCCCCTCTATCAAAAAAGTTTACATATCTCACTTGCAGAAAGAAAGTTCACTACTATTCCAAGAATCCCCAGTCACTTCACCCAAGTCTTATCCAACATAGCACCAAGGCTTGAAGGGCAAGATATCCCTCCTCAGGACCCAGAGACCTGTCAACTAAAATGAAAAATTATACCCTCCCTACACATGCAACATTAAACTGTGCAAAAGGGGGAGGGCAATTCCATGAAACACTTCCATTTAAAAGAGAAAACCCATTGGGAAAATGTTAGTAGGACCCCTGTCCTGTAAATATGGACTATTCCTTGAAAAAGCCCTAGTTCTCCCTGCGAATAGTTTCTCAGTTCACTGTTTATGGTTCTATTTCACCTTCTGGAAGATTCTTCATGTTTCAGTCTCCTCCTTGGACCCTTCAAAAGAGCATATACACTCTGTTTCACTTATCTATTTCTGTTTACAAACTACCTCAAAATCCCATAGCTTAAAAGAACAACTTACTGTTTCTCATGATTCTGTGGGCTGCCTGGACTTAACTGATGGTTGGTTCCTTTACTCCATGTGGTCCTTTTTAGGTTCACTCATGTGCCTGCCTTCAGTTGGGAACTTGGCTGGGCCTGTAAAGTCCAAGATGGCCTCATTCACAAGCCTGGCAGTTCGTACTGAATGTCGGTTAGGACTAGATTCTCCTCTATATGATCTATTTATTTATTCAGTAAGATTTTGTTATGGCATGTAGTAAAATTAGTTGGAATCACTTTGAGCCTTTTAGATCCAGCTTTTAAGCCTTGTTATTAGATTAGATCCACAGTAATCTTTGGACGAGGGCTCCTTTAACCCCATTAGTGAGACAATACCCTACTCAAGACTCTACCAGTTGCCTCATGTATTACATGTTCTCCCCATTCTTACTGATGGGAATGCAAATATTCCCAGAACATGAGCTCTTAGAGTTGTTAACAATAGTGCTTTCTTGTCATTCTCCTCCCAACTTACAGCCTTTGAAGAAGGTCATGAAGCTTAGAACTCATTCACAATATGAGGGCCCTCCCTACTTCAGGTATCTTTGAAGCACCCTCTGTGCAGCTCTCTCCTTTCTAATATTTTGCCATGAAAATTCTAGCCTGGAATCACCTCAGACTCTCTGATCTTTGGCCACCAAAACAGTTGTATTCTGTTTGTTTGCCCACTCACCCCAATGCAGTCTAGGAACTGTTTCTGGGCAGTAAGCTAAGGAATTGTAGGGCTCCCTCTTCAGGTTTTCATCTCCCATTGGCAACAGTCCTACCTCTTGTATAATGTGTGAAAACAGTTCTTTTCTATGACTTGTCTGTCTTTCCACTTGGTTGTAGAGAGTGGGTAATTAATCCTTCATGGCTGGAACAGAGGAGCAGTCCCTTAAGTGGTTTTCAGTACTTCATTTTATCTACACTCTTGGCTAATTACTTACTCTTGTTTCATTTTTTAGTGGTCATGTCAAGTTTACAACACGTAGCTTTAACTTACAAAAGACTACCTTAGAATAATATTATTCCATTTTACAAATACTAGAAATGAAAACAACATACTTTAATGCCCCCTTCTTAGTCTCTGTACTACTTTTCTCATTCCATGACATGATATAAGCACATCAATAGATTAGTAATTTTCTCAAAGAGTAGAATGTCTTTGAAAGAAATTGAAGATATTAGAGAATGAAAAAACAAGTCTTTTGTATTCATATTCATATTAACTATTTCTAGAGTTCTTCATTCCCTTGTATAAATCCAAGTTTCTTTCGCATGTTGTTTTTCTTCCTCCCGATGATGAAATTTTTACATTCCTTTAGTGCAGGTCTGTGCTACACATTCTTTCAGCTTCTGTTTATCTAATAAAAGCTTTCTCTCACTTTGTTCCTGGGTATAGAATTCTAGATTTTGTTTTGCTTTACTTTTGTTTTTCTTCCTGTAATACTTGAAGATAGCTACCGCAATCTCTTAGGCTTAGTGTTTTCATTCTGTACCTTTTTCCCTTCCTTTTACTTTTAAACTTGCATGAGTTCTGATAAGAAGATTGTAGTCATTCTAACCTTTGTTACTCTGTACATAATGTGCCTTTTTTCCTTTGCCTAATTTTATATTTCGTTACTCTTTATACAGCATAAAATGTTTCATTCTAGCCTTTTTATGCTTATAGTTTGCACAGTAATTTTTTTTCTAACAATACTTAGAAATTCCTGGTTGTGTATATGCCATAAAAAATCTCTTGAGGCAGTAAATAGCTGGATTTTGCTTTTTTTATTTAATCTGAAAATCTACCTTTAACTGGAGTGTACCATCAAATTTAAGTTGGTTGAATTTACCACTGCTTGTCACCTCTGTTTTTTCACTCTGTTGTTCTTTCCTTTGTTTTTTTTAAATTAATTGAATTTTTTAATAATTCAATTGTGATTATCTTTTAGGCTTTTTCAGCTATGTTTGATTGTATTATTTTTATAGATCATTCTAGAGATGAGAATATAAATCCTTAACAGATCACAATATAGAGCTTTAACTGTTAGTCTAATTAGTATTAATAGTTTATCTCTTCACATAAAATATACAAAGGTTATAACTATATATGCTCATTTACCCTTACAGTCTTTTATGCTGTAGTTCTTAGAGGTGCTGCATCTACATACACTGAAAATTTTGAACACATCATGATTTTTTTGTTATTAAATGCATATTAAAAAATAATAGAAAATTTCTCTATTATATCCACTCAAATATTTTCAATCCCAATGCTACATATTTCTTCCTGAAATTCTAGCTTTCCACCCAGAATAATTTCCCTTCAATCTTTAGTAATTCATTAGTTTTTGTTTATCTGAAAATATATTTAGCCCACATTATTGATCAATTTTCTGAATTTCAAGAATAACACACAGATTTTTGTTTTGTTTTGTTTTACCTGACTAACTAAAGAACGGGGAAGCCTTTGGGCAGAGTAGTTTTGAGAGAGTAGAACTGGATGTAAGAAATTAGAATTGGTCAGCATATATAACAGAGAATATATAGAGCTGTGAGACTAGAGAAATATCAACTAGGGAGTGAGGACAGGTAAAGTAAAATGAACTGTGTGTTAGGGCCCTCCAACACTAAGATGCTAGGAACAAGAAAAGAAAGCAGATATTAGAGAAAACAGGATTAGAGCAAAAAAGATGGTGGTGTGAGAGGAGAGACAGAGGCTTCCTCCTAAAACTGGATACAATTAGAAAATATAGTTGGCAGAACTAATCCAGAGAGAACAACAGGAAAGAGGATGATGGAAGACTGCACAAATGGGGAGAAAAGAGCAGACATCAGTGAACAGGGTAAAGTACCAGAGCTGTGGCTCTGTGGTACCCAAGCCTCTCCCCCACCCCAGCTCCCAGTGGGAGGAAAAGAAATGGACAAGGGAGGGAGTGGAAGCCTGGGACTGCTGAATACCTAGCTCCGGAGAGCTGCTCTGGGAGCACAAACCTACATTTCATGGTGCTCTCATGAGACTCGCATGACTATCGGGTTGGAAAGTTAATACAGGCAGAGTTCCTGGGGAGACTGGGATTCTGGCCACTTGTGGAAAGCAGGAATCCATATCCAGCTGCTCTTGGACAAAAGCTTATACCTGTGTGCCTGGCCCACTGGCTCAGGCAGTGGAGACAGGCACGGGAGCCAGGAGGTGGGGAACAGCACTTTCCTCCCCCTAGGCACCAGTACCACTCCCCTGCGACCCCTGATATTGCTTCAGGGGCTGAGCAGCTCCAGAATAGAGCTTCTGGACACTAGAGGGCGCCATATACAAACATGAAATGCCAAAGGAATCTTCTCCAGAGTAAAATTATTAATACAACTCCCGAGAAAGATTTAAATGATATGGACCTCGTGACTTTTCCTGAAAGGGAGTTCAAAATAAAAATCATCAACATTCTAATGGAGGTACAAAAAGACATCCAAGAACTCAGGAATGAATTCAGGTCAGAGATCTGATCATTGAAGAAAACGATGGAGGGTATTAAAAGCAGGTTGGATATGGTGGAGACGATAAATGAAATAGAAACTAGAGAAGAGGAATACAAAGGAGCCGAGGGATAGGGAGAAAAAAGGATCTCTAAAAATGAAAGAATATCGAGAGAACTGTGTGACCAATACAAACGGAACAATATTCGCATTATAGGGATACCAGAAGAAGAGAGAGAGAAAGGGATATAAAGTGACCTTGAGGAGGTAGTTGCTGAAAACTTCCCCAATCTGGGGAAGGACATAGTCTCTCAGGCCATGGAGATCCACAGATTTCCCAATGCAAGGGACCCAAGGAAGACAACACCAAGACACATAGTCATTAAAATGAGAAAGATCAAGGATAAGGAAAGAATGTTAAAAGCAGCCAGAGGCAGAAATAAGATCACATACAAAGGAAAGCCCATTAGACTAACAACAGACTTCTCAGCAGAAATCTTATAGGTCAGAAGGGAGTGGCATGATATATTTAATGCCATGAAGAAGGGCCTGGAACCAAGATTACTTTATCAGGCGAGATTATCATTTAAATTTGAAGGAGGGATTAAACAATTTCCAGATAAGCAAAAGCTGAGAGAATTTACCTCCTACAAACCATCTCTGCAGTCTATTTTGGAGGGACTGCTATAGATGGAAGTGTTCCTAAGGTTGAATAGCTGTCAACAGAGGTAATAAAACCACAGTAAAGAAAGTAGAACAGCTAATTATGAAGCAAATGCAAAATTAAATTCACAATCCCCAAAGTCAATCAAGAGACAGACAAAAAGCACAGAATTTGATACCTAATATATAAAGAATGAAGGAGGAAGAAAAAGGAGGAGAAATAGAAAGGAACCTTTAGATTGTGTTTGTAACAGCATACTAAGTGAGTTAAGTTATACTCTTAGATAGTAAAGAAAGTAATCTAGAACCTTTGGTAACCACAAATCTAAAGACAGAAATGGCAATAAGTACATACCTATAGATAATCACCCTAAATGTAAATGGACTGAATGCACCAATCAAAAGACATAGAGTCATTGAATGGATTAAAAAACAAGACCCATCTAAATGCTGCTTACAAGAAACTCACCTCAAACCCAAAGACATGCACAGACTAAAAGACAAGGGATGGAAAAAGATGCTTCATGCAAACAATAAGGAGAAAAAAGCAGGTGTTGCAGTTCTAGTATCAGACAAAATAGACTTCAAAACAAAGAAAGTAACAAGAGATAAAGGAGGACATTACATAATGGTAAAGGGCTCAGTCAAACAAGAGGATATAACCATTCTAAATATATATGCACCCAACACAGGAGCACCAGCATATGTGAAACAAATACTAACAGAACTAAAGGAGGAAATAGAATGCAATGCATTCATTTTAGGAGACTTCAACAACCATTCACTCAAAAGGACAGATCCACCAGAAAGAAAATAAGTAAGGATACAGAGGCACTGAGCAACACACTAGAATAGATGGACCTAATAGACATCCATAGAACTCTATACCCAAAAGCAACAGGATACACAATCTTCTCAAGTGCACATGGAACATTCTCCAGAATACACTACATACAAGGCCACGAAAAGAGCCTCAGTAAATTCAAAAAAGGTTAAAATTCTACCAACCAACTTTTCAGACCAAAAAGGTATAAAACTAGAAATAAATTGTGCAAAGAAAGCAAAAAGGCTCACAAACACATGGAGGCTTAACAACACGCTCCTAAATAGTCAATGGATCAACGACCAAATTAAAATGGAGATCCAGCAATATATGGAAACAAATGACAACAACAACACAAAACCCCAACTTCTGTGGGATTCAGCGAAAGCAGTCTTAAGAGGAAAGTATATAGCAATCCAGGCATATTTAAAGAAGGAAGAACAAACCCAAATGAATAGTCTAACATCACAATTATCAAAATTGGGAAAAGAAGAACAAATGAGGCCTAAAGTCAGCAGAAGGAGGGACATAATAAAGATCAGAGAAGAAATAAATAAAATTGAAAAGAGTAAGACAGTAGAAAAAATCAATTAAACCAAGAGCTGGTTCTTTGAGAAAATAAACAAAACAGATAAGCCTCTAGCCAGACTTATTAAGAGAAAAAGAGAATCAGCACACATCAACAGAATCAGAAACAAGAAAGGAAACATCACAAAGAACCCAACAGTAATACAAAGAATTATTAGAGACTACTATGAAAACCTAGAATCTGGAAAACCTAAAAGAAATGGACAACTTCCGAGAAAAATACAACCTTCTAAGACTGACCAAGGAAGAAACACAAAATCTAAACAAACCAGTTACCAGCAAAGAAATTGAAGTGGTAATCAAAAAACTACCCAAGAATAAAACCCCTGGGCCAGATGGATTTACCTCAGAATTTTATCAGACATACAGAGAAGATAAAATACCCACTCTCCTTTAAGTTTTCCAAAAAATAGAAGAGGAGGGAATACTCCCAAACTCATCTATGAAGCCAACATCACCCTAATACCAAAACCAGGCAAAGACCTCACAAAAAAAGGAAACTACAGACCAATATCCCTGATGAATGTAGATGCGAAAATACTCAACAAAATGTCAGCAAACCGAATTCAAAAATATATCAAAAGGATCATACACCATGACCAAGTGGGATTCATCCCAGGGATGCAAAGATGGTACAACATCCAAAAATCCATCAACATCATCCACCACATAAACCAAAAGAAGGACAAAAACCACATGATCATCTCCATAGATGCTGAAAAAGCATTAGACAAAATTCAACATCTATTCATGATAAAAACTCTCAACAAAATGGGTATAGAGGGCAGGTACCTCAACATAATAAAGACCATATATGATAAACCCACAGCCAACATCATACTTAACAGTGAAAAACTGAAAGCTTTTCCTCTGAGATCAGGAACAAGACAGGGATGCCCACTCTCCCCACTGTTATTCAACATAGTACTGAAGGTCCTAGCCATGGCAATTAGAAAAAAACAAGAAATACAAGGAATCCAAATTGGTAAAGAAGTCAAACTGTCACTATTTGCAGATGACATGATATTGTACATAAAAAACCCTAAAGACTCCACTCCAAAACTACTAGAACTGATATCAGAGTACAGCAAAGTTGCAGGATACAAAATTAACACAGAGAAATTTGTGGCTTTCCTATACACTAACAATGAACTAATAGAAAGAGATATCAGGAAAGCAATTCCATTCACAATTGCATCAAAAAGAATAAAATGCTTAGGAATAAACCTTACCAAACTATGAGACACTCTTAAGAGAAATTAAAGAGGACACTAACAAATGGGAACTCATCCCATGCTCTTGACTAGGAAGAATTAATATTGTCAAAATGGCCATCCTGCCCAAAGCAATATACAGATTTGATGCAATCCCTATCAAATTACCAACAACATTCTTCAACGAACTGGAACAAATAGTTCAAAAATTCATATGGAAACACCAAAGACCCCCAACTAGCCAGAGAAATCCTGAGAAAGAAGAATAAAGTGGTGGGGATCTCACTCCCCAACTTCAAGCTCTACTACAAAGCCATAGTAATCAAGCCAATTTCGTACTGGCACAAGAACAGAGCCACAGACCAGTGGAACATATTAGAGGCTCCAGACCTTAACCCAAACATATATGGTCAATTAATAATTGATAAAGAAGCCATGGACATACAATGGGGAAATGACAGTCTCTTCAACAGATGGTGCTGGCAGAACTGGACAGCTACATGTAAGAGAATGAAACTGGATCACTGTCTAACCCCATATACAAAAGTAAATTCAAAATGGGTCAAAGACCTGAATGTAAGTCATGAAACCATAAAACTCTTAGAAAAGAACATAGGCAAAAATCTCTTGGATGTGAACATTAGTGACTTCTTCATGAATATATCTCCCCAGGCAAGGAAAACAAAAGCAAAAATGAACAAGTGGGACTATATCAAGCTGAAAAGCTTCTGTACAGCAAAGGACACCATCAATAGAACAAAAAGGTACCCTACAGTACGGAGAATATTTTCATAAATGACAGATCCGATAAAGGCTTGACATCCAAAATATGTAAAGAGCTCATGCACCTCAACAAACAAAAAGCAAATAATCCAATTAAAAAATGGGCAGAGGAGCTAAACAGACAGTTCTCCAAAAAAGAAATTCAGATGGCCAACAGACACATGAAAAGATGCTCCACATCACTATTTATCGAGAAATGCAAATTAAAACCACAATCAGATATCACCTCACACCAGTAAGTATCGCCACCATCCAAAAGACAAACAACAACAAATGTTGGCGAGGTTGCGGAGAAAGGGGAACCCTCCTACACTGCTGGTGATAATGTAAATTAGTTCAACCATTGTGGAAAGCAATATGGAGGTTCCTCAAAATGCTCAAAACAGACTTACCATTTGACCCAGGAATTTCACTTCGAGGAATTTACCCTAAGGATGCAACACTCAGTTTGAAATAGACAGATGCACCCCTATGTTTATCGCAGCACTATTTACAGTAGCCAAGAAATGGAAGCAACCTAAGTGCCCATCAGTAGATGAATGGATAAAGAAGAGGTGGTACATATACACAATGGAATATTATTCAGCCATAAGAAGAAAACATATCCTACCATTTGCAACAACATGGATGGAGTTAGAGGGTATTATGCTCAGTGAAATAAGCCAAGCAGAGAAAAAGAAATGCCAAATGATTTCACTCATCTGTGGAGTATAAGAACAAAAGAAAAACTGAAGGAACAAAACAGCAGCAGAATCACAGAACCCAAGAATGGACTAACAGTTACCAAAGGGAAAGAGACTGGGGAGAATGGGAGGGTAGGGAGGGGTAAGGGTGGGGAAGAAGAAAGGAGGTATTATGATTAGCATGTATAATGTAGCGGATGGGGGAAAGGGGAGGGCTTTGCAACACAGAGAAGTAGTGATTCTACAACATCTTACTATGCTGATGGACAGTGACTGTAATGGGGTTTGTGAGGGGAGGGACTTGGGGTAGGGAAGAGCCTAGTAAACATAATGTTCTTCAAAAAAATTAAAAAATAAAAAATAAAATAAAAAATTAAGATTAAAAAAATAAAAGGAAATGAAGCAGAAAGTAAAAATTCTGATGATAGAGTTGGAAAGTAAAGTAAATTCTTTGATAGAATCCTAAGCATGGACCCCTAAGATTCCTTCCCCAATCTACAGGACTATGAATATGTTGAGATATCACAGTAGGAATTTATTTTACACAGCAAAAGAGACTTTTCAGATATAGTTAAGGTTGCTAACCAGTTGCCCCTAAAATAGGGAGGTTTCCTGTATTATCAGGGTGGGCCTAATCTAATCAGAGATCCTTTAAAATCAGAGACTGTCTTTGGGCTGGTGGAGCAAAAGGAAGTCCGAGAGATGCAGGGCTTATCTCTGACGAGTAAGAGTTAGCATGCCGCGGCTGGCTAGAAGACGGAGGAGGCTGAGTGAGGAGGGGCGAGGCAGCTTGAGAAACGGCTCATTTTCAAAAGTTAATTTGAAACTCGTTCAAAATTACTTGTTTAATATACATGAATTACTAAAAATTCACATTCAAGCAAAACAAAATACCAACTCCAGTGTCAGTTATACAAGAATACTCAAGTAATCTTGGAGAAGGCCTCTAACACTTTGGCCTCAGTTTTTTCTGATGTCTATAAATTTAGATTAAATCCTCTGTAAGGTCCCTGTGAACTAAATTTTAATGTTTATATCAGAGAAGAACTGGTTAACAGGGAAAGTTTTTTTGAAAATAAGATAATGATAAAAAGGACAAATAGTAAATATTTTAATGTAGCAGATTTAAAATGTTAATTTGAGCAGCTTTTCCATATAAAACACTATGTAATAATAACTGGTTTGAGCAAATGATATCATTATATTGAAAGCCTTGTGAGAAAAATTACATATCTGTCTATATACACCTATATAAACATGTATGATTTCAGGGTATTGTTGAAATACCTTGTGTATTTTTTTTATTTCAGGTGAAATGTTCATGATGAATACAGAATGTAGAAATAAAAGTTAGACAGAAAAGAAGGGAAAGAATTGGAGATAAATATGACCCTGCTTTGACAACACCTAAAATCTCCCCAAATCAAAAAAAACAATTCAGTTAAATGAGTGAGAATAAAAAGCCAAGATAGTAAAAAGAAAGAAATTAGAATGAAACACACAATAAAAAGAAGGAAGGATAAGACTATTTTTCAAGAAATAGAATGAGTCATCTGGGAAATAGAAAGGCTTGTTGGGATATAAATAATGGTCTAGATTATCACCCTCAGGAAAGGATTTGTCATACTTTAGTGGCAACAGGAAATTTATTTATTGTACTTCTTTCTCTCTTAGGCCAATCTTCTGGAAAATTTTGACACCAACAGATTTTTCTTGAGCGAATAACTACTACAGATCTGTCAACTTCACTAAAGCATTCAGTCAAAAAAGGTCAATATAAAAATCATGTGCTTTTAGGTGAGCTGCTTAGAAAGAATGAAATTTTGCAGAAGCATAAACCTCAATTACCTATTATCAGCAGGGTCTGCCTATTTTTTTTCCTCAAACATTTATTTATGAAAAATATCAAACATACAGCAAAATTGAAAGAATTTTTACAGTGAACTCTTAAACTCGCCACCTAGATTCTACCATTTTGCTATATTTGCTGTATCACATTTTTTTTTTGAGAGGGCATCTCTCATATTTATTGATCAAATGGTTGTTAACAACAATAAAATTCTGTATAGGGGACTCAATGCACAATCATTAATCAACCCCAAACCTAACTCTCAACAGTCTCCAATCTTCTGAAGCATAACGAACAAGTTCTTACCTGGTGAACAAGTTCTTATATAGTGAATAAGTTCTTACATGGTGAACAGTGCAAGGGCAGTCATACCACAGAAACTTTCAGTTTTGATCACGCATCATGAACTATAAACAGTCAAGTCAGATATGATTATTCATTTGATTTTTATACTTGATTTATATGTGAATCCCACATTTCTCCCTTATTTTTTTTAAAATAAAATGCTGAAGTGGTAGGTAGATGCAAGATAAAGATAGGAAACATAATTTAGTGCTGTAAGAGGGCAAGTGTAGATGATCAGGTCTCTGCCTATAGACTAAGTATTAATCCAAGCTAGACAAGGGCAACCAAACATCCACGGATGCAGAAGATTTCTCTCAAAACAGGGGGGTGAGGTTCTAAGCCTCACCTCTGTTGATCCCCAATTTCTCACCTGATGGCCCCCCTGCGACTGTGCCTGTCTTAGGTTGTTCCTCCCTTGAGGAATCTTATCCGTCTCTGGCTAACCAGTCATCTTCCGGGGCCATACAGGGAAATGTAAAGTTGGTAAGTGAGAGAGAAGCAATATTCTTTGAAAAGGTTAGCTTTTTACTTCTTTGCATATTTATGCCCTGTGGCTTCTATGCCCAGGATTTGTCTTGAGGTATCTTTACCACTTGGAAGAATTATGATACTCGGTAATTTTCAATATGAGGCACGAATTCTACTAAAGGGCTGTAATTAGGAAGGAAGAAGAAAAGCTATAGAAGTAGCAGACGGAAGAAAACATGGGAAGATGGATTATTTCTTTGACATAACTTCTTGGAAAGTAACATAACCATGTATAGGTTTTAACGGGGTCTGCCTATTTTGAAGCATACTCTAGCATCTGCCAAGAATTCTGACATTAGCCTCTACTTTTCAAGTGGGAGAAAGAAATATCTGTCACACTGTCACTCCTGAAAGTCCTGCCTCAATGATGGGAATTCTGAGAAGGGGTTGCCCGTTCTTGGAAATGTCATTTACCAACAAGACCCCAAAGAAGGGAAATGGTTGATGAAGACAGTCCCTAAAACTGCCTGAGCTTTATTAGGGGAAGAATGAAAAAAACAGTCCTAGATGACAGAATTTGCTAATTTCCACTTGCCCCATAACCTGCCAAGCATTACTGGTTAACATGATAGAGTTAATAGCCTCCTGAAGTGTGACATGCTGTATACATAGCTATTACACAAATGAGTCAACACACAATTTATAAAAAAGGCAGTAAAGAAACATAAATTCTTACCATTTCTACATTATAAAAAAAAACGGTGCAAGTCTAGAACTTCCTAGTTATATTAGGAAAGTAACTGGCAAGGTAATTTTCATTGTAGGATGGAACTAAGAATTCATCAGACTTCATGGAACCATGTGTTATCTATAAAAATGGACTTATCCTTTTCTATTCTGTTATTTTACACGTACTTTCATCATCTTAATTGAGAAATGATTTAAGTGATCTTCAAGTGATTTAGACACATGTCCACTTAATAGACTTCGTTATATGTTTGGTAACCTGTACTGATCTAATTAACTAAAAATGATATACTTGACCCAGAATTAGTTTATAATTACTTTTATATCTTTTACAGAGTCTCACCCAGAGTAGTGTCTAATAAATTATACTTGAATAACAACAAATTAAAAGCCTGAATTATCTCTTGGTTTTCTGGTAATCTCATGTTCAAATACCAAATAGCAATATTTTAAAATTAAAGATGTTATTAACAATAATGAATACCATTTCTTGAGTGCTATGTGCTAAGCATCGTTATAAATTCTTTATTCACACTACTTCACTGAATACAGTCATCCAGTCAGATAGTTATTCTCTTATCCTAGTTTTTACAGATTTGGATGCTGAGGTTTACAGAGATTAAGCAACATGACCAAGGTTACACAAAATGACAAAATTTTGACTCTTTGAGACTCTCCTGAGTTTTATGGACTTAAGGCCATTGTTTAAAATAAAATAGCTGTCTCCTTCTCTAACCTATGCTAGACAAATTCATGTGACAGGGAACTCCATATATTCATAGAATTAAAAATGTATAGTTGTAGCTACCTGATGTAGATGGTAATTTTGATGAACACCAAGAAAACCAGTTCTATTCTTGATTGAGTGAGATCATTCCTTTGAGTTATGCTATACAAGTGGCAAGATGGTTATTTTTGTTGTTTAATTTTATTTCTTAAAGTACTATATCTTCTGCGATGCTTAAATAAGAATTTATTTGAAACTCAAAATTTCTAAACCATAAGAAAAGAAAAGAGTTTAACCTGGGGGATTCTAATGGCACAAGTTACCAAAGTCTTCCATCAGTCATAATAAAAACTTACTATGATTCCAGTGTCCCATGAACTTCTGTGCAGAATACCACTTTAGTGAGACTATTAGGTAATTTATCTATCTATGTAGATTTCCTATCTGCAAGGTGAACATCTGAAAGGATTAATCTATTTAATAAAATATTTATTATTCCCTAGCTGGTCACAAAAATAAAGCCATCAATTAAATTAATGATATTTTAATATGATGTTTGCCAATTTCAACAGATTCTGAGGGCCTTTCTGGAACACTGTAATATGCTACTAGCACATAGTAAGAATGTATAAAATGTGTTTGCTCTCCTTTTTGATATAGTAGAAGAAACATGAGTAGAAGAAATTGTTTAAGATGGTAAATTGAACCCGGATCCTAAATTGTTCTTCCTCCAAAACAAAATGACCCAGAAAATAATTTGTCGATAAAAGTGGGATCAAAATTTTCAGGGACATGTATCATGCAGGAGCTTTCCTTAAAAGTACAAACAAGTACAGACAAAACAACATCACATATGTCAGTGACAGAACCAACTGAGAAATGAAAGGAAAGCCACAATAAACAGGACTAAGTGTTGCACTGAATTCATCTACATATAAAATTTAGATTTAAAAAACTGAGAAATGGAGTCCCAGAATGTAAATGTCCTGAATTCAGTAATAATATAACAAAGGTTTTCTGCTTGTTTGCTTGCTTGCTTTCAGAAGAAGGGAAGGGAGAATAAGGACAGAGCAAGGATATTACTCCAAGTTCTTTAGGATGGCATCAATAGGTAAAGGTGAAGGCAGATACACCAAGACACAGAAATTGAAGTAATAGTTCATAAAGCCATTAAGAGAATAAAAAGAACTAAAAATGAGGATACAACAAATAAAATTTGGAAGACAAAAAGGACAATGAAAATGTACGCTCATTTCTTTGCCTTTCAGAAGGCTGTGTAAATACATACAGATTGTTTGTGTGGTATTTTTTTTCTTTGAACCTCTCTTAAAAAAAACCCTACTGTTGTTATTCATTTGAGGTCAACAAATAAAAGTGTACCACATTGCTTATGTATGAGTTTATCACTACTACTCGAAAAGTAATATTGATGATATTAACTTTCAGACTTTGAGGAAAAATTATATAAAAATGTCTCTGAACAATTTTCCTGTAAGTTGACACAACTGTACAGAAAGAAAAATAATTTGGAGAAAAAAATGTCTTTCACTATCCTAAAAATAAGGAATGATGATATTCACATACCTCAAACTTAAAAACAGGGAACATGTAAATGAAAAGGATATAATGATGGGGAAGGTGGTAGGAATTCAGGAAAACCTTACTAATGTCCTTGGAGGCTGTAGACTGTCATCAAAGGGAGACGCAGAAGGGGCAAAACTAGCACAGTCGGGGTCATTTTCCCACAGCAAATCAATGGTGTTCTAAACTTCTAATAGCAAGAATGAAAAAAAAAGTCCAGCCATTTCTCTATTTATGTTATAACTTATTAGTAGCACAGGATTACCCTGAGTTTGGGGGAACCTCTCTCATAGTGAAAAATGGCACTAATATAGTCCTAGGAAATAGAGAAAAACCTACCCAATTTCCTTGATTCTTAGAAGCACTATAGAAACAATTTATTTTGCATTGTTGTATGTGAAAGGAGGTGGAGATGCAACATTAATTGTAAATGTATCAGTTATATTAGTCATTGTAGTATTATAGTTATATTCATTTCAAATATTAGTTTGCCTGCATATGACAAAATGGTACTAATTTTTTTTAATATAGAATGGTCAGAGAGTAGCCATTTTCAAGATCAGTGAAAATTGTGAACTAAATCATGAAGAAATGAGGTTCCTTCCGGCTCTGCCAAACACAGCACACATTTTTCATCCACTTGACCTAAGACCAAGTCCACTGCCAGTTGCCTAACCACAGTCCTTGAAAGTAGAAGGAAATGATTAAGAATGAAGGGGAGGACATGTCTCCTACAATTAAGGAATAAAAGCTCCCTCTCAGAAAACCCCAGAAATCTGTTTATTTCCTTTGGCTACAATTATAAGGAATCCTGAGAAATGGCGTTTCTTTTTTTATTGGGGGGAGGGTGGTGGCAGGGAGAAGGGACATATGGCTACCTTGAAAAAATAAACATTGTTAGTAAGGAGGAGTGGGAGTAATAGACATTTGGCCTAAAGTTGGAAATAGCTTCTTCAGGCCGTCTCTTTTGCTGTCCAGTATCATTTCCATATGCCCTCTCACCCCCCAGGAACACCCCAGCCCTTCCTGAGGTAGTCTTACCCAGTCACTCTCTCTTGCCAAAGGTCCAGGATTTCTGAAGTTCTCTCCATTAAGTTTTGGAGTAGCTCCTAAATGAAAGTCTGTAAACATACAAATTTAAATCTTAAAGCTTATCTGACACCAATATATCAATATAAGATGGTTTAGAAGAAACAGTAAACTACCACTTTAAAAATGTTTAGACAAGGGAGGAATAGGAAATAAACAGCATTAGCTAATTTCTAGAACACACCAAATCCTGAGGGAGAAGATGAGGGAGAACTTCCTGCTCTGGGAGTGGGGGAGGTTCCTTGGGAACCAGTCCGAGAGTTCTTGGTTCTACTGTGGGGCAACACACCTCCGCCACCTTTAATGGATCTATGGATACACTAGCATCATGGAACATGCCCATCATTACAAGCCACTCCCGCCTTGTGTTGGTTGGCTGTTTCAGGGAATCTCTCAAAGCGTCTGCAGCTACTGCAGGCAAGTCAGGAATTTATTTGGCAAAACAGTAGGCTTCCCACTGTGCAGTGGTTAGAAACACAGAGTTTTGAAGCTAGAACTACCATATATCAAATCATGGTTATGCCTCTTACTGGCTCTGTGATCTCAGTTTTCTTTTCTCTAAAATGAGAATAACACAAACTACCACCACAAGGAATTAAAGATAATACGTGACAGTCAAAACGATGCCCAAATTATAGTGAGTGCTATGACTTTAACTATTATTCTTATTCTGGTTATTTTATAACTACTACCACCATTATGAATATTATGGATGAATAATCACAGATGATGATCATTTAGACATAGTCTTTAAGACAGAAGCCTTTTACATGTTGGATTTTTTTCCTGTTCATGTCTTTATTCTTTCACATGATGGCCATGGCCTTACATAAATTTGTAAAAACAGGCTCAGCTGAGTGAGGAATATCTATCTGATGGCAGGCTCACAGCAGCAACTGAATAGCCAAGAATGCTTAGAGAAGTGTGCTTAAAGTTAGGAAAGACGTGGTATACCACAACCTGATCTCCTACTCAGATCTCCATTTAACAAATGCTGATCACAAAGTTTAAGATGCTGTTTTTTTTAAGCCTTGCAATGATATGAATTATGAAATTTTGTTCTATCAATTTAAATGGAAACATAAGAGAGCATTTCCTTTAACAGGCAGCATTTTCTGCTTTGAAAATTGGATGGTTCTATTCGTATGTTATCCTTCTCTTCTAGAACATTGTTCAACATATCCATTAATAAATAGGATTTTACTGTGTTTTTCCCATAATTTACTCCAACACTACAGTCTCTGTATATGCATGATGTGTCCCTAACAAAAGACTGGTGAACATTTCATTTTAGCATCACATAATAACATTTACTAACTTTCCAGCCTGCAATTCAGCAATTCAGGAAAATAATCTAATCTAGAACCCAAAAATAACAATGGAAGTACAGGGCAAGATCACTTGAGGAGCCAGTATAATAGGTGGATCATGTATGTATATGATGATATTACCTGGGAGTATAGATCCCTAGAAAATTACTGGAAACCAGATAGTAAAGAGAGAGTACTGGAGTTTACAACTTTTAAATAATATCACATAGCAAAGAAATGACCCATTCAGCCAATAAAGTAAATCTGTACTTGAATGATTCTTTTTATAGCAGAAATACTTTTTTGAGTAGTAAAATACTTCTTCCCAAGATCTGGATTCATTTGGCCTTCACTACTGAACACAAATTTCTTCCTTCCCTCCTTTCTTTCCATTAATCATTTTCTTCCTTCTTTCCTTCCTTTCCTCTCTTTATCCTTCTAGTCCCTCCTCCAATTCTTTGCTTTTTTTTTCTTTTGTATTATATTCTTAGGGGGCTTCAATATAAGGATTTAAAGTGAGTGAATCCCTATGTACTCCACCCTATGAACTAGCCTTAAATCAACATCCTAATTATTATCCCTAATTATCTCAATTTCCCAGGTGTCTTAGACAAATCAGTGGTCAAATTCCCCAGAATTTATATTCCCTAGATCCAATATATACTTAAATTTAACTATATTCTGCTCATTTTATATATTTGTTTGGTTCTTTTACAAATCCTTCTTGAAAAGAATTTAAAAGGAAATCTAAAATACAGCAAAAAGAACATTGAACACATATAGGAAAAGGTGGGTGTACAAAGCAATAAAAGAATATATCATAAAATTTTTTTAAAAAAGAATATATCATAGCGCTGGAAATCCTACTTTCCAGTAAATTTATTGTATTAATGTGTACAACAAATATTTATAGACTACCTACACAGAAAAGACCCTTCTATTAGAAAGATATTTGAGAAGAGACATGAATGACATGAGGGAAGGAGGAGTCATCTTCTAGAACACAGCACTCTATGCAGAAGGAGCAGCATGTGCAAAGGGCCTGAGATGGGGCCACATTTTGTACATTTCCATGAACAGCATGAAGACCAGTGTAATTGGGCCACAGTAAGGGTGGCATCAGATAACAGAAATAATTCACCTGGTAGGCTATGGTGAAGATGTTCAATTTCATTGTAAAAGCAATAGGAAGCCAAAAAGTTTAGAAACATGGGAGAGAGAATATTTTATTTAAGTTTTTCAAAGTTCATTCTGGATGTGTGTGAATAAGAGCAGTATTAGAAAAGTAAATTTGAAATTCATAGCAGCCAACTTAAAATAGGAAACTCAGACCAGTTTTGCATTTAATATTGACCAAAAGATAAAAATAGGTCAAAAGCTGAAGAGAAAAGTAATGTTTCTTGAATCTAAAAGATAATAGGCATTCTCTATATGTCTTTTTTATATGGGGAACTGTACCTTAAAACACAGCTGTACCATTTATCTAAATATCATGGTGGACCCATTTGTCTAGGCCTTGAGCTAGTTAGAAGACACATAATATTTAAACTCTTTTTATTCCCCTCAATCATTTTTCTCCCTTAACCAAATAATTAGATATGTGACTTTTGATTGATGATTTAATAGAAGATACAGATTTTAGATCATATGCAACATAGCTCTAAATATCACAAGAACACATTTGACTAGTCCCTTTCCAAAGCTTCCCAGATAATACCACCACTAAGGATGTTCTTCTTTACTGGTCCTTAAAAAAAATTCTAACACCATTGGCTCCTATTGATCCAACTCCCACACCGGATGCTTAATACTTTACATTTCTAACAGATTTTACTATGCAGAATTCTCCTACAATTGAACCTAGTTGCAGTATCTAAAATTGAATAGACATTCATGGGCCCACAGTCAACAAAGGACCTT
The DNA here is from genome assembly GCF_040802235.1 of Manis javanica. NCBI lineage: Eukaryota > Metazoa > Chordata > Mammalia > Pholidota > Manidae > Manis > Manis javanica. The sequence continues at coordinate 209,785,489 of NC_133156.1, read as the reverse complement.
TCAAATACTGAGATGCACTCTCTTTAGAAGATAGTCTAGGGATTTAAAGCATGCATTACAGCTTCAGATTTCATGAGTTCAAATGAAAGCTTTCCTTCTTATATGCTATGTGCATTTAAACAAGTTACTTTCCCTTTCTATATGTTAATTTCTCCACCTTTAAAATATGCATTGAGATAATGGACATAATCTTATAAGTTATGAAATAAAATTATGATAATACATGCAAAATACTTGGCATAGCAACTGGCATATAATAATGTGATGAATAAATATTAGCTATATGTTACTATTTAAAAAAATAATTTTAGTTTCTTTTAAATAACTATTATTTGTTTATATGCCTAAAATTGAGAAGTTTCCCCTAAAAGAATGTCAGAGTCAAAGTTCTTCCTATAATAACATTTTCTTTTTGGATATTTTGTTGGATTAGTTTGCATATTTACCTTAAGAACCAATGGAAGACTTGATGCTATTCTAGTAATTAGCTCAGTTCCTAAGTCTCTGTTCTGCACAAGAAGGCTATCTGAAGTAAAAATATGACAAGGAGTGTAGTATATAGTAACCAGTTCCACACTATAAGCATTCTTGGGCAAAGAATTTCCAAGAAGTAGACTTGGAGTCATATTATTAAGTTCCAATTCCAGCTCTGTCACCTACTGTACATGTCTAGTCATGTTACCTAACCTTTAAGAGCTTTTGATTTCATCACTTGTAAGATGCGGTTACCAAGAGTAAATCTCTTCCAAAAAATAGTTTCTAAATATTTTCTAACTTATACTGAATGACAGCTTTTTACTCTCTACATACAGGTTTCCAGATTCTTGAAAAGCAGTTTGAGTTTGTTGTTACAATGGTTTTCCCTCACAGGTTGAAAATAGTTTCTAAAATAAGAGTTTTTGATTTGGAATTCCTTTAGGGCAAAATGATGACATAAACTGAAACACTGTGGATTGGATTCACTTTTGGAAAGAAGAACTTCTTTGGAATAATATTTACCCAAAGAGCTTTCAGAACGTTTCTCCTGAGAAGTGTTTTAATCCTGATATGACTTTTTTATCTTCTTTGAAGTAGACTCTTTACTTTAAAGCATATACTGAATAAAAGCTTCCTTATATTCTATTCTCCCACCCTATATTCCAGTGGAATCACTTCAAATAGAAAGCCATAATTTAATGTGTGCAGGTCAGTCAGCAAACACAAAAACGCAGCATGAGAAACACACACATAATGCTCAATAAACATCTATTTAGCTTGTTCAACTGCAGAAAAACTGACCTACACTGGGCTAAGCTGGGAAGGCACTTCAAGAGTGTCATTCTCTGTGACCCAACATTTTCAGAGAGGCCTGGTCTCACAGCAATGGCAGAAGTTCAAGAAACAGAACACAGACCAGCAAGCTCTCTTCAGGGCTGGGCTACAAACTGATACACCATCACTTGTACTTTATCCTACTGTTCAAAGTGAGTCACTGGCCCCAACCCAACAGTCAAGGGTCATGGCTATGTACTCTGTATCTTTTAGTAGGAGAAATTACAAAGCCACAAAGCCAAGAGAGTTCATAAAGGAAAGGACAAGGATTTTAGCCATGAATGCAACCGGTCTCTCAAAGTACTCAAACGGGATTTCAACGTAAGGGATGTTTTCTCTACAAACTACAATGTTCTCCTCAGCATTTTTCAGCTTCCTCCGCAGGACCTTTCCCTGGGGTGGTATGAAATGGAGAGGGATGTTTGGTAAAAAAGGCATAATCCTAAAGAAAATTTAATTTTCACTGTGACTTAATAATTTATTTAATAAATTCTCATCCTTCTATCACTGTAAGCCACTTTCAGCACAAAAGTAACAGCAGTTTCAATTAGAGAGAAAAAAAACACGCAAAGAAAAGAGATGTGAGGGCAGAGAGAGGGAAGCTTGCTTTGTAAGTATGTTCTATTCTTCATTTCTTTCTCTCAACCTAAATGGGATATTTCCAGATTTTTCTAACATACCATATGCTCTCAATTCCTTAATATTAAAAGCTGTCTCATCTTGCTTTATTTAAGGCGATATTTATAGTTCCCTCTGTTCTATATGTGAGTAGTTAAAAGCATTTATCCATAATCATTAGCATTTATTAAAACATTTCCATGCAATTTCTATTTGTGAGTTACTGCTCCAAATTGCTTCTATGTGTTAGGAATTTGCTGATAATTGATGGGTGGGAGGGTGGGGGGTCAGGGCAGAAGTTGGAGGGAGTGAGACAAAGAAGGACTCTTCACACTTCAGTAATATTAATCCTTTTCCCATTTTATATGGTTCTTCACAAAATAATAATAACATGATGTAGATTTTCAGAATGTGACCATGAACCATGTGAGGAAGAGAGGATACAGAAGGACTAGTTTACTGGGAGACCTGGGATACTGGAACAAGGTACTTGAGAGTTACCAACTTAAGGGAGGGAAGCATGTCGATTACAAAAGATGGAAATTCCCATTCTAATCTATTTGTATTTTTAAACAAAAAAATGCATGTTTCACCTTACAATATGTTTCTTCTACAGATTAATATTAAAATGAAGTTACATTTCCTGAACAGAGTGATAACTCTTAGTTGGGCAATGTCAACTCAGAAGAAATCTGAGGTGTCAAGTTCTAAAAATTTGCTAAAAATATTCCATTAAATGAATAGCCCTTCTAAAAATAACTATTTGAGTGCAATTTATTATGCACTTAATATGTTAACTGATCCCTATTTATTAACTCAGACTTCCACAAAATGTAAAACATATATTTTTAAATTTTCAAAACTGAAATATCCTTATATTGTACAGTAACTGTTTTTTGTTTCACATATGGAAAAAAATTCTGTAAGACTCTGGGTCTAAACCCTGCCTTCCTGGCAAGCTTCATTTCTCATCATTTGCCTTTTAGCCTCTATGGCTCAGACACTCAGCTCTCAGCTCTTCCCAGTGGTGCCATCCTAACTCCCACCACAGGGCCTTTGCACAGGTGTTCTCTCATCTGTAATGAAGCTTCCTTTCTATCTTGCACAGCCACACTTCTACTTTATCTAGTTAACTCTTGCCAGTCTTTTAGCTCTCAGCTAAGTGATACTTCCTCAACGAAGTCCTTCTTTAATCACCTCAAGTTTATTTGTAATGATTTTTTTTCATATGCCTACATTCCTTTCAGTTTGCAATTATACATAACAAAGGTGAGTATTTGGTTAAACTCTAGGAAGATAATGTAAGCTTAGTGAGAGCTTAGACATATGTTTTTGATCATCAGTTTATCCTCAACATTTAGCACAAAGTCTAACATCTGGAAGGTACTCAGTAACACTTTGACAAATGAATGGGTGTTTTATACTCAAGTGGCATATAACTACTGAGTAACTAAGAGGTGAAAGTTAAATAGATCCACAAACTCACATCCACTCTCCTAGAGTCAGCATCATGTTGCTGCTGAAATAAGCCTCTGCCAACTACAGTTTTCCCCGTAAATAGGTCTCCTGCAAATAGCGAGAACTAGAGGAGAACTGGAAGCCAGGAGGAAGGAAAAAGGGACTTTCCCCTTCCTGTTAGCTTTCTGGTCACTGGGCCAGGGGCACAGCCATGCATTTCGGATATGGATTTGCTTTCCCTGCCAGCAATACCATCTGTGAAATTATGGAATGCCTTATTCTATGCATATTCCTGACAGTGCTTCTTATTACTGAGGAAGAGTGCAGCAGGGGTCATGCCCATAAAATCGCTGGTCTTATCATTTAACCCATCATCCTAAAGGAGCTGGCCTGAGAGAGCAGTTAAGAAATAGCCTATTAGAGACTGAGTTATGGTGCTAGTTTTGAAATAAATGCTATGAAATATTAGAGTGCTATCTTACAGAATATAGATTATGTATTAAATCAGCAACCTATACATAGTGCTGTTTCCTCCATACTATACTAAACAGGTATAGGATTCAAGAAGTCAAAGTGACTGTCTTTGCTACTACAACTAATAATCCAGAGAACTTTTTCCTGACTCAAAAATTTGTGGATGCTACTAGTTTGGGATCTTAAATTATCAAGGGAGAAAGGTTTTTACATGGAGACATAACCATGGCTCTACTGATGTCAGAATTGAGAATGTCACCTGGCTGTTCTGGGCTATTTCTGTCACTGAACCAATAAGTGAAGAATGAGATAATGGCAATAATTGTCCCTGATTATTAAGGATAGCATGGATTTCTGCTCTACAATGACTTTATATGAAAGATTGGGGATTTAAGATGTGTACTACTTCCATATCAAATGATAGAAGTTAATGGAAAATCAATGGGAAAAAAGGTCACCGAAGATTCCAAACCTTCAGCTAACCACCAGGTAAAGAATAACAACAATGTAAGGTACTGATGACTTGAGGAGGGAAAATGGAATGGCCAGGAGAATAAGAAAGGAATAAATATCAACCACAACCCCACAGCTAGTTACAGGAAAAAGAACTGTAGTAGCTATACATGTCATTTTCATTGCTTGTTACATATATTTATATTTGTATATATTTACTAATCCCCTTTTTACCCCCTCTTTTCTCTTATTATTACATATACAGGTTGTTGGGAGTTATTAACATTACAATTATTCTTTAGTTTCCTATATATTCAAGTAGAAATGTGACTGAATAAGAGGAGTATTTTCATTGCCCAGAAATTGAAACAGAGACTGTCTACTCTTTTGGGGAGGAGGGTGAATGAATCTTTCTACAGAGGACAGTTGATTATTAGATAGAGCATAAAGTTGTTCAAATGAGTAACTGAGTTGAATAAATAAAGGGGTGAGCTGCATCTCTTTCAAGCTATTGTTTCTGTTCCAAATATAATCTGTCCTCTACTTTGTGATGTTGGGCTAGGAACCAGTGGGATACTAGAGCCAACACATACAAGCACACACGAGCCAAATGATAAATTTTCAGGAATTTTGAAAGCTGGTTGCTAAGTAATCATTATTTTAAATTAAATTATGTAAACTTCATATTAAATAAATTATGATAAATATAAAGAAAATGAATAATCAAAACATGTAATTTCTTTGTAAAGAACATGTAATGTTTTGCTGTTTTCTACTTTGAGATCATTTACGTCAGTTGTATCTGTATCATAGCTGAATAATACCTTCATATTGTTCTATCATGTTAATCTCTTAAAAGTAACTATGATGGAAGTATTTACACCGTAAATATAGGCAAGCTCTACAATTCTGGGCTTTCTCTATTCTCCCAGAATAAAGTTGTTAAACAAATATCAGCATACCCCTGGTTGGGACTCTGTAAATTACATTTTCCTTTTGTCAGTTGACTGCCTTCATTGGTTCTGCCGCTAGACAGCACCAGCCGAGGGGGACTGACAGGCAAGAGAACAAGGAATTTCTTCTTTCCTGCTGGATCGCTGTCATTGTTGGCATGGTGCCAGTAAAAGCACTTCGCCCCTGGCAGCAGAAGGTGGCTTCAGTCTTCAGCTTCTTTCAACATCCCCTGTACCACACTGGATTCCAAATAGCAATAGTTTAAAATTAGCAGCGGGATGAGAAAATATGCCCAACTAACTTCCATTCAATTTTTCACCTTTGATCCAACCTTTCCAGAAGAGACCCAGCCTACTTTTGACAGCTCTTATCTAAACGGTATCGTTTAATCATAAATTATACATTATTCATTATAATACATTTGACATATGATATTGATGGATGTTACATGCTAAATATATCTCAAGCCATAAACTTTCCAACTTTGGTTCTCCCATGTACCCCTCCCTTCTCTTCTTGACACTTCTCAAAATAGAGAATTATTCTATCTAGAGCTAATCACAAATAATATTATCATTTGACCTGTTATTATTGTCCTCAGATTTCAAACAGAACCCATAGACACCTCTCTCCTTCATTTACTTGAAACAATATTTAAAAAGTAATTATAACAATTTATCAACATCAAGGGACTTATATAAAAAATGAATAACCATTTTTCCATTAGTGAATATTTGAAATTACTTATAATTGGATCAATCACCCACACAGTGACAAAATCACATCTTTCTTATTGTGAAGTATACTACTGAAAGTTGAGCCAGATGGTCTTGTTTTTTTTTTTAACTAGGATTCATATCTACTTAGGAAAGACTTCCATGAGCTTTTTATGTGATGACCTCATTTATTTGTTAAGCAACAATACAAAGTTAATAATGAAGCTTTATTTTTGCCAACATAATGCTTTGCTTATATAATACTGATTTAGAATTTATTCTGCTGGAATGTCTTCCAATGTCAGTGTGTTTGCATGTACACAGCCAATGATGCAAGTAGAATTCTCTTACTGTGCTTTCACACTAACATTTTTTACATTTATTGATTAGTTATTCAGTTAGAAGCATGAGCAAGAGTTGCTAAACTTCTATATTTTAAACATCATATTTAAATATAAATAAAATTCTCATGTTTTTAAAAGACTACTGTTATATATAATACATATTCTTTACAAATATAAAGAAACACCAGGTTTCTGCAATATCCTTGACTTGTAAACACACAATGCAATTCACTATTGTTTACCTCAGACCTGATATTTTAGTATTTATTTCCAGCGTCTCAAACACAGACTTTATTAATGTGACACAAGACTCACTAATATTCGGATAATTTAGCATCCTTCATCTGCCCTCAGAAGGATCTCCAAGAAAATCACTCCATATACATAAAGCATTAATGTAATAATGCAGTGAGATTTTTAATTCTCAAAGAAAAAATATCTTGTTTTTTTCTTTGAGAAAAAATGTGAACCTGCAGTTCACATAGATCAGTACAGAGTCGGATAGGTGCCTATAAATCATTTAAGAGGAGACTATAAAATCAGGAAATTTTAATGATGTCCTCTCATGTGGCATACTACGAATTATGACGAGTGGTTAGGAAATATAATTTAACTAAGCTAATTAAGTAATGTAGGATCAGGGTCTATTTATAATTACTTGAGATATCCAGAGATTTCCCAACCATATCAAGTTAACTTGTTCATATTTAACATTCATCAGTAAAATGATTTGTTTCTAGTATTTTTTCTTAAAGATATAAGGAAAAACTTGGGAGACTGTAAAGTTATAGGTCTTGTGGGTTTTCCCCTTAACATTTTTAAAGTGAGAAACTATCCTAGAATTCACAAAGTAGCTTAGTTTATTATTACTGGTATTTTAATCATTTTCATTTTTTGTGTGTGTGTTGCATGGATTTTAAAAGGGAAGTTAGAGTTTTTTAAGATAAATTACATCATTCAAGGAAAATTATATATTCTATACTATATAAATTAGCATTCAGTAAAATGTACCCCTTTTGGTGCACAGTTCTGAAAGTTTTAACAAATGTGTGGTTGGGTAACACCACATTCAAGATGTTATACTTCCTTATCCCCTAAAACCTCCCCCGTGTGTCTGTGCAGACACTTTTCCCCCACCTCCAGCTTCAGGCAATGTTTAATCAGTAATCTGTCTCCAGAATTTTTCTTATTTCAGAATGTCACATAAATGGAATAATATATAATGCAAGCATTTGAGACTGGCTTCTTTTAATTAATGTATTTAAGACTGACCCATGTCACTTCAAGTATCAATAGTTCATTTCCTTACATTGATAAGTAATGGTTTACTGTGTGGATGTGCCATAGTTTGCTTATTCATTCACCAGATGAAAGAAATTTGGATTCTTTATGGTTTTTGGCAAGTATGCATAAAGTATCTCTAAACGTGTTTAGAATTTTTTGTGTGAACTTAAGTGTTCATTACAAGTGGGATAATATTTAGGAGTACAATTGCTGGCTGTATTATAACTTTAAATGTGACTTTACAAGAAAGTGTCAAACTGTTTTCCAAGTAGCTATGGAATATTATGCAATCATGGAAATACTGATATACAGCTATTGATGTAAAGAAATGGTCACATAAATTTTTAATGGAAATTTAAGATAATTGTAGATCTGTATGCCATTGTAATAAATATTATTCAAGATCTCATGTACCCTTTACCTAATTTCTATCAAAGACAACATCCTATAAAATTTTAGTCCTAGATATCATTCAGAATAATGACACAAATATAGTAAAGATATAGAACAGTTCCATCAGCTCTTTTATAGCCACACAAACCTCCTCCTTCCACTCCCAAACCTTGGCAACCAATTAATCTCCATTTCTATAATTTTATCATTTCAAGAGTACTACATAAGTGTAATCATATAGTTGGTTACCTTTGGGATTGTTTCTTTTTAACTCAGTATAATTCTATTAGAATTCACCCAGTTAGTGTGTGCATTGATAGTAAATTTCTAAGTAAAATATGAAATTATTAAATGATATACTTTAAGTTAATCCCACGTTCTATAAATTATACATTTTCTACCTAAAAATACACATTTTTTAGCAATGTAACAATAGTACATAGAAGTAAGGACACCAAATAGGACTGTTTGTATTCTTATTATACTTCTCATATTTATGATTCTGCGCATGCAAAAATACATAAATATAAAATGAGGAAGGCAAGGGGAATTTCAAGTGAGATGTTCAAGTTTCACATGGTTACTGAATAGTTAACAAAGGGGGCTTCATGGTTTTCATTTTCAGATAAAAAGA